>NC_136071.1:1089303650-1089928650 GCF_964261635.1 Lissotriton helveticus | reverse complement strand
GGTCACTTTATTTCTGCTGCAAATCTCTCTAGCTGAGTACTCTGAAAGTTACCACCTTCCCACTGCACATCTCTCTAGCTGAGTACTCTGATAGTTACCAGATTTCCACTGCACATCTCTCTAGCTGCGTACTCTGAGAGTTACCACCTTTCCACTGCACATCTCTCTGGTTGAGCACATTGAAAGTTACCACCTTTCCTCTGCACATCTCTCTAGCTGTGTACTCTGAGAGTTACTTTCTTTCCACTGCACATCTCTCCAGATGAGTACTCTGAGAGTTACTTCCTTTCCACTGCACATCTCTCTGGTTGAGCAATGATCACCTTGAAAGTTACCACTCTTCCGCTGCACATCTCTCTAGCTGCGTACTCTGAGGGTTACTTCTTTTCCACTGCACATCTCTCTGGTTGATCACCTTGAAAGTTACCACTCTTCCGCTGCACATCTCTCTAGCTGTGTACTCTGAGAGTTACTTCCTTTCCGCTGCACATCTCTCTAGCTGAGCACTCTGAGGGTTACTTCCTTTCCGCAGCACATCTCTCTGGTTGAGTACTCTGAGGGTTACTTCCTTTCCGCTGCAAATCTCTCTAGCTGAGTACTCTGAGGGTTACTTCCTTTCCGCTGCACATCTCTCTGGTTGAGTACTCCGGGGGTTACTTCCTTTCCGCTGCACATCTCTCTGGTTGAGTACTCTGAGGGTTACGTCCTTTCTGCTGCACATCTCTTTAACTGAGTACTCTGTGGGTTACTTCCTTTCCGCTGCACATCTCTCTAGTTGAGTACTCTGAGGGTTACTTTCTTTCCACTGCCCATTTCTCTGGCTGAGTACTCTGAGGTTTACTTCCTTTCCGCTGCACATCTCTCTAGCTGGGTGCTCTGAGAGCTACTTCCTTTCCGCTGCACATCTGTCTGGTTGAGTACTCTGAGGGTTACTTCCTTTCCGCTGCACATCTCTCTAGCTGAGTACACTGAGGGTTACTTCCTTTCTGCTGCACATCTCTCTAGCTGCGTACTCTGAGAGTTACCACCTTTCCTCTGCACATCTCTCTGGTTGAGTACTCTGAGGATTACTTCCTTTGCGCTGCACATCTCTCTAGCTGAGTACTCTGAGGGTTACTTCCTTTCCGATGCACATTTCTCTAGCTGAGTACTCTGAGGGTTACTTCCTTTCCGCTGCACATCTCTCTGGTTGAGTACTCTGAGGGTTACTTCCTTTCCGCTGCACATCTCTCTAGCTGCGTACTCTGAGAGTTACCACCTTTCCTCTGCACATCTCTCTAGCTGCGTACTCTGAGAGTTACCACCTTTCCTCTGCACATCTCTCTGGTTGAGTACTCTGAGTTAACACCTTTCCTCTGCACATCTCTCTGGTTGAGTACTCTGAGGATTACTTCCTTTCCGCTGCACAACTCTCTAGCTGAGTACTCTGAGGGTTACTTCCTTTCCGCTGCACATCTCTCTAGCTGAGTACTCTGAGGGTTACTTCCTTTCCGCTGCACATCTCTCTAGCTGCGTACTCTGAGAGTTACCACCTTTCCTCTGCACATCTCTCTAGCTGCGTACTCTGAGAGTTACCACCTTTTCTCTGCACATCTCTCTTGTTGAGTACTCTGAGTTACCACCTTTCCTGTGCACATCTCTCTAGCTGCGTACTCTGAGAGTTACCACCTTTCCTCTGCACATCTCTTTGGTTGAGTACTCTGAGGGTTACTTCCTTTCTGCTGCACATCTCTCTAGCTGCGTACTCTGAGAGTTACCACCTTTCCTCTGCACATCTCTCTGGTTGAGTACTCTGAGTTACCACCTTTCCGCAGCGCATCTCTCTAGCTGTGTACTCTGAGGGTTACTTCCTTTCCACTGTACATCTCTCTGGTTGAGCAATGAGCACTTTGACTGTTACCACTCTTCCGCTGCACATCTCTCTAGCTGCGTACTCTGAGGGTTACTTCGTTTCCACTGCACATCTCTCTGGTTGAGCACCTTGAAAGTTACCACTCTTCCGCTGCACATCTCTCTAGCTGTGTACTCTGAGAGTTACTTCCTTTCCGCACATCTCTCTAGCTGAGTACTCTGAGGGTTACTTCCTTTCCGCTGCACATCTCTCTGGTTGAGCACTCTGAGGGTTACTTCCTTTCCGCTGCACATTGCTCTAGCTGAGTACTCTGAGGGTTACTTCCTTTCTGCTGCACATCTCTCTGTTTGAGTACTCCGAGGGTTACTTCCTTTCCGCTGCACTTCTCTCTGGTTGAGTACTCCGAGGGTTACTACCTTTCCGCTGCACATCTCTCTAGCTGAGTACTCCGAGGGTTACTTCCTTTCCGCTGCACATCTCTCTGGTTGAGTACTCTGAGGGTTACTTCCTTTCCGCTTCACATCTCTTTAACTAAGTACTCTGTGGGTTACTTCCTTTCTGCTGCACATCTCTGGTTGAGTACTCCGAGGGTTACTTCCTTTCCGCTGCACATCTCTCTAGCTGAGTACTCCGAGGGTTACTTCCTTTCCGCTGCACATCTCTCTGGTTGAGTACTCTGAGGGTTACGTCCTTTCTGCTGCACATCTCTTTAACTGAGTACTCTGTGGGTTACTTCCTTTCCGCTGCACATCTCTCTAGTTGAGTACTCTGAGGGTTACTTTCTTTCCGCTGCCCATTTCTCTGGCTGAGTACTCTGAGGTTTACTTCCTTTCCGCTGCACATCTCTCTAGCTGGGTACTCTGAGAGCTATTCCCTTTCCGCTGCACATCTGTCTGGTTGAGTACTCTGAGGGTTACTTCCTTTCCGCTGCACATCTCTCTAGCTGAGTACACTGAGGGTTACTTCCTTTCTGCTGCACATCTCTCTAGCTGCGTACTCTGAGAGTTACCACCTTTCCTCTGCACATCTCTCTGGTTGAGTACTCTGAGGATTACTTCCTTTGCGCTGCACATCTCTCTAGCTGAGTACTCTGAGGGTTACTTCCTTTCCGATGCACATTTCTCTAGCTGAGTACTCTGAGGGTTACTTCCTTTCCGCTGCACATCTCTCTGGTTGAGTACTCTGAGGGTTACTTCCTTTCCGCTGCACATCTCTCTAGCTGCGTACTCTGAGAGTTACCACCTTTCCTCTGCACATCTCTCTAGCTGCGTACTCTGAGAGTTACCACCTTTCCTCTGCACATCTCTCTGGTTGAGTACTCTGAGTTAACACCTTTCCTCTGCACATCTCTCTGGTTGAGTACTCTGAGGATTACTTCCTTTCCGCTGCACAACTCTCTAGCTGAGTACTCTGAGGGTTACTTCCTTTCCGCTGCACATCTCTCTAGCTGAGTACTCTGAGGGTTACTTCCTTTCCGCTGCACATCTCTCTAGCTGCGTACTCTGAGAGTTACCACCTTTCCTCTGCACATCTCTCTAGCTGCGTACTCTGAGAGTTACCACCTTTTCTCTGCACATCTCTCTTGTTGAGTACTCTGAGTTACCACCTTTCCTGTGCACATCTCTCTAGCTGCGTACTCTGAGAGTTACCACCTTTCCTCTGCACATCTCTTTGGTTGAGTACTCTGAGGGTTACTTCCTTTCTGCTTAACATCTCTCTAGCTGCGTACTCTGAGAGTTACCACCTTTCCTCTGCACATCTCTCTGGTTGAGTACTCTGAGTTACCACCTTTCCGCAGTGCATCTCTCTAGCTGTGTACTCTGAGGGTTACTTCCTTTCCACTGTACATCTCTCTGGTTGAGCAATGAGCACTTTGACTGTTACCACTCTTCCGCTGCACATCTCTCTAGCTGCGTACTCTGAGAGTTACTTCCTTTCCGCTGCACATCTCTCTAGCTGAGTACTCTGAGGGTTACTTCCTTTCCGCTGCACATCTCTCTGGTTGAGTACTCTGAGGGTTACTTCCTTTCCGCTGCACATTGCTCTAGCTGAGTACTCTGAGGGTTACTTCCTTTCCGCTGCACATCTCTCTGTTTGAGTACTCCGAGGGTTACTTCCTTTCCGCTGCACTTCTCTCTGGTTGAGTACTCCGAGGGTTACTACCTTTCCGCTGCACATCTCTCTAGCTGAGTACTCCGAGGGTTACTTCCTTTCCGCTGCACATCTCTCTGGTTGAGTACTCTGAGGGTTACTTCCTTTCCGCTTCACATCTCTTTAACTGAGTACTCTGTGGGTTACTTCCTTTCTGATGCACATCTCTCTAGTTGAGTACTCTGAGAGTTACTTCCTTTCCGCTGCACATTTCTCTGGCTGAGTACTCTGAAGTTTACTTCTTTTCCGCTGCACATCTCTCTAGCTGGGTACTCTGAGAGCTACTTCCTTTCCGCTGCACATCTGTCTGGTTGAGTACTCTGAGGGTTACTTCCTTTCTGCTGCACATCTCTCTAGCTGCGTACTCTGAGAGTTACCACCTTTCCGCTGCACATCTCTCTGGTTTAGTACTCTGAGGATTACTTCCTTTGCGCTGCACATCTCTCTAGCTGCATACTCTGAGAGTTACCACCTTTCCTCTGCACATCTCTCTAGCTGTGTTCTTTGAGAGTTACCACCTTTCCTCTGCACATGTCTCTGGTTGAGTACTCTGAGATACCACCTTTCCTCTGCACATCTCTCTGGTTGAGTACTCTGAGGATTACTTCCTTTCCGCTGCACAACTCTCTAGGTGAGTACTCTGAGGGTTACTTCCTTTCCGCTGCACATCTCACTAGCTGCGTACTCTGAGAGTTACCAACTTTCATCTGCACATCTCTCTAGCTGCGTACTCTGAGAGTTAGCACCTTTCCTCTGCACATCTCTCTAGCTGCGTACTCTGAGAGTTACCACCTTTTCTCTGCACATCTCTCTGGTTGAGTTCTCTGAGTTACCACCTTTCCTGTGCACATCTCTCTAGCTGTGTACTTTGAGAGTTACCACCTTTCTTCTGCACATCTCTCTGGCTGAGTACTCTGAGTTTTACTTCCTTTCTGCTGCACATCTCTCTAGCTGCGTACTCTGAGTGTTACCACCTTTCCTCCGCACATCTCTCTGGTTGAGTACTCTGAGTTACCACCTTTCCTCTGCACATCTCTTGAGCTGCGTACTCTGAGAGTTACCACCTTTCCTCTGCACATTTCTCTAGTTGAGCACTCTAAGTTACCACCTTTCCTCTGCACATCTCTCTAGCTGCGTACTCTGAGAGTTACCACCTTTCCTCTACACATCTCTCTGGTTGAGCACTCTGAGTTACCACCTTTCCGCTGCACATCTCTCTAGCTGCGTACTCTGAGAGTTACCACCTATCCTCTGCACATCTCTCTAGCTGCGTTCTCTGAGAGTTACCACCTTTCCTCTGCACATCTCTCTAGCTGAGTACTCTGAGGGTTACTTCCATTCCGCTGCACATCTCTCTGGTTGAGTACTCTGAGGGTTACTTCCTTTCCTCTGCACATCTCTCTAGCTGCGTACTCTGAGAGTTACCACCGTTCCTCTGCACATCTCTCTAGCTGTGTACTTTGAGAGTTACCACCTTTCCTCTGCACATCTCTCAGGTTGAGTACTCTGATTTACCACCTTTCCTCTGCACATCTCTCTGGTTGAGTACTCTGAGGGTTACTTCCTTTCCGCTGCACATCTCTCTAGCTGAGTACTCTGAGGGTTACTTCCTTTCCACTGCACATCTCTCTAGCTGCGTACTCTGAGAGTTACCACCTTTCCTGTGCACATCTCTCTAGCTGTGTACTTTGAGAGTTACCACCTTTCCTCTGCACATCTCTCTGGCTGAGTACTCTGAGTGTTACTTCCTTTCTGCTGCACATCTCTCTAGCTGCGTACTCTGAGAGTTACCACCTTTCCTCTGCACATCTCTCTGGTTGAGTACTCTGAGTTACCACCTTTCCTCTGCACATCTCTTGAGCTGCGTACTCTGAGAGTTACCACCTTTCCTCTGCACATCTCTCTAGTTGAGCACTCTGAGTTACCACCTTTCCTCTGCACATCTCTCTAGCTGCGTACTCTGAGAGTTACCACCTTTCCTCTACACATCTCTCTGGTTGAGCACTCTGAGTTACCACCTTTCCGCTGCACATCTCTCTAGCGGCGTACTCTGAGAGTTACCACCTTTCCGCTGCACATCTCTCTAGCTGCGTTCTCTGAGAGTTACCACCTTTCCTCTGCACATCTCTCTAGCTGAGTACTCTGAGGGTTACTTCCATTCCGCTGCACATCTCTCTGGTTGAGTACTCTGAGGGTTACTTCCTTTCCTCTGCACATCTCTCTAGCTGCGTACTCTGAGAGTTACCACCGTTCCTCTGCACATCTCTCTAGCTGTGTACTTTGAGAGTTACCACCTTTCCTCTGCACATCTCTCAGGTTGAGTACTCTGATTTACCACCTTTCCTCTGCACATCTCTCTGGTTGAGTACTCTGAGTGTTACTTCCTTTCCGCTGCACATCTCTCTAGCTGAGTACTCTGAGGGTTACTTCCTTTCCACTGCACATCTCTCTAGCTGCGTACTCTGAGAGTTACCACCTTTCCTCTGCACATCTCTCTAGCTGCGTACTCTGAGAGTTAGCACCTTTCCTCTGCACATCTCTCTAGCTTCGTACTCTGAGAGTTACCACCTTTTCTCTGAACATCTCTCTGGTTGAGTACTCTGAGTTACCACCTTTCCTGTGCACATCTCTCTAGCTGCGTACTCTGAGAGTTACCACCTTTCCTCTGCACATCTCTCTGGTTGAGTACTCTGAGTTACCACCTTTTCTCTGCACATCTCTCTAGCTGCGTACTCTGAGAGTTACCACCTTTCCTCTGCAAATCTCTCTAGTTGAGCACTCTGAGTTACCACCTTTCCTCTGCACATCTCTTTAGCTGCATACTCTGAGAGTTACCACCTTTCCTCTGCACATCTCTCTGGTTGAGCAGTCTGAGTTACCTCCTTTCCGCTGCACATCTCTCTTGCTGCGTACTCTGAGAGTTTCCACCTTTCCGCTGCACATCTCTCTAGCTGCGTACTCTGAGAGTTACCACCTTTCCTCTGCACATCTCTCTAGTTGAGCACTCTGAGTTACCACCTTTCCTCTGCACATCTCTCTAGCTGCGTGCTATGAGAGTTACCACCTTTCCTCTGCACATCTCTCTAGCTGCGTGCTATGAGAGTTACCACCTTTCCTCTGCACATCTCTCTGCTAGAGCACTCTGAGTTACCACCTTTCCGCTGCACATCTCTGTAGCTGCTTACTCTGAGAGTTACCACCTTTCCGCTGCACATCTCTCTAGCTGCGTACTCTGAGAGTTACCACCTTTCCGCTGCACATCTCTCTAGCTGCGTACTCTGAGAGTTACCACCTTTCCTCTGCACATCTCTCTGGTTGAGTACTCTGAGAGTTACCACCTTTCCTCTGCACATCTCTCTGGTAGAGCACTCTGAGTTACCACCTTTCCGCTGCACATCTCTGTAGCTGCTTACTCTGAGAGTTACCACCTTTCCGCTGCACATCTCTCTAGCTGCGTACTCTGAGAGTTACCACCTTTCCGCTGCACATCTCTCTAGCTGCGTACTCTGAGAGTTACCACCTTTCCTCTGCACATCTCTCTGGTTGAGTACTCTGAGAGTTACCACCTTTCCTCTGCACATCTCTCTGGTTGAGTACTCTGAGAGTTACCACCTTTCCTCTGTAAATCTCTCTATCTGCGTACTCTGAGAGTTTCCATATACTCATCGCTCAAGGTGAGGGCCCTGAGGGATATCTGTAAACCCCACGTGGCACAATTTAATAAAGCACACGGTGATTTTCCACCTTGACTGAAGGTTGGGTGGCACGCCATTTGTGTTAAACTGGCACGGGCTGACCCTTTTCTGGAGTGACCCTAAGTGGAGCGTGCGTGCCCATGCACCAGCCCCTTGGGGCACCCTTCCATTGCCTCTGTGGGTTCAGAATGCCACAGATCTCGCTGTGGTTTTAGCCCTCCCTATTTCCTTTTCTTCTTCATTGCTTGTCTTCTGGCGAAATCATTATTACCCAGCGTTGTCGCTGTGATGTACAAACACCAATCCTCAGTCTTCAGACGTATTTTAATTAGTGTGCTCAGCGTGGGGCCTTTATAGAGCTGCAGTTTTTAGTTGTGCTTAGTTTCTTTTCTGTCATTGCCTTTTGACTCCGCAGTCCTCCTCCGTTTTAACAACAAATAGGTTCTAAGCCCCTTTGAAGCTCTCACACAATATGTTAAGGGGGCGCAGGCTGCCACAGTCTTTTGTATCTCGTGCATGGAAAATGCTGCAGAGGAGAAGTCACGTTAAATGTGATGTGCTAAAGAGAGATGCGCCGTGCAAATATTAAGCAGGGGTACCCGAATGCGGACTCAGTAGTCAGGCAGTACATGGAAAAATGGCTGCCACACTTCGCAAGCAGTAACCTGGTGGCCGAGGACCCATTTCCAACAGTGCTATAAATGGGCCTGTGCTGTCCGGGACTGAGTACCAGCACTTTTTTTTATTTTGAGAGGGATAATACCTGCACTTTTCAAGAGAGACATAATATTGGAGACTACCAGCACTTCTCAGAAAGAAGCATGTTCTCTGATACAGAGTACCTGCACTTCTCAAGAGAGACATAATACTTTTAATTGGAGAGTACTGGCACTTCTCAGAAACAAGCATGTTCTCTGATACAGAATACCTGCACTGCTCAAGTGACACGTAATACTTTTAATTGGACAGTATCAGCACTTCTCAGAAACAAGCATGTTCCGTGAAACAGAGTACCTGCACTTCTCAGGGGAGACTTCATACTTTTAATTGGAGAGTATCAGCACTTCTCAGAAACAAGCATGTTCCCTGATACAGAGTACCTGCACTTCTCAAGAGAGACGTAATGCTTTTAATTGGAGAGTACCAGCACTTCTCAGAAACAAGCATGGTCTCTGATATAGAGTACCTGCACTTCTCAAGAAAGACATAATACTTTTAATTGGAGAGTACCAACACTTCTTTCAAACAAGCAGGTTCTCTGATACCGAGTACCTGCCATTCTCAGAAACAAGCAGGTACTCTGATAAAGAGTAGCTGCACTTCTTTTTTTCCATTTCAAGCACATTATTTCCATAAGGTACATATGTTTACAACTGAAAATTCCTCCATTTACACCTGCCAACTACTCACAGAAGGACTCATGGTAGATAAAAATAGATTTACTACTCCAGATTTCACCGCCATGAGTGAGGTGGAATCCGAAGAAGTAAATTCCACACAAAGGAAGGGAAGTGGGCATCACAAGGCATGTTGTGCCTTGTTAGTTTGTGAAAGCCCTCAGCCTTGTCTGTTATTGGTCGTTCACAACTCCTATTCATCCTCTTTCCACCCTAGAAATTATCAGAAAGGTACTTCCTTCCAGGGATCGAGAGGGGAACAGAACACCTGGGTGTGGAAGAGAATGGTCTTTCTCCATGGGGAAAAACAATTTCCTGTGGAGAAAGCAAAAAGAAGAGAATGTCCAACTGCACAGTGGGTTCAATTCCCCTGTGCTTAAATCTGTAGATTTCTGCATAGGGGGATCAGGAAGCTGCTGTAGATGTCACATGACCTTCCCAGTAGTACGTCTTTAAACCTATGCCTGACATACCTTTCCACGTTTACATCTGAGAATATTTGTAAATTGTAGAAAAGATAAAAATCTCGAACAATTTTGGAGATTTTTGTGAATTGGATTCTAAGTATTTGTCCCGACATCTGGGCGACCATGGTTGGCTCTGGATGTTGCCTTGACCATGGCGTCACATCAGAATGTACAGTAAAACTAGGTTACTACAGGTGATAAGATTGTAACTATAGCCATACCAATAGCCCTCTTTTATGAAGAAACGGTATGAGAGCAACGCCCCCTTGGTAAACGTGCACAGTGAAGCGGCGGGCACACTTGTGCCTTGCCCACATTGTTGACAACACTATGGGAATGATTACATTTTTTAGAGACAGTTACTGAGACTGTCTTTGCAAGTTAAAGCGTTGCCTTAGTGAGAAATATTTTTTTTGTGATTGACCATAGTCACTGCTGATTCGTGCTATCAAGGGAGAATCCGGAAAACATGTTTTGGGTACGCGTCGAGGTCTAATTTAGAGCAGGAAAGAGGGAGTCAAAGAAAGTCTGCTTTTACAGCAAAGGCTAGGGGAAGAAAGTAAACCGTGTATTGTAGTGTCATCTTATAAAGGAAACTTGGAAATTCATCATAGAGAGTGGCCATACTGACCTCTGGGACACTTTCTCAACTAAGTGTGCTTCTGCAAATGCCTGCTTGCAAAATAAGTAAAGTTATTCCATTATTCAACCCCTGGTAGCTAAATTTAGGAGACAGGTATGTAAAGCATTTAAAAACACCAATTGAGTAAATAATTAAGACACAGCACACAATAAAAATCCCTCACCAGTTTATAAGAATAAGATTTTTATTTTTTTATTTTTATTTATTTATGCAGAAACACATGAGTCGGTTGGTACAGAAACACAAAAAGAAAAACAGCAAAAAGGAAGACAATTTTGTCGAACAAGTACATCTCCAACTCTTGACATTTTGAAGCATACAATACAAAAATGTGAATGAACAAAATTGTATAGGAGAACAGAAATAGGAAAAAAAAAACCTGTTGCTAAGTATACTTTTCATGGAGGCAATCTTAATTAAATCCAACAAGAAATTATAAATAATCTAGATAAATCCCCCCAGTTACATCTCCAGATAATTTGTAACTAACCCCCAAATCTGTTCCCCGATCTTCTTTCTGCGGGAGCTCTTTAAGGCATAGAGACTATGCTCCATATTGTGTATCGAAAAAAAACGATACCGCCAAGCTTCAAAAGCGGGCGGTTCTTGTTGCAACCATGCAGATGCAATACATATCCTGTACACTGCAGTTACTAAGAAGATAAGTTTAACATGTTTCTTCGGGATGCTAGTACTCACTGTGCCCATTTCAACACCCAATAATATCTGCGTTGCTGATAATTGTATCTGAATACCCACAATTGCCGAGACACATTTTTCTATCTGAGACAACAAGGGAGCTAACACAGTGCATGTACAGTAGATGTGAACATCATCCGCTGAGGTGAACCCACACCGAAAGCATTTACCTATTGCATCTCCCGACCATTTAGATACCTTATCTGGGGTATAATATAGATTATAGATTGATTTGAAATGTTGAGCCACCAACTTTGCCGACAAGAATAAATCTTTGGCCATATCTAATGAAGTTTCTATTTGAATGTCCTGTCTGCCTAGTTTAGCACACCGTTTACTGTTCTGTTGCTCTAGATCATTTTCTTTAGTGTCTAACAAATGTGTATATAAAGCTCCAATCCTTACCCCTTTCATAATGTCTACAATCAGAAAATTCGGTTTAAAGTTACCTCCTATACCCAGTAAATAATTACGAATCTGTAGATATTTTGCGAAATGGTCTCTAGGGAGAGAATATTGTTCTCGTAATTGTTCAAAAGATTTACAATAACTAGCATCATACAAATCCCCCACCACTCTAATGCCTTTCTCCCTCCAATTGAGTACAATTCTATCCCACACATCTAAAGGTAGAAAAAACGACGATGAGAATGGAGTGTACCACGTTATTTTCCCAAGGCCCAATAGCCTCCTAACTATATGCCAGACCTTATATGCAGCTGTCATTGTCTTAAAACGGGTGCGTTTGTAGTAACTTTGTTCTAGATACTTAAATAAACAGTTTTTAACTTTTACCCCCAGCAACATTTGATAGATCGATGGACAATCTGCAGGTCTTGCTGGATCTTCGCCGGTTAATAGAATTCCCATTCCTTGCAACATACACGCATAATAATAAAGTGTGAAATCCGGTACCGACCAACCCCCCACATTTCTTGGCAGAATCATGAAACGCCTAGCCCTTCTAGCCTTCCCTCCAGACCACATGAGCGCATACATAATGTCTGAAGTTGTTTCAAACTGGTCTTAGGGACTTCTAGGGGTATACCCCTAGAAGAATAAGAAATATTTGTATCTTTAAAATAACATTGAAGCAACAAAAATCCAATTTAGGGAACCGGAGGTATGAATTTTTAAAGATTTCACACTATAAAGCACTTAGAGTCAGATATACGACCACAAAGTTTAGCAAGTAGCAAATTGCAACTCGCAATTTGTGACTCGCTAAATTTAATGTACAACAGTGTCTCAGACACAGTTTACGATTCCCAATGGGGTCGCAAATTGCATGCCTCATGAAATTAATGAGGCTGTCAAAATTTGTGACCCGATTGGGAATGGCTAGCACTCCCAGGGATGGTGGCCTGCTGGGGTCAGCAGTCCACAATGTCTGTGACTGCTTTTTTAATAAAGCAGTTTTTTTTTAAATGCAGACTGTTTTTCGTTAAAGGAAAACGGTCTGCATTTAAAAAACAAAAATGAAACTTTCCATTTTCATTTTCTAAGGGCAGGCAGTGGTCCCTGGTACCACTGCCTGATCTTTCAAAAATATTTATGCACAAACTCACAAAGGGGAAGGGGTCCCTGCAAGTGTTTATTGCGACCGCATAACAGTACATTGCATGGTGACTCACTTTTAGGAAGGGACGCCCTTTCCTAATAACAAGAGTCGAAATGCTATTTTGCAAGTCAGTGACTCGCAAAATAGCATTTGTACATGCCCGGAAAATTTTTTGTGTTCGCAAAACGGGCCAATCTCCTGTTTGCGGCCACAAAAAAGGGTTGTACATCTGGCCCTTAGAATAGTATAGCAGCACTCTGGGACATCTGGTTGCACTTAACTGGGACAAAGGCAAAGTTTCAGGCTGACCGCAATGAAGCCCTGGTCGCATACCCCTTGCAGTAGGCCTCGGTCAGAATTTTACCTTGTACTTAGAAATGTTTCCGGAGCTATTTCTGCCGGGGTTGCTTGATGCTCCTCACCAGTCTGGATTTAGTGAGGGTTCGCCAGCTTGCTTTTCATGGAGCTCCCAGTCAAACTCTGGAAGTTAGACCTCCAGAGATTTTCAGCAGGATGAACCAGCAGATCAGGCAGTCATGCGGTTGAAAGTGGTCGGCTTGGCTCTTGCAGTTGAGTCGGTCCCCTTATGGAGCTTTTGCTAAAGTTGCTTCAAAGTTCTCCAAACATCTGGAACTTCTTTCTGAAGTTCCTCTTGAGGGTCCAAAGTGTCAAATACACAATCCAAGGGTCTGGATTCTCCAAGATGGCCCTTGAAAGGTTGGGACCACAATTCCCACAATTCACCTGGACAAAACTCTTACAAATCCACTAGACGCACTCCAGGCAGGGGGAGCTTGGTGGCGATAGTCCAGGTGAGCTCTGTTGACCTGTAGCTTGCAGGGAGTCCACTTTTTAATCCTTTGGAAGCAAGATACATCCACAGGGCTGTTGTTCCAGATAATGCAGCAGACTCAGTGAGTCAGAATGCAGGCCCTGATCGTGCAAATCAAGTTTCCAGCTTGGCAATCCTACTTCTTCTCTTAGTTTCAAACAGCAGATCTGAGAGGCTCTGCTTCTCTCACATATTTATTCAGTATTCGCTGGTGTCAAGCAGGAGAGCACTCCTGTCCAATGAGGTGCAGGGAAACACCCCAGAGCATGACCACTTCCTCCAAAATGTGGCATAATCTTCTCCCAGAAAACACTATTCTTCCAAAATTCAGTATGGCTGAAATATCAGCGGAGGAGCAAGAACTAGTTAAACTGACCTCCAGTAATGCTCATTTCCATAGTTCTTCTCCCCCTAACATATGTAGATTCCAGCCTTGAGCCTGGCATCTGACAGGGTCATAGGGGATGGGGGTATATGGACCTTGCATTACCTGTCTGTCCCATTCCACCTTTGAAGCTTCATGCTTACGACTCCTCCCCCCTTCTCTTGCATTCCTGTGTAGCAGAGGTGTCTCTTACAAATATCCTCTCACTTCATTAAAGCGGCCTGGCTAATTCTGTTAACTCTGACCAATCAGGTAAGACCACAGGAAGGCTGAATTTTAACTAACAGACAAGTAGGTCATATAACTTCTTTTCTGTATACTTTAGGATAAATTAAACAAAGGCATATTGCTGGGTTTAGCAATACCATTCTTCTAAGTCCTTAAATTGGATGGAGCTAATTTGTATTTGTGTATTTCTTAAGCGCGGGCGAATCATCCCCGAGGGGATCTCTCGGCGCTACGGGAGAAAGCACAGAACGGCAGGAACACCTAGAACAACCAAGTTTTCAAAAGTTTCTCAAAGGTAGGTAGATCGCTGCAGGCCCTGATATTTACTTGTAGCTTATTCCAGTATCTCGGTACTAGATGGCAGAAAGCTCTGCCACCATTTCTCACTCTGTGTATTATCCGAGTACACAGAAGGTTGGCATTACTGGATCTTAGCTGTCGTACTGGCTGATACCACCTGAGTTTGTTGCTGAGATACACAGGTCCCTTCCCCTGAAGAGATTTGAAAGCTACACATAGCATCTTAAAGATGGCTCGTTTCCTTACTGGGAGCCAGTACAATTGATTCAGCAAAGGGGCCGATGGGGTTCGAGGTGGCTTATTTAAGGCAAGGCGGGCCGCGGTGTTCTGTACCACCTGTAAACGTGTCAGTAGGTCCTCACGGGCCCCCACCAGAAGCGCATTGCCGTAGTCCAGTCGACTCACCAAGAGTGACTGGATCAGGGTCTTCCTTGCTGCAAAAGGAATCCAGGGAAAGATTTTCCTAAGCATCCTCATTGTCCCAAAGCACATCCCGGACACTATCTTGACCTGTTCTTCCATGGATAATTCATCATCAATCCTTACGCCCAGATTCTTCCTTGGTGGTGGAGGTTAACCCAACTCAGGTGGCCACCACTCAGGGGACCAGATTGTGTCGGCCTTTCCGAAAAGCAGAATTTCGTTTTTGTGGAGTTAAGTTGTAGAAAATTCCTCCTCATCCAGACGACAATACTAGACATACAGCTTCTGAATTTCCGTTGAGTTGATGTAATATCATCCTCAATGGGGACGATTAGCTGTGTCTACAATGGGGAAACTACAATGTGCAATTTCTCCATCATAAGTGCAAATAAAATATCTTTTTTAAGGCCCCTGCTTATAGGTACAGGACCCCCCCCACCCCTGGGACACCTGGGGTAGACTTTAGGGGTCATGAATATGCAAACATAGTGTAGATTCTCACTCCACAGTGCTCCTAGCACCAAAGTCGATTTTGGGAGTTTTTATACTACAATGGGGAAGGTGAAATGTGCATTTTCTCTATCCCTAGGGCATATATAACCTCTTTTATAAGGGATCTCCTTATAAGTACCCGACCCTTTCACCCCTGGGACCCCTAGGGGAGAACATGGGAATACCTAAAATGCCAAAATGTATTTTATCACCTTTTAAGTGCCCCTACCACCACAGTTGAGTTTGCCCACAATTTACATTTAATAGTAGTGCTGCAACACAGGGCTGCTTTTAAAATGACCTCAGGCTCTCAGTAGTGCTTACATGCAAGTGCAAAAAAGGCTGCTGGCCTCTAAACTGCCAGGCCCTATCATATATTAGGGGGTTAAAAGTAGTCTTAAACCCTCTGTCCTATTATGTACCAGGGACCTCTAGGGTAGGTCATGACAATCATTGGTGTACCCTAACACATAGTGTAGCCTAATGCATGCCTGTCTTTTCACTGTACAGTGGCCCTGGGCCTGCCCAGAGCAGAGCCCAGGCACCCTCAGAGCCAGAAAACCAGCATCCAGGGGTCTCACTTGGGGCAAAAAGTGGGGGGACACTGCAAACAGGTCCTGATTTCCAACAGTACCCCAGACGTACTCAAAGTGCTCCTCATGACTTGAGCCAGTTTGAAGCTCAGCCATTTCTGTTTCCTTGGTGCTTCTCCACTGCAGCGATCCGCAGTCCTTGGCTGCCGAGCAGCCGCGACAAGAGTTTCTTTTATTCCAGGAGCGCTAACAAGCAGTCTGTGGGTCAAGCGCCCTGCAGTGATCAGTGCAGGGACGGAGACACAGTGCAAACAGCCGCATTTCATACAGCTGCCCTGCCTGGCTTTATGAGCCAATGCCCCGGCGCCCAAGAAGGTGCAGTGGAGATCACGCGCTCTCTGGAATTCCAAATACTCCCCATTGCTTTTAAGGTCCCCCACCTCCAATAATTATTATTTATTTCTTTACTTCTTATCGGGGACAGCAGGGGCTCTCCAGTGCCTTCTTACGGTCCCATGGTGATGAAATGCTGATAATGGAGTTGTATAACAGAAAAGAAAATCATATTGAAAGCACTTGCTCGTCTTATTCTGTGCTTCAGCGGAAGGAAATCAAACAAACACTGGTCCATTGTGAACGTGATTCCACTCAACAGATCAAAACTGGTCTTAACATTGCAGGCAGTGGGCTGGTGCGAAACCAAAGACCCATTTTCATACCTGTGATGCAAAGAATTTCAGGTTACCTGGATTTGACCACGTGGATGAGGTTCAACTCGTGCTGTGCAGAACATCCCATATGAAGACAGGCACTTGCTTTTGAAGGGTACAATAGTAGCGGTGACATCTAAAGGTACATTACGCAAACCAGGGCAGCTCACGTACACCTCCAGGGTGCTTTGTCGATAGAGAAATAATGCAGATTAGGTATGGACGTCAGATAGAGATAGCCATGGGCACAAACTCCTACCCTCGGCTTGCCCTATGGTACCCCTGGCACTTTATGTGCTCCTCATGGTCTCAGAGGTCAGGGAGATATTAGCAGATGCAGAGAGCCAATGCGACTCTGAAAGCCACAATATACCCTAATAGCCTTCCCACTGTCCCTCAGCAACACATAAGGTGCTCAGGGTTGCACAAGGGATGTCTTTGGTGGCCAAAGAACCTGTCATGTCTTCTGCTATTCCTGTCATTTGGGTGACCTGACGTCTACGCTATAGAATGCTCGTAAGCCGGTTTTAAACACAGAGCTTGGTTGCCTGGCCTGGGATTGGGAAGCAAGAAGTAAGTCCCTGCATTGGCTGTTACATGGCCTGTCAGCTTACTTTTGAAAGAGAAAAGTGAGGGCAGATGCTTCCATGTGGGAGTAAGAGTTAGATGCCATCCATGTTTTCCACGCTATTCACCGAGAGGAGCCCGAGCGGGCCAAATCTGTGCTTATATGTGTGACGTTTGGAGTTCCTGATGTTTTTACATCACTTCAATGTGTTGGTACAGTTGAAGGAATTGATCAATGTACAAGATAGCACATTCCTGTTTCAGCCACGCCCAAGCACATCTTTGGTGTTACAGGATGCATATTAAGTGTAAAGTGAAATGATGACTAAATCTCTGTGTGATATTGTTCACATTACTTTGTACTCTTTGGTTTCTTACGACCTCTGCAACATACCCTACACTCGGTGGCCATCCACATGAAGTCTGACTATCTCTTCCTTTAAAAAGACATAACATTTCATCGGAGTTCTCACTGCACCTACTTTTTTCAAACCAGGAAGCAGCTTGAGGAAATCAGGGTCCAAATAATCTAAGGTTTCCATTGTGGAAAATAGCTCAAATCCATCATACACATTTCCGCTGCTTTCTTAAACAGGAGATTTCTTCTAGTGCATATTATTGCAGAAGCACTGTGAACCAGGGAACCATGCAGAGAAGGAGCTGTGAAACCCTTGCTACAATAAACAAAGAATACGTTACTGATTGTAAAGCTTATTTTAACAAAAAGACTTGCCCCGTGAATACAGCTTGTTTGGGGAAATTTAGAAAAATGGATTTTGCAGTAGTTGTGCTAAACACACTAAAATGCAAACTGATTTTGCTAGAAACCCTACACCATATCTATGCGCTACGTATTATGTATGCAACAGACATGGTAAAAGTGCAACATCAATTGGACGTTACTTTAGCAAGGATAGGTTTGAGCGTATCCCGCATACTCCAGCGCTTGTTTGCGGACATCAGAAACCTGCAATTGTTTTTTGCATGTTTTTACATTGATGGAAAGTTATGGACAAGTCTCCAGCACTGCACTTCGCGTGTCTTCAGACTGCAGGGCTGCGATCTCTCTTCCCAATAGCTTGGGCAGTAGGATTCTTACAATGGGTCTCTATAATAAAACTAATTATTCCCATGAAGGACCATGCAGATGAGAAATGTCCTTTACAACTTGGGCGAAGCCATAAGAGCATTTGCCCCGCAAGCGGACCCGCGCTTATGCCTTACCCAGGCATATGCGTGGTTAAGGCAGTGCGCGGTTCAGTTGCTGAGATGGGTGTGCACAGGAGGAGAAAGGATCGGGAGAGGATGCGGTCTGGTAAGAGGTGCTGGGGCCCGGTTTTAAGGGGGTGTGGATAGTTGTTTTCAGGGGTTGGGGGTATTTTGAAGGGCTCAGGGTGGGTCTGGCTAGTTTTTAGGGTTTGGGGAGAGGGGTCAGAGTTGATTTCAGAGAACAGGGGGGTGAGAGTAGGTTTAGGGCTCATGGGGTAGTTTTTAGGGGTTGAGGTAGTGTTTAGGGCTCAGGGGGGTCAGGATAGTTTTTAGGACTCAGGTGGTGTTGGGGGTGGTTTTAGTTAGGGCTAGGGGGGGGTGGCTGAGGTGTGTTCTTTACCACACATCCCTTTACAAGTCATACCTTTAAAACAAAATTGCGTGGTAAAGGCATTCATGGTAAAGGAACGCGTTGTTCAGACACATTTGTTTTTCGGGCAGCGTTGTAGAGGCACGCGTGGTTTAGCCACGCGTGCCTCCGTCATACAACCGTGCAGACGAATCCACATTATCTGTGCATCTAAACTACTTTTAACTTTCACAAACGCTCATTCCACATTTAACAGAACCCTAAACAGTAGTAAAAACCCTGATCGGATCAGTGATGGACGATCAGGCAGTTTTACCCTGTGGCCAAAGTTTCTGTGCCGAGTCCTTGCAGAGCACAGAAGGCTTTGACTGATGAAAGGCCAGCATCAGGAAAGTGGCCACATGCATTGCAAGAATGAGCTACTGTGCCAAGAATAAGATAATCACAGGCTTTTCAGCATGAGTAATGACAGGGTTGGGAAAAGTGGAATATCTTACAGTGTTTGAAACATTTCTCCATTAAAAGGTAACTACTGCAAAGTCCATTGTCTTGTAGCCTGAAGTGCTTCAGCAGAATGTTAAGGGAAGGAGAATGGCTGGGGGGCATTGTTTGCTTGGGAGGCAAGCTGGGACTTTTTATATTGTGCCCCTTGTCAGGGAGTGAAAGATTTGTGGGTGTGGTCTATAGCTGCTGAAAGATATGTTTTTTAATGTTATTTTATATTCCCTATCTGTTTACATAAATTATTAGGAAGAGGAAATACAAAATAATACATGTGTACAATAGCAGGATCAATATTAAAAAAACATTTACAGAAACATCACCTATCATATGCAGTCTTAGATACCAATTAAAAAATTGTTGTTGCAATTTTTCTGCTTTATGTGAATGTGCAGATGACTGCCAGGCATGCTTTCTCCAAGTCATTTGTAAGTGTTCTGCTTTTGCCAAGAGTAGCACAGGTTTTGTATTCTACCCACAGGGAGGCAGAACCCGAGTCATTTGCAAATTGCTTTAATTGTGTTTATTTCTCTCTTCAGTGTTGCCATATCAGCAGAGAAAGACCATTACATATGTATTTGTACTTTTTGTAAAATACTTATGCCACTTGAAGGCAGCTTAACAGCACTGGGGTGTCAAATGTCCAGTAAAGAGTAATACAGAGCAAAGCGTGAACACATTCAGGAGGCAAAGTATCAGTAACGAGGAATGCAGAGCATAATGTGAACACATTCAGTAGTCAAAGGAGCAGTGAAGAGGAATGCAAAGCAGAGTATAAACAGAGTATAAACACGCTCTATAGCCACAGGAACAGTATAAAGGAATGCAGAACTAAGTATGAACACATTCAGTAGCTGTTAGATCTGGCATCTTTTGGTGTGGTTTCCCCTGTCTTTTTGCTTCTGACCTCCTGTTTTTGACTGCGTTGAACTTCGTTTTTGCTGGTTTTAGGACACTGGGCACTTTACCTCTTTTAATCAGTGCTAAAGTGCATGTGCTCTCTGTCTAAAATGTAATGGCATTTAGTTTCTCCATGATTTCTTATTTGGTTTAGTAGTAAGTCCCTAGTACAGTGCACTACATGTGCCTAGGGCCTGTAAATCAAATGCTACTAGTGGACATGCAGCACTGATTGTGCCACCCACATGAGTAGCCTTTCAAACCTGTGTCAAGGTTGTCACTGAAGATCCAGTGTGCGCATTTTTAAACTCCAATGTCAACCAGGCAAATTTACCTACTTACCTGGCCCAAACCTTCCCTTTTATTACATGTAAGTCACCCCTACGGTAGGCCCAAGGTAGCCCCATTGGCAGGGTGCTGTGTATTTAAAAGGCAGGATGTGTACTTTTGAGTTTTACATGTCCTGGTAGTGAAAAACTGCTAAATTCGTTTTTCACCAAAGCAAGGCATATCTTGACCATAGATTAGCATTGGAGTTGCCTTGTAACCTTTTGCAAGTGTAACTTCCAATTGGGAGCAGATAGAAAACTGAAGCTTGGTGCCTCTGGAATCACAATTTAAAAACTCATCTTTTTGTGTACTTTTTTTTAAATTGCAGGCCTGAAAATGTCACTTTTAAAAAGTTGACAATTTCTTACCTTACCATTCTGTGCCCCTGTCCACCCCTAGGATACATGTCTGGGTAAGGGTGACAAGTGGGCTTTGTGAATTCACTCTAGACAGTCTCACGCAAAGGGAGATGAGGTTTGCCATTCCTATCCTGATGGCCCATCACCAGGCTGATGGGTCTTCCTGAGATAAAGTGGTGGGAGGAGTTGACACTTGCATCTGAATAGGGATGTGTCTGTCCCCACACAAAGAGCTGCATACTCCCCTGTAGTATGTTTAGAGCTAGGGCCAGGAAGGGCTGGCTCTTGTGCACTAAAAAGACCTTTATTTGAAGTCTCCCTACTTCAAAGGCTGAACTGGGTATAAGTACTGGACCTCTGCCACCATATACTCAGAACACTTCTCCACTGAGGACATTCTGCCAGGAAGAAGAGATTGGGTGCTGCCAGGAGGGACTGCCACTTTGCTGCTTGCTTTACTGTTTTGGCTGGCTGCTTAATGTTTCCTGCCTGGGAATGAGAGGACTGGAATTTACTCTCTGCATCCTGCTTTCTAAGGTTCTCCAGGGGTTTGACTGAGCTTGCCTCCTGTTGAAGTCTCAAGGACATCAAAGGCTTCACCTGCATCTTGCTGCCAGCACCGGGGCTCCTCTGCTGTGAATCCTGTCCTGTCAACTGGTGCCAAATCCAGTCCTGGGCCTTTGGAGGTGAATTTGGTGCTATGGCCAAGAAATCAACGCATCGACAGTACGGAACTGGCGCATCCCTGCAACAATGCTGCATCACCACTGCCTGTACCAAAGTCATGGTCCCCGATCACTGAGCGAGTACTGCATCGGCTGTGACTTATAAAACAGCCAGACTTTGGCACAGCACCTCAGAAGAACTGCCACTGAGTGAGTCTTGTGCATCGCCTCACCAAAGTCTGTGACACACCACTCTGACGCAGTCCCCGCCTTGCATGACTTTTGACCGACACATCGCCTTCATCCCAGCAGTTCAACTTCAATGCTGTAGAATCGACACATCATGCTTTAGACATTGACACATCCTTGATGTCTTGTCGCCTTCAGGAAACTATTCTTTGAACCACATCTGATGCATCGCCTCCTCTGCACAACACATCACCCCCGGGCATTAAAGCTTCAACAACCTTGCGCCCCCTTCAGGAACTGACGCATCACCCGTATTCGCAGCACCCCACCTCCTCTGCGCCATGCATCATCTTTGCTTTCTGACGCATCCAAGGTACTGTAAGGGAGTCTGCACAACTCCTGTATCAGGTCCGCACTCCATCACGGTCAGGTTGAACCTTTGGATTTGTCCTAGTCAAGCTTGACCAGATAGCCCAGTTGGAGCTATTGACTTCTAAGCACTGTATTTTAATTTAATCTTTAAAAATTCATATCTTGACTTGGGTATGTTAGATGATTGTTATTTTGGTCTTGTTTTACTCACATAATATTGGCTATCTTTCTAAAATGGTGTGGAGTACCTTTGTGGTGTTTTCACTGTGTTATTGGGTATGTGTGCACAAATATTTTACACATTGCCTCTTTAGTTTATCCTGACCACTCTGTGCCAAGCTACCATAGGATGAGAACAGGCACACCTTCAGTGTGTACTACAATTGCCATGACTAGAATATGTGTCCCTCCTTGGATAGGGTGCATACCTCTGCCAACTAGAGACCACATTTCTAACAGAAGCCAAATGAGAAATGAAGAGAAATACAGAGCCAAGTACTTAAAGGAACAGCAAAGAGGATTCAGAGCCAAGGATGTACACATTCAGTAGCCAAAGGAGCAGTGAAGAGGAATGTAAAACTAAGTACGAACACATTCAATAGCCAAATGAACAGTAAAGATGAATGCAGAGCAAAGAATGAACACATTCAGCAGTCAAAGGAACATAGAAGAAACATGCAGAGCCAAGTATGTACACCCCAGAACTTTAAGGAACAGTGAAGAGGAATGCAAAGTCAAGTAGCAAAAGGAGCAATGAAGAGGAGTGCAGAACTAAGTATGAACACTTTCAGTATCCAAAGGAAATTTAAAGAGGAATACAGAGCCATGTATATGCACACTCAGTATTGTATTGTATTGCAGCATTTATGTAGTGATTACTTCCCTATGTGGGGCACTGAAACACTTGCCTTCATGAGTAGCATGCTGCATCGTGTAGGGGGTGTGGCTGAAAGGATGTTGTTGTCTTGATCGTATGGGAGAAGTGTTTCCTTGTCTTGCAAGATAACCAACGAGGTGTGGTAATCGTGTTTTGAGTCACAGCAGGTAGTAGTGTTGAAGTAACAGTATTCAAAGCCCAACATTCTGTATCCATAGAAATGATCATGACATAGTAATATTCTGATATGCAATAGACATAAAAGATGGAAACCAGATTACTACAAGTGTGTTGGACGATGAAGTGTAAGAGACAGGTGCAGACCTTTATGGTTTTCAGTGTGCTGGGTGCTTTAAACAGCTTTTTGGGCTGTTTTCTGGCATTTCATATGAAATAATGTGCTTATATAATTACTGCCTGGGGTTTTCCTATCTTAGATTTTATGGCTAGGTATGGTCTGGGCTGGCGTGGTTGGAAGGAGAGAGAATTGGAGAAATCTGTTGTGATGGACATTTTTATTTTCATCCCATATCTGAGTGCCTACATGACAGGTAAAGAAGCCATCAGATTGTACAGATGTTTGAGTCCTGCAATGAATGGACTATTTTAAAGTCCTCCAAAATTGTCCAGTAACGTGTGACAGATCTCGTCGGTTAATCCTGTTCATTTGGTGATGTTTGGCTGTACAGTGCTGGTGATAGACAACCCTCATAGCAGATTTGTCTTATGTGCTTCCATGACTGGCTGGTAGTGAGTTCCAGAGCGTGGCGGCTTGTACTGAGAAAGCAGTGCCTCCCACAGATTTCTGATGGTAAGGTGGTTAAAAGTATTGTAAATAGGAATGTAGAGCCAAGTTGAACAGATTCAAAAGAATTGCAAAGAAGAAATCAGCCAAATTTGAAGGAGTTCAGTAGTCAAGAATCTATGTGCGAAGCTGAATCATTAGGTCTTAGGCACTCTCAGAATATTATAATTAGAGCTTCAGGTTTTATGGTATTTTTTTTTACATGTCCGGATGAATTTATTTATATTTATTTTTGGGCCATCCTATTGCTTTTTTCCAAATTTATAAAATGGTATATTTCTACATTTATTTAACTGATAACATGCCCTCACACATTGGTGACTGTCTCGTTTTAGCAAATTAAGCAGCCAAATATAGTGAGACACTATGCCCACAAGTACATATCAGCATTATAATACAAATACTTGTTAACATATACCTGCATTTAGGGAATTCCCAACCTGTTTTGTAACTTGCCATTCTGTTCATCTGCTCAGCTGTAGTAATGGAGATCACAAAAGACAACATTTAGTGTCACCCAAAAGAAGTTTGATTTTCTGTATTTTTCGGTTTTTAAAAATAAGTACAGACAGGAAACAGATTGTTTTCTGTCTGTGTTTATCTGTAAAAATCTGTAAAAACAGAAAACTGGGAGCCTTAATTATAATGTTACCCTTAACCCAGATAGAGGTGGTGTGGAATAGAGCTTTACGAGGATGAGTCCTAAAATTGCGGGAACTATCTTGGAACTTCTGCATGTTGGCCTAGAGATGGTCAGTAAGTTTGCAGCACCTGCTTTTAAGGGTGTGTTCATGCACACCAATGTGTACACTCCAGTGATGTTGAACAGTGCATGGCTATGAAAAGCTTTATGTTCCTGGCACACGGCGCAGTGGTTTCAGAGTCTGAGAAATGTGTCCAAACCACTATGGCCCAAAGGCATACAACCTAATTTTTGACCCTCTACTGAGTTAAGCAAGCCACCAGAGTTCAGATATATGGGGCCAGATGTATCAAAGGGTTTTGCTCATTCTGTGTCTATGGGGAAATGTGTTGATACATATGGCCCATGGTTTTTACATTTACTTTGAACTTTCATTTAATTGTATATGGTACATGAGAAACGGCAATCATTGTAAAAAAAAAGCCTATCTCTGATTTCTTTAATAAAGAAACGATGTAGCCTCCCAACTGTAATCGAGTTCTAACATCACAATACAGCGGCCAGAGTGAGCAGTGAAGGTAAAAGGCAGATCACAGAGCATAATTAAAGATGCACGTTTTTATTTTTCCGAAGTTTTATATAGTGGAGTCGGGTATCAGAGCGCAGTTACATGAGCACCTGTTAAATACATGAGGACACGTTAAAAAACTAAACTAAAATATGGCTTTTCTTTCTTCTGCTCAGCTTTTCCAGGTGGACAGTAAAAAGCATAAAGGAGATATTTATGGCAACATGTATATTTTTCCATGCTTTAGGTAATCATAGACCCTCTCTGGATGTTTCAAAACATTCTAAGCTATAGCAATATTTTTAAATCAGACTTGTACAAAACTGATTCTAATAACCTTTTGCAGCAAATATCTAACTGCTTTTTGATGTGCTTAATTTTGAACTTGAGATTCTATTTCCATTCTTCATGTTTACAAACAACTGTTTCATAGGAAAGAGCAACACACCAAAGATATAAGTGGTTTATGGGAACACTGATGGTGTGACTATGTATAATAAGGAATAAAGTACTCCTTGCTGTACATTACAAGGATATTGCACATCACTTCGGTGTTCTATGACCTTATAAAGGAACTCAGCCTTCAGCCTCGTTCCTCTATATTGCCACATCATTTCTAATGACTTGATATATCGTTATAATGTACGGCACAGGATATTGTACCCCATATATATTTACATCAGCTGCTTAGACTGCATTAGATATTTTGCTAACCTCGCTACATCTTGGGAACCCATAGAGTGAGGCTTCAAATTCTAATAAAAATTGGACAAGGTATTAAATTATCTGTAACACGTGTAGGTAGTAAAAAACGAATTTAATTACCAGAGCAACGGGAGACCCAGGGGAAGCATTTTGATTAAGGATCACAATCAACTTTATTTCGCATTAGCTTTACAGCAACCACAAATGTGAAAGAACGTTCAATGTGTACATTAATATTTTATCAAAAACCTCAAAGGCACAAAAATCCATCAAAATCAAATACAATTTTAAATGCATATCAAAGTGCACCGACAAAATACATTTACTTAGCACCTGAGGGACTCTAAACAATTCCTTTCTAAAAGTGACAGATTACAAAAAACCCCAGGACATATTCACAACTGAATTTACTTAACATTCCAGCGCACAAATTTTACAGTAGCAATTCTGCAGTAGCAGTAGGTTACCTCTCTCTCTCTCTCTTTTCATCCAACACAGTTATACAAGCAATTTCCAATGTGATGCTCAGTAGTGCAGCAAATCCGCATTGATGTGGTTCTAGAAAATGCAGACTGGTGGCTTTTTAACAATACTAGCTGCCGATTACTTGACTGTTTGCACATAGGGAGGGATTACTACAGTTTACATACACTAGTGGGTCAGCAGGGCCAGTAGTACACTAATGTACCTCTACAAGAGGGTTTCACACCCCAGTATATGACCACCACAAATTACCATATGAGGGGGAGTGCCCAATTGGCAAAGAACACTTTGCCTGGGGCGTTGAAAATTCTTGCACCATAGCGGCTAGTCACACAAGTGTAAAATAAGAATTTTCTGTTCATTATATTCCAAGGGAGGCATTTACATACAAAATTATGTCTTTAACATGTAGTTTGTTGATCTTGAACCTTTCACCAAGTCAGTAGACTTACCTTACCTACCAGAGTATGGTGATTACTAGCCCAAACCACCTCCCCTGAGTACGCCTCAGAATGATCTGCTTCGTTACCCTGTTAGAGTCAAGTGCTACAATGGGGGTGCTTGGTTCCCACTAAAGTGAACTGTGGACCCATTACTTGTGTAGCCCACACAACTAATAACGCCGTTTACTACAGTGTGTTTTTAAAATGAGTTTTTAGTTGTTGATAGAGCGTAAATGATTTTGCTGCTTAAATTAACTGAGTTTAATGAATAAAACATATGGCTGTCGACCAAATATATCTTCTTTCCAGCAAATATTCCCCAGATGAACTTACTCTTCCCCAACACTTACAATCTAACCACCGCACAACTCCTGAATATATAGCTTCCCGAGTTAGCTAGCTCTTACACACGACCTGTAGAATGCAAGGAAACTGCCAGACAAAAGCTCAACTTACAGCAGCTAGTCATAGTAATTGTATAATTTTTACACTCTATGCCTTGATTTCACCCCACCTCATTCAATCAAATAAAAGTCTGCTTTGATAGACCACAATCCTGAATCCTGTACCCCTCTACTACCCCCCCAAATGTCTTTGGGGAGTGCAGCAAATTCTTTGAGATCAAAGTTGCCAGAATGCTCTCTGCTCATGACCCCAACACCCACTTCTGCCCCAATTGCTCCCATTGCAAGACCCTCAATAACAAACTCCTTGTACTCAAGCTATCAACCATTAGGCATTTGCCTCCTGGCAAAACCCTGATATCATAGGGCTCTTACTTTCGTTCTATTCACAACCAGTGCCACCATCTCTAGATGAGGTTCTCCATCCAAATCTATCTAGCCATACCTAAAGTGCATCTATTACTCGTTGTGTTTACTCCCAGCCTCCCCACTCAGAAAACTTCAATGCCCTAGACATATCTTTGAATGCGATAAGCCCTCTCCTGGGGTTCTTACCCACTGCACCTTGCCCACATCCTTGAATCACAACCATTAATTGTGAAATGACAATCTGGGTGTTGACCATCCCCGGGTAATGAAAAAGAACATGCTATGTAGACAAACATGCCACAAATACACTCTCACTCTTTGCCCTTAAGTAAACCTCATGAAGCCTACCTACTAACAAATATGCACCTTCTGTCTTCACATGCAAACACTCCTTCTTTGTTTTCAAGTTAAAGATCAAACTCCTTACCTAGAAAAGTTGATAGTCTTGTCTTAGTTGTGATTAACAATATTAAGTACTTTGCTGCCAAAAGGCCATATCAAAACCAGGTTAGCCATAGCTGAAGCCACAGGGAATGTGATTGCTTGATTTAAAAGGAGATTTTGCCACATCATATACCTTGGAGTTGACATATCTTTCAGCAAAGTACCAACGCATTATGACAAAACATAGCTGAGATATGGGGTCTTGCATATAGCATTGCTAGATTTGTTGAAAGATTATTTTGATAAAAAAGAATAATGTGTATATGAAAAGGTTTCACGTCCATTTTCCTAGATTCCAATGTGGTGTATTCTACAAAAATAGTAGTGGGTGCTCTATGTCTTGAAATGCCACATATCTTAAACCCAAAATTTGGAAGCTAAGGCATAAAAAACACATTGGGTCTTTGAAACATCCCAAGAGGGTAGGTGCTACAAAAGGACTAGAGGGAGTTCCAGCACAAGAATAATAATTTACCTCAAGGGAATTTCACAGAAACCAAATGTTCTTTGTTGACACTGTTAAAGCACCATCAAGAAGCTCATGAGTAATGTGAAAGCTCACTAGACCTAGAGGACCCATTTCACGAAGGTAACTTACATGTAGTAAAGTTAAGAGTGCGGAGTCTCCGCACTCGGGGCAGAACCACCGCTCTTGGGGCAAAATCGCCTCACTGCGCACTACCCGTAATTACCTTAGTGAATTTAGCCCTGTTAGTATATCTTATCTTATAAGGGCCCTTTGTAATTGTAATTGTATTTATTTTTATATAGCGCTTACTACCCGTGACAAGGCATCAATGCGCTTTTCGCTGAGTAGCAAGCTACTCTGGAACCCAAAAAGGATTAGTGGTGGATTAGTATAGGGAAATATGAGTTAATTTGAGGGGTGGACATGCAAGTCTGTTAATTGGATTGAATAGGATAATTGCGGGATAAAAGAGGGAAGAGTCTAGAAAGTTTTATTTGGGAGATCATAGTAGTAAGATGAGGTCTAGGATGAGCAAAAGGAGAGATGGAGGAGAGAAGAGTTCTAGAAATGGATTAGGTATATCATAAAAGTAAAAAGAGGTTTGGGATGAGTCAAAGGATGCATACATGAGGGAAGAAGTTAGAAAGGGTTGTTTGGAAGATCATAGTAGTAAAATTAATTTTGGGGGATCCAAGCATGGATAGAGGAGGGAGGAGTCTACAAAGGGTTATTTTTCTTCTACAGTAGGAGTAAAGTAATAAATATATAGATATATAATTACATAGTAAGGGTATACATATATATGGAAAATAAAAACAGTTGTATTGTATAAACACAGTCTTTCAAGTGTTGCTTTACTTGAAGCTAATTTATTTGTGTAGTTTTTAAACATTTTTCCATAAATGTTTTGCATTTTTCTCAATATTTCATCTGATGCAAAACAGAATTGGGTAACCATGATGGAATATGTAAATAAGAAGATATGTATAATCAACAACCTGAAGTGCTTTAGTAATCCAAGAGCCAAGATATAAATGGCCCAGTGATCATACAATGCTTCTATAAAATATTTCAAACAAACATGAGAAGAAAAGTTTATAGTCTAAGATTAAAGTAGCACATAGTAATAGAAATACTTTCCATGGCACCAAGATTAGGCAACACTGTGTGGCTGAGGAAGGAGTTCCTGAAAGATTCAGCATGCAGCCATAGACTATAGTTCATCGAGAAGGTCTAGATACAAAACAAGGAACAGTGCTCAGGTACTGCGGTAGGACTGTTGCCAGAGGACAAGAACCATGTCACGGCTCTAGTTACAGATCACAGCAGGGAACGCAATAAAAGCAACACGGATCTACATATTGGGAATGAACATTCTTCACACCCAAGGGGCCACAGAAGTTTCTGATATGTGTACATTATTACATTTTGTTTAATTGTAGACCACCGCAAAATTCTCATGTTCCGATATGGTAATAGTCAGGTTGTATATAGGTATACGGGGAGCAGCAACACACACACACAATGCAGTTCAGGTATGCAGGGTACTTCCTTTAAAGGGATCACATGCACACATCTATCTATCTATCTATCTATCTATCTATCTATCTATCTATCTATCTATCTATCTATCTATCTATCTATCTATCTATCTATCTATCTATCTATCTATCTATCTATCTATCTATCTATCTATCTATCTATCTATCTATCTATTTTGTTAGAGAGAGAGAGAGGGAATTACTGCATTATGCTCACATTCAGTTAATATACAGACTTGTGGTGAGAAAGCCAGGCACAGTTCTCAACTTCAGAGTCATACACAGATGTGTTCAGAGAGACTACATGTAACAATCACACTTTGTGGGTTATAACAGTGCTCATCGAGAGGAACAGCAATCCACAATACTAAACACTCAGGGTGTATATAGCAACTTTATCAGCAGTTGGTGTTTGGCGACTTTTCTGTAGACTTATGGAGAGGAGCCCAACATTCTTATTCAAGAACAGACATCACCAGATGTACATGAGAGACATTAATAAGCACAGATATACCCTTACTAGATAATCACACAGACATTAAAAGCAACAGATGCACTCACTAGATACACCTCAAACACATTAAAAAGTTCCTGAATGCCCCCTACAGATGCACAATACAGGCATCAGTAAGCACTTTAAAGTCCTGTAAACATACTTTGCAGACATTAGTAAGCACTTGGAGGTCCTTCTTAGAAGTACCTTGACACATTAACAAGTGCACACAGTAAGGCTTAGATGGGTGCATTAGGAACATCTCTCAGATAGGGTGCGCTTAGAGGCCTTTATTAGATGCACCTTACAGAATAGAACAAGCACTTGGATGCGGGCATTAGATAAACCGTGCATACAGTAAGTACACAGGTTTATGCATGCACTAAATAACCCTCAAGCATCAAGCGCTCTGATGCACTCACCAGGTAGGTACATCTCATAGACATTAAGTTCTCAGAGGCCTTCACTAGCTATACCTTACAGCAATGAGTGGTGAGTAAGGTCCCCTTAGATCTCAAACCCCAGCATGTGTCACCAAAAAAAGCAACATTCTAGAATGCTTATTGTTGGTGAATAGTAGTGATGCAGGAATGGATAAAGAGAACTATGGCCCTCATTTGAAGTTTGGCTGGTGGCCAACCATCTGCCAGGGTGGAAGAGGTTATTACCACCTCCACCATGGTGTCATACTAAAGATGTCTGCCAGCATGTCTGAGATCTATGTGCCTTAAAAGTAGCTACTGACATGGTGGCTCCTTTGAAAGCACTAAAAGTTTCTGAGTGATGCCATGTTTCGGGTGGCAATTCAACAAAATGTTGTGTTTTACAAAAAGCAAACTACGAAGGTGGGAGTTTCTTTTTTTAAGCAAAATATTAATGACCCTGACACCCAGCGATCTTTCTCCTAAGGTATGGGGGACATCTTTCTCTTTTTCTGCTGGAACTACCAGACTTTTCCAGGAGGCCCTGAACAGGTAAAAACCTACATCAAACTGTACACTCTAAATACAAGGGTGTAATCATACATCATTTAATTTTTACTTTGCCTCACACACACATGCTTGCTCACACATTCACACAATCTTTGCCCCTTAAACACATTCTCACCCGCAACCCTCATACAACAAAATATTTAAAGGTATTCCTACTTACCTTAGCTTACATGTAGTGTCATATTTCAGCTAATCAAATTTGACTCCATTTTTATTGCAAAAATGGTGAACAATATTATTCACTATTTGTTTAATCAAAAACCGACAGAAAAACAGGGAAGTGGAACCCTAACTGACGTCCATTAGGAAGAGCTGCCCCTGTGTTCCAGGCACTGCTTTTGCCACCTCTGAGGCCAGGAGTAGCAAAGGCAGTCCCAAGGGCCTCAAGGGGCAAGCCACAGGTCTCAGCTGCTACCTCTGGTGACCTCTAACTGACGTCCTTCTCTAAATAGGGTGGATGGTGTGATGTACTTACACTGACAGTACCAGTCCGCTGGGCCGCCCGAGTAAGGATTCTGCTGGAGCAGCCTGTGGGTGCATGCCTGCGGGAACATGACTGTCCACAAACTCTAAATACAGCAGGTGGGCCCTTACTTTGATGGACAGCATGCTCTGCCATGCTTGAGGCTTGTCTGCCAAACTTGAAATAAACCCTATGTTTCATTCTCCTCACTGGATGGCCCCTTTAAAAAACAAGATGTGTACATTTAATTGAGATTCCCATAGCCATATTTACGTTGAAAAATCTACAAAAGCAGAGAATTCTTGCCATGGCATGGTATGCAGTGGTGGCCGGCACAGATTGGGGTGGTGTGCCGGGGTCGCAGGGGAGAGGGTTGTAAAAAAGGGGTTGTAAAAAAGAAGAAAAAAAAGTACCTCCTCGCTGCGTCTCTCCTCTGCTGTCAGCACGTTTCTTCTTCGTCTTCTTGCCACGTCTTTCCCAGCCAGGAAAAGTATGCACCCAGGCTCCCCTGACCAATTACAACGCTTTTTTGATTGGTCCGAGCACCTTGGTTCAGCGCTCAGGCAGGGAATGGGAGCCTGGGCATGTTCTCTATGCAGGCTGTAATGCCAGAGGCCAATCAGTCATTGCGCACTTACAGAGTGCCCACCACTCGTCCCCTTGCTCCTCCGTGAGCAGAGCATCCCCGCCCTGCAAACCTGCTGCAGCAGGAACAAATAAAATGATAATAACATCAAGTTATTATCATTTTATTTTTCCTTTATTGCACTGCTGCAAAGCAGTGGGGTAACGCTCCCCCGCCTTAGCAGAGGAGCCACCACTGGTGGTGCGGTGTTATTCCGCTGGCGAAAAATATAACTAGAGGAAAGATATCTCAAGATTCAATGTGCCACTGTGGCAGGAACTCGACAGAAGGCTTGCAGCAGTTCTTCCCAATCTGCCCATGCTTTTCTGCACTGTGATCGACAGGCTTGATTTCACAGCTTAGGCAGTAATTTGTGATATGACATCTGCAATGATCTTCCTGCTGTGTGACACAGATCCCCAGGTAATGAAATTGGTGTGCCTCTTCCTAGCAGTAGCAGGAAAATCAGAGCAACATGACAGCAGCAGGAAGACGGAAACCGAAGAAGACGGAGAGTCAGTCTTAGAATATGTTCACGGCTGGACAAGTGACAACTGAGGGGCAAATAAGAGATGCTCTACAGTGTGTTCCAACATGCAGTGCTCACCACAGGTTGATGTTAAGAAGAGTGCTCTTTTCAAAGAACTCGCTTTCCTGTTTTTTTATTTTTTCCTTCCAGGTTTTTTTAATGTGTTTTTAAAGTTGTGTATTAGAGAAAAGTTTGTGGTGGAATTGAAAGATCAAATCTAATCTCACCAAGCTCTCGTTTTATCTGTCTTGTCTCGTACTCCATTTTTAATTTCCTTTCTTTCTCTCTCTCGTACTCCATTTTATCTCCTCTCTCTCTCTCTCTCTCTCTCTCTCTCTCTCGCTATATATATATATATTATTATTATATTTATTTTTATAGAGCGCGCAGCTACCCGGAGGTTTCCCGGCGCTAAAGACACTTTAAGCGAGAATGCAGTAGGGGACAGAAGGGCCTAAAGGAGGATTATTGGTTAAACAACCATGTTTTTAGGTTCCTACGGAATTGGAGGTAGCATGGGTCTGTGCGAAGCTGGATAGGGAGGGAATTCCAAAGTGAAGGGCCACTGGACTTAGGCCAGTTCCTGAACCTAAATCAATAGTCAAGAACCTGGGGGTTCGATTGGAATCGGAGTTGACCATGAAACAGCATGTTAATATCACTGTGGGATCTTGTTTCCACGTGATAGGTCTCCTCCGCAGGATTTTTCCATTCCTTCCGGACTCCCATAGGAGAACTTTAGTTCAGGCTCTAGTGATCAGCCGTCTTGATTATTGTAATGGGCTCCTGGCAGGTGCAAATGAAGAGGTATTAGATCGCCTGCAGGTAGTGCAGAATACAGCAGCCAGGTTGGTGCTTAATGCACCCCCTAGATCTCCATCGAAACCTTTATTACACAAACTTCATTGGCTGCCTATACGTCTTCGAGTAAAGTTTAAGACCTGCTGTGTCATTCATAAGGGTCTTCATGAATTAGGACCAGAATACTTGGCAAGAAAATTTGTTCCATATGTTCCTGCCCGTTCCCTTAGGTCCAGCGAACAGTTGCTATTGAATGTACCTAAAATTAGCAAAACCAGGTTAGGTGGTAGGGCCTTGTCTGTGGTGGGTCCTAATGTTTGGAATGCGCTCCCACTTTATTTGAGACAATGTCCCAACCACCTTCGTTTTAGAAAGGACCTGAAAACTTTTTTGTTTAGTCTATTTTAGCTAATCTCCTTCTTTCTGGATCCTGATCATTTATTTATCACAAATAATAAAAATAAAAAAAGAAATTAATACTTCTATTACTCACATTTGCTCATTAATGCGGCTGTCATAAGCGCGGAGATACTCCTCCGGGAGTTTATTCATAGCGCTATACAAACAAGCAAATAAATAAATAAATAAACAAGGTATGAGAAAGAACGTCCACCAATTCTTGCTCGGTTAATCCTGGGTACCTGAAACTTATGTTGGCTTGAGGAGCGGAGGGTTCTTGGGGGGCAGTATTGGAGAGCAAGGGTGCTCAGGTAGGATGGTGCTCTGCCTGCCTTGATTTTGTGCATGAAACACAAGGCTTTAAATTTTGTGCGGCTTTCGATTCGAAGCCAATGAAGGTTACGTAAACCGGTAGAGGTGGAAGATTTTTTTGGGCAGTTTGCAAAGCAACCTAACCGCTTCGTTTTGTACTGTTTGAAGTTTCCTCGTGACTTCCTTACAGGCTCCTAGGTACAAGATGTTGCCGTAGTCCAGTCTAGATGTAATTAGAGCCTGGACTACGGTTTTTTGTGTGTCCTGGGGAAGCATCCATATGATTTTCCTAAGCCACTTGAGGATGGTAAAACAAGTGGCTGCAACTCTGATCGCTTGTTGTTTCATGGACATTTGGTCATCAAAAATGATGCCAAGATTGCGAGCGGTTTGGAGGGGGATGGTGTGGGTCCCATCTGAGATGGCCAATGTTGGGGGCCCCACAAGGCAGGATGTTTACCAAACAAAAGCAGTTCGGTCTTTCCTCCATTGAGTTTCAGTTTGTTATCATGCATCCATTTGGCAATGTTGTAAAGGCCGGAGCAGAGGGAAGACGGGTTAGAGTGTGTGTTAGCGGAAAGTGAGTAGATAAGCTGGGTATCGTCAGCATATGAGTAGATCGTCAACCCAGATTGTTCCGCTAATGTAGCAAGGGGACTAATGTACAAATTAAATAATATGGCGCTGAGGATCGAGCCTTGGGGAACCCCAAATTGAGAGTCATGTGGTTTAGAGGAGGCTGTAGAAGAGAAGACTTGAAAGGTTCTGTCAGTGAGGAAGCTTTTGAGCCATGCAAGGGCAGATCCAGAGATGCCACAAACTTGCAAGGTGTTGAGGAGGATGGTGTGGGAAACCGTGTCAAACGCGGCACTGAGGTCGAGTAAGATGAGTGCCACGGTTTCCCCATTGTCAACTTGTCGGCGTATGGTCTCAGAGACCTCTAAAAGAGTCGATTCGGTTGAGAATCCTGCCCTAAATCCCGACTGGGAAGTGTGAAGTAGATTCCGTGATTCCGTAAAGTGAGTAAGTTGAGTGACAATATGTTTTTCCAAAATTTTGGAAAATAGGGGTAGAATATATATATATCACAAGCTCACCCCCACACTTTTCTAGCATTCTATCCCCTCTTTCTTACACTTTTTCCTCTCCACTTCATCTCGCCCTTTCTCTATTTTCCATTTGTATTCCTTTTCTTTGTCTCATGGTCTTCTTCTCTTTCTCCTCTCTCGTCTTTCTGTTTCCTCCCTTGTCTGCATATTTCCTCTCTTACCATCTTCCTATATTTCCCCACTTCTCTCTCACTCTCCCTCTGTCTCCTTTTCTGTTTTTATCTCTCTCAATTCCTCTCTCCTATTTTTAAGTTGTCTCTCTTACCGCTCTATTTTCCTCTCCACTCTGTTTCTCGTCCCTCTTTCTCTGCCTCTCTCCCGTTCTATCATTCTATCTCCCTCTCATTCTCTCTCACTCCCCCTTTCCTATATCTCCTCACCTTTGTTTGTTGTCTATGGGTGCTCTATGTTCTCTGACCCGCTCCCCATCTATCTCTTTTTTCTCCCCCTCTTCTTCTCTCTCACCCCCATTAACTGATAACCATTGTCACTTTATTTATTTTTTATGTCGAAACTTGTTCCAGTACATCTATCAATTTTTGTCTGTCTCGCTATGTTTTTCTAGTTATTTCACCGTCTGTGTTTCCTCGTTATTTCTGCCAATTACCCGCTCTGTGTCTTTGGATTAATTAGGCAGTGTCCTGTCCGAAAGCCCAGCGCATGCACTTTCATAGTGTGCACCATGTGTGATCGTAGTCGTTTGGCTCCATGAACAGCTTGTGTGAATTCCAAAGATGTGCCTGAGCTCTACTGAGAACAAATCTATAAGATGCGTCAAACTTGTTTATAGCCCATTAATTTAACCACAGTCAGGCAAATGAAAGGATCCGAGTATTACAGCGAATAACTAATTATGTACGCTGCTTAAAATAATAATTATTAAAATAATGGCTTTATCACCAGTGACAACAACTTGTACGCCGAGGCTTTGCGTGCACTAATGAAAGTAAATTAGAATAAAATGCGGTGCAGAAGCATCTCATTACATCTAGATTTGAAGCACCGTGGTCTTGTGTGGTGGTTACTGAAGCATTACAGGAGCATTAATGGGAACATGATGGCATGTTTCACACATTGGCTGTCAGATTCGGCTCGCTGTCACTGCCGTTTTGAAAGCCAGGCTTCTGTAGGATTGTGCAATAACTACACTCCACGCTGTTACTTGAAGCGTAAAAGGCCATTTTATTAGGACAAGGTTGCAACCATTTAAACTTTATTAAACAGTACGTAAATGCAATAAATATTCTTTCCCATCCCCATACCGACTCATTCTCCATTCATCCTTCTCAAAACCATCTCACCTGTTTGATTCTTCCCATTCACCCAGTGACCTCCTTCCTCTCCCCATTCTCACCTTCACTTGCCCTCCAAGAATCCTCTGTTGAATCTCCTTCATAGCTTCCGCGCCCCACTATCAGTCATCCATGTACCGTTCTCCCCTCAGAGGGATGGATCCGCCCGTATGTGACTCACCACCCATCCAAAGTACCGCAACGTCACTACCATGCAACCTGCCCTAAACTGGAACGCTAAGACCAACCTAGTATCCTGCCCTCCACCTAAAACCTGCAGGGTGGGTGGGTCGGTGGACAAACTTTTCTCTCTAAACCCCCGGTGGTGCTAATGTGTCAGGAAGAGGCCGGGTCCTCCTCCTGACACCTTTTATACCTTCTTAAACTCCCGCCCCTTCCTCACTACTCTAAATCCCTCCCACACCGGCCTTGCGCGAATTGCCACGGGGGAAGACTGGTCTGCGACCTTCACTTCCCCCGGCGGCCGTCACTGTGGCTGCATTCTTTTGAATACTACAAGCCACTACTAACTCTCTTATTACACCGCTAGCGCTTTGATTCTTTCTCCCAGCACTTTCAGCTGGAAGCTACAGAAAAATGTACAGGGGTTAAAATTGTTAATTTTCAAATGTTGTCGTCTTTTCAACATTTCGAAGAAATCTGTTGTAGCAATACAACCAACGGGGCTGGTAGGAGTCTCGGGCAATTCCGGGCGGTAATAACGTCCCTGTAAATACTTATACTGTCAGATGCGGTTAGACTGGGCTCATAATCAGTGGCATATCGGCCCAGTGTACCCTCCAGTTCGTAATGGTGCGCCATTCTAATTCACACACCTTGAATTGAAATAATGACTTAACACTGTATATTTTTCCCCTTTTGAGGCTTTTTGAATTTGAGATTTTTACACACGTGATTTTCAGTAGCTTTTAACTATTGCAAAACCTACAGAGTGAGCTATATCTATACTACTATTATAAAGAGAGAACACAAACCTTTGAGCCAGGTAAACTCGGGAACCACAGCGCCAATCCACACACCCGATACATCGTTGTAATCCTCAGGGTGTGCAGATGGACATAGGCAATATAAATTAAAAATAAATACGTTATTAAAAAATATAAGTTAAAAAAAAAAGTAGTCCTTCTGAAGTAGCGCCGGCCGCGACGTGCGTGCTGACATCAGGAGCGGCGTACACGCGAGGAGCAGCGTACAGGAGCGGCGGAGATCAGCGCGGGGAGGAGCAGTGACGAGGAGCGGCGGAGATCAGGGGAGCAGCGGACATGACCGGCGGATAGGCGGAGAGGGTCGGCGGGCAGACAGTGAGGAGCGGCGGTGGGGAGGAGCGGTCAGCGGCGGATGAAGTAGGGCGCCAAGTTACCAGTCAGCAACGTGAGGGAGGAGCGGCGGCGGGGAGGAGCAGTGAGCGAGCCACAGGTAAAGGAGGAAAAACAAATGTGTGCAGGAAAAAGTAACGTGGGCAGGTTAACAGGAGGAAAAAGAAACGGGAGGAGCGGTGAGCGAGCCACAGGTACCGGAGGAAAAACAAACGTGTGCAGGAAAAAGTAACGTGGGCAGGTTAACAGGAGGAAAAACAAACATGTAAAGTCCACATTTGTAAAGCGCACAATCACCCGTAAGGGTCTCTAGGCGCTGGGGGCCGTCGGGAAGATTAAGCGAGCTATTGCCCAGAGTCACATGGTGCTGGGCTAACCTGCCGCCGGAGCCGGGGATCGAACCGTGGTCCCCAGATTCCAGCGTCAGTCGCCCTAGCCGCGGCGCCACACCTCTCCCACTCCAACATGTGCATGTGACAAAAGCGTACAAAGTGGAGCGGGGAGCGAACGGGCCATTACAGGAGAAAAAAGTGAAACGGGGCATTACAGGAGGAAAAAGTGACGTGGGCAGTGACATGGGCAGGTTAACAGGAGGAAAAACAAACGTGTGCAGGGGACAAAAGCATACAAAGTGGAGCGGGTAGCAAACGAGGCACTACAGGACGAAAAAGTGAAACGGGGCATTACAGGAGGAAAAAGTGACGTGGGCAGTGACGTGGGCAGGTTAACAGGAGGAAAAACAAACGGGTGCAGGGGACAAAAGCATACAAAGTGGAGTGGGTAGCAAACAGGGCATTACAGGACAAAAAAGTGACATGGCAAGTGACGTGGGCAGGTACCAAACGGGGCATTACAGCAGGAAAAAGTGACGTGACCAGTGAGGTGGGCAGGTTACACAACGTCAGGGCGGGCGGGGGCCCTGAGCCATACTTGCTCCCGGACAACGTTGGGACGGGCTGCTAGTATATATATATATATATATATATATATATTACAACAGTTTCCCCGGTGTCGGGGAGGGTGGGGTCGCTGAACAAACAGGAGCAAACAATCGCTTTTCCAATTTTTGTGTTTTTATTCTTAATCCATACGGGGGTCAAAGAAAACAAAACAACCGACGCGTTTCGGCAGCGTCCGCTGCCTTGGTCACCGTGACCAAGGCAGCGGACGCTGCCGAAACGCGTCGGTTGTTTTGTTTTCTTTGACCCCCGTATGGATTAAGAATAAAAACACAAAAATTGGAAAAGCGATTGTTTGCTCCTGTTTGTTCAGCGACCCCACCCTCCCCGACACCGGGGAAACTGTTGTAATATATGAGCGGCTGGCTCATCCGCAGGGGTAACGTGACCAGAAAAGCAGCGCCTATCGAGGGGGAAGAGAGCCAATTGCTGGATATATATATATATATATATATATATATATATACATACATATGTATATATATCAGTTATAATTACAGTTTAAGCACAAGCATCCGTCTGCCCCAAAATGGAGATTTGTGTGGTTAAGAGGAATGACAGCCATGATCTTTTGTCACAAAGGTCACTGGGTGTTGATTTGAATTATTCTCAAACTTACATTGAAACCATTGCTTTTTTGGGTTCACCTCTTCAACGTAACATTTTCCACCATGATGTATTTTTCCTGATTCCCTCCAGGTTGGAAGGAGTCATATTCTCAGAAACTGCATCAGATTTCCAAACACGTTATCATCAATTGAACAATTCGCCAATCTCCTTCTTGCTTAGTGTAGTCAATACATGAAGTTTTCTCAAAATAGATTGGACTTTGGTGCAAAAATGAAGGACAAATTCCAGTAAAAAATATCATGCAAAAACTTCGAGGTAGGCTGGCAAGCGATGTTTTGCGTAAGCGCAACCATATCACTTTGAGAATCTATGAAGCGAGTCACCTTGTATAGCATTATTTAGAAGTTACGTTCACTTAGCACTTCCCAGCTATGACAATGTGCAAGAGCGCTTTAGCAGATTTTTGTGTTGTTATCGTGTCATCTATCGCTGCACCTGTGTGACGATGGCCAGAGTGGTCCTCTTATCATGTTGTCTATCGCTACACCTGTGTGACGATGGCTTGAGTGGTCCTCTTATGGTGTTGTCTATCGCAACACCTGTGTGACAATGGCCAGAGTGGTCCTCTTATCGTGTCGTCTATCTGTGTGACGATGGCCAGAGTTGTCCTCTTATTGTGTCATCTATCGCTACACCTGTGTGATGATGGCCAGAGTGGTCCTCTTATGATGTTATCTATCGGTACACCTGTGTGACGATGGCCAGAGTGGTCCTCCTATGGTGTTATCTATCGCTACACCTGTGTGACGATGACCAGAGTGGTGCTCTTATCGTGTCGTCTATTGCTACACATGTGTCAGGAAGACCAGAGTGGTGCTCTTATCGTGTCGTCAATGGCTATACTTGTGTGATGATGACCATAGAGGTCCTCTTAATGCATTATCTATCGCTACTCCTGCGTGACGATGAACATATTTGTTGTCTTATGGTGTCCTCTATCGCTACTCCTGTGTGACAATGAACTGAGTGGTCTTCTTATCGTGTCCTCTATGACTATACTTGTGTGATGATGACCAGAGTGGTCCTCTTATAGTGTCATCTATCACTACACTTAAGTGATGAAGAGTGAAGGATAGAGCACTTGAGCTTTGTCTTAATGTAGTGTCTGCTCGGACTGGGGGAGTTTGTGAACGTGACCTATGAAGTATTTTGTTGTCATGCTTGATGAGTAGCGGATTGCTCGTCTTATGTTGCTGTAGTCTCATGGCTGCACTTACGCCTTTAGTGGACTGACGTAGAGTGAGAGACAGTTGTGTCTGTGCCTATCACACTCATGGGTTCCACCTCATCAGTGTGTATGGCACCAGTCATCTGATGGCTATACTTTAATTTTGTGGGAGATTTTACATGTTTAATTGGTCAGCATGACCATGCACCATCTGCTTAGTAAGGGGAAGGCCTTAACTAGTTTAGTAACACCCCCCCCAAAAAATGAATGCCACACACCCTTAGAAAATATTTTTATATCTTGGGTGTATACCACCTGGTTTTTGAGAGAAGCAATTGTTCTGATTGTATTCTTATAGTCAAGTTTGTGAAATTACTGAAAGGACCCTTAGAGTAGGTTTCCTTTTTAAAAAATTTGCTTTATCAACCTTCCTCTACATGACTGTTTCAGAATGTCTTTCTTGCAGGCATTTCCAGTTGTGCAAGTGCAATAACGAAGTGCCTTGGCCTAGGTTTGTCTACTTTATATTCAATGCAAGTCCACCACTATTCAATGGCACCATTTTGTTATGGCTTAATGCCCTCCTTCATACAGCCTATTAGAAAGATCAAGGCGCCCCATTTTTGTTAGTGTTTTCTTGCTTCAAAGGTTAGTAATTGTTTGTGATTGTTGGTAACAGCACAGCTGTCATTTCATCTGTCGGCTTATGCGCCACAATACTCCACCTAATAGAGCACATCTTCTCTGAAAGAGAATGAGGACAGCCACTCACCCTGGAAGAGAGGAACAGATGTGGTTTTTAGTTTATCAGAATTTGTCTCCTTAGGGTCAAGGTTTGTCTAGGCTTCTGCAGTTTTATATAGTGTGAGCCTGATCCACTGGGGCTGTTTTGCATAGGCGCACAAGGTCTGCAATTATGTCACTGTGTGAGGATGCATTTGAATCTAAATGTGTAAACATCTTCTTAATTCCTTTGCCACTGACATATCACTTTCTATAAGGTAAATATATGTCAAGGTCACCAAAATATCATGGTGAGAAAGGATTCAAGGATCATTAATAGTATATTATTAACTATTAGAACATTGGAATGTTGGGAGCTCCATTGAAAACAATGGGGTGCTCTGGGCAGATAATGGCTGGTATAAGCCTGGAGCTCCAACATTCCAATGTTTCTTTGTTCACAGCTCTGGCTGTGAACAAAGGCTTCAGGGAACCTGAGGGGATTCCAATCACCTCACGCTCTCAAAAGGCTTTGTTTTTTTGTTAGAACATTCTGTCCTCTAGTGACAGAATGTTCTAATAGCCTTATAGCCCTTCGTAGATGGGCTATACCGCTATTAAAGTCCCTCTCCCTTGTTAAAGGCCCTCGCCTTCGGCTCGGGGCCTTTAACGCTGGAGAGTGCCTTTAATAGCCGGTATAGCCCTCTACGGCGGGCTATAAGGCTATAGTGTGCATAAAGACATACTGCTTACACTTGTGCACAACCTGCAAGTATCAGGTTAGAAGGTCAAAAAGCCTTTTGTCTTTGTGAAGCTGGCTTCTGGCTCGTGGAAAGGTGCTTCGGAGCCCCAGACCAAAGAAGTGACTCCAAGGATAAGTCAGTTGAACCCCTGAAACCAATGCCATGGCCATCAAACCTGAAGGAGCCCACATTTTCAAGTTGGTAGCCACATTCGGCAAATCGTCACCAACCATAGCTGGGCAACCCAAGAAGCCAGTCCTAGATGGCCAAAAGTTGCACCAGAGTCTGCTCAACCCAGGAGGTTCTTCTGAGTCCTGACAGGTCACCTAAGAGGGACTCCATTCTTCACCAAAAGACACAAGTGGACCAGCTGAATATGGAGACCGGTAGCTCAGCCACACTGTGCCTTCTACTGACTCAAAGAGAACTTAAAGGACCACGAACCCTTTGGACAAAGTTGGCCTATCTTACCTGTGAACCGAGGAATAACCACAAGGACACCCTCGTCGACCACTCAGTACCCAGAACATCTTCCAACATCCTCAGCATCCTGCATTCCCAGCATCAGGACCACTCCATTGAACTATATGGCAGACTTGATGTAAAGTGGGCAACTGGACTTGAGACTGCTTTGGTGATCAAGTAAATGTCCAAATTCTCCCTAATGGTTCCCCTGATGTCCTTCCCACCAGATTAGTTCACACCACTTAGCGCTTTCAAACTTTTCAAAAGTTTCTAAATGTTGCAGTCACCAGTGCTTGTTTGCGATGTGGACTAAAGAGCTGAGATTTACATTTTACCTGAAAATCTATATCCATGAAACCCTCTCATAAATATTTGCTCATCTTGGTTTCTAAATATTCATAAAATTACAATCCATTTTTATAAATTGGTGTCAGATTTCTTTGGTGTTGTTTGACTTTCCTATTTAGTTGTTTGGTACTTCTAAATGTTTTACACTATTGCCTTAGTTAAAACCTTGCAGCTCAAAATCACAGCTACTCAAGGTTGAGCTAGAGGTTTTACAAACGAGCCTGACTGGACCCAAGACAGTTTTGTGAGTGCATTACACAATAAGTTCACACAGCCACACCATATAATCCTCACAAGATCAGATAGCCAAATATTGCGTACTTGAAGCCATAATGTGTGCAGCACGTGTTGCATTCTTTCTTGACTGATCCAGGTAAAAAAATCACTCTGCTGGGATAATTTTTTTATTTGCTCAGTGACATCGAATGACAGCCTCCTAAGTGACCTCTTGTACTGCTGTGATCTGTGTGTGATTGTGCTACACCATTTCAACGATGTTGTGAACTTACATAATTATGTTGTGATGTTTAAAAACTAAGCTAAAAGAACTTGACAGAAGGAGGAGCTGGAAGTGGCTTGGAAGTAGCAAGGAGTCGATAAAACCCTCATTCCATTCAGCTATGTGAAAGCACACAAAGCAGACAGGATTAAGCAAAGAGAGGGCCATGACAAGAGACATGAAGGGTACAGGGTTAAAAGTAGAAACATCCATATGCTTTGAAGTTGTCTCTGCAGTAGAGCAACAGTGGCTTTTCCATAACCCCAAAGAATTGTGCTAAATCTCCTGACAAGGAGAAGTTCAAAGAGGCGGCAATCAAAAGATAAGGTCACTCAACGCCAGACCCTTCTGGTACCTTTAAACCTGCAATGTTCTCTGTAGCTCAGCGGCTTCAAAACTGATTCTGCCCATTAGCCTGCCGGCATGGACACCGCGGAGCGGGGACTGACCGCCGCCTTCCCTCCAGGGCCGCCCTGAGCAGCCCAACAGAAATATCACAGCCCAAGAAGAGACGTAGCAATCTTCGGCCATACAAAATCAATTTTCTAATGCGGTTGGCCATCGCCGGAGCAGTTAAGCGTCAGTTTTTAAAATAATGGGCAGCTACATGATGCGCGTCCCCCCAACCGCGCGGTTCTAGTTGGAATCTTCGCTGCGGTGGGTTCTGGTTCCTCCATCTGCAGTGTTTAGTTCAGTCACACATGAGCAAATGAGCCCTCACTGTCAGCTTCCCTAACAGAAACATGGTGCTCGCCTACATCAGGCAGTACAAAGAGGAGCTCTGCGGGGAATCCCGGGAGCAGCTGTCAGAGACGCCTCTTCACAAAAGTGCAGTGCGGAGTGTGTGGTACTCCGAGGACGACGAAAGCGGATCGCGAAACAGAGGATCACAAGGGTTACATCCCATTCAGAGATGCAGAGCTCGGAAGGAAGATGCCGGAATAAATTCATCCCTGTGTACATAGCCTAGCTGTCACTGCAGCTAAACCTCTCACCATCTTTACTGTATGATTAAACTGTAGTGACAGCAGAGCGCGTGGACCCCCTGGGGGATTATGCTGGGCTCTCGAGAGACCAAGGAAGGCTGCAGCATGGAGTCGGCAGTGTGAGAAAGGCTCATTGTATTTATTTCTGCTCAAGAAGAGGATGCTCAGAGTGTCTGTACACCTTTTTTTGTCTCGGGCTGAAACAGACAAAACATTGGTGCGTGTGTGTGTGTGTGTGTCCTGTCATAGGAAGTTTGTGGGATTCCATGACTAAATACATCACTCTATGATTTATTTTGTTTATTTATTTCACACATAATTTTGACCTGCATGAATGGGTGGGCAGTAAATTGTAAGGCTGGACATATTGTACGTATGGAACCCTGAGTGATTAGACAATCTTGGCTGTGTACACCCCTCGATAACGGGTATTTACAAACTGAACATTTTATATAACTTGAATATATTGAGGGTTTCCATTGTATTCTATGTAAACTGATCACTCTGCCATTGCAGGCAATTTCAGTCTGTGGATCCATGGGCCTAACTATGCGGTCCCATTTTTAAAATATTGTATTGTATTGCCTGGTAGCATTTTATACTGGGCACTACCCTTATGTGGGGCACAGAAGCACGTACCCACATGTAGAGCAAGCTACACCATGTAGGATGTGTGGTTGGACGGATATACTTTTAATTGAGACTAAAACATATAGGCAGCTGCACAGCACCAGCCTAGTCATGTGGCCAATGGGATGCTGTTTGCCTATACAAAAAAGGGTGGCCGAGAATGTCTAGTAAACCATATGGCACACATGCCAGGCATAAATGCTATTGACTGGCTAAATGGATACCGAAAAATCAAACATGGCAACTCTTGACATGAGCAGTAGCCATGCACTTCTTTATAAGGCAGAGACACTGCTTACTGCTCAGTCAGTGGACCCCATGACTGGAACAGGAAGAAGACTCAAACATACCTGCCAACTTGAAGAACAATCTCATCTAATGAGGAGGGGGTGGGACTTAGAAGGGGTGGGGCCTCTTGCTGAGAAGTACCCATGAGGCACTTCTGAACCCCGCTCTGCCCCCAAGCTCCCTCCTGCCCCCAAAAAAACAAACCTTGCGGAGGCTGGCGCTCATGTCCTAGGGCGTTTTCACACTCCTTAATGGATATAGGAAGTTCAAATCCTTCGAAACGAGTTGGAAAACCACTATTTACAGTGGTTTTCAGCTAGTTTTCCTTGCCCCTCTTTGATATTGGCTGCTCATCGGGAGACCGTGTGATGGTAGCTGATATCACGTGTCACACGGTGGCTCCGTGTGAGCTGGCAGGTATGCTCAAAGTAGGCAACCTGAGCAGAAACGACACTATTTTTTTAGCCGCTTAACCACGGCGGCAATGCCGCCGCAGTGTGGCTGTTTAGCGGAGTGGGTGGGGACGCGTCGGCCAACGGATGTGCGTAGCACTATGGAGGTAATGCGCGCGACGGCCGTTGCCCGACAGAAGCATCGAAGGGGTTAAAGGCCCAGATTTCAACTCCTGCTAGGTTAAGGGAAATCAAAATCTGGAGCGGGAGTTAGAACTCCAAACCCCTCTCAAGCTTCTATAGGCTCCCATAGGTGGTGAGCCCTAGTAAGGTCATGGCACCGACCCTAGCAAGATTGGCACACTGCATGTGTAAGGGCGAGAGATGAAGTGCTTGGCAGATCTCTGCTCTGACAGTGAAAGAGCGAATCAGCCTGCCTCATGGTACTCTTCTGTCCTCACCCTTCCTTGAGTGCCAGATACTTTCTTGATTCCAGATACCCTTACACTTTCTAGTTTACAGGAGGAAGCATCCTCCTAATTTTCTAGAATTTCTTCCCAGGCAACTTCCACTTTCATTATGTGCTGTGAATGGCAGTTTGTGGTAAAAATCAGCGAGAAAATGGTGAAAGGAGATTTGCCCTGCTTCCATTATTTTGACTAGGGCAGCAGTATAGCACGGTTTTTGGTACTTCTCATTTTGTTCGATCTTAGGCCATATTTATGACATTAGATACTTGAGGAAACACCTTTCATATATGTTTCTATAAGAAAACATTCCTCCCCTTTTGTGAGTATGGGTTCTTGCCACTCTTACCTTCCAACGCCCCATTAATATTATATTATCAATTTACTGATGTTTTCAGTGTATTTTTAAGCTGTTTGATTTTTGTTTGCTTTAGATTCTCCTTTTGCATACATTTTTTTCTTTCATTCTTTCTCCTCTCTGTGAATTCACTTTTGTCCTCCTGATGTAAATTAGGTTAGAATAGGGGAAAATGGTTTCTGACTACGTTGTTCAGGTGACAAAGATACATTCTCCCACTTCCCATTCTCAAGTCATTTTCTTTAGGGCAGGACACTGGATTCCAGATCGATTCTAACATTAAGGTCCCTGCTCGTACTTTCTTCATTGTGCTTCTTCAGATACCATTGGATGGTTGTGTTGGAGATATTAAGTTGAACTCCCTGGAATGTTAATCCCCATGGGCAAGTCAATCCCTTAATGTTGCCTTTAAGGCCTTCAGTGCTAATGACAAGGGTAACTCGTCATGGAGTTTCCATTGATTTCAATGGAAAGTCAATGGAAGTGCCTCAGGTGCCTTAGCAGCCAAGTGGTTAAGGCTTTAGGACTGCACAATCCCAATATTCCCATTTCCATATAGAGATGCTGGACTCTCGAAATGCACATTCTTGCTCCCTCAGATGATGTATTTCAAGAGACCGAAACTCTGCAATAGAGGGACGCAGCCCTCACAAGTGCAAATTTAGAGTTTCAGAGCAAACTTGGCTGGAGTTTTACTTGTATGAGTCTGCATTAGAGGGAGGCAGCCCTCTCAAATGCAAATTTAGAGTTTCAGATAGATCTTTACTAGAGTTTTACTTGTATGAGGTAACCTGATCCTGGAATGGTCCAAGTGAAAAGTCTAGGACCATATCACCTTTTCTGAACTGAAAGATACCTACAACTTTGGTCAGACCTTTATCTGATGGAGACTTTAATCTTACAAGTCAGTGTACTGAGTTACAGAACCATTTGCCCTTGAAGTATGGGTGCACCATTGGCAAGTGCTTATATTGGCTGCTCCTTGGGCATTGTGGTCACTGAGTCAAGGTGCTACATAACTTTCCTTTTAAAAAAAGTATTTCTGTCGTCCCGATTGGGAAAGGCAATGTTTGCATCGCCTGAGAGATTTAATACAGAGAAAAGTCTCTATTGAAAAAGGGTACCAAATAGACTTTGGTCATAAACCTATAAAAGAGATCCTGCATAGGAAGTGGCTCACATGTGCATACATTATTTTTTAAAACAATACCTCGCAATTCCAGATGTCTAAGTGTCAATGTGTGCCACTGAATGGAAACAAGTATCCAACAACGAATGGAAAGGCTGAAGCTAGTCACACTGACTTTCCATGGTTGGTGAACAGTGACACTTGCATGTTGTGAGAACTATGGCCCAGATTCATCAAACAAAAATTCGCTCGCAAAGGGGCAGATTCTCAGACCCTGCCCCTTTGCGAACGGTATTTTTGCATTTGGGATGCATCACCCAAATGCAAAAATCGCAATTTTAGAAATCGCTAAATTGCGATTAATTGCATTTAAGGAATCTCAAATTGAGATTCCTTAAATGCAATGCATGAAAGTTTTTAAAATAGCGAAATCACTAATAAGGCACGCAAATTACCATGAAGTACAACTTCATGGTAATTTGCAAAAACTTTGAAAAATGCACTAAAGTGCATTTTTAAAAGTTTCATGTTGCGCACACACATGTCCTAAGGGCATGTGTGTGCGCAACATATGTGAACATACCAATTTCCGGGGTGCAAAAGGTTGCCCTTTGGACACACCTGCACCCTTGAAATTGCAATTTCAATTTGCGAATCGCTAATTGCGATTCGCAATTGAGATTGTCTTCCCATTCATTCCTATGGGCCTCTAGGCCCATAGGAATGAATGGGGAGGTATTCCTTAATTGCGACTCGCAATTTGCGAGTCGCAATTAAGGAATTCTAAGAAATCGCTATTTTTTAAGTGATTTCTTGATGCATTCCATTTTGCAATTCCTTAATACCGAATCGGTATTTTTCGCCATTAAGGAATCGCAAATTGGGTTGTTGATGCATCTGGGGGTTAATCAACAGTCACAGACTGTTCTGTCACCAAGTCAGCATGCAACGAGGAGGGAGGAAAAAGCGATACATTTATATCATACAAAAAGCAAACATCACAGCAGCTGAACTGTCCTAACGTCACTTACACCTACTAAACTCATAAGACACTTTGTTGGATAAAAGTTTTATGAATTCAGCTTAAACTCTGCAAGTATTTTCGAATCACTCACTCGCTACTAATGCTTCATGTCACTCTAATTTAACACACCAGCAACTCTAATGCCAAACAAGCTTCCATTTGTCTTTTGCTCAGACATATACTTTGGAAGAGTGATTTGCTATGCATGATCTCACATTTAGAGTGCATTGTGATGTGCAGGGCCCTGGATGTCTTTTGGCAGGACATGATGTCACTCACCGTAAATCCGAACACGAGTTGGCACTGATATGGCCCTGCCTCAGTTCTGCACAGAGTTCATGAAGTTTAACATTGCCAAGTTTTATGTTCAGTATGCTGCCTCACTGGATTGTAAATGGCAAGGAAGGGGTCACCTTTCGGAGGTCACTGATGCACAATGTATGCAAACTCTTTGGGAAACTATGCTCACGAGAGGACGTCCAGGAAGCAGTGATGTTACAAAGTGTTGTTTCAAATACTAAATAGAAAACTCGTTCACAGGGAAGCAATAGTGAGCATAGGGCGTCAACATGTAGAGTAATTGTAAACATAGGGGCCAGATTCATCAAGCTCAAATCCGCTCGCAAAGGGCCAGATTCTGAGAATTAAATGCAATGCATGAAAGTGAAAAAAATATCGAATTCGCTATTAGGGCACGCAAATTACCATGAAGTACATCTTCGTGGTAATTTGCAAAAACTTTGAAAAATGCAGTAAAGTGCATTTTTCAGTTTCATGTTGCGCACACACAAGCCCTAAGGGTGTGCGCAACATATGTGCACACATCAATTTCAGGGGTGAAACAAAGGACACCCCTGCACCCTTGAAATCGCAATCTCAATTTGCGAATCGCTAATTGCGATTAGCAAATTGAGATTGTCTTCCCATTCATGCCTATGGGCCTCTAGGCCTATAGGAATGAATGGGGAGTTATTCCTTAATTGCGACTCGCAATTTGCGACTCGCAATTAAGGAGTTATTAGAAATCGCTATTTTTTTAGTGATTTATTGATGCATAGCATTTTGCTATTCCTTAATAGCGAATCGGTATTTTTCGCTATTAAGGAATAGCAAAATGTGTTCTTGATTAATCTGGGGGTATATTCATAGTTATTCAGTTGATTTTCGATGAAGAAATCCACTAGCAAAGAGTCAAACAAGCATTGAGAAAGCCAATAGATATGCCTTTAGTGTGCTAATGTATGTAAACATCGGCAATCATAAATGCTGTTTGTATGTATTGCATGCTCAAATACTGGTTAGGCCATTAAAGCCAGCTGATACTGACAAAATAATAGCAAATATAAGATGGCAGATTGGTGAACACCACTACCAAAGTTATTCTAAGATATAGATGGTGGCCATATTGGAATGCCACTATTGCAAATAATTTCACTGGAAACAACTGAGGAAATTGGCGTCCTTTATTATTTTGGCATGTCTTTTTCCGATTGATCACAGAGTACAAACAAGCATTTACAATGCAACGGTTTCGCCTTTGCAAAAGTAGGTATTTGGTCAAAGCCAATGAGGGAGAGTACACTAGGCGTCTAATATCAAGGTTAACATATTCAAAGGAAATCCACGTCCCTAAAACAACATTTTGTTCTGTTAAATTTAACTATGCATGAATAAGGTTTCCTAACGCGTATACATATTTAAATGTATTAAAACTCTGCATTTACTTTATCCTCGTGGGTATTTTTAAAGCTAGTGGGCCCCAAGGTTTCATATTGCTTCTCGGATAACATGCAAACCAGGCTGAAGATTGGCAGCAAATTTCTCCAAAACTCTGTAGGAGAAGCATGGTGCTCCGAAACGGGCACCATGTGCAAACATGGAAGCAACGAGGTAATAAAATAGCTCTGAAAAAGCATCAGTGCTAAAAGGAATGTCTTCCTGTTCACAAGTGTGGAAGACATACTTTTGTTGTAACGTAATCACCACCGACGAGAGCAAACCGTTTATAAGGCCTGTAAACTCCCTACTGTGTGTACATCCTCGGTATTCAGAATCCGGCTAGAAACGATGCAAGACTGGTGCAAAGCACGAGTACTCTGCATTTCACGTTGGCAAGGAACTTTGATTCCTGCTGGATTGTTAGCGGCGCACCAGGGTGGCTTTAGGGTTGAAAATGCACAATCCCCATCGTTCCCATCCCATGCCCTGCTGCAGTGGATGGACGTGGGATTGTGGACTCGCGCTAGCCCCCGTCTCGCGCTCCACGTGCTCCTACGAGCCAATAAATACTTAAGAAGCAAGAATGCTCCCACTGGTTTGATGGCCAGACCAGAAAAGTCTCCACCACGGTTACACCCGCAGCTCGACCCTCCTTCTGCGAGCGAGATCACTCAGGGAATCAGGACTCGAGTGCGTGAAAACTGCGAACCAACACAATGACCGCAGTGCTGCTATCAAACGTTCAGCTCGCAAAACCAACTCCTACTCTGGCAGGTTACTACCGTTCCTATTGTGTAGCGCTCTGACACTTTCGGGTAAAGTCCGCGCTATATAAAAACGCATTAAATAAATAAATAAAACGTGTTCACAGGTCAGACTACGAGAACCCATTTCAGTTCGTCCCGCATCATTTAACCGAAAGAGTGACTGTGCGGTACCGAGAGAACAGTTCTGGTCTCCGGTTACAACCAGTTCAAGTTCTTGCTGGCGCGCATTGAGAGCTTGTCAGTTTTGACCTTTTTACTGGGTTGTTCATTTACAAAACTGGGGAATATTTTGAACACCATCTTTTAGCACTATATAGCGCCGATGTGTTTCAGGAGTGAAGCGCACAACCTAAAGGTTAGAGGCTCGAGTCAGGACAGTCGTGGCTGCGATTTTAATCCACTTAAGGACCACAGAACGAGCATCATCAAGGTGCGGATTGGCACGGTACCCCGCAATAACGAAATAACAACATAAAAAAAAAACGATGCTCCTACAAACTCATCAGCATGAAGGGCACTTGCGCCAAGAGACATTTAATTTTTAAACACATATTACAAACAAGCCCTAGGCAGATAAGGGGATTTCAATGGCCCCATGATACACGAGGACTGTTAAAGGCATGGAACCCAAGTGGCATGGAATGTCAAACAAGTCAGGTCACGGGCCGGCAGCCAATTGCGGCGCGGCCGGGGAATGACGTCACAGGGGTGTCCCGGGCCGGCAGCCAATCACAGCGCGGCCCGGGAAATGACGTCACAGGGGTGTCCCGGGCCGGCAGCCAATCACAGCGCGGCCCGGGACTTAAAAAAAGCAGAGAAACGCCCCCGAATCGCGTTTTCCCGAGAAAGCGTGATTGACAGCCTCTGTCTCCCAATGGCTAGCCTCCATTTATGGAGCTAGCCAATGAGAGACAGAGGCGGGTCATCGATCCGACATAGAACTCAAAAGGTTTTTTAGCGCATGCGCACTAAGTGCGCACTTGCAGGCAAAACCTAAAAACACAATCATAGAAGAAATACTTACATAGGAAGAAAAACTAATTTCTAGTAAACTGGAATGCTTTTCAATGAGCAGATGGCAGGTTTTTATCTGATTTAATCAGTGGAACCCACATTTCTATGTCTTTACTTGCTTTCCCATATACTTATTTAAATGTCTGTTTGTTTTTCAGAATGTTCAAAGCTCTAAGAAGTAATACAAATTCAAATAACATTAGAAGAGCTCTATGTTTGTTTCTAACAGCTCAGGCCTACACGGGGCATTAAAAAGAAAAATAAAGAACGTTTATAGAAGGCTGTACAGCTGGGAAAAGCAATCTTTTGAAATTGCAGGCACGCACTGACATTTAAATAAAGCATGTTAAAGGACACACTCATTATACTGTTTTTTCTTTTAGTCGGAAAAAGATTTTCTATCGACAGGCTTTCACAAATAGAAATTTTGTTGCAAACAGTTGCTTAGGAATATATTTTAAGTGCATTTTCGGCTATGGTTTCTGAGGTGTATATTATAAATTAAAACTCCTTGCTAAAAGGCAAGTGTGCAGTTAAAGAGCACCCGCGAGACCTTGTGATTCAAACTCTTTAGGGATACACTACTCCACAATTTCTAATGCGTCTTAACAAGCTATAGCAATAATAATAAGGTGGCACCATTGTGTCAAAAGGCTGGATTTGAATGTTGTTCTGATGGAACCAATAGGTCCGGGGAAAGGAGAGGATGGCTTATTTTTATTTGCATGTGTGTTAGAGGAATACAGTGCATCAGTTGTGGAAAGCCAGTGACATCTAGCGGAAGAGAATGGGGTAATCTGAGTGTTAAAATGCACCTGCAGTTCTCCTATCGGACAGTGGGGTCACTGCTGTATGTTGATTTGTCAAGGCGTTGTGAATGCACAACATTGAGTTAATGCAAAGACAGAGCCAAAAGTATGTTGGCAAATAAAGCACCCCCGCAGATGCTCCAGCAAATGCAGGAATTCTCAATGGTTCAGATTGGTTAACATACGCAGTCTGGGGAGTTTACCCCAAGGATTTGGCTTTAAAGGGCAGCGCATGCAATTCTGGGTACTCAGGTCAGTACAACTCACATATAAAAGAGCTTTAACAGTTACAGACTGCAAACAATAATTAAATATATTTACATTCATTCATAATTCGGTATTAAAGAGCTGCTCCCTCCAAGGGGTGAAAATGATACACAAAGCTTCTCTTTCACCAGGAGTAGGCCATTCTAGTAGGAGAAATACTATTCTACCAGCACTGTGAGCAGATATATGTGGTGGGGCAAGGGGTGTGCGCTGCATGTAATTTTGTGTACTCTTCAGTTTGAGTCAGGGTTAAAGAGAAGAACAACCAGTAACAGCAGACACAAAAAGGATGGTAAAGGTGAGTGGGTGGAAAGCTCTCTTAAATCAGCAACTTCCTACTATCCGGTGTGAGACACAGGATCACAGTTTCCATACTAAGCAACATGAGAGCGCCCCCTGATGTTTGTAATTGATGGATTCACATTGGGAAGTTCTGTCCTCCTTAATTTGAGGCAATGTTTACCTTAATACTAACTCCAGTCTTAGAACGCGCATTGAGTCATGAGGGATAGTGTGTACCAATGCTAAGGCTTGAACTTCATGCGGGAGCTACAAATATTAAATTCAGCGATATGTTTCTTGTAGCAGCCACAGTGCTAGAAAAAGTTTTACGGCCAGGAAAAATAGCCTACATTGTGGTTGGAAAAGTCTTAGGGCCGTATGTATAAAGGTACTGACTTGCGATTCTGAAATAGCGATTTTTAAGAAATCGCTATTTCAGAATCGCAAATTGGTATGTATGTACAAATTCGCTTTTTTATAGCGAATTCTTAGTATTCCTTAATTGCGACTAGCAAATTGCGAATTGCAATTAAGGAATACTTTCCCATTCATTTCTATGGGCCAGGAGGCTCATAGGAATGAATGGGAAGGTATTCTCAATTTTGCGATTCCCAATTTGAAAATCGCAAATTGAGAATAATTTCAAGGGTGCAGGGATGTCCAAAGGACACCCTGTTGCACCCCTGAAATATGCATGGGTGCACATGTGGCGCACATACATGCCCTAAGGGCATGTATGTGCGTCACATGGCACTTTGAAAAATGCTGAAATGTGCATTTTTCAAAGAAATCACAACTTACCACCAACTAGAAGTTGGTGGTAATTTGCGATTCCTTAAGGGCATTTTGCTAGTTTTTTTGGCTTCATACATTGCATTTCAGGAATCGCAAAATTTGCGTTTCCTTAAATGCAATTGCAAAATAAAGAAACGCAAATTTTGCGATTCCTTATTTTGCACCAGATTTTACTTCATACATATCATTTTGCTAATTTGCTGTTGCAAAGGCCGAAATTCTGCGAATTTTGGCCTCTGCGAACGCGAATTTGCTTCATACATATGGCCCTTTGTGACTAAAGCAGTGCTTAATTTGAGCTGGTGGTTTCCGGTCCTCAGCACCAGCACTTAATCATCAACACTGGCACTTTTCATGAGCGCCAGTGAAAGACACATTAATTTATGGGGACATTAAATGATTTGCCCAGAATGATAAAATGTTGAGCCGGCGCTTAAACTAGCTCCGTAGTCTGCGGCTCTGGCCATTATGCCACATCCTCTCCCCACCTTAATGGTTAGTAGTTGGCTCTGATTTAGGTGACACTAACAGGAGAAATGGGCTGGTGCAAGCTGCCTCCTGACGAGCGTCTTGGCCCTTTTTTTTAACAAATTATCCACAGGACCTAAGTTGTAGTAAGTTTTAACCTGTTCACACTGCAGTCTCAAATGTTCCAGGAGCCTGGCAAGCATTTTGGAATCTAAGTATCATTGTCTATTGGGCACCTAAATTACAGCCTGTACATGGTAAAACATTGCTAAACATAGACCCCAAGAACTACTTCTCTTTCTTGAACCCTTTCATCAGATTCTACAAAATTGCGGACGGGAAAGGGAATGTTTTAAAATAGGAAATTGTACACCCTCCCTAAGCCTCAGTATGAGTTTGCCTGGTTTTGTCGTGGTGGTAAGATGGGACAGGAATTTCCAGTTCCATCGGTTTGCCCCGCACCTAAATCTGGCAATTGCGAGACTTGACACTAGAATGGGCAATAAACACATGGACCTGGAAATGCCAGATCCTTTTTAGTTGTTTTCCCAAATTCTGGGCACAAAGCTGCTGGTTTTTTCTGTCTGCTCAGAAACTGAAAATGTCAAGGCAGGTTTCCTAGAGAGATGGTGGGCAGACAAGGGATCAAGGCAGGCCATGGTTGGGTTAAGCTAAGGGGAGCAATGTATACTTCACCAGAGGGTCTGCAGGGGTTGGTTGGGGTCTGGCAATGCTCCTGCTTGCTGCCCTAGGGCCTTTAATGTATCCCTGCAGCAGTTTCAACAGCTGTGCATGCCCCCACGTGAAATCGAGTCCAAAGTTCCTCAGAAGCAGCCGCGCGCTTTAAAAATGTCTATTGCATTGTAAAGTCTTTAAGCCACCGGGTAATTCAGAATAGCCCAGGACCGTATCCACATGGAGTTTATCCTCTGAGGGCATTACTCAACGCACAATAAGGGCCATAGTGTCACTGAACTTGGCAAAGACTGCTCCTGCCACTTGCTGTGCACGTTACTAGGACGAATGGCCGTGTCCTCCCAGGGGTGTAGTCATACATATAATGCGAAGAGCAGTTAAAAAGACGCCGAACCCTCACCTACACATTGTGCCTAGTTTCATCATTGGGTTGACTTCTGTGTGGGAAAACAGCATCCACTGGAACTTGTAAAGTTGTGAGGGATTTCAGAGAGGTATGTGCCAATCAAGAGATTGCTGCATGACATTTAGCATGTGTTAAGCCCTATGAACCATATCAGCTGATACTTATCTTACAAATTCCTACTACATTGAAGTCAGTCTCATACTAGTTACACTGAGTACTCGTCGCCATAAACAACCCTAAACTAAAATTGTGCAGGGAGGCTTTTTTTCGAATTCTATTCTAATTTTTCTACCACAAGTCTAAAACCCAAGAGGACATAAGTCATATTCCCTTCATGTATATGTATGTCAACATATTTGAGCGTGTATATAGTCATTCAAAAAAAAACCTGTGATTCTGGGCAAATCACTTAATCTCTCCGTGCCTAAAATGAAAGTGTGTCCTCATGTAACGTAACTGGTGCTATGTAAAGCGCTCTGATAACTGATTCGGTTCGGTTCTAGTTCGCGCTATATAAAACTACGCAAAAAAAAAAAAAAGAGATGGGTTTTGGGTGACCAACATCCAAGCCTTTAATGTCAGGATGATATTTGCAATATTATATAATAAAAAATTATATCCCTGTGATTGTGAGTTCCTGTTATTGAAGATTGAACACTCAGCTGGAAATGCTGGTGAAGACGCAAACACCCCAGCCTTATTTTCGCAGCTCTGTAGACCCATCGTGAGCAGCCATATCTGCCTTGCTTCATGAGCCTGCTTCCATCACTTTCAGTAAGGCTCTGAGTTTACTTATTGCTGTCCTCCCATAAACAGAAATAAACAAGAGAGGTTCTTCCCCTATTTGTTGCTACCACACACTGTACAATCATCCTGGTAATTATTATGCTGTTTAAAAGAAGTTATGGGTAGGTCACCTCAGTCCTCCGTTTGTTTCGCTGGCGCTACTAGTTTTGAGGATAAAAAATTAAACTGGTGGGGGGCAGGCACATATATTTATGTGTGACTTCTGGCTCTTCTTCCCTGGTGGTATACCCGCTTTGAGCACGTAAACTATTAGGCTTTAACTGGGAGAAGAAAGTGTGCCCTTCTGGAGGAATGTTGCATGGTCTACGTCAGTGGCAATAGCGTATGGCTTCACTCCTGCAAAACTCTGGCTTGATTTACCTTGCATTGGAAAGAGGGTGGTCCTTTAAAGTGCACTTTATAAAGCATGCTATTCCCAAAGCAAATCACTAGGGGCCGCTGTGGAGTGAGATTCTGTTGGTTCTCCATACTGTCATGTGCACTACCTACATGCTATTTATTAATAGAAACAGCTTTACCGGTTGATGAGTCTTGCTAATAGCTGAACTGCCAACTGGTTTCATGTATTTTTTAGGGTGAGTCTCTCACAGCTGGAAGGTTGTGTAGAGTAAATGCTAAGGTTGTGTCTAGTACGTTAATGTTCTTGTTTGTTCGTTGATTTACCTGAAATGGTTAATGGATCATGTTAAGGGTGAAACCACCTAATTGTCAGAGAACATTTCAGTTTAATTTTTTAGTGGTGTTGTGTGGTGTAGCAAAGTTGGCATCATGTAGCACTAGGTTGTAGGGTATCAAGGGACATTTGTCCTTCGGGGAGAAGCGGCAGAGTCTTGAATCCTCAGCTAAATGTCCTTTTTTTGTTGAACTCTGGGGCATATTATCAAGGGCCGGCAATAAATATTGCAAAGAGCGCTTAGCGCTTACATAATTATTGCCGGCTATCTGTGGAATGTATTGCCCGGTTAGCGTGTTATCAACGACGCGCATTGCCGACGCGATAAAAATTCCAGAGATAGTGGGGATATCGCAGTTTTCCATGGTGGAAAACGGCGATATCCTAGATGATGGGGCCTGTGGTCTTAGCCACACATTCCACCCCCCATGTTAGGTATGCCTTAGTCAGGAATTTAACAGATGTTAAATTCCTGCGTAAGGCATACTTAACGTGATTTTAAATATCGCTAACCCTCGATGTCAATATGGCGAAGCTGGGTTAGCGATATTTTCCCAAGGTAGTCTTGTCAGGCACGCCTCCTTAGCATCTCATTAGCGACGCGATGGGAGGCGTGCTGACAAGGGGCGCTATTGCAAGGAAACATGGGCTAGCGTGTCCCTGCTGATAATGCAATAATATTATCGCCGCTTTTCGCCCGAAAATAGACTCTAAAGCGGCAATAATATTATTGCCACCCCTTGTTGATATGCCCCCAAGTAAGACACAATCGATGCTCATGCCACATTGCTGTGTTTCTACTCCACATCATCGTTCAGACCTTTCCTGCCAGTCCACAGTCTAAATACCCAATAATTTTCTTTGACAAGTATTTTTTGGAGGGCTCTCATGGCGTGTTTGCTGGGAGTTACTTTCTTCAAAAACATCCAGGAATGTTTCCCATTTTCGGTCAACATTCACAGTTAATGGTCCTTCCGGGATTAGGGGATGATGGTCAAGAACGTTATGCTTTCTGCAGTCACTATTCACCTCTGATTTTGTGGAGCTATGCAAGCCTTGATCTTCCCTTTTTAATACGTTTACAAAGATTCTACCATTAGAAAAAGCATCAAGAAACCTTGGTTATTTGTCTGCTCTGAAAAGTTCCTGTGTCTTAGTGCATCACACACAAATACAATACACACAACATATGCAAAGTTGGCACTTTGTTAATATTGCCTAAATGTTGTGGTTTTTCTGCAGGAGCACGAATCAAATAAGATACACTTTCCCATAAAAAAGTAAAGCAGCAATGTTTAACCTGGAGTCTGCAGAAACCCATGAAGTCTACGTAGGGAGCCTGCAGTTGGTTAGAAAGTGAATAATATTAGTAGATTAATAAAGTCCATATGAATAAAAAAGCAAAATGTAACATTGAATTTGATTGTGAGAGCAGTGCAAGTACAGCAAACCTAATCTTGCATGGACAATTGGTGGTTTAAATTGCAGAACTGGTATGCACCAACAAAAAGCGAACATGCAATCGAAGAAAAAAAGATATAGGGCCATATGTACCAACACATTTTCCCATAGACAAAGAATGGGGAACCCCCTTTCATACATATGGCCCAAAGTGGCATACTAGAGTTTGGCATATTGCTTATTCTTTTAGAAATAAAACCACATTTTGAAACGCTCCACCTTCCAATTAAAATTAAATTCCAATTTTTATCTATTTTTTTCTGTGAATTAATTAAAATGTTTCATGATTTGCGAATTTCTTTGATGTATACTTTTGTTTGTATTTTTGGGCATTGAGGTGCAAATCGTGGAAACTGCTTAGGCCAGGGTCCACAACTTTCATCATTGATTCAAAGGAGGCCTGCAGAAGTTAAAAGGTAGCAACCCCTGAACTAGAGGAAGCCTGATTTGCTGTTTCTGTTTCAGAGAGGACTGTTAGAGAGTCTGATTCAGTTGTGAGTAAGGACTATATATGAGCAGCACAATACCATTGACCGGTTTATGCAAAGGATAAATTGGGAGGACCTGAAAGATTTGACATCAGCCCCCTTACTCCCGACTGACTTTGCGTACTCAAATATGGCGGGATGCATGCAGGGCCGTCTTAACAAAATTATCGGCCCGGGGCAAAGCAGTGCACTGGGCCCTGCCTACACAACCGCTCACAGGAATAAAAATGTTTAATGGAAAATTAGTGTTAAATTCTGGTCTGCATGGGGCCTCTATGCTCGCGGGGCCCCCGGGCAACTGCCCAGCGTGCCCCTGCGTTAAGACGGCCTAGATGCATGGCAACCAGGGGATGGTGGGGAGGGAGAAGGGAGGCGGGAGGAGGGGAGAGGATGAGAGCAAGAGTAAAGGCAGAGAGGGGACCCATAACCCCATAAGTCTGAAAGTCATTCTCCATACGGCTGAGCACACAAAAGAATTGAAAGACCTCAGGAGCCCATTGCTGCTCATAAAACACACGCTGTTTTTATGTTGCCAGTCAAGTAGTTCTAGCAGCTTGAAGCTGAAAAATATTGTGTCCCGCATTTATTTTATTAAAACACATTTGGCGACACGTTCTTTGCAATGCGCTTTACAGTACGAAGCATCTCAAGCTGAGCCGGGATATCCAGGATTTCAGGCGATCAAAGAAATCATTGTATTTTATAGGCGAACAAAGCCCGCCCTTGCGCGCGGGCCTAGAAGAAAGTGAAAAATCGATGAGGGTAAGTCGTCAATTGAGACGTACGCCTTCCACAGCAGCCCTTTCCTCTGGACATGGGCCTAATTAGAAACAGAGGGTTGCATTTAATAACCTTTTCAGTTCTCCCTGTTTGCAGCCGCTTCATTCTTTTTTTAGGTTCTTTTCTGATGATTGTGTTTGGCTGTATGCGCCTTATTTCATAAAGCTGTGAATTGGTCTATTGGATATGTCCACAAGGATCTTTGTCACCATTTCATTTTTAGCAAAATCTGATATATGCATTTATTTACACCACATCTGGGCCTGTCCTGTTGTTCTTTCCCTTTGCTACAAGGCAAGTGGGAAGGGAAGAGCAACAAGCAGATTTATTGATATGATAACAATGACAGCACAATACTGGTTAAGAAGACCACCTATTATAGTTTTCTTAAATTTAACTATGCAAACTTTGAATTGGACACGCCTGCAAGTATACCTCTTTGCACCCCCACACCCTCTGCACAGATGCCACGTGGACACAGTGATCCATGTATATCTGCCATTGAAGTTGTGGGGCCGGTTGGAGGCATGGGGGCTACAAGAAGGTGTTTATTTGCAGAGAATAGTGTTCTGGCTGGAGTGGGAGGGTCAGCGAGAAAGGCTAAGGTGGGGGAAGCTCTGTGAATGGCTTGACGTCCTGGATGAAGGGGTTTATATTTAGCCATTAGATTGACAGCTGGCCAATCGCCTTGCTCGTTGGAGGCGGAATGGTTTGGGGTAGATTGAAGCGGACATATGTAGTAATTGCAATCACTTTGTAAACATGAGAAAAGGAGCAGAAAGGAAGACCTACTAAATTTGGATTTGGGAGTGTGAGAGGGGAGGTGCAGGTGGGTTTTCCTGTTGCTTATCCACAAATCGAATTCCTGTAGTCATGTTGGAGGTAATCAATGCCAATCACACGCTGGAGTTCATAACTACACCAAAGGGCATATTTACAAAATATTGGCCTAGGGCAGCGCCACAAGTCTTTTTGCTGTGCCAATTTGAAGGGGCAGGAATGCACGGTATTTATGAGATACAGTGCATTCCTGTCCTTTTAGCCTGCGCACTATTACACCATGGTGCAGGGGTGTCCACGTTGTTCGTGGGATTGTTTTTGTACAGTTAGGGGCACCTTACTGCACAAAAACAATCCTGAGAGATGTTTTCCTCGTAATATGTGTGCTGCAGAATGCAGCACACATGGAAAGTGAAAAAAAAACAGGAGAAATGAAAACATTCCTCCTAGTTACGCCTGCTCTGGGCAGGTGTACGTTTTGGCGGTGCCCCAGGTTTACGCGATTTTGTAAATCGGGGGCAGCGTCAAAATCCATGCATGTTGCATGAGAACACTCACCGCAACGCCCATGGAACGCCTTCTTGACGCAGAGTAAGGCAAAGTAGTGCTTTGCGCTGCCTTGCGTTACTCCCCATTAATGTAAAGCCACGCAGGGTGGCTTTGCGTCACCCCATAGATATTATTGAGAGTTCTGCTCCACCGGAGCGTCAAAAAAAGCAAGTGATTCTCCAGTAGCACAGATCTCTTGTAAATAAGCCCCCAAATATTTTCGCATGGGACAACAGGCAATGTGTTGGGGAAACAAGTTTGCTCTGGATGCATTGTTTGGGAAGAGTTTGCATGAATATAGATGATTTCACTATTTGAGAAATTCAGCAGCATCAGTCCAAAACTTTGGGGGAGATCATGTAAAAAGAGGCATTCCCTTACATATAATCATACGTCTGTCCAGTAACTAATATCTGTTTTGAATGCCATAGAAATGCGGACCGTCGGAAAGGAGAAGAAGCCTTGTGTGCTCTCAGCATAAATGGGATAGAAGAAGTCAACCAGGGAAATAACATCACCAAGGAAGAAGGCGTCAAGTAAGAAGAGCTCAGGGCCCATGGCGGAAACTTGAGGGGTGTGCACTTCTGCGGCAATTTGACAAGGAAAAGCAGCTAAGTTAATAGAGTTTGGGAGCTCTGCGGGGACTCGGTCTAGGGTGGTACCTGCAATGCCTATTGAGATGACAGGAAGGATTGTGGTAAGGTTCACACTGTCAAACCCTGCAGTCAGGCTGCACAGGATAAAGACCGTGAGAGCGTGATTGGATAAGCAGAGGAGATTTTGTGAAAAATGTGTGTAGAGTCTAGAAACCGGATAGGAGGGTAGAATGCAGATTCCTGGGTGAGAAATAGGAGGTAGGACAATGGAAAAATCGGTGTTAAATAGTTTTTCATAAAAAAAGGGAAATGTGAGACTGAATGGTAGTTGGAGGTGTCATCTTTTTTACTTCTTGAGCATTGATGTGACAGCTCCGCACTGGAAGCATTTTGGGTGGCACCAGGTGTGAGTGAAAGGATGAGTAACTTTAGCCAGACTGGTGAGCACACAGGAAGAGACATGGGAGAGATTGAACATTTGAGTGCTATAAACGTCAGAGCGAGCACCTGCAGGAACTACTGGATGGATGAGAGTCGGGATTGTGATGGAGTTGAAGGAAATCAACAATAATCCTTGAGTTGGTGGCAACTGCAAACGTCTCCAGTCAACTGGTATGGAAAAGTCTGCTTACTGACGTTCACTTCAGATTTTACCATCAGCTTGCTACATGGGCGATCGGTATGACTCCTCATCTGTTTAAACCAGACACCATTGGCAACCACAACACACCTCACCCATTGCGCTTTCTTTATGCTGTCAGATTGATGACTCACCAACGGGTGGCTTTATGTTTGGGTACCGCGTTCTGCCAAGTCTGCGTTTTTGTCTCTTCTCCATCGAGGGCTGTCTCGGAGTGTTTCGGTGTTATGTGTGGTACATGTTTTGTGCTCCTTTCCCATAACATTTTATGCATGTAACTCGTGTACCATTATACACATGATGACGTTAAAATAAAGAGGTAGAATGTATCAATGTTATGTAGGATTTGTATGCTACTTATGTAAATCTAATGAAATCTTTTAAAGCTGATTTGAACCAACAAACCCACGGGTAATATTGCATGAATGGGTGAAGAAATAATTAATTTTGTGATGTGTATTATGAAAGAAATCATTATATTATTAACTACAAGCCAGAATTATAATCAATTGAACCATATATGAATGAGACATTTTTTAGTTGTGATACATAGTATGTGAAATAAATCTCCATCTTTACCCATGAGAACCCCTTGGGTAACAGGAGTGTTGGGCTGCTGTTTACTCGACTCAGCACTAACATTACAAATGTTAAATCAACAGCAAGCATTTATTTAAAGGTTGCTTGCAGTTAAAGAAATGAAATAACTAGGGTGCACTCCACCCCTTAACTTTAGAAACCCTTTCAGTTTTACAGATGGCAAACGTGAAAAAATATGATAGTCTTTTCAAAATTCAAAAAGTGTATTTTATTACCCTGCAGAACCATTTCACCTTAGTAAAGCAGATGATAGCAGAGCATTCAGAAACACTTTTTTAAAAGTGATAGTTTTCAAACATGAGTTTGAAAGGTTCATGCCCCCTGCCCCACAACAATGCTATTAGTCATTAAATCCCAACACAGGAGAAGGTTTTCCACACACAATTTGTTCAAGTGGGGAAACCAAGATTCATCCCAGTTTTTCTGGTTCCACAATGTGCAATTCAGTTCAGCCACTAGATGTACATGATTCACTTCCCCTGCTGCTGTTGCTCAACTTGAGTTTCCGTTTTGCATCATTGGACTTTGCAGTTGTGGTTCCTCCAAAGCTGGGACCATAATGAGTTGTGATCTCACCTCCTTCATGCCTTGCAGCACATGTTTCTATAAACTGACAGTGAACAATGTCGAGTCCTGCTGAAGTTTCCAAGCACCTGCTGCATTGAAAGGAGTGCATTAAGGGCCTGATGTATGAAATTTCCATTGGCAAATAGTGTTAGCAAATTGTGTACTGGCTATTTGAGAATACAAAAAAAAATGTGTGAACCAACCTTTATATTCCTAATCATAGTGGGTTGCAACCTGACCTACCTCTTCAATATTCATGAGGCACGTGGCAAATTGCAACCCACTACGATTGGATGCCATGACAGGGATTGTGGCCTCATTGAGTCAGCAAACTGCCAAGTTTGTGATCACATTTTAAATAAAGACAACTTTATTTTCAATATAGCCAGTTTCTTTAAATTAAACAGGGCTGCATTTAAAGGAAAAGGTTTTTTTGGTCTATTTGTTTGAGAGTTGCAAGTGGTTCCGTGGACCACTGCCTACTCTCCCAAAATCTTTTTTTTTAACACTCACAAAGGGGAAAGGCTCCCAATGGGACCCCATCCCACATGAAAGTGGATTGACTCCTCCTTTGATGTGTTGGGACAATTTCAATGTTAACGAATAACTATTTGAAAAGAATGCCCTAAACGCACACCGTTCTAAGCCCATTTGCAATTTGGTAACCTGTGACCTAATTACAAAATGGGTTTAAAACATAACAAAAAGCCATTTTCTCAACAAAATTCCTGTTATTTTGTGAATTTCATGGTTTGCAGTCATTATTAATAATTTTTCTGAAAACAGCCCATAATTGTTCTTCTAATACAAGTGCCTTGTCCCTGACAAAGAAGCCTTTTGCTTGCCTTTTCTAGACATCTGTCAACTTGACGGAAGCATTACCCTTTTCTGATTGGTTTAGACTCTGAAGTTTTAATGCAGAGCTGAACAGTTGCCAGACAAATATGATCTTGTCCTGGGTAAGGCCTCATTGGCTAAGGGTGAGGCTGCTTATTTAGTTATTTGCCGTACCGTTCACATGTTCTGGAAAAATGGATTGCACTACGGGAAGTTAGCTTTCACAAAATCAACCAAGCAGGCCTGTTAAAACTGGCAGAATTAGGATGGCCTTCCATCAAACGTTCTGCCTTCTTCTCTCCTGTTTTGCTGAATTTGTTTTTGTAGGCCTTAAGACTGTGTATTTTACCACTGCTAGCCAGTGCTAAAGTGCTTGTGCTCACATGGTAAAACTGGCATACACCTGAATGGCATATTTAATTTACTTATAAGTGTCTAGTAGAGTGGTGTACCATAATCCCAAGGCCGGTCAATCAATGCTACTAGTGGGCCTGCAGCAGTTATCGTGCCATCTACTTAAGTAGCCCTTTAAAACATGTCCCAGGCCTGCCATTTTAGCCTGTGGGAGGTCGTAAACTGCCAATTCAATTTGGCAAAATAACCCGTTTGCCATGCGTACAACTAATTTTTTAATATATAGAAGTCACCCGTAGCACAGGACCTATACAACCCATAGACCAGGGTGCATTTTATTTAAAAAGTGATTACGTTTTACATATCCCGGTAGTTAAACACTCACAAATTCATTTTCCACTACCACGAGGCCACCCTCTCCCATAGGATAATACATTTAATGGGTGACAACATTTGATTGAGAACAGTTAGGAATGCCATGTTTGGTATCTAAAGAATTGTGTATTTTAAATTCCTCTTTAATGGTAAAGTCAGATTTTAAGTCACAATTCTGAAAATGCCAGTTTTAGAAAGTTAGAAAAAAAAAAAACTTTTAGAAAGTTGGCATTTTCTTGTCCTAACCATTTGGTGCATGTAGCAGGTATCCTGGGTCACATGACTAGGTGTAGTTGGTAGGTGGCCTTTGTGTATTCCTATCAGAAAGTCAAACATGGGGGGGGAGGTGTTAGCAGTATGGCTCATCCTCACAGGTTGAGAGGGACAAAGCTTTGCACAGCCCGACTTATACTTCAAACTGCCTCAGCACACACGCACAAAGAACTTCACACTAGGCTTCAGACTCAATGGAGCTTGAACAAGGAGGTAAGACATTAGAAGACCACCTATGGGGGTGTAAAACTCTAAAGGTTTCTTTCACTACAAAGTTTTCACTAAAAATGAGACCCCCAGGCCCACTCTTCAGATCACTTCTGGATCTGTGAAATAGAAGAAGGACTACTCTGCTGTCATGCTACTGGAATGATTGTCCTGCTGCCCTACCACAAGAATGAATGCCCTGCTGCCTTGCTGTCTGAGGAAGGAAGACTGGAACTGCTTCTTGAACCCAGTACTACCAGAATGACTCCAAGAGTTCGCTAATTAGACTCCTGTTCTGAGCTACAGGCACATAACACGACCCAGAGACCTGCTCTGTCATTAGAAAATTATGGAGCATTTCTGCTCCCTCCTTGCATTGGTGGGCTGTGTGCTGCCCAGTGCGACTTCAGGCACCCTTACACCATAGTGCATAGGTGCATGCATTACGGGCAGGATTGTTTTTGTGCAGGAAGGAATACCTTCCTGCACAAAAACAATCATTAGAGACTTTTTCCTCTTTCTTTGTATGATGCCAAATGCCTACTTTGCACTTTCACCGCTTTCGGTTAGAAGTCTACCGCAAGGTCTTAGAGAGACTTCTGACACCGAGGCGGCCATCTTGGGATTAACAAGTCAGCGGGAAAGGTCTCATGCCCATGACACTTTTTAAGAACACCTTGCCGCGAGCGCGCATAGAGAAGTCCTCCTAAGGCTCAGCCGGTAGAGACCCACGCTGTTTGAATTGCACTTTGCCTATGCTAATTTATTTTAAAACTTTTAAGAGGTACTATATTTAAAAGAATCTTGTTCTAAAAATGAACTTGCCTACTTTGCACTTTCATTGCTTTCGGTTAAAGTCTACCGCAAGTTCTTAGCAGGACTTCTGACACATAGGCAGCCATCTTGGGGGTAACAGGTCAGCGGGCTAGGTCTCATGCCCCTGACACTATTTAAGAACACCCTGCTGCGAGCGCGCACAGAGAAATTCTTTTGAGGCTCAGCCGGGAGAGACCCACGCTGTTTGAATTGCACTTTGCCTATGCTGATTTGTTTTAAAACTTTTAAGAGGTACTATATTTTTAAAGAATCTTGTTTTAAAAATTAACTTGCCTACTTTGCACTTTCACGGCTTTCGGTTAGAAGTCTACTGCAATGTCTTAGCGGGACTTCTGACACCGAGGCGGCCATCTTGGGGGTAACAGGTCAGCGAGCTAGGTCTCATGCCCCTGACACTATTTAAGAACACCCTGCTGCGCGCGTCCAGCGGGCGCACCATCGGCACGTGGAAGGCGCTCCAAAGGCAAGCCCGTCTGTGCCCATCCACGCACAAAATGCGCTCAGCCCCAGCCCCCCTGGACCTAATTCTACAGGTATGACGCCACGTATAAGATATTCTGGGGAAGATATGAAAAAAACTTAATCTCACGTCCAGTAATCATAACTGTCCTATCTTTCACCCTGAGGTCATACGCCCTAGGGGCCCCTTCAACTGTTTGGGTTGCAATGTCAATATACCTAATTTCATCGTCCAGCCATTGCTGATAGAAGTCTCATTCAACCTCCAATCAAGTAGGACGCTTCCAATTACCCTTGGAAATTTGCTCTGTTTATGCCAGGTCTCTAGTGAAACATAGTATAGAAATTGCCTCCCTCATTACTGAGGAGAGAATCCACACAGCGTTCATCATTGAGACGTGGACAGAAATGGCATCCGGACCTGATCTCGTTAAAGCCACCCCCACTGATTATTTCTGCCACACACTCAATAGACAACAGAAACGTGGAGGGGGCCTTGCAATCATTTATCACCAGTCCATTACTGCATCTTTTAATCCTTTAGCTATAGAAGATTGCGAAGCACTTGAGTTTTGTCTCAACCTCTCTCCTTGCTATACGTTTAGAGGCACTCTCCTATACAGAGCACCAGGCCCGAGAGGTCTTTTCCATACACAACTCAGCAGCATACTTGAAAGAGGGATTTGCTCTAATTCCTATACCATTCTAGGTGATTTTAATTACCATTTTGAATTGCCCCTTGATCCAGATACCTCTAATCTACTTGATCTGATGAGAGGTGGAAACTTGGAGCAATTGGTTAGGGATTCCACCCATCTAGCCGGTCATAACTTAGGCTGCATTTTCTCAAATAATTTGCAGCTCTCAGTAACTAAAACTCTGCCGCTAGTTTGGTCTGACCCATCACTCCTATTCCTAGCAATCTAGATAACACAACCAGAGCATACACTAAATGGCTGGAAAATGGAAGGAATAAGTAAGCCCCTTTAAAAAGCTTTAGCCATACCAGACAGCATAGCTCCTCACCATGGTATTCGAAGGAGTTGAAGGACCAAAAGCCCTGGAGGGGGGGTTATAAGGAAAACGATAAAAGGAATACAAAGCAGGTCTGGCACTATTTGAACAACTACTTAAAAACACAAACAAGAATTTTTTAGCAACAAGATTACATCAGCTAAAAACTCCCCTAAAGAGCTTTCTAAAATAGTAAATGCTCTGGCTCATCCTCACACTCCTTCTATAGTGGTCAGTCAAGAGCTCTGTAATAAAATTCCTCAAAGTTTCTTTGACAAAGTTAACAGTATTTTAAAAAAAAAATCAAAATCCTCTTCTGGCCACAGCATTAGTCTAAGTGAAGGTCAGCAGGTTACTGTTCCTGATATGTCGACTCTCAACCTTTTCACCAGTTTTGAGGTAGCAGATACTCACAAGCTATTGGAAAAAGTTAAATCGGGCTCTCCAACCGATCCTTCTCCATGCTCAATTATAAAAATGGCAGTTGGGCCTGTTGCAAAACAATTGACCTATATTATTAACAACATTTGTCTAGAGGGATACTTCCTCAAGGAATGGAAACATGCCTCCATCCTGCCTCTCCTTAAAAAACCTAATTTGGATGCTAGTGACCCTGGCAACTTTAGACCGATTTCTAGGCTACCCCTTCCTGCCCAAATCATTGAAAGTAATCTGAATTCCCTACTTAATACGTTTCTGCAGGAGTCACAGGCCCTTGACCCAACCCAGTGTGGGTTCAGAGAGGCCCATAGTACAGAAACGGCATTCCTGAAGTCCACAGAAGAAATTAGAACTATTCTGGAACAAGGAGGGAAAGCTGTATTGATTATGCTTGATCTGTCGGCGGCTTTCGACACGGTCCATCACACGTTGTTGATGGACCGACTAAATAAGTTAGGGAACAAAAATAACGGGTGGAAGCTTCTCAAATCATTTCTCACTGACAGAAGTCAAACAGTGACATTAGATGGATTTGAAGCTAAATCTTTCTCACTACCGTGCGGGGTGCCGCAGGGTTCGTCATTGAGCCCAACGTTGTTCAATGTTTATGTGTCATCTTTAGCTCCCCTAATTCAGCGCTTTGGGTTTATCCTTATGTCCTACGCCGATGACACCCAAATTGTCGTGACACTACTACAAGAGAACATACAGGAAACCACAACAAGACTGCAGGAATGCATGAAAGCGGTGGGAGACTGGATGTTTCAGAACTGTCTGAAGCTCAATTCCGGTAAAACGAAGTTGTTCTTTTTGGAAAACAACCCACCTTCTGGACCCCTAGTTGCTGGCCAGAGGAGTTGGGACCACTGCCAGTGCCAATTAAAAAAGGTCAAGAACCTAGGAATCTTTATTGATGATACATTGAGTTTTAGGGATCAAATCAACCATGTTGCCTTCACCACCTCGTACATCCTCAAATCCTGCAAAAAAATAGTGCCCCTGTTGCCGAAGGAAGCACAACAAACGGTAGTCTTGGCCCTTATAATGTCCAGACTACATTATTGTAATAGTCTATATCTTATGGTACATAAAGGGTCTACAGATGCTGCAAAATGCTGCAGCTGGACTTATAACAGCTACACCTAAATACAAATCTATCACGGCCAAAATAAAACAACTTCACTGGCTTACAGTCAATAAACATACTCAATTTAAGTCCCTGTGCCTGGTATTTAAAGCTCTTCATGGTATTGGACCAGAATTTTTACAACGTCGCTTTACCTGGTATACACCTAAGAGAGTACTACGGTCAGCCGACCAAAAACGTATCAGCATTCCTCGAGTAAAAAAAAGCTAACTGGGGCGGTAGGAGGTTCACGATCAATGCGGCTAAGTCGTGGAACTCTCTACCGCTAACCATCAGAAATATACAGAACCTCTTGCCTTTTAGAAAGGCGTTAAAACATGGCTTTTTTCTAACTAACTGGATGTCTCAGCTTCCAGCTCACAGCAGGTCTTCTCATAGCGCCAGGACACCTTCGGGTAGCAGTTTGCGCTCTATAAATACAAATAACATTAACATTAACAAATGCATCATGCATATAAAGAGGAAGTAACGTGGGACATAAAGATATTCCTCCTCATTATGCTTCACTAGCATTTTGGCACATTCCCACATCAACTACCTTTAGTAAATCTGGGAATGCTGCAAAACCCATGGGTGAATGCACAGGAACTCCCAAGCTTCGACCATGGAACACCTCCCACCTTGAAATGCAATGTAACACAGCACAAACTGCCCTTTATGTAGGTTTGTAAATAGTGTTGAAAACTTTGCGTCGTCCTTGCTTCACCTTGAGTGACAAAAGGACAACATAAAGACTTCATAAATTTGGGCCATTGTCTCCAAAGCAAGAAAGTCCTTACTTAGAGGTGTAACCCTTCAGTGAGGCACTATTCAGCCCAAGGACAATTTGTAGATATGTGAGATATGGGAGGTTCAGAGGCCCCGCTGTACATTCTGCAGGGGAGGGTGGGCTACTGCCCTGCCAGCTGGTCAATCAGTCGACTTTTAGGGCGAGGCGTTATGAATTGAGTTTGCAAGTAGTCTACATTTCCTGAGTTTCATTGAAGGTTTATGAAGACCTCAACAACAGTCCTGTTTTGAGTGGTTTTATTTAAAAAAAATAGCAGAGTTCCCTTGTGGATGGCTCTGTTCCCTACTCTTCGAAACAGCCAGAAGGAGGCATTGAGAACAGCAAGTAATAGAAAAATAATATTTAGCAAAATAGGATAATTTGCATGGCAAAATACATGTGATCATTCAGCAGCCCACCTCCTCTGCACTTATCTTTATATTGGATACAAATCTATTGAGTGTATGGAAGGACCTCATACTAAAAAATAAATAATGAATCAATTTTTGACAACACACATGCTTTATCCAATCACCTGGCGAGAGAAGGCATGGCTAGACCAGATGAGAGGATTGTTGCATGAACAGTGGAATCCACACATTCTGTCTGTCGTCTTGTTAATCCTGCCCTCAACTCACACTCATTGTATTTCAAAACTATAAAAAACATAGGGGCATATGTACAAACCCCTATCACCACCACAACGTCACCTATATTGATGTTCTGGTGGTGATAGGGGCTGAACGTGGCTTAAAGCTGCCTTGTACATAAGGCCCCCTTTCACACTATGGTTAGCGTGAAAGGGGTGTGCAGAGGGTGTTGCGGTGGACGTTCCCCCACAACACCCATTCATTTAGGTGGAGAAGTGTGGCCCAATGGTTAGAGCGGCAGACCCTGATGCAGAGGTCTAGCCCGGGACCAGGGTTCAATCCCCCGCCTCGGTGGGTCTTGGGCTCAAAATTCCACGTACCTGATAAGTCTCGCCTCAGTGCCTATTCCAATCATGGAGTCCCACTCTGCAACTCTGGGCAATAGCTTGCTTAATCTCCACAACGCTAAGGATGCATGGCCTCCACCTTGGGGGTGCCCAGGGGTGGACACCTCACAGGGAAAGCCAGGATGGGTTCCACAGCAGTATTCGTACAAGCGCCTTGAGACCCTTGCAGGTGAGTAGTGCGCTATACAAGTATCAATTTACATTACATTACATTTACATTTTGACGCTGCCCCTATGTACAAGGGTGGTGTACATACGTGGCAGCGCAAAAATTAAGACCAGGTAAAAACTGGTCTTACGATGGCTAAATGAGGAGAAACACATTATTTCTCATCGTTTTTGCCTTTTCCATGTGTGCTGTATTGTGCAGCACACATGGAAAAAGCAAAATGCCATTGTTTGTTTATGTATAGGAAGGTGTCCCTTCCTGCACATAAACAAACTTTTTAAAAAATGCAATGCCATTTTGTCAGTTTCATGTGTGCTGCATGAAGCAGCACGCATTAAAGTGACAGAATAGCATTTCTAGGATTGTTTATGTGCAGGAAGAGACACCTTCCTACACATAAACAATTCTCCCCTGCACGCAGACACCCTTGCACTCTGGTGCTGCGCTGGCGCCAAGTTGCTAAAGTTTGCACCATCGCAGGGGGAAACATGAGGCGGGACCACATTCTTGTAAATATGGTGCAGCCTTGCGTTTCAGGAGTGGAGGAGAGAGGCGTTAAGCCAGGTAGGCTAACTCCTCTCTCCTCCACTTCCTTGTACATAACCCCCATAGTGCCTCAATTCTAGCCATTTACTTTATGCACTAACCTGTCACATTTCGACATTTACTACATTTATAACCGGCGCTAATGTAACGAAAATTGGAAATAATTTTGCCTACAGAGGGTTCGCTGTAGAATTGGCAACAGTGACTGCACAGCCTGCTGGCCTATAACTTTCTTCTGTGAGTGGAAATGGCGGTCGGTGAGCTTGTTAGCGGTGATAGCCTTGTTGCAGGTTTGCAGGCTGCAGCCAGTAGGTGGCACTACAGTAGAACAGTGAAAGTGTAAACCAGTTCTGCTCCCAGATTAGGCAGAGCCTCGTTGGAGAGAGGAATAGCTTAGTGATAACGCGCTTGCTGCTAGTAATCAGAAGGGTATAAAACAAAATCCAATATATAGAAAAGAAGACATGCGTTCGGTGGTGTAAGAGCTAGGGCGACCTGATTTAGAGAATTGATTTGAGCACCTCACTAGTGGCATTGTGAATTCAGTATCGGGAATAGGGTGACTGACCACCTCACTCTCTGGGTCGTTTACTGATACTGCTTTCAGTCCTAGACTTTGGTCTGATAGCCTAAAGCATTCTGGGAATTGTAGTGCTTCCATTGAACTAACAATCTTGAAAACAATGCCTTTAAAGGTGAAAAGTTCAGGACTTCAAAGAGTGTCGCAATGACCTGGCATATACTGGTCACCTTAGAATATTTTACAGGTGGGATCTGGCTGAGACCACGTTACAGAAATCAGGAAGTGAAAGGGGTGAATTGAGTGAGAACTTTTAATTTGGACACACAACACAACACTTTACTCACAAACGGGTACATCGAATATTAACGCATGATTGGGGCAGTCAGAGACTGTCTACAAAGTCCTTTCCTTTTCTTAATATGCATTTTTCGCTCCGGTTGGTCTTGACCGCCTTCAATTGGTCTTGTCTGCAGCCAGTGGCAGCTTTTAATCTTGCGTGATTGATCGGCCTTTCAATTGCTTCTCAATGGTGTGACCTGTAAATGGAGAGAACGGGGCTGCTCCGATATTACTTTCATGGCTGGAGTCCAATTTACCTTTCAGAGCAATGAAGATGGACACTGCCGGCATCCGTCCTGACACCTAACAATGATTTATCCTGCCCTCCCCCCATTAAAGGAAAAGAAATAAATGTAAGGAATTTGCCATGATGTGGAGAAGTGTGGCTCAATGGTTAGAGCGGCAGACCCTGATGCAGAGGTCTAGCCCGGGACCAGGGTTCAATTCCCCGCCTCGGCAGGTCTTGGGCTCAAAATTCCACGGACCTGATAATTCTCGCCTCGGTGCCTATTCCAATCATGGAGTCCCACTCTGCAACTCTGGGCAATAGCTTGCTTAATCTCCACAACGCTAAGGATGCATGGCCTCCACCTTGGGGGTGCCCAGGAGTGGACACCCCACAGGGAAAGCCAGGATGGGTTCCACAGCAGTATTCGTACAAGCGCCTTGAGACCCTTGCAGGTGAGTAGTGCGCTATACAAGTATCAATTTACAAATTTTTTTTTTACAATGATACGAGGGCTCCCACTAGGCGACTATGCCGATTGTGTTTGTAATGAACAGGGAGGTGTAAGTCCATATCTTGCACAATTTCTGATCATAAATCATGTTCGTTTCAAATCATGTTTTATTGAGAACTGTATTGCATTTCTTTCCTGCATAGCTAAAATGATAGGCAGCTAAACCAGGCATATGCGCGGGAAGCACTATTGTTACGCACAGGTAATGCAAATTCAAGCTTCAAAGCACTATAAACGATTGCAAGCAGTGCCGGAGTGGTAAGGCGGGTACTCGGGCAATGGCCGTGGGTCCAGTATCGAAGTTCCAGCTGTGGGCTGCTTTTTTGCCAGCCTGGGGGCCGATTTGGGCGATGTCTGTGTTGTTGGGATGACGCCAGCGGCCAAGTGGGTGCCTGAGTGGCCTTTCTGGAGGCAGATATGCGTCCATTACCTCCCTGCAGAGGTGTCACTCCCTTTCTCTCACTGGGCCGGCCAATTAATGTGATTACTGAGAAGGGGCAGGGGGCCTGCGCAGAAGTGGCCTCACTTGTTTTCAGGTGTATATAAAACTTCGCCGAAGCAGTGTTTTGTGGAAAGGCAATATGCAAAAGTGGCCACATTTTTGTTGCGTGCCTGGGCCGATTTCTAATCCCAGTCCATCCCTGATTACAAGCATGCCAGCGCTCTTGATTTTTGGACACGTGACCTAGTGTCACATGTGTATGCAAGCGTCATAGGGATGTGGAGTATGGAGGAAACAGTGGCTTTTGCTTTGCGCTCTTTAACGGATTCAGAAAGGAACTATTATGTAAGTGTGGTCAGTCTGCAGCATGTGGATTGGGCCATTTTAGAACACCTCTAAGGTTACATTTATTCTACTGACCTATCACACGCCTCTTCTTATGGTGCTGCAATACAAGGGACGCCACAGGCCATCTAGCCATGTCTGCCAGTTGCAGGCAGGGCCTGCTTTTGGGCAGTGCGACCGTGCAGCCGCACCGGGCGCTGACCTAAATGGGGTGGGGGGCCTGGGTACTGTGTTTAACCCCTTGCATATGCGTGATGGCCAGGAGCCGTCATGCGTCACGGTGGGTGTGTGCGAAGCATGGCTCCCGGCCGTCCGAACCCCGCCCACTCATTAGAAACCAAGCACCGCAGAATTTTCGCCGCAGTCAAAGGGTTAAAATAAAGTACGATTTAAAAGCACCTGCTGTAGAATTGGTTGTGCGTCAAGCTTTCAGGCAGCAATAAAAATGTCACGATAACTCTTGTGATTAATATTCCTGCTAGAAAGCGAGATCACAGTTTTGTCCAGTGGCAGTTTAAACTCACTATAAAGTAGCACAGAGGGTTATATGTAGGGTGACCAACCGTCCGTAAATTTCACGGACCGTCCGTAAATTGGACCTCACGTCTGTTGTCCATGAGGAACCCTTTTACAGATGCCTTTTGTCCATAATTTTGGGCCTTTCAGGGGAACAGAGCTGATCCCCTGCGAAAGGCCTCAGCTCCCTGATGGGGCCGCCTCACACTCCTCTGAGCACAAGAGCAGCCCAACCCTGCCCATTGTCATTCTGTTTGCGGCTGATTGCCACATACAGAATGACAATGGGTCAGTCTGGGCTGGCACAGCATGTGGAGGCCTCCTCCAGCCTCGGTCTAGGGCAGGGCTTTCTGTCACATGGAAGTGCAAAAAATGCCCATGCTGCTGCTAGCTGAGAATCGTTAATCGAAGGAAGGCAGTGAAAGAAGTTCAAAGGAAAGGATTATAGTTCTTTCAGAGTCTCATCATTTTAGAACTGAGATATTTTCAATATTATATTCAAGGAAGCCATGGTTGTTCCTTCTTATTTTATGCAACTAACAACCATTGACAAAGCCAATAGTTCTGGCTTGTTGTAGGTGTAACGTTACTTGTTCTAGGTGTAACTTTACTTCTTGTATTATAGATCTGGATGCAATGACAGAAGCAACAAAAATACCAGTCGGGCACAGATTTTTAGCTTAGGTGTTTTAACCCATGCCCTTAATTACATCAAACACCCATTTTGGGGGGGCCCTTACATTTTTTCAACCCTCTTAAATCTCTGGAAACAACACTATGTCACAATCGACCCACGTCCAGGCACTCTGCATCATGCATGACTCATGCCTTCCACTTTTTCACATTGCCTATGTGCAGGGGCATAGTGAACCCTGCCCCATCCCACCCCTCACTTTAGGAACTACAGCAAGGGCGGAGTTCTTGATGGGTCTCTCCTGTCTGCAACTCTGCAGACAAAGACTCAGCTCATAATTAATGTGAAAAGGTGAGTAAGTAAGTGAAGGGATGGGTGGGTGGATGACTGGATGGATGAGTGAAATGATGGATGGATGGGTGAGTAAAAGGGTGGATGATGGGCGAGTGAATGGATGGATGAGTGAAATGATGGATGGATTGATGAATTGATAAGTGAAAGGGTGGATTGATGAATTGATAAGTGAAAGGGTGAATGGATGGATTGATGAATGAAAGGGTGGGTGTAAGTCTGGATGATTGAGTGAAAGGGCAGGTAGATGGACAAACGGATGGATAGATGAGTGAAGGAGTGAAAGGGTGGATGGATGAGAGAAATGATGGATTGATGAATTGATAAGTGAAAGGGTGAATGGATGGATTGATGAATGAAAGGGTGGGTGTAAGTCTGGATGATTGAGTGAAAGGGCAGGTAGATGGACAAATGGATGAATAGTTGAGTGAAGGAGTGAAAGGGTGGATGGATGAGAGAAAGGATGGATGAGTGAAAGGATAGATGAGTGATAGGTTCAATGGATGGATTGATGAGTGGATGAGTAGATGGGTAGGTGGATGGAAGGATGGATGGCTAAGTGAAAGGGGAATGGAGAGAAAGGGAGGATTGGTGAATGGATGACTGAACTGGTGAATGGGTAGAAGAATGAGTGACTGGGTGGATGAGTGAGTAAGTAAAAAAATGGCTGGATAGGTAAATGGCTGGATGGATAGGGTGAAAGGGTGGATGGATGGATAATGGATGGATGAGTAAAAGGGTGGATGGAGGGATGGATGAGTGAAATGATGGATGTAAGGATAGGTGATGGATAGGTTTGTAAATGGTTGAATATGGACATGGATTGGCACACCGATGTAAGGACAGAATGAATGGTGAAAGACTGAATGACGGATGAAAGTATGACATCACACTGTAAGCCCCATTATCTTCAGCAACATTTCCGATACATTGACTTTCACATTTATATGAGTGATTGTATCTATATAATATGTGTGTGATGTAACACACTCTGACAATCTGCCCTACACACTTGGTATGAGTAGCACTATAAAATAAATTAAATACACATGAGAAACGGTCTATGTGAAGATGAGGGGCGCCATTGGAGGGTGGTAGCAAGGCCAGACTGGCCGGACCGTGCATCAGGCATTTTCTCTGGGAGCTGGAAAGGTGGGGTGGGGGCGGCGGTTTTGATACCACAAAAAGACCTGCACATTTGCTTAAAGCTGCGCACACACTGACAAAACATGAAGTGCACAATTGTCTCAACCTAATATCAACTTATTTTCACTTGCACTTAAGTGGTTTTCTATTTACTTACTTATATACTATTGCGCAACCTCCTTTGATGTGTCTGTAAAACGTACCTTTTGTCCTGAATTTTGACCCCCTGTCCTGAATTTTTACACTCACTGTCCTGAATTTGCGCCCATGCCAGTTGGTCACCCTAGTTATATGCCTGGTGCACATAACAAATCTGTATTTTATGTGGATAGCTGAGTGGAATAGTAAAGCCAGCCTTTAAAAGCAAATTACATGTATCTGTGAGAGGAGATATTGAGAGATTAGGGACACTTTTGCCGAGTTGTAGTGAGGAAATTCGAGGAGGTGGTCATGTGGGGGTGCCAAAAAAGATTGTTGCATCAGGTACCCATCTTTAAAATGGTGATAGACATGATTTTTGGGGAGAGGATTTGAAAATACATAGAGCGATGATAAACATCTGAAGGGGTTGTAATAAAGGTTGTGTGAGCTAAGTTGTTTTGCACAGGAAAGTAAATCCCAAATCTACATATTGCACCAGTTTGCATCACAGTTGGTGACTTTGCACTGGAATAAAGAGTTGATAAATCTTGCCCTTAGTCTAAGCATAACATTTTGTACTGAAAGGATTCCCTTCCAGTAGAAACATGTGCTAGGGTCACATCCACACTTTTGCACTATGGTACAAAGGTATGTTGATCGTGCAAGTCAGTCAGAAAATGCACTATCAATTAGGAAAAGAGCAGCAGTGCCATGTTTTGGTAGATATGGCACTGTCCTCCTCTTTCACTCAACGAGGTGCAGCCGCTTTGGTTACTGCTCTGCCTTGCATAAAAAAGAATGCTGGCCCCCTCATGCCTCTCTCTCTCTAAAATGATTTTTTTTTTAATTTTTAGAGTTAACTAAAGTGCATATATTTTGTGACTTATATAGAAAAAGATGTGTATGAGTTGATCATGTCAAGTGAGAAAATGCTTTTTCCCGCAATATTCAGTACAAAGCACATCTGGAAAAAGAAGCTTACCACACAGCCCCGACATATAAATAAAATATTCATTTAACAGCCAATGAAGTCAAGGAGATTTAGACATAGGGTGCTGTGCAGCTTTTTACTGTGAGTGTGCACATAATTGCAGTGCCCTTAATGACAAGAATTCAACTTTATGATCGCAAACAGAAGACATTGAGACTGGCTGTGTAATGTTGTTAATTGCTTCCCTCACAGAGGACAGGACAACAGGGTAGATGAACACTGCCTTTATTCTCTTCCTTCTATTCCGCTATAACAAAGAGCGCTGAGCGTCTAACTTTCTCGAGCTCCGGTGGCTTCTGCCGCTTCCTCGCCTTCGCGCGCTTTCCTCTCACCCCTGCGCGCATGCGCCAGTGTTCCGCTCCTGCTCCGGCGCTCCACGTCATCACGCCGGGCGCCGGAGACTAGAGCGCAACACTACATATATCCCTTTTTTTCCCAACAACAAAACAACACTTAAGTCCCAGCTTCAATAGTCACTCATCTCATAGTCTTTGAATCGAGGGGGCAGGTTGACCGCCCTCCCAGCGCGGGTTCGTCTTACCGGTGTGAGCTCTTCCCTGTTATCTTCACCGGGAAGATGCTTCGCTCCCTTTTGTGTGCCTGCTTCCTTGTCCCCAGCCGGGGTCGCGTTCACCACTGCTCCTTCATCTGCCTGTGCTTCCTCAGTCTCTTCCTTGTCCTCTGAAGCAGGTCTTTCTTTCTGCCTCTCATTCCCCATCACAGTCTCTTCATCTCCGTAGGTTTGCTTCTGGCCTTCATTCTCTTCCTCCTTGTCTGCCGGCCACTGCAGTATCCTGTTGACCTTTGCCATGCGGTCTTGGGACCACACTCTACCATCACTGAGCAAGGCCGCTCTTCCGTACACTTCCTGAACCTGTAGGGGTTTGCTGTACTTGCTTTCGCCTTTTCTTTGGAGAGTTGCTAGCTTGACTCTAACCCATTCCCCTTTTTCCAGATCAGTGTCTTTGGTGTTGTGCCGTCTGTTGTAATGTGTAGCGTACACCTTTTGGGCCCTCTCCAGGTTGTGCTGTACCACCGCCGGCGACAATTTGCTCGTCACTGTTTTTTCTCTCCACACTACATTGTCTCTCGTGAAGGGGAGCCTACCCCTCAGGATTTGGAAGGGGCTGTACCCAAGCGCTGTTGGGGTGATCCGGTACGCCCACAGCATGCTCTGAACTTCCGTTTCCCAATCTTTCCCTTGCATTATGGCCGCCTGGATGGATCCCATCAGTACACGGTTAAACCGTTCCACTTGACCATTGCAAGCGGGATGATCCACTGCCGTGTGTTTCGGCCTTATCCCGTTCCTCTCCATGTACTTGTTCCATTTGTCCGATGTGAACTGCGGTCCATTGTCACTTAATATAGTTCTCGGTATTCCTTCCCTTAAGAAAAGTGAGGTGAGGAATCTCAGCACCGTGTCCGTGTCCATGTTTTCTTGCACTTCTATCTCCGGCCATTTAGAGTATTTGTCTATGACCACGCACATGTATTTGGCAATACCTTTGTTGTCGAGGACGGAACCTAAAATGTCTACTGCTATATCTTCCCAGGATTTTGGGGTCGATCGAATTCCCCCAATGCCGGCCTCAGTGGTCTCAGTATTTTATCAGCTCCTTGGCACTGGCCACATTCTCTCACTTGCCTTTCTATCTGACTGTCCATTCCCGGCCACCAGTACATTTGTTTCGCTCTCAACTTCGTCTTTACAATGCCGAGGTGACCTTCATGAAGTTGATTCAGAAGCAGGGGGATTAGAGTCATTGGCGGTATTACCTTGTCTCCCCGGTACATGAATATGCCCGAGTAACTCATCGATAGCTCCTCCCGTATCTCATAGTACTTCCTCAGGTCCGCTTTGAGGTGTCTTTTTTCTGGCCATCCAGAGATCAAATGTTGTTTAACTTCCTCCATTTCTCCATCTCTCTCATAGGCAAGGGCCCATTCCTGCCTGCTGATGGTCTTCTCCGCGTCCTCCATCACTGCCACCATCTCGTCAGTGTCAGGTGAGACCGCAGGTGGATCCTCCATGGCAGAGGCTCTGCTCAAATAGTCCGCTACTTTATTTCGTGTCCCCGGTAGGTACTCCACGTCATAGGTGTAGTCTAGGAGCTTGAGTGTCATCTTCGCGATGCGTGGGGTTGCTGTGTCGTGGCCACATGAGGTTAGCACTTTGACCAGTGGCTTATGGTCCGTTTGCAATTTGAAGCGGGTGCCCCAGACGAATTGTCTAAATTTACCCATGGCCCAAGTGACCGCCAGCATTTCCTTTTCAATGATGCTATATTTCTGCTCCGTGGGGGAGAGCGCTCTGGATGCAAAACTGAGTGTTTCTACAGCGCCATCTGCCCTTTCCTGTGCCAGCACTGCTCCCAGTCCTCTTTCACTGGCATCCGTTGTCAAGATGGTGTTGCTTGTGGGGTCATATCCATGCAGGGGTACTGCACTACTTATGTCGTACTTCAGCCTTTCGAATTCACTCTGTGCTTCTTCATCCCATGTGAACTGTGACTTGTCTCTGATGAGTTGGCGGAGTTTGTGAGTCTTGGTGGAAAAGTGTCTTACGAATTTACTATAGTACTCCGCCATCCCGAGGAATGACCTCACTTCTTCTTTGTTGACCGGGGCTCTGGCATCGCAAATAGCTTTCACGTTTTGTCTTTTAGGGGAAATTCCTTGGTTCCCTATTTCATGTCCTAGATAGGTGACGGATGACATGCCCAGCCTGCACTTGCTCCACTCAGCTGCGAGACCTCTTTCTTGAAGCACGGTTAGTACTTTAGTCAGCTTCTCGTCATGATCAGCTTGGCTAGTTCCCATGATCAGGATGTCGTCCTGAAAGTACTGGACACCTTGTAAGTTCTTGAATAGGCGGTGCATCAATTTCTGGAACACCGCAGCCGCTGAGGCCAGCCCAAACGGCATGCGGCGGAATTGATAACACCCAAAGGGTGTGATGAATGAGGTTAGTTTCCTGCTTGACGGGTGTAAGTCGATCTGATGATACGCCGATGTGAGGTCTATTGTTGAGAACCATGATACTCCCTTAGTTCTAGCCAACCTTTCCTCAATCCTTGGTAGGGGAAACTTCTCTACAATTAAGCATTTGTTGAGCTCGCGGAGGTCCACGCATAAGCGTACCTTGCCGTTGGGCTTCCTGGCCACGACCAAGGGGGCCAACCACTCTGAGCTGTCTATCGGTTCTATTATCCCCTGTCCTTCCAATCTTTGGAGCTCCTGCTGGACTGCCTCTTTAACAGCAATGGGGATGTTTCTGACTTTGTGGGATACTGGTCGAGCGTCCTCCTTGAGGAGTATTTTGTGCACGAACTTGTCCAGTTTTCCCACCGTACCTCCAAATACTTTGGGGAAGGCCTGCTTCAGTTTGTCTTGCTGTGGCCAGGGGTAGTCTTCTGTCAGCAGGATTTGCTCTTTGCCGCCCGGATCTAGCTTGATGCCCAAATCGCCTTGGTTTCTCCAGCCCAGCACTGAGGGTCCCCGCTCTGCTACATACAACTTGCAATACGCAGATCTGCCTCTAAATTCAAACTTCAAGGTGCGGAAACCCACCATGGGGATTGCATTTTCAGTGTATGAAATGGGACGAATGTCTGGCGGATCAAGCTGGGGACCCAGGATGGGCACGAAGTCTTCCTCCCATACCGATCGTTGGACAATGGAGTACGGGGACCCCGAGTCAATTGCAATGTGGACTTTCACTCCCCCTATCAGCATGTCCGTGCGCGGTTTGTCAGAACGCCTGCCCATCACATCCAACACCTGCTCCTCGACGCATAAAACCATGTCGTCGTCTTCCAGGTCTTCTTCGGCCGGGGCCTCCGACAAGGACTGCCCTATGTACTTCACCACGGTTCTCCTTCCTTTCTTGCGGCACACTTTCTCAAAATGGCCGACCAGGCCGCAGAAAGAGCACCTGGCGCGAAATGCAGGGCACCGTTTGTCCTGCGCTGAATGGTCCGCACTCCCGCACCTGTAGCATGAAAATTTGCTGTCCGTGGGCTGTCTTCCCGGAGCTGCTTGTTTCCCTGTCCACTTAGATTCTTGCCTTCTTTCTCCTGTGGCTCCTTTGTACCTCGTGGTCGAGGGCGCATCTTCTATCTTGTTGACCATCTGCCTCTGCGCGCACTCCTTTTTTGCAGATTCCGCACAGCGCTTCGAAAGTTCCGCCTTCTTTACTATGGCGATTACGTCTTTGAGCGATGTCTCTCCCTGTGCCCACAACTTGTCCTGAACCGACTTGTTCGTGGTGTGCATGACTATTTGGTCTTTGATATATTCATCCTGTAGTTGCCCATATTTGCACGTGATGGCTAGGCGTCTCAAGGCCGCCACATATTCATCTATAGACTCTCCTTGCTCCTGTTTCCTTTGTTGGAAGTTGTACCGGTCGACGGATACACATACTGCCGGGCGATAGTGATTGTCTAGGTCTTCTAAGGCATTCTTGAAGACGTCATCGGCTGTGGCTGGTCTCTCTGCCGGCACTATGTTCATGTACACACGTACTCCTTCCGGGCCCAGGTTATGCAGCAGCAGCCTTTTCTTTCTAGCGCTGGGAAATGGCTCACCGTTTTCATCTTCCAAGGCCTCCACATAGTTCTTGAAATACTCCCTCCAGTCCTCCCACTTCATCAGGGGTTCCCCTGGTCTGGGTAGGAAGGGGACGGGCGCTGTGAGAGATGTCATCTGGTTGCTCATTCTGGGCGCTGTTCCTGGCCCTCCGTCACGATTCCCTGGGCTGCCCGGTGCACTGGGGTTTCCTTCTCTTTCTGAGTTGTCCCCTTGGCTATTGGGACTGCCAGGTGCACTGATAGTTCTATCTCGTGTGGTGCCGGGGAGGGGTACCTTTCCTTCCTCCCTATCACTGTCTCTTCTTTCTGCCAGGGTCTCAGCTACGTGCCCCTCTGCGTTGTGCTGGCTTGGACTCGCCTTGGTGTGGCTTGGCTTTCCTGTATGCCGGATGCTGGTGTAGTGCGCTGCTGCCACGCTCTTTTGTTAATAGCGCTGTGTTTCTGGGCGCGCTCACGGTGTGGAGCTCATTACACAGCCTCTGACCTGTTTTATTTCTTGTGTCCCTTGCTGCTGCCTCTCTTGTATCTCTGTGTGGGGGTTGGTGGGGTGATCCCAGTCCTCGTCGCCACTGTAATGTTGCTAATTGCTTCCCCCACAGAGGACAGGACACCAGGGTAGATGAACACTGCCTTTATTCTCTTCCTTCTATTCCGCTATAACAAAGAGCGCCGAGCGTCTAACTTTCTCGAGCTCCGGTGGCTTCTGCCGCTTCCTCGCCTTCGCGCGCTTTCCTCTCACCCCTGCGCGCATGCGCCAGTGTTCCGCTCCTGCTCCGGCGCTCCACGTCATCACGCTGGGCGCCGGAGACTAGAGCGCAACACTACAGGCTGCAGTGAAAATATTGTACATGTCCATGCCCTTTTAAAGCGCTGACAGCGGTTAATTTGTGGTTGCTATCCGGGTCTTCCGACACCTATTTCTTCTCATCGGATATTTATCAAGTGCAAAAAAGGGTAATATTCACAGATCTGAAAGACAGAGGAAGAGAAAGACAGCAAAACCATCCCAAGGGAGAAAGCAGGAACCTGCAAGAGTGAGATAAAGGGGTAGGGCGTGTCTGGTAGAAATTTAAAGAGGCGTGAGCTGGATTTTAGACTACCAGTCTTGGTATTCGGTGTACAGACATTTAGGTGCTTTGCCTGCAGACTTCTGAGCAGAGCTGTGGGCATCAGCACTCTTTCTTTGACAAATTAAATAGTGGTTGGGCATTGTATAAATTCACAGTGTTCCCAAGCCATACTCCTATGTGTGCATAAAGATAAATTCCATTGTACAGTGAAACTGAGTCATCAAAGAGGGAAACAAGATGGCCAAATTGAGGAGGAGCTAAATCTCCCAAGGTGTGATTTCTAATTTGTGCCAAGGGAAGGCATAGAGGACACAACATTTGTGGGGGTGGGTGGCACGGACAACCTTGGGGAGAGCCAAGCCTGACAAGGGCTTGGCTCTAAGAGGAAAACGACATATCAAGCCATCAAAAGATTTAATTCAGGCAACAAATGTCATGAAAAAATATGATAAAGACTTTATAATGAAAAAAATCATTTTTCAACATTTCTCAGCAATTCATTGAATTGAGCAACATTTAAAATAATAATATATTTTTTTTAATGATGCTGTCAGTCTGTTGTGGTCTATATTGTATACTCTATATATTTCAATGTGAAACAAGATCACAATTACTTTATATATGCAATATATAAGTGAGATTTTTGTAGAGCGCAGAAGGTACGTAATTGTGTCTTCAAACTGTATAGGTAGTCGAAATTATATATGGCAATGTAGAGCTATGGGCCCCAGAACACACAATGTGGTCAAGTGGTTATGCCAGGGTTTGTGGTCAGCTTTGTATATTGTGCAGTTTAGAGACTGTAGGGTTACAACTCTCTTTTACATCAAAAATCTGTGTTTTGTCTTCACTTATTCAATTATTATTATTCAATTAGTATTACTATATGGACTTTAATAAATAAACTTAACCCACCTTAAATCAAACTGACACCACAGACACACACGCGTGTGTGTGCGCTCACACACACACACACACACGCAGACACACACACACACACACACACACACACACACACACGCACACACACACACACACACACACACACACACACACACACACACACACACACACACATATTGTGTGTAGTATAAAGATCTAAAAGTATGCCTTTCTTTTTGGAATGTTCCCACTGACACTGAAGATCAAACACCTTGACAGAAATCATGCTGCACTTCACAGCTCTCTTTGAAGAGATGTAACTTAAGATGCAAGTTCTAAGGGGGCTCAGAGTCCTCTTCAGTTGTGATTGAGGTGTTGAACCTCTCCTAAAATCCATCTTTTTCTCAAGTCAGCGAAGCCAGCAGCAGCATTAACATAAAATAGAATCTCTTGCCTTCCATTAGACTGCTAGCTCCTCTGGCTGGAATGCAGATTTCTTTTAGGAGAGGCTCATCACCTCAATGACAGCAATTAAGTAAATAATAACACAAAGAGTTCATAGAACCTCCACAGAATTTGCTTCTCAGGTTAGAGCACTTCAAGGATGCTTAGGAGATGTGAAGCAGGACTTCAGAGAGACATGTTCTGTCTGCCACTGTTTAATCTTCAGTTTTCATTTCAAAATGGGGGAGGGGTATTGTTCCCCCGCCTCCTTCTCCTGGCACTGTTCTTATGACCATGCTGCTTACATGAGGGCTTATTTACAACCCATTGCACTGCCTAGGCATTACTTTTTTTGATGCACCAGCGGCGCAATGGATTTGCCCATATTTACAAGGCCACGTAAAGTCACGCTGCATGAGTTTTCATGGCCTTGTAAATTTGAGCCCCCTTTCAAGTATTACTTTGCGTGAAAGTGGCGTTCCATGGGTGATGCTGTGGGGGATTCCCATGCAACATCCATGGAACTAGACACCTTACCAGATTTACAACATTTTGTAAAACTGGGAATGCACCAGAATCTTATGCCTCCCCAGGGGAGGCATAGGAATGGCACAACAGGGAGAAATACTTTTATTTCTCCTTATGTTTTTTTCTTTCTATGTGTGCTGCATTCTGTAGCACACACAGAAAGAGGAAAATGTCATTAAGGATTGTTTTTGTGCAGGAACGTGTCCCTTCCTGCACAAAAACAATTATCCCCACAAGGGCTAGGGCAGTCGACCTCGAATCTGGGGACCTCGAGTCTCGGCAATGACACTGAACATCCTGTGATTCTGGGCAAATCACTTAGGGCCAGATGTAGGTGACTCATTACCGGTCGGTAACGGCCAAAATTAACGAATTTCGGCCGTTACCGACCGGTAATGGGCTTTTCTTATGTAGGGGGCCGAACTTAAGGATTCGGTAATTTACCGAATCGGTAATTGAAGGAATCGGTAAATTACCGATTTCTTAAATACCGATTCGGTAAATTACCGAATTCCTAATGTAGGGAGCCCTTAAATGAGTGCTTATCCCATGTTAGGATTCGTTATTTACCACCAACTACATGTTGGTGGTAAATAACGAAAAAAAAACAAAAAGCAATTTAATGCAAATTGCTGCAGTGCCATGTTGCAGACATACATGCCCTTAGGGCATGTATGTCTGCAACATGTGCACCTATAAACAATTGAGGGGTGCAACAGGGTGTCAAAGTGACACCCTGCCACCCTTCAATGTTTTCCCCCTTCTACCGAATCGGTATTTACCGATTCGGTAATTGACATTCATTCCTATGGGACTCCAGGTCCATAGGAATTAATGGCAATTACCGAATCGGTAAATACCGATTCGGTAAATACTGAATCTTGATGATTCGGTAATTTTTACCGATTTTTTATCTACATAGCATTTACCGATTCTTAAATACCGAATTGGTAAAATTCGGTATTTACGAATCGGTAAATACTATTTACCTACATGAGGCCCTTAATCTCTCCGTGCCTAACAGAAATTAACGTGTCCTCATGTAACACAACTGCTGCTATGTTAACGCTCTGATACCCGATACCTGGTCAAGTTTGTGATATATAAAACTCAGTTAAAAACAAACCCCCCCCAAAAAAATGCAGGCACCCATGCAAAATTATGTTACAAGGGTGCCTGCGCTGATAAATGGCAGCCAATTGTGCACAGGGGAAAGTACATGAAAGTGTTGTATTGTTGTTAATATGACACATCCCTGTGCTTTAAAAATGATGCAGCCCAGCGCAGCTAAATAGCAGTGCTGCGTCATTTTTTTGGAGATGAGGCGTATGGTGTTTAGAGGTTAAGCAGATTGATCAAAAGGAAGAATGGACACTTGTAGCTTCATAACCATTGGTTATAATTGAAACACCCTCATAAACGCTACGATATTAAATGCAGTGTATATCTGTTATCCGCCCATTACCAGCGTTATGGCATAGTCATCGGGTGTTCAAATTTCGTGCTATATGCCAGCCTCATCCTGAGGCAACCTCTGGTCTGGGTAGCAGTGTCTAGAAATTGGAGGACTCTCCCAGAGGGAAGGTGCAAAAAAGTGAGAAAAGGGCTTTCTTTTTGTAAAAAACAATGCCTCTCCGAACGGGATTTTTTAATATAAAAGGAGAGGTAGTGTTGTTTAAAATAAGTATCGATATAGTGGTCAATCAAGTTACTGGATCACCTCATATCTATTACAAAACGGTCAACATGTTTCTGCTCCTTGGGCCCAGCCGGGTCTATAGAGCATTCGTCAGGACATACAAAACATATAAGTACTCACACCATTTGTGTAGTTCTCAAAAGTGTCAGAATTCTTAACACTTGACTGAAATTAATTGAATTCCTCGGTTTTTAGTATATTAATCGTCCTCGGGGTGCCTGGGTACCGTTTAAGCCCGAGCCGCCTGTTTAGGGATATTCTCCGTCTTGTGCTGACTCTGCCCCCGGAAGTTCGGGGTTTAGAGTCACAGCTTAAACTTTACAACCTGTATTGTTGCAGGAAGGTGACACACAATGAACCGCAGAGGTATAGGGCTGTGGTTGCTCATTTCTTCATATCACTGGTTGAGAATGTGGACATGAGAATGGAAGGGTGTTTAGCCCTTTTAACAAGTTGTCCTTGTAATGATTAGCATGTTTTTACAGTTCTTTTGTTATACATTTGAAAGATGTATTTACCTGCTATAGTCAAGATACATTCATACTCCTTCCTTCTATTTGCTCTTACATTGATCTATGAATGTGTAATCAATGAATGTATTTGTTTGTTTAATCCAACGTGTCTTGCATTTCCTTTGCATGGTTGCATCACAAGACACATGTTTTGTATGGAATGACGGTAACCCTCCTCCCTATTACTATCGTGATACGTGGCAGCATCCATAGGAGATCAGCCTTCATCTATATACAGGAGTACAGAGGATCTGAACCAGGGATCAGGCTAAAATTACAGCCACAAATTACTTCTTCCACTTCCCCCTTCAGAGACTGCCCGCCACAAGCCTTCCTTTATGTGCAGGGTTGTCTGCTGATCTTTATTTAATCTGCCCATCTTGGCTCTGACCCTCACCAACCCCACGCATCCTTGCCTTGGACATCCCGCTCTTTTCAGAACGCGCACTTTCAATCAGCTGTGGAAACGAAAGGCCATTTTTTTGCTGATTCACCAAGTGGTTTCCCCTTGTTTTCGCCATCATTACGCGAGCGTCAAGGCCACCATGAACAGACTATTTTTTGTTTCATGGTCATATTCTTTTATCTTCCAGACACTTCAATTACCGGTTAAACCATAGGCAAGTGTCTGGAGTAGCAAATCCTCTATCATCCAGCGATGAAAACAAGGGGTCGGCTGTGTCAAAGGGTTTTATCCTTTCTGTGTCTATAGGGAAATGCATTGATGCATAAGGGCCAAGGTGCGCAGTTCAGCCGTGATCCAGTGCCATCCAGGGGGCTGGCACTTTGATGAGGATGGAAGTTTTCAAAAGCCCCAGCTCAGAATCATTGGCTATTTAGAGACGTTGCACAGAGGCCCACCAGCCCTTGCGATCCAGACACAAAAAAGGGTAGGCTGCAGCTCCATTCCACAGCTTACTTTATTCAAAAATACATTTTGCAGATTAGTGTGGAAAATACTGCTCTTTCCATTAAGGCTAATTTTTTTAATATTTTTGAAAAAAACCTTAGCGTCTGATATAGGGTTCGATAGATGGGTTACTCTGTTACAAACGTACGGATATTCCATTCTCCATATTACAAGTGCAATTGGATATATGGCCCAATATGGCAGATTGGATTTCTGTCAAGTTTGTGATTGAGTAACCCGTCCTCCAAACTTAAAATCAGAACCTAATTCTTTTGCTTCTTTTTTGAGGTGTTCATGAATGTGTGCAAAGAGAAAAAAATCCAGAAAATAGAAAAATATTTTTGTTAATATCACACTGGACACTACACAGACAGTCTGCTTGTATCCTAGAGTAGAATTACAAGCCTATTTCTATATGTAAGTTTGAATTATTTTGGATATCCTGTCATTTATGCTTTTGTAAAAAGTATTTTTATTGATGTTCTTAACATATACGCACAGTCAACAATAGAAATAGAATTGTGATCAGAGCAATAGCGTCAAGTTCATCAATGCTACCACTCCCTACCTTCCCGCACTCCCTTTCCTGGGGTTGAGTCCCATCTTGGCCTCTTCCTACTCCCACTCAGTCTCTACTCGCATAGGCCGTGACCGTCCCGCAAAACGAATCGATTCTGTATCAATTGTCCAATTCATTGGGGCGTCACGTTGAGATCATATACTTCCCTTAACCAATCCCGTAGTTGGCAAAGTGGTTGTATCCCAAATCTTGTCAAACTATTTTTTTATCATGTATGCTTATAATGAGCATTATTCATAAAAACGGAATGCATGTGTGGCATTGTATGAGAGTAAACAGACACAGTAGAAGAGGTGGATTCATTTTTTTACCAGGATGGCTTTAGAACCCGCTGAAGAAGGGCGATTCTTACAGTAATGCAGAGCTAGTGGCTGCAGTAAAGATAATGTCAGGAAGAGAACAAATGATACATGGGCAGATGTCCATTAGAAGCAATGGGTGATAAGGACCTATTTAGTCTTCTAGTGTCCCTGTGTAATGTACCAGCTTTGGCCTTTCTTTTATAATGGAACCCTGTTCTATTGCTGTTCTAGAGCATTTTAAAATATGTACAACACTTTATCACTACTGTTGCAAGGTATTCCAATTCCTCACCATACTGTATGTGAATAAGAACTTTTTAAGTCACTTAAGATTGAGGCATCTGTAATGCGGTAGAGATGGGCCGAATACTTGAAGCTAGTAAAATGGGGCAGTCGATCAATGGTCTTGTAGGTGAGCATGTTCCACTTTGTTTGTGCAGAAGGGACATAGAGTTCAGAGAAAAGATTGGAGGACTGGAAAGGTGTCATAGAAGTGGTAGTTTTTTTAGTGGTTGGTCCCCATCAAAATGTTAAAAGTGGATAAGCGCTGGTGGTTGGAAAGGGGCTGAAGATATCACGTTTAGCGATGTCGGGTGGACTGCAACTTTCATGCTGACCTGAGTAGGTGCCATTGGGGGGAAGCCATCACATCGTTCATCCTATTTCGAGTGTACAGTTGGATGGCGTTTTTTTTACTGACTGTCCCTGCCAGGTATATCCTGGTGGTGAGCGACATTAAAAAAAAAGAAATTACCCCCAGCCATGCAGGATATTTTTTTTCCAAAAATAAACTCCTGCTTTGAGAGTTTGTTTTTGAAAAATAAAAAACTTTGGAAAAGTTTGAGGGCCAGCTGTCATCTGTGACGGAGCTTTCCATCAAACTTTTCCTGCATTGACAGGATCCTTCTTGACATCAGTTTCTGACAATGTATAGCTATGTCTGTGGGGTTGGAAGACATCTTTAATTTGGCAGGTGGAATAAAGGCAACCTGTCTGTCATTAATCCTTCTGCCAAACCCTAAAGCAGGCCATTTGTCTAGAGTGACAAACTGGGTGGAAAACAATGATTTCGAAACTTATCACTAGGGATTGCCAGTTAAACTATTTCCAAACATTCATGCTATCACTTTTTTGGTTTTGGCGTTTGATTGCCAGTAGTATGCCTGGAAACCTGAGACTGGCTCAACCTTTTAAGCCTACTGCTAGCAATGTCTGTGAATCTTAAAAAGTTGTAAATTTTCATCCATTTAAGGAGTACTTTTATGGGTGCAAATTTGCTACTTTTTTGGTAAACGGGTGCCTATATAAACATATATAGGTACCAGTTTTACCAAAAAAGTAATTGTAGCAAACTATAAATTAATTTATATTATATTATATATTTAAGTTCCTGGTCCAAAAATGAAGATGTTATAACATCGCACTCCTCGCGGTCACCAACTACATCTGCTCCCTCCTTGACCGGGGATAAACCGCATCCTACTAGATCTCTCGGCTGCATTCAACACTGTCTCCCACTACACTCTAATCACAAGACTCCACCACGCTAGCATCTGCAGCAAGGCACTAGACTGGATCCACTCCTTCCTGACCAGTCGTACACAGCGAGTCAGACTGCCCCAGTTCCTCTCAGAACCCACAGAGATCAGCTGCGGAGTACCCCAGGGCTCCTCCCTGAGCCCCACCCTCTTCAACATCTACATGGCCCCATGCAGCCATCGTCATAAGCCAAGCGCTCTACATAAACCCCTACATCGCTGACACCAAGCTGATCATCTCCCTCACCAATGAACCCACAACCCCCAAAACCAACTATCATAACGGACTTGAATGTAAGACAGCTGCCTCAAGCTTAACTCGAACAAAACGGAATTTCTCATCCTGGGACCCAATCCCTCAGCCTGGGACGCCACCTGATGGCCCGCCACCCTAGAAACACCCCTCCCACCCCTACAGACCACACACGAAACCTTGGCATCATACCGGACTCTTTGCTCTCAATGAACTGCCAAATCTACACAGTATCCTCATCCTGTTTCTGCATGCTCCGCCTACTTCATAAGACTTTCAGATGGCTCCCTGCAGAATCCCGAAAGACGGTCACCCACGAACTTATCACCAGTAGACTTGACTACTGCAACGCACTCTAAGTCAGCGTCACCCAGAAACAGCTTATAAAACTACCAAATGTCCAAAATGCCACAGCCAGAATGGTCCTTGACACCCCCTGATACAACCACAAGACACAACACCTCCGACAACTGCACTGGCTCCCTATCAACAAGAGAATCACTTTCAAGCTCCTCACACATGCCTACAAAGCTGTCCACGATGTAGGACCAGAATATCTGAACCACCTCCTCACCTTCTACACACCCGCCCGAAAACTCCGCTCCACTCAACTCGCCCTGGCTTCCATCTCACTGATCCACAAAACCAGAACCAGCGAATGATCCTTCTCCTACCTCACAGCCAAGACCTGGAACACTCTGCCCCAGCACATCAGGCAATCTGTGTCATTGACACAGTTCAGGAAGGACCTCAAGACCTGGCTCTTCGACTGAACCCCCATACACAGGGATGTATGACGGTACAACGCGTACCGTCACAACGCATCCCTTTACCACGCATCCCTTACAACGCAAGTCGTTACCACGACTTGCGTTGGGGGGGCGCGGATTTCGAATAGTATAATTTACTATTCTAACACCAGTCCCCGTGGACCCTAGGGAAGGTGTTTGGATAGTAAATTTACTATTTTTAATCCTTTAGCGCCCTCCAGCGCAAGTCGTGGTAACGACTTGCGTTGTAAGGGATGCGTGCTAAAGGTACCGCGTTGTAAAAGCTTCGTGGTAAACGATGTTTACCCATACACAGACATGTCAGCAGCCCCCCGCTCAGCACCTTGGACCCTCACGGGTGAGTAGCCACGCTTCAAATCACTGATTGATTGATTAGTGAAATCAGGTTGATGAGAAAAACCAACACAGACATAGCAGACCTGTTTCAGGACCCCAACTACAAAGCAAAGAATGTATTTATTTGACCCACTGCCCCTCGCTAAAGATACACCCCTTTATATGGGGTTTGGAATGAATATAGGGTGAGGATGAAGTGGCTTTAAGGTACCGGCAGTGATAGTCAGACGAGAAAGTCCCTTAAGCAATTGATTATAATGTGTTGATCCCATTCAATAGGTGAAGTAACAGGTTGCCCTATTGTCTTGGAAAGGTTAATGCTTCAAAGGGTGCTGCATGTGTGTCACTGAAGTTCACCATTAATTATGCCTCAGCAAAAAACCCTGGCACCATACCTCATGTGTGTCCTGCCTATGCTATTGTTACCTCTCTTTGGATGTGGGGTACACCCGAGTGAGGTCCCAAACCTGCTTCCTTTCATCTGCCATACTTTTCCTGTTCCTCCATCTCTTTTCTCTTTTATGCCCGAGGGCTATATTTTCTGTTACAAGCCCCCCCCCCACTATTTCATGTTCAAAAAAGCCTTTTGCTTCTCTCCTTCCTCTTCCCAATCCAAGATCTGCTTCCTTTACCACTTCTTCCATTTCTCTGAAATTGCTAGGAGGGCAATTAACAGCTGCTAATGCCTGCAGTTTTGGACAACAATACTTACATCCAAATGCCTTGTCCTTGGGCGCTAGTAACAGGGAATTTCCTATTTTGTAGCGCCGGCTTTGTGACTGTGTTTTAGTTGAGGCACTACTAGCCTTTGACGTAGCCACTAGGGATTTTCTAGTGACTTAGGAGCCATTGTTTGAAACGCTTGATCGCCACAGTTTGAAGAATACCAACTATAAAACAGTGCGCAATGCCTTCTGGGTACCAGCTGCTGTAACAGCCAATCATAAAATAGGGAAAAGAAAAGATTCTAACTGTAAAGTTAAGAAGAAAGAATTCTGCCCTTGCAGTGTTGACTATATAACCGATAACACAACGAGATGCGACAACAGGTGTGAGGAATCAGTGAATGCATTTTGAAACTGTGACATACGTTTCCTCTTCTGCCGGGAGCCCTCGAGGCGCCGGAGAGACAGATAAGGGCACCTGCCAGCAGAAACAATTTCATTCATATTTGCGGATGTAAGTGAGCGAGATGGCGAATGTATTTCCAAGCTGATTACATATTTTCCTCGCGGCTTCAGGGTGTTCAACTAAGACACAAACGAATGAACGGAGAAACCACCGTGGGACGTCGCATTCGTGTGCTTATGGGAAAGTTATGATATATGTATTTAAAAAATATGAAACTAGATCCTGTATACTCCATACATTATTCTACAACGCTGGAGATTCAGAATCGGCTCCAGGAATGTGAATCTGCATTTCAATAAATATTTATGATCACAGGGAATTGAACGACCTCATCTGCTCAAGTGTGATGCTCAAGTTCACATAACGTTTGTTTGACTTGGCGCTTGTACAACATATAGTATTTTTTGGTGCTTATAAGAAACAGTTTTTTCTGCCCACCACTGTGGTGGGAGTGAGCATGAGTGGACACGCCAAGAGAATGAGGTCTTCTGTTTGGGTTTGCGGCTGGTGCTGGTGCAGAGGGGAGATGTTGCCTTGCAGCACCGACTGCTCTTTGAACGGGAAACAACCTTTACAACGCAACTTTTACAACGCACTACCATTACAACAAAACTTTTACAACGCAACATCCATTACATCGCATGCTATTACAATGCAACCATTACAACGCATGACACTACAACGCATACCACTACAACGCATGTCATTACAACGCATAGTACCCTTACACTATCCAACACTTACCCTACTGTTGCACCCCCTGGAGTTAGAATAGTAATTTGTACCCCTACACTATCCAACACTTACCCTACTGTTGCACCCCCTGGAGTTAGAATAGTAATTTTTACCCCTACACTATCCAACACTTACCCTACTGTTGCACCCCCCTGGAGTTAGAATAGTAATTTTTACCCCTACACTATCTAATACTTACCATACATGCAATGTAATGGTATGTGTTGTAATGGTATGCGTTGTAAAGGTAGTATGCGTTGTAATGGAATGCGTTGTAAAGGTAGTTTTTAAAAATTCGTTGTAATGGCATGCTTTTGAATGGAGTGCGTTCTAATGGATGCTGCGTTGTACAAAATGCGTTGTAAATGTATGCGTTTTAAAAGTGTGCGTTGTAACATCATACATTCCTTTGAACAGGTAGTGAAGCATTGCACTGAATTCATTTTTCATTGCTTACTAACTGGTATTGCTAGCTCCATTTATGAGGTCCAAACGTGTTTTGAGATGTAGACAGAACATACAAAAAGAAATGGCAAAGCCAATAGGTCTGACTTTAAGGCGCTAACACCTGGAACAACATTTGGGCATGCTTGTGTTTGCATATAATAGCTCATTTAAAGATGCATCCTTCTCAAACGCGGACCAGCAGCCAGTCACTGCATCAAAATGACTGATCTAATCCAATCTCATAACCTTGACTGTGTTGTCTGACTCCTCCCAACACAAACTTGACCTCCTGATTCCCACTGGCTTCTCAATCATCCTCCTGGACCCTACCAGTAAATCTGGAGGAGGGGGTGCGGTAATCCGCAGTTCCTCCCTCAATGTAAAAAATAAAAAAGCCTTCCCAGGCTCCTGGTTTTGAGTGCCTCTCTTTTCAATAGAAGACATTCCACCCGAATTCTCTATTTTCCACACTGTATATCACCCTCCAGGGAAGAACCTTCCCTTCGTCAAACACCTGATTGAGCTTACAGCTGAAAGATACACGACCAAATCTAACACCATCTTCCTCAGGGACTTCAACTTACAATGCAGAGACTTATCTAACTCAGCAGTGTCACAGCTAACTCTGTTCTTAAGCAGCAGTGATCTTGAACAATTTTGATTACCCCTACTCACACGAAAGGTTCGATCCTTGACCTTATCATCGCCCAATCACGATCTCATTGAATGCCCCTCCCCGATTCCTATTGACTTGTCTGATAACTTACTTGTTCCCTTCTCTGCTGGTAAACCTCCTCTTGCAATGAAACCAATGAACCTTGGGCTTAGATCAGTGATGTTAACAACATCAATCAACATTTTAAGCTCTAATATAACCTCAAAACCCCTGTCCTTTCATTTACCTAATGACAAGCCTTGCAGATAACTGCATCACCATGATGATTGAAGTAGCTAATGATCTTGCCCCACTCAAACTCAAAAAACCCCATAATACCCGATCATCACTTGGTTTCTCCAAACAACTCAATGAGGAAAAAAAGATCCTCAGAACCACCATAATGCACTTTGAGACAAAACCCCTCAAAGAAATACCTTGAAGATCTTAGACGGAAGCATAAAAAATACAAACAACACATCTTTAAATCAAAGGCAGAATTCTTCAGAAAGGAAATAAACCCAAGAAAGGCTTTGACATTGACAGGACATCCCCCCTTACTGTCCCCATCACAATCTCACAACAAACAAAGTAAATTGTGACATCCTCTCTGACTTCTTCGTAGATACGATTGACAAAATTGACCTATCCATTCCAAAGTCACTCGGGCATATTTACAAGCCCCGTGCACCGCCGGTAAGTCACTTTTTCCCATATTAGAAGTGATGCACCGGCAGCACAAGTTGTAAAAAAGCTGCACAGTCTCCTTTTCTGGAATTGCTGCCTTGCAAATTCAAAGAAGAACGGTCCTGCTTTAGACTGCCAACTGAAGCGGAACTGAAAGAAATAATCTCAGAAATTAAGCTCTACTTTCACTTTACTGACCTATAGAGGCCAATATGTTTAAAAACATTGACCCAAGCCTCATGCCTTACCTCACCCAAATTGCCAACTTCAGACAAGGCATAGTTCCCAACTCCCTGAAATCGGGCCAGGTCACCCCTCAGCTTAAAAAACAAGACAGATGCAGGCCTCACCTCAAAAACTTTACCCCCCACATCTCCAACCTCCAATCTGTAGCCAAACCTCTGGAAAGCTGTGTGTCTTACCACCTCAACAACCTCATGAAGAAAAACAACCTTTTTGATGCACACCTATCTGGTATCAGATCCGGCTGCACCACCGAGACCACAACGCGACAAATAATATATGACGCTCTTTCTGTAATGACAACCCAGACTTCTGTTTCCTCATTCTTTCTGACCTATTCTCAGCATTTATTCCTTCAAAAAGGAACTAGGGCCTCATTTATGTGTTTTTTGCCATAGGGCAGCACCCAGGCCTGGCTGTGGCGGTGCCCTACGGCAAAAGAAAAGGGCATGGATGCACTGTATCTATCAGATATGGTACATTTCTGCCATTTCCCTTGTGCTGCCACAGAATGGGATGCCGTGCGCCAATGCAGGCACCTTTGCACCATAGTGCAAGGGTGCCTTCATTGCAGAGATGATTATTTTTGTGCAAAATCAATTAAAGGAGGCTTTTCCCTCTTCCTATGAGTGCTGCAGAATGCCTACCTTACGGAGGCGTACGTTTTTTAGGCTGACTTAAAGTTACGATTTCTCATAAATCTGGGGCAATGTCTAAATGCCATGAATGTTGCTGGGAATGACCCTAGCAACACCCATTGCACGCTCCTTAAATGCAGAAAACTGTGTTAAAGGGAACTATATTTACAAGGCAGCATTAAGGCAAAAAAAAGTGGCTTTGTGCTGCCACGTAAATCTGGAGCAGGCTCCTGTGCCAACGGAGCCTCACAAAAAGTGATGCACCGAAGGTGCAAGGGGCTTATAAATAAGCCACAAAAAATTCTTCTCCTGCAGCAACATCTTCCACAGTAGAACTGTGATGCACTAAAAATCCTCAAGCAAATGCTACCCTGCCTCTATCACCATTGCTGTGAAGACATAACTTTTACATTCACTTTGTCCTACTGTAACTAATTAGTTGCATAACCAATGTAAAGCACTTTGATACCCCTCAGGGACTGGTTCGTGCTATGTGAATGCTAAAATAAAATAAAACATCTTTAGTATTAAATCTTGAAAAAGTGATGCATTTTAAAAGTAGGGAAACAAACACACACACCCTTAAGATCAAACTGTATTGTTATACACATTTTTATTGTTTTCGGCTGCATTTTTGTTGTTGAGCGAAATGCAAATAAAACGTTCTAATTAAAAGGTTTGGTGGAATCTCCGGGTGCAGTTATCTCAAATCATTTTCTGTAGTCTCCGGATCGCGCGCCCTTTCCAGGTCCTCTTTTCCCAGTAGTATTGTTGTACATGTACAGCTTCTTTGATCTGCCTTTTCCCAGCGCACAGCTTGCTTTCTAAAATCAATACACAAATGAAAAAATACACTGGCTAGCTTCCAGCCCTAGAGAGCTTCAACACGAGAAACCACAGGTATAAATATCCGGTGCATTGATTGCCCCTAAGAGTTTTGTGTGGTTTATATGTAATAGAGACCATTAAAGTGCTGCTCACGTTAGGGTCTAAATGTGGGACAGTTCGGGGGTTAAATAAGAATCCCTCTTGGTTGGTTTTAACAACTTCATATTGAAACCAAGAGTGCAAAACAGATTTGTGAAGAAATAAAAGTTTGTGGATTCCACCCTGGGAGAAGAGGCAGCAGGGAGTGGTTACAGACTCTACACCTGGAAACCTCTGTAAGCATCTCAGCTTCCACACATGGCCAGAAGGTTGTGTGATTCTGGACAAATCATTGTACTTTTTCCTCAAACTGCTGCCAGCAAACCTCAAAGACCACCCATGTGAGGTAGTGGGTTCAGTTAAAAACATCATAACAGCGCCCCTGCCAGGAAAGAATATCCCTCCCAAATGTACATCCTCCGCTTTGGACATTGCTGATACCAATTCACAAATATTCCATAATCGGCCCAATCGAGTGCTTCGTTCTTCATATGCCAACATGTTTCTTCATTTTGGCATTTTCTTTGTAGGACTTCTGGAGTCAAACTACATATAGTCACACAAATACTATACTTTTCCTAAAAACGGACATAATGGCTTTACCAGTGCCTGTTTAATTTTTGCATTTCGTTCAATTGTATTCCACCTCACCATTGATAATTTGACAGTTCCTCGAAAACCTATAAATTCACACTAATTATTAGAGATTTACTATCCACAGTTACATTTTTAAGTTGCCTTAGAGACATGTGACCTCTGCCTTTATTTGGCAACACAATTCATAGGTGACTTGCAGGATCCTTATTATGAGCAGTCTGGGTACATTATCCCATATATAATGCACTGCATGTGTACATTAGTGTGAATGTAATGTATGTATTACTGTAATGTTTAAAGAAATTTCCTGTGTATTATGTCATCAATGATGCAATTTGAGATGGCATAGAACATGTCATGAGTGATGTAATATGTGATGTCATAAACAGTGCATGACAAGGGAAAGGTGGGAATACTGTGTACAGGGGTGAACACGTTATGTGAATTTTAAAGTGTTGTTTAAGTTGAAATGTGAGTTATAAGTATATTTACATTAATGTGAAAGTGGTGTTTAAATCATACATTTAAGATATACCTAAAACTACAATTTTTGATGTTTGTGAATCTTTGGGTTTGCATAGCAAGCATTAATAATGTTTGCCTAACTTATGTTTAACCTTTGTTTTTTGTGTGAATTTCAAGGGTTTTTGTAATGTTAATAACAAATGTGTAATATTGGTACAGTTTACTGTTCTGGAGTGGAGTGTTATAAAGTCGAGTGTGGTACAATATACTGGTGGATAGTGTTATGTAGTCTACTGTGTTACAATATATTTTGGTATACTTGACTGAAATAAAGTGGAATGAGGTTATCTGGAGAGGTGCACACGAGTGGAAAACAGCAGAGTGGCATAGAGAAGATTTGCATACAATGCAGTGGCGTACACTGAAGTTGGATACAGTAGAGTGCCATATATTGCTGTGGTATAGTGTAGTGTTGTAAATTAAAATTGTGTTAAGTGTAGTGGTGTATATTGCAGTGCTGTTCAGTGCAGTAGTGCAGAGTGGAATAGTATACATTGCAGTGGGGTACAGTGTAATGGGCTGCAGTGCAATGGTGTATAGTGGAGTACCATAAAGTGTAGTGCTGTACACTGGAGTAGCTTACAGTTAAGTATTGTTTACCGTAATAATGTTGAGTTTACCCATGTTAAGTCTTAAGACTTGCATTGCAGTGGCATACAGTGGAGTAGTGTACAGTAGAGTGTCATAGAATTAAATGGGGATTAATTATAGAATCTTAGAGTCTAGCAAAGTAGCCTGGAGTGGCGCAGAATTGAGCTTTTTTAGCTGAAATAGCATGCAGTATATTGTGGTACACTGCAGTGGCGTATACTGCATTTTAGTAGAATTGATTGGCGTAGAGTGGAGTGGCGTACACTGCAATAGTGTACACTCCAGTAGAATACCATAAAGGGGTAGCATACAGTGGAATATCATAAAGTGGAGTTGCTTACATTAGAATAGTTTACATTTGAGAGCAATACAGTGTAGGGGGATTGAGTAAAGGGGCAGACATGAAAGTGTAATAGAATACGAGAGTGAATAGTATAATAGCGTACAGCACAGTTCCGTACACTGGAATGGCGTACAATGTAGGTGGGTGGACCAACATGCAATGGTTTAGCGTATAATTGAGTGGCATGTAGTGAAGTGTCGTAAAATGTCCTGACATACTGTGAATATCATAGAGTACACTGGTGTAAAGTCAACTCTTACAGACTGGAGTGGTGTTAAGTGGAGTGTGTAAATTAAATGAAATGCACTGCAATATTATGTGAAAACATCTCAATGTTATATCTCCAATATATCAATTATAATATGTAAATGTTAATTTTATGGCTGTATATATAAATAGTGTAAGTAAATAGTGTAAGTATTTATAAACTTATAAGTTGTATAAGATGTTCTTATATATTGTGCTATAGTATACGGTGTATAGTTCACATTACACCACAATACATGGGGCTTGGAACTGGTAATGTCATAGTTTGATGGCTGTGTTTAGCAAAGTAACAATCATCTTTGTAGTTTTATATTTTGCATTGTTCCAAAACCGGGAGTGGGTTTTTGTTTAAATTTAGCAGGATTAAATATTTGTTTGTGTAGATATTATTTTGCCTAGTGGAGGTAAGTAATGCCATTTCTTTTGTAATTTAAAAAAAATATATTTACATTTAGTGATATGTGTTATTGTTTTTGATTTGCTCCAAAACTGTGAGTGTTATTTTGTTTGCATTTTTCCAGATTAGATATTATGGTGCACAGATGTTTATTTTGTGTAGTACAAGTAATTAATGTATTTTTTTAAATGTTTCAATGTATTTAAAGTTAGTAATATCTATAATCGCTGTAGTTTTACAAATTATGAGGATAATTAGCACTGTGTGTTATGACTGCTGATGTAGGTAAGTATAAGGTTTGGTATTTTTGCCCATCATCACTTTAATAAAGTGGTAATAGGTAGAGCAAAATAGTTCTAACATTCTATATATATATTTTTTAAACTATGGAGTAGCGCAGGAATACTGCAGTACCCCAATAATATTTTAATCAAGATGTTTTAAACATTTGTATGCCACTGTACAGTACAGTGAATTTTTTTAAAGTAGCAGTATAATTTTTAGTAATTTCTGTGCTACTCTGTACACTTAAATATAACAAATTTGAAAAAACACTTTAGCACACTATGGGCCAGATGTAGGTAAATACTATTTACCTATTCTTAAATACCGAATTTTACTGATTCATTATTTAAGAATAGGTAAATAGTATGTAGGTAATTTTTTGGTAAATTTTACAGAATCTGTAAAATTCGGTATTTACCGAATAGGTATTTACCGATTCGGTAATTGCCATTCATTCCTATGGTCCCATGCAACATTAGATGGGTTAATAAGATAAATACAGACACAATGGAACCTGTATCAGAATGACATGTCCAGCCGGACAGTGGTCAAAATCATTTAATGAATTCAACTGAATAAATAGAGAATATCCTTCAACACTCTCTCGTTGTGGGGTACAAGCCTGTACCACATTCATACACACAAAACACTTTAGTACAATCAAAGTGCACAGAAAAGGGCTTTTAGGCAAAAAAGCAAAGATTGTTCTTTAAATCATAATATGAACAAATGTTTTCATATTGCGCCATTACAACAACAAGGTACATGTTATATACAAATGGTATATGGCACATAAATAAGTCGACGGCGTTTCGATCCCACTTTTTGAGTCAAAGGGATCATCATCAGGACATTTGAATCAGTGCCTAATAATTACAAGCCTCTAGAACCTAAAAGGAATAGGAGAAGGAAAGTTTTACAAACCAGGTCTTTCCATGCGTGACTTTTGTTGTGCACTACTGTGACTAACTCGTCATGATCATGGACGGGTGAAGGGCTGGTCATGGATCGATAAGGCAGTGCGATCTATACTGGTGCCTTTCGGAGGATAGATAACGTGAACTAAAAGGTTTGCCCCCTGTGAGTAGGGAACAACCGTGAAGTTACCATATCAGGTAAGAATAGTCGATATCAGGAGTGGTGAGTTCCATTCCCTTTTTAGATCTAAACATCAAACATAAGGATGGCCTTCTATGTACCACCCTTTTCCGCAAACCGACGGAAAGAAACACCTTACTCAGCTATCAGAGTTGTCATCCCAGGGCACTCAAAGATAGCCTCCCTTACTCCCAATTCCTGAGACTAAGGAGGAATTGCTTCCAGAAAGTGGACTACTTTATGGAGGCAAATACTCTGTCTGAGAAATTACAACAAAGGGGTTATCCGCGCCGCCTTGTAAAAAATGCAATGAAGAGGGCATGGTACTGTCCCCGGGAGACATTGCTAGAAACTAAACCTAAAACATCTAATGAAAAACTTGTATGTGTGACTACCATCTCTCCCATTTCCAACAGAGTTTGTAAGACCATTAAAAAAACCTGGCACATTATCAATGCAGGCATCTTGGACTTTGAAAGACCAATGTTTGCTTTCAAGAAAAACAAGAGTTTGAGGGACCAACTAGTTAGGGCAACCATGCCAGCTACAACATCATCAAATGTAACCCTTTTTGATCATTGGGACTTGCCCCCTATAAAGGGTCATCACAAATGTGGTTCACGTGTTGTATGTCCATTTTGTATCGAGGGTAAGGAATTCGTCTTTGAGAATGTGAAGAATGAGCATGGTACTTTCACTAATTGTAACAGCTGTAATGTGATCTACGCTATTTTCTGTCCCTGCAACAAAATCTATGTGGGGCAGACAACGCAGAAAATCAAACTACGGATTTCACAGCACCGCAGCCAGATTCGATGTAGGACAGCAAATGCCCCACTTGTCGAACACTTCATTGAAAAAGGGCATAATGAGAATGATATAAGTTGGACAGTGATACACCAGGTTATACTTCCACCCAGAGGAGGTGACCTTATAAGACTACTCAACAAAGAGGAATTAAAATGGATACTGAGGACAGACAGTCTCAATACCGGACTGAACCTCCAGGAGGATTGGACTAATCTGATCTAATCAATGACTGTCTACTGACCACTTCTCTCATTCTCTTCTGATTTAAGAATCGGCGTTTTCAATTTTAGCCGTAATTTAATGTATGACAGTAATCAGAATTGTAGAAAAATTTTGAAATGTGGATCCTTGGTCACTATGCCGTCACTCACGAGCACATAATTCACTTTCATTCACCTTTATTCCACCTTCCAATATGGCCGCCACAGTCACCAGCAATCCCTAGCCCCTCTTCGCTGTCAATCACATGGATGCAAACTCACAAAATAGAACGCGTGGCTACCGCCAGCGCCTCACACTCGCATTGCCGAGCGGCACCAGACTCGCATTGCCGAGAGACATCTGTGACCGATTAATCCGGTAAGTCCTTCCCCCTGGATCTAATATCCCGATGCCGGCCTAACCGGTATATTACAGAACCTTGACGGTCTCCTTCCTCTCTTAGGTACTGTATATTGTTTGGCTTCCATCGCGGCGCCGGTTACTATTTGAATCCCCCCTTCTCCAACCTATTGACTGGTGAGCCGCTTGTTTAGTTTTTAACCCCCTTTCACTGCGCCGCTTTTATTTCGTCACGTCTTCAAACCCCACAATACAATTATACCTGGAACTCGCTGTGCACGGGGTATCGCCACCCCATTATGTCCGTCACCACGGAACTCACCACTCCTGATATCGACTATTCTTACCTGATATGGTAACTTCACGGTTGTTCCCTACTCACAGGGGGCAAACATTTTAGTTCACGTTATCTATCCTCCGAAAGGCACCAGTATAGATCGCACTGCCTTATCGATCCATGACCAGCCCGTCACCCGTCCATGATCATGACGAGTTAGTCACAGTAGTGCACAACAAAAGTCACGCATGGAAAGACCTGGTTTGTAAAACTTTCCTTCTCCTATTCCTTTTAGGTTCTAGAGGCTTGTAATTATTAGGCACTGATTCAAATGTCCTGATGATGATCCCTTTGACTCAAAAAGTGGGATCGAAACGCCGTCGACTTATTTATGTGCCATATACCATTTGTATATAACATGTACCTTGTTGTTGTAATGGCGCAATTTGAAAACATTTGTTCATATTATGATTTAAAGAACAATCTTTGCTTTTTTGCCTAAGAGCCCTTTTCTGTGCACTTTGATTGTACTAAAGTGTTTTGTGTGTATGAATGTGGTACAGGCTTATACCCCACAACGAGAGAGTGTTGAAGGATATTCTCTATTTATTCAGTTGAATTCATTAAATGATTTTGACCACTGTCCGGCTGGACATGTCATTCTGATACAGGTTCCATTGTGTCTGTATTTATCTTATTAACCCATCTAATGTTGCATGGGACCACTGTTGTTCTTCTAAATCATAGTTCCCCGAGGTCCTGTGCTGACGATATTGGGGCTCCTTGTTGTTGATAAATATATTCATTCCTATGGGCCTGAAGGCTCATAGGAATGAATGTCAATTACCGAATCGGTAAATACTGATTCGGTAAATGGGGGAAAACATTGAAGGGTGGCAGGGTGTCACTTTGACACCCTTTTGCAGCCCTCAATTGTGCATGGGTGCACATGTTGCAGACATATGTGCCCTAAGGGCATGTTTGTCTGCAACATGGCACTGAAGGAATTTGCATAAAATTGCTTTTTTGGATATTTTCGTTATTTACCACCAACTTGTAGTTGGTGGTAAATAACGAATCCTAACATGGGATAAGCACTCATTTAAGTGCTCCCTACATTGGGAATTCGGTAATTTACCGAATCGGTATTTAAGAAATTGGTAATTTACCGATTACTTAAATTACCGATTCGGTAAATTACCGAATCCTTATTTTCGGCCCCTACATCAGAAAAGCCTATTACCGGTCGGTAACGGCCGAAATTCATTAATTTCGGCCGTTACCGACCAGTAATAGCCTTCCTACATCTGGCCCTATATTAATAAAATATAGTGTCTGACAGCATATTTCTAGTTTTTTTGTACATTATTTTTTTGTACCGTGGTACTCCCTTGAATCTTCATATTTTTATTCAACATATTTATAAACTTATAAATAATTTTCGCTACCGATTACCACTTACTTTGGTGGTAATAGGTATGGGTAAAATAGCAAACCTAATACTTACCCAGATTGAATAGCATAATGCAGAACACAGAGAAACTCTTGGTGAAAACAAGACAGCTGCAGTTAACTTTTGTAAAGGCAGTCATTTGCTACTCACCTAATGACTTGTCATCGCTAAATACCTTGGTACAAATGTGGCCATAGATATGACTAAATTAAAAACACTTAAAACATATGAAATACGTACCCTACTTACCTGCAGTACCCAACAGAATTATCTGCACTCCATAATATATAATCCTTCCGAATGTCATCAAAATCCGACTGACGGTTTTCGGACTATGTGAAATACAAAAGTCTATGTAAAATGCATTAGATTTTATACCTGTTTTAGGATCCCCTTTTTTCTTTGCACCTCCTTGATGAAACACCACAAAACATTTAGGACTCCAAGAATGAAATGGGGGCACCAGGTCTGCAAAGTTTTGGGATATTCTCCAAATGGGTGCAAAGGTATTAAGGCACAAAAGTCCCAAGAAATACGTATATATACACATTCATTACCTACTGGCAGAGTCGCCAGTAAGTAGTTAGGACCTAGTTTCCATAGGAAAAGCAGTTTATTCACTTGCCTATATCTCTGGAGCCTTTGCCGAATCCTTATGAAATCTTCCCAATAAAGTGTGCTGGTCAGTTTAGTTGAGCATGGAAAGTTTCGGGGTGATCTGTTAAACGGGGGATGAGAAAAAGGGGATTTAAAAAAGAAATGTCCAATGTTAATTCCCATTACACCCAGGCTTGAGATGCCATCAGTGATGTCATCACCAGTGATATCACTGACCATGTCATAAGTGATGTAATATGTGAGGTCATAGCAGTGCATTGCGGGGGTGTAAGTTAAAGTTAGCTCAGGTTCCTACACTGCTGAATTTCCATAGTTTTGTGCGTTCGAAATCTGAGTCTAACTATAACGTCCCTGTAACCTTTGTTTTTTTTCAGTGAATATATACACTTCATGGGCAAGAAATTGTCCAAAAACATTCTCTTTTTCATGCGCAAGGATCCGCAGAGCCATCTGCAGTGGATCCAGATCCCGATTAAAAAAACACACATACACAAAGTAATAGATCCGCATACCTACTCACACATTCATTCATTCACACACTCACTTACACACCCCCTCACACACCTACTCACATACCTACACAGCCACTCACACACCCACTCACAGACTCACACAACCACTCACTGACCCACAAGGTCACTCACACACCCACATAGCCACTCACACACCCACTTACACACATATACATTCACTCACGTAACCACTCACAGACCCATAAAACTACTCACACACCCACTCACAGACCTACATAGCCACTGACATACCAATTTACACATCCACACAGTCACTCACTTACCCAACCACTCACACACCCATATAGCCATATCACACACACACTCACAGACCCACACAGTCACTCACACACCCACTCACAGACCTATTAAAGCACTCACACATCCACTCACAGACCCAAACACCCACTCCTGCACACTTATACACCCACACAGCTACTCACACAACCACTTACACATCTATACAGTTACTCAAACACCCACTCCCAGACCCACAAAACCACTCACAGACTGACACAGCCACATACACAGCCACTCACACACCCACACAGCAACTCACCCACATTCTTTAACAACCACACAACCATTCACAAACCCATACAGCCATCTCACATACCCACTCACAGACCCAAACAGTCACTCACACACCCACTCAAACACCTACTTAAACATCCATAAACCATCTCATACACCTACTCAAAGCCCTACATGGTCACTGACACACCCACTCACAGACCTATTAAAGCACTCACACACCATTCACAGACTCAAACATCCACTTATGCATTCACCTATCCACTTCCACACAGCTATTCATACAACCATTTACACACCCAATACAGTCACTCACACCCACTCACAGACCCACAAAACCCCTCACACACCCACTCACAGACTGACTGATCCACCCACTCACACACCCACATACACACCCACACAGCTAATCACACACCCACTTACACACCCACACAACCACTCACAAACCAATACAGCCATCTTACCCACCCATTCACACACCCATCCACAGTCACTCACAACCCCCATAGCCACTCACACACTCACTTACACACCTATACAGTCACTCACATACCAAATCACAGACCCCCAAAATCACTCACACACCCACTCACAGACCCACACAGCCACTCACACAGCCATGCACACATCCACTCACACACCCACACAGCCACTCACACAGCCATGCACACACACACTCACACATCCACTCAACCACTCACACACCCATACAACCACTCACACATATATATTCTCTCCAGGGTCTGAATTCAGGGAGGGGACCGATGCATGACCCCTCCTACAATAATTAATAATTGTGGATGCACTCAACTAAGGGCCGTCAACCAATCTCAGGGGATAAAATGCAAAAATGTGGCATTCCACATTCTTTAGAATTTGCAAGCTGGTCCATTTGGGTCCATGTGGGGGTTCTCTTTGGGTTCCCCCCCACATGGCCTGGGGCGTCAGGGCATCTCTACTATTCCCCCTTATGCCTTTTAAAAAAAACTCTTTTCAGGATATGCAAACCATGTCCCTGTGTCCAGTAATGGGCACCACAACATTTCTTTACATGTTGTGGCCAGTCAATCAGAATGCTCACTATGAGAACTCCCCACAGACAATAAGAAGGCTTACATTTTTGAATTTCGGTCCAACAGTCCAGATATACATAATTTTCAAACCTTCATTTCTGAAAAATTTCTGAACGGAATTACACCAAATTACAAAAAGCACACATATTGTGTAAAGATCTAGCTTTCTACCAAATTTTGTGTAATTCCGTTCAGCCGTTTGGGTTGTACTGCAGTTCAAATATCCAAATGGAACTTGTGTGGGGAATTTGCATTTTCAGGCCCATGTTTTTTCTAGGCCCCTTCTTGAGGGATCACCATGAAACTTTCAAGGAAGGAGGTGAAGTGGATGAATGTTTTTTTGGAAAGTTTAGTGAAGATTCATCAAAGGGTGCCACACTTAATAGCAAACCAAAAAACACTCTTTCCATGATACCTAGGTCCTAACTATAACTGCATTTTCATGTACTTCAATTCAGTATATAAACAGATAAAGGGTGGGAAAGGGGTTGAAAAAGATGTGATAAACAGTGGACCAAAATATCCTGCTATTACCTTGCTGCGATACCTGCAAGAGTATTTCCCAGTGTGATATTACAACTTGCTGCTGCCGTTTATTAGTTATTTGTTTATGTTGCTTACGCAAACAATGCATCAAGATGGGGTCCCTGGGTTTCGCTGTTAGTGATGTGTGAAGGACCCTGTTTGTACTGAACACTCAGTATTAAACCATCTTGAGTTATTAAGGACTGGTTTAGCAGGTTTAAGTAGACCCTCCCCAATCTTATAACACAGTTTTGTGAATGATCACATTGCCCATTAGCTACATGTCTACTCAGATAAAAAGGTAAGCATTAGCTCTTGGTTTTCCCCAATTAGTATATTAAAAACTGGCCAGCATTTTTCATTCTCCATATCACCCTCAGGTTATCAGTAGTGGGCTGAAGGTTACAAGCTCCAAAGTCTCTCCTAAATTTTCTTCAATAAGGGAGTAATAGCATAAATTTCAACAGGATTATGATTACTGTTATTTTAGCTTCCACGGAAAATGTGCAGCTACAGAAAAACTCCTGAATGGATTAATGTCAAACTATGCATGAAAGTAATACATTCTGAAGAAAGTGTTTTCCCTTGCATTGGTGTTAATCTGTTCAGTAGTTTTTAAGATGTTAACATTTGAAAAAGGTGACCAGTGGGCTTGAAAGGGTTTGTATATCTTGTCAGGTGAAAAGCATGTTTTAAGTTGCTTACAGGTTTTGCAAGGTTTGTTGAATATGCATAACATTTGACAAACAGTTTCTATCTTGATATTACTCCTGGTATTTTTAAATGTGTGCAGATCCATCAAGGGGTCAGTTTCAGAGGGGATAAAAAGTGTTAACAGTTGACATCGGGACACAAATGTACAGAAAATGTAGCAGAAACGTCAAAGGAGTAGTTGTCAAGTTGTACTCCAATCTATTAAGGGGGAACAGTTAAAGAGGGGCAAAAACATTTTCTTTTGCTTATAACTTTGTTGCATGTTTCATCTGCATCAACTGTGACAGCTGGTTAGCAAGATACACCAAGTGAAGATACTTTGGGTTTCATGCAGATCCAGGTGAGGGCAAGGTTGAGGGGTTAAAACACTTTCGATTTATTTATAACTTTGCCACTGTTTAAATTTGGAAGAGACCATATATTTTGCCAACTAATTGTCCTCTCAATTACACGCAGGTCTCTTAAAGGGGCAGATTAAACGGGGGTCAAAGAAGTGTTCATCTGGTAACAAATTAGGCACCATTTGATTCATCTGCATACAATTTGGCATACATTTAGCAGGTTTATCTTTCTGTTTTTGTCAAGTTTTGATCTGATCCACCAAGATCAGATAAACATTTCATTCACTAATAACTTTGGGACAGACTGATGAATCTGCTTGAAATGTGTCAGACTGGAAATAGTAGCACAGTTCAAAGCCAGGCAGGCAGTGTAACCAACCCCCACTGCAAACAGTTGAAAGGCTTGGTCAAAAGCTGTGCGCAGCACAGAATAGGTACAACACTGATGAATGTACTACAACATAGATTTATTGAATCAAAAACACACTTCAATGTTAGTTATGGTTCAGTGAACACAAAACCAACAAAGGCCTGAGATTTGCCAGTTTTGTGACCATAACTGAAGTCCCTCACCTTGCTCAGTGCATTCTTTCTCCAATGGTAAGTTCAATATCCGTTATAGTCCAAGATGACGGTGCTTCTGGCTACCATTTTCAAAAGATTTTTGGGCTCACAAGGCGGTTGTTCAGGACGCAACGATAAAATACAAGTGTGTTTTCGTTTTCACCTCCTGATCCATTTGGCTGGCAGTGATTCCCATATGTAGTATGCCCTGTAGCTTAATTTACGAGTGGTTTGGGTACATACATACTACTATGTGCATTCATTTGTTTATTTATACATTTTAGATGTCACTCTATCTTTCAAACATTATCTGTGAGTTACACAATCAAGAATTCTGTACGTACTGATGTGGTTGACCAGACCAAATTATTGTGCTTTATGCAGATTATTTGAGGCTGCATTTCTGATTTCCTATTGTAAGTCTCTCCATTTGTTGTTTCTTTTTTTACTAAGGATTGGTACCATTGCCAAGTAAGGATAATCTTTCTTTTATTGTGACTTCACTGAGGTGGTTCAATTGTTTGAAGCTTCATTGGGGATTTCCTAATTTAGGTGTGCCCATTTGTTGTTTCATTGCAGAATAAGGAATAATCTTTTTTTTAGGCTTCACTGGGGTGGGTCAATCACAGGGTCTAATCTTTGCTGCTTGGTATGTGGATTAATGTGTTGTTTGCACAATTGAATTAGCATGTTGTTTTGGTGAGTGGTGATTCACATCATGATATCACTGTTGGTGTGCTTCATACTTATCCTTTTAACTCAATTTTGTGTAACTTTTATTTTGTTTTGTTCTGTATCCTGATTCTCCAGGATAAGTTTCATTGAGGGGTCTTTAACAAAAGTTATTGCCTACTCTTTTTTCCTGAAGATGGTCTCAAGTAGTTAATTAGACATCTGGAGACTGAAACGTCAAAGTACTGACACCTGCAAGTGCTGGATAATTGACTATCGACCAGTATGTAACAAATGGACTCTAAGCGGATTTCAGGAACCATCACAATCTTTGAGTCACCCACATTGTTTATGGTCATGACTTGGACTGGGTGTATCTTTGTGAACATCTGCGACTGTGGGGAGGTGCTGTTGTATTTGACTCTAAAAAACGATGTACTGTTGTTAAATATAATATTTATATATATATATATATATATATATATATATATATATATATATATATATATATATATATACATACATACATATATATATATATATATATATATATATATATATATATATATATATATATATATATACATATATATATATATATATATATATATACATATATATTACCTACTGGCGGTCGCCAGTAGGTATATATAGTTAGGATTTTTTCTCTATGGGATTTTTGAAAATTCTATGTCTAATAACTTTGGCGTTTGTGGACGGAATTGGCTGAAATTTTCAGGAAAATGGCACATTTTGTTTCTGAGAAGCCCTTGAAAATTTGGGGGGGTTCGTCAAGGGGGGGCCGAGAAAAAAGGGGGGTCCCAAAATCTGTTTTTAACATTGAGTTTTCCGGTACACAGACATAATATCGACTCCAAAATATCGTTTGGACATAATATCGACTCCAAAATATCGTTTGGAGAAAATATCGACAGGACAGAATATCGACAGCCAAAATATCGTTTTTAAGGTAAGTGAAGTAATATCGTTTTTAAGGTAAGTGAAGTAATATCGTTTTTATTTTTAGGGTTCAGGGTCAGTTTTGGGTTTTTGGGTAAAGGGGTATTTTTAGGGTTCAGGGTCAGTTTTGGGTTTTTGGGTAAAGGGGTATTTTTAGGGTTCAGGGTCAGTTTTGGGTTTTTGGGTAAAGGGGTATTTTTAGGGTTCAGGGTCTGTTTTCAGTTTTTGGGTAAAGGGGTATTTTTAGGGTTCAGGGTCAGTTTTCAGTTTTTGGGCAAAGGGGTATTTTTAGGGTTCAGGGTCAGTTTTCAGTTTTTGGGCAAAGGGGTATTTTTAGGGTTCAGGGTCAGTTTTCAGTTTTTGGGTAAAGGGGTATTTTTAGGGTTCAGGGTCAGTTTTCAGTTTTTGGGTAAAGGGGTATTTTTAGGGTTCAGGGTCAGTTTTCAGTTTTTGGGTATTATTTTATTATATTTTATTACTATATATATATATATGTTTAATAAATATGAAATAAAAAAAATATTTATTTAACTTTCATTAATTATTTAATTATTATACGTTAATTTAAGTAATTTTAAGTATATTTTAGTAATTAATTATTAATATTAATTTAATTTAACACTGTTTTTAGTAAATACGATATTTTTTTACAACTATATTTTTGTAAACGATATTTTTAACTCGATATTTTTGTACTTACCTGTTTGTAGATAGAAACTCGATATTTTGACTGTCGATATTTTCTCAACGATATTTTTGATGGTCGATATTCTGTCCGTCGATATTCTTTCAGTGATCCGAGTTTTCCATAGGGCGGTTGGCCTCACTTTTAGCCCGAACGGCTGAATGGATTTGCACGAAACTTGGCAAAATTGTAGGGACTGGTAGCCCGATGTGCCTTTGCTAGGTCTCAATATATGTGCTTCAGTGGATTTTGAGAAATTAACGTTCAAAAAAAGATATATATCTGTAACAGCGGACTGGGCAGCGCTCCGGTTCGCGGACTTTACGCGTTACGGAGCTTTGTGAAGCGAAGCTGATTGGTTCTCCGGCGTCTATGAACATTCCAAACAGTCCGTAGCGGCCGCCATCTTGTCTCTCGGTAGGATCGAGAGACAAGCGGAGGCCAAAGCGAGGGGGCAAATGACCATAAGGGGGCATAGTAGATCCTCCCTGACCCTCTAGGTTTGATGTGGAGGTTTTAAAAGGGCCCCGCGGGGCAAAAAAAAATAAAATAATAATAATCGAACGGCTGAATGGATTTGCACGAAACTTGGTAAAATATTAGGGACTGGTAGCCCGATGTGCCTTTGCTAGGTCTCAATATATGTGCTCCAGTGGATTTTGAGAAATTAACGTTCAAAAAAAGATATATATCTGTAACAGCGCTCCGCTTCGCGTAACGGAGGTTTGCGAAGCTGATTGGTTCTCCGGCGTCTGTAAACATTGCAAACAGTCCGTAGCGGCCGCCATCTTGTCTCTCGGTAGGATCGAGAGACAAGAGGAGGCCAAAGCGAAGGGGCAAATGACCATAAGGGGGCATAGTAGATCCTCCTTGACCTCTTAGGTTTGATGTGGAGGTTTTAAAAGGGCCCCGCGGGGCAAAAAAAAAAATAATAATAATAATCGAACGGCTGAATGGATTTGCACGAAACTTGGCAAAATTGTAGGGACTGGTAGCTCGATGTGCCTTTGCTAGGTCTCAATATATGTGCTTCAGTGGATTTTGAGAAATTAACGTTCAAAAACAAGATATATATCTGTAACAGCGCTCCGCTTCGCGGAGATAAAATTATCTCTGTATTACCTAGCTGTTGCTAACACCAGTTAGCGACGGCTAGTAGGAGATAGCGACCATCTTGGGCCCCACTTTGCATGTGAGTGATATTTATCACTAATGACATGCAAAGTGGGCATGCCAAGATGTTAGCGACTGGAAACAGTCGCTAACATCGCTATCTCCTATTACCAACTTTTGGAAATATTCGCGATAAGCGCGAATATCTCCAAAAGCTACCACCTGCCCTGAGCAGTTCTTAGCCATGTTATCCAATGGGAGGTGGATAACATGGCTAAGAGCATTAGCTCGGTAATGCATGAATATCGCTGAGTTTTCAGCGATATTAATGCATTGCGGTCGTTTTTTATCGTATTTGCGATAAACCTTGATAATAGCAAGGTTTATCTGCGATAATTTCTGAAGATGCTTAGCGGTAAAAAATTCGTTGCTAAGCATCGTTAGGGATAAATATCACTTAACTTTGGTAATATGCCCCAACGTCTGTTAACGTTCGATTCGAAGGAAATCAGGAAGTGTTGAAAAACATTGTCTGCGCCATCTTGCATTTTTTCAAATGCCACACTTTTGTCGTGCACGGCAGTCATTTTAGATGCCTTGACCAGACGCACTCTCTGCATGCTGTCGATCCTTAGCATGGCTCCCCACCCTCGCAAGCATCTCCCCCAGGCAGTGGTAACCCCCGCTCTCTGTCTTATGCATGGGTAATAAACCACCCCCCATCTGCGCTGCTCTTCCCTGAGAATCACACCCTGTGCCCGCCCGACACCTCCCTTTCGCCCTATTCACTACCGCACCCTCTGACACTCCTTTTCCTCTGTGTCCGATTGTCCAGGCCGGTCCTAGGCTATCAGCTAGCCCTGCAGATGTAGTTTATGGCCCCAGCTGTAAAGAATCACCCCTCTTCAAAGGAGTTATAGTAGATCAAGGCCCACACTCGATGAGATCCGTCACAGCAGACGCGTTCCTATTATCTGAAAACCATCCTGTATTGTGATTGGGGAGGGGACCGAGCCTGAAGCGGAAGATTCCAGGGATGACTCTTTGTACATAAAAGTTTTTACAATTATGTGTCACATTAAAAATATATAGCACTCCAACAAAGTAGTAAGATTATAAAACTTTAATAACTTATAAATATATACAAGAAAACAAAAACAGTAATAACATATAAACATTTTTAGGGAAAAACAACGAAGTAGCGGTCGGCTGTGCGAATAGTCCCAACGCAGCACAACGTCCAGATTTCACTGATTTCGGAATCCGGCGTGGGGCGTCGCGGGGGGTGGGTCATCAGTAGCAAACTGTTGTGCGAATAGTTCCAAGGCAGCAGAACGATGGCACCAAGGTGATGTCCAGTAAGTTGCCGCACTGGTTTTGGTATCCTACAATGCTGCTCCGAATAACGGCGTGGGGCGCCCCGGGGGAGGCGGCGTGAACGGGCCTCTCCAGGTGGAGTCTCGTCTGTTGTAGTGGGGCGCCCCTTTACCGTTTCAGTTGCCATTCCGTCCGCTTTTGGTCCACTGTGTCAAAAGCCGCAATTCAGCTGAGTTGCTCCCACTCTTGCGGTGCAGCGATAGGCGGCTGTCACAGGACTCTCAAAATGGCGGCAGGCTGTTTCCTTTTTGGGCCTGGTCCACTGAAATGGCCCTGGGACACCTTGAAAATCGGACGCTTGTCTGCTAGGTCTTGGACCCCATTCTCGAAAGCGTCCCCTCCGCCTTGAGGATTCATCAAAAGTTTTGGGGGCCCCCGACTCCTGCAGGCTTCTGGTGGGGAGAGGCTGCCATGATTGCTCGCGGAATGACTACGACGGAGCCACGAGATGGTGGTGCTTTCATGGTGACGCCAGCTTCAGTCTGAAACATCCAGAAACAAGGTGGGGCTTTCATCGTTTGGGGTAAAAAAAAAGTTTTCATCCAATGAAAAGGGTTGTTTTTAGGTCATATGATCAAGCCTTCCATCATTAGGAAACCAAAAGTAAAATGAACCAATGAAAAGTTTTATAAACAAGTCACATGACCTGTTATGCGGCATAGGGTATAAAATGCGGAGAAAATACGTTGGCACGTGAGGCGGCGTCAGTAGCGGACCGATGTGCGAATAGGCCGAAGGCAACACAACGCGCCAAGATCCGGATGGCACCGAGGTGGTGTCCAGCAAGTTGCAGCACTGGTGTGGCCATCCTACAATGCTGAAAGTCGGCGTGGGGCGCCCTGTTGGCCTGTGAGTTCGCGTCAGTAGCGGACCGATGTGCGAATAGGCCGAAGGCAGCACAACGCGCCAAGATCCGGATGGCACCGAGGTGGTGTCTAGTAAGGTGCACTGGTGTGGCCATCCTACAATGTTGAAAGTCGGCGTGGGGCGCCCCGTTGGCCTGTGAGATGGCGTCAGTAGCGGACCGATGTGCGAATGGGGCCAAAGGCAGCGCAACAATGTTTTCTGAATAGAAGACACCACAAGGCGCTGAGATGCCAAGATCCGGATGGCACCGAGGTGGTGTCTAGCAAGTTGTGGCACTGGTGTGGCCATCCTACAATGGTAAAAGTCGGCGTGGGGCGCCCTGTTGGCCTGTGAGATGGCGTCAGTAGCGGACCGATGTGCGAATGGGGCCAAAGGCAGCGCAACAATATTTTCTGTATGGAAGATACCACTAGGCGTTGAGATGCCAAGATCCGGATGGCACCGAGGTGATGTCTAGCAAGTTGCTGCACTGGTGTGGCCATCCTACAATGCTGAAAGTCGGCGTGGGGCGCCCCGTTGGCCTGTGAGATGGCGTCAGTAGCGGACCGATGTGTGAATAGGCCGGAACCAGCACAAGGCGCCAAGATCCGGATGGCACCGTGGTGGTTTCATAGTTGAGAGGCACTTCATCTGCAGTGGGGCGCCGAGATCCGGATGGCACCGAGGTGATGTCTAGCAAGTTGCTGTACTGGTGTGGTCATCCTACAATGCTGAAACTCGGCGTGGGGCGCCCCATTAGCCTGTGAGATGGCATCAGTAGCGGACCGATGTGCGAATGGGGCAAAGGTAGCGCAAGAATATTTTCTGAAGAGAAGACACCAGAAGGCGCTGAGATTCGGTTACCACCGAGGTGATGTCTAGCAAGTTGCCGCACTGGTGTGGCCATCCTACAATACTGCTCCGAATAACGGCGTGGGGTGCCCGAAGGGGGGGGGGCGGCGTGAACGGGCCTTCCTAGGTGGAGGCTCGTCTGCTGTAGTGGGGCGCCCCTTTACCGTTTCAGTTGCCATTCAGCTGAGTTTCGGCCACTCTTGATGCTACAGCGACAGGCGGCTGCAACAGGACTCTCAAAATGGCGGCCTGTTCTTTGGATTTGGGCCTGGTCTACTAAAATGGCCCTGGGACACTTTAGAACTCGGACGCTCGATTTTTTTTTTCCTTTCCTGTACATGCAAAAAAAGGTAAATTCCCGGTACGTTACACGCTTCATCTGCCACGATGTACTCTCCAGAGGAACCGAAAAAAAATATAGTTATGGTAACTATACCATGCATCGTCATATGGAGAGGTGGCACCAATTAATTATAGTGCTGCATAAAAGAGAGATTTGGAGGAGAACCCCCGACCTGCCAGTACATTCATCAAAGAAGTGGCACTGACAGCATCAGAGGCAAGGGAAATGGTCCCAAATATTTAGAACTTTGGAAAGATTAAAATGACATGTTTAGATTGTGGCAAATTAATTTCATGTGGACAGATGAGTGTTACTCTAATAAATACAGCATATGAACATCATCATAGTCGATGGTTGGTAGAGACATTTTGACTATATCCTGGACCTGCCCGTCCTCGTTCAAAATGGCGCCGGAATAAATGGGACTCGTAACTCCTTGTTGTGTACTGGTTGCAGAACCTTGAAATCACGAGATACGTATGCAGTTTTGAAGCATATGGCGGGCGGGGACGAGAATTGATTGAATATTTCGACATCCCTATTGATATTAAGTTCTGATGTGTTATTGATTACTGTACTATTGAAAGTTCGAATTAACGTCACCCATGGTACTTGCCCGCAAATGTATATCTAGATAATTTTATTGTAACTGGCCCTGTCGTATTTTAATTATAAAATGTACGTCCACCGATTCCGCAACTGTTAGATACCTTAGTTCTTGCAACCTAATGGCCCGCCCGTTACGTTCCTCTACAGTGTAAATGTCTACTCATCATATACGATTACAGTTTGCTCCGTGGCCGGCCCACGTGGTTATAGGCTCGTATTTGTATAATGAAATTTTCACAATAAAGGTTTTTAAAAGAAAAAATGGTATTAGTATATACATTGGTAAAGTTTTTAATAATAGTCACTGTTTTAGAATCATTAAAAGGCAAGTGAAATAAAGCAGACCAATTACATGAAGGGTAAAAGGTATAATACGCAGGAACGCAGTAAAGATAAATGGTCAAGGGCTGTTGTGTTTTCTACTCCTGCAACATAAAGTGATCGATAAGAATCTCATATTCAGGCGTATAGGCGACTAAGACAGCAGGTCGACCCTCTTTTGCTCAACGGCTCCGTCATGGGACGAAGAAACACTCTTTTTCTCGAAAAAAGAATATATTTTACTTGCAGGACAGTTGTAAATTTTCCGGGAAAGTACATTAGCCTGGAACATTATAACATATATTTAAGAAAAAATAATGTTCGGAAGTAATAAAAAGCGTAATTTTTAGGTCATATGACCAAGCCTTTCATCATTAGAATAAGAAAAGTAAAATGAACCAATGAAAAGTTTTATTAACAAGTCACATGACTTGTTATGCTTACGTTACGCGCTGCGCGTCGCGCCCCGGATGACTTCCGGATGCGCTAACGCGGCACGTCATATGCCGCATTACGCGACAACGCAGGTCCAGAATATAGTCAAAATGTCTCCACCAACCAGCGGTCGGAACACAACCCCTTTCAGCAGGCTAAATAGTTCTGTTAAATGACAACAGAAGGGACAGGCAACAAGAACCATCAGTCAAAGAGGGGAGGGCTAGATCTTCTCTACCGGGTTACATTGGGGCGCTACCGGAACTGATCGAATTGGTAGTCTACAGTGTTTCTGGATGTTTCAGACTGAAGCTGGGGTTAGCATGAGAGCACCACCATTTCGTAGCTCCGTCGTGGCCATTCCGCAACCAATCATGGCAGCCGCTCTTTATCGTTATTTTGGGCGGGGTGGGTGGCGGAGCCGAGCTGTTTTGCAGCCATCATTGTGTGGAGTTCAGTTCATCTCACTAGTTTTGTATTTGTCATGAGGGGTTGTTCCTAATGTTTCTATTTTAGCGAGGTCAAAAAGAGATCCCATTAGTGGCCTACTGATTTTGCTCGATTCCTTTTCTTTTTTTTTACACGATTTTTCGTTATCTGCAAAGACTAAACAGAGTATTGCGACTCTGTGTTTGTTTGTAAATAGAGAATGAACCAAAGAGAACCAATTCTAAAACAGTAAATGCTTGGATAACAATCAATCAAATGGAGAGAGAAGCAGGCACTACGTATTACAACGGGGGCAAAGGCCTGCGTTAACTACCTTTCACTATCTGCAAAGAGAGAGTACTCCTAATAGAAATGAGGGGGGGGGGCACCATTCAAAGCAGATCAGTGTGCATAAACACGAAAATGTTTTCACTTACCACGTACTTGACATTCGACAGCTTATGATATTTGCTATTAAAAAACCATTGAAATTCACTGAAAAAACCATAGGTTATAGACCATATATAGTTAGGAATTAGCATTTACAAAACCTTGAAAATTCACTGAAAAAACCATAGGTTATAGACCATATATAGTTAGGAATTAGCATTTAAAAAACCTTATTTTACTCACACAAAACCATTGAAATTCCATATATAGTTAGTTGCACTAACTATATATCGCGCACCCGCAATCCACTGCTGATGATGTCACATATTACATCATTCATGACATGGTCAGTGACATCACTGATGACATCACTGATGACATCTCAAATGACATCACTGATGACATCACTGATGACATCTCAAATGACATCACTGATGACATCACTGATGACATCTCATTTGACATTACTGATCACATCACTGATGACATCATTCATGTGATGATACGATGAACCTCTTCAGACTCTAATATAACCTTAGATACACTCAGTGTAAACAGACACTCACAGACTGTCACTCATCCATGGAGTTACTCACACACCTAGTCAGTCTTGCAAAGAATCAATCACACCTCCATTTCCTCAACTATATAGTTATACCCACCTTACTTATTGAAACATATACTAACACATATTTACTCTCTTATACAATCCCTGATACAAGTTCACAATGATCCATACAGCCACTCACACATTCACTGGCTCTTATGCACAGTTATTTATATATGTCAACTCTCACATGTACTGTGTTTTACATATGTACTTACTTTGACATGTAGCACTGAGATATCCATTCACTCACCAATACACTCATGCACACAGTCAACCGCCCATACAGCTGTTTCCACGTGCACTTTTGAACCCATACATCTAGTGAATCAACTGCTCACACATCTATGCACAGAGTCATACACCTCCCAGCCACCCACACACACACTCAGTCTCCCATACAAATACTTGGGCAACCAATCAATAACCCATATAGTTAGTCATATAGCTAATGATCAACACATGCAGCAGATTACAGAACAACAGACACAATGATGCACAAATTAAAACAGTTTAGTCACTAACCCATGCACTCAGTGAGACACATTTAATCACTCACTCATACAGTCAGTCATGCACCTACTAAATCCTTCATCCAGACACTTATACATCCACTCATTCTTCAATATGTAAGACATATTTTAACTTTACAGAAACATACAGTCACTGGATGTTGTCATCAGTGATGTCATCAGTGATGTCATCAGTGATGTCATCAGTGATGTCACTGACCATGTCATGAATGATGTAATATGTGACATCATCAGCAGTGGATTGCGGGTGCGCGATATATAGTTAGTGCAACTAACTATATATGGAATTTCAATGGTTTTGTGTGAGTAAAATAAGGTTTTTTAAATGCTAATTCCTAACTATATATGGTCTATAACCTATGGTTTTTTCAGTACATTTTCAAGGTTTTGTAAATGCTAATTCCTAACTATATATGGTCTATAACCTATGGTTTTTTCAGTGAATATATATATATATATATATATGTATATATATTCATATAGATCAGATTTGTATACTAGGAGATAAATCAGTGCACCTATTACATTTCCTTGTTTGATTCATAACCGGGATGAAAAAAATCTATATACTTTAGTTTGTCTTAGGGGTTGGATATTGTATTTACCAATGTCCCAACTAGATTACCTCTTCAGGAGTCATTTTGAGTCCCGTTTAAAATTACTCATTCTAGCAACATCTTAAGGGTGAATGGGTTAGTTTGCCATACCTGTATTCAAAATTTTGACCTGCAAATTCCTGAACAGGGTACCTCCAAGCATTTAAGTTGTGATGCATAGTTGCTCAGTTCCACTCTTGAGCCAGTGTACTACAGTCTGGTTGCCCATTTGAAGGCAGCAGCTGTTTCTGTATCCCGTATGTAGCTAACAAGGGCAAAACTATAATGACCTCTAGTTTGAAGGAGTTTAAAAACTCCAGTACTTGGTACCTTAATCTCAGATCTTAATTGAACAAATGTTTTTCAATGTGACCAATGAAAAACATTGTATCGTCCTCTGTAGATTTGTTGCTCACCTACGTCACTTTTACTACCAAGAAAAACTCACAGCCCAACCCTGCCTCACACCACTTAAATGCTTCAGTGCACTTTAATGTCTTGGAAGCATTAAAGGGCTTATGCTAAACACACATTCCATTGCTGCTTGTCGGCTGTCAGCAACTGTTGGACCTATTTTGGTCACAGTGCTTTCATCCGAAGATGCATGGTGCATACGACATTAAAATCCCCAACCACCTTTATTTGACCCTCTTTTTTAGTGTTTGTATATAGCGCAATCTTTGACCAAGGGCATTAGAGAACTTTACATAAGCATCAGAATATGTTCCCAGAATCACAGGATGTTGCACCAAGGGATTTAAATCTGGTTCCCCAGTTCCAGGTCCAAAATCAGCAGCTCTAGGCACAAGACCATATCTCTAACCTCCTTAAGATCTCCTTCTTCTTCTTAGGTTGGTCTCAAAAGATCTTGCTACGATAGCAGAAACAACATAGGGTTCTCAGGATATTTCCACTAAAATTGTGTGTTCTGTTAAATGGAACCCTCCCCTTGCCCTTAGTGCAATTTTAACATAATGTAAACACATGCATACTTGCAGACATTTTAAAAAAAGTCTGAAATGTACTGCTGGCAAAACAGCTAAGGTAATCAATGACATGGCAAATGATATTTACAGTTGTAAATTCTGTTTGGGGAGGAACAGCTTCCTTGTGCTGCAGATAACATGATACTCTAACGCTTTCTATATTTTTTGTCATGGGTTGTCCCCAGATGGCATACATCTTCCGATTCGTGTATCCAAATGGCACACATCTGTGGTTCCTTTTACTCCATTAGGTCAGGATCCTGGTGGCAGAACATGCTTTTCTGTATTTTTTAAGGTCTCAACGTAGCAGTACAGTTTACTCTCTTATCTTTTCTCACAGTGCCTAGATGTTGTCTTTAAATTTCAGGCGAGGTGGGCTCCCTTATTCCTAGCTCTTCCCATCATGATCACTTTTAGTCACTTTTTAAACACATTGCCAACATCAGAGGTGATTATATTCATATTTCAGATAATATTTTGAAGAACAAATACCCATCTCCTTCAAGACTTCAGGCCGCTATAGAGCCTTCCAGGCTAGCATCGTGCTCTTTTTGGAGATGCGGCAAGAGAAGATTCCCGACCAATACTTTTCACACTTGACTATTTAGCATTCATCTTAAAATTATCTTATAAACTTTTGATGGATTATTTTGTGGTCAAAATTGTTTTATATACGCTAAAAACATGTAATGTAATGTAATTCGGTACTTGTAAAACGCAACTGTCACTCCGCAAGGAGTATCCTGGCGCTGAAACATTTTATTCCAAACATGAGCATTTTTTCTCACTGTAGAACTAGGCCTGGGCGTAATTTCCATTATAACTGAGTCATTGGAGTAATTTCTGTAATTCTAAGTTACTCTTTGACAAATCCTGCTGCAGGAGTACATTTAGCAAGTGCGAGTGGCTGCAAGTGCTAGCAATTTATGTTCTGCTGCATCTATCGCTGTTTCTTGGTGCAAAATGCATCTTTGCATCATTTTCGATGTGAAGAGCATTTTACGTTAAGGACATAGCGCTAAATGTCAGTAGTAAGTTGGGGAAAAATCCTACCATATGAGCAAATTTAGAGAGTGTGAGCGGCCATTCGCTGTTCATGTTCTGTTACAGTTAGTGATATTTCTTAGCACAAAATACATCCTTGAGTCCATTTTGGGCGCTAGAGGGCATTTTTACACTAAGAAATACTGTTACACACAGAATTGCTTTTCTAATGTAACACAACTGTAATCTTGCGGAATTCTTAGGTAATTCCGCATGACTACTCTACATGTAATTATGCGAGTTATGCCCACCCCTATTTAAAGTCAATTGCATATAATTTTCCCTTCAAAATATTTTGGGAAATTTCAAATTTAATTGTGCCCTTGAATTATAAATTAGACGAATATAGTGCTGCAAAGACACCCGATGATTGCTTAGGATGCAATGTACCTCTCTTGATTTCCTGGTTTTCATTTTATCTTGACACGCCATATAAGCGTTAGCAAATACCAGTCTCTTTTTTGTACCATTTTGTCTGTGATTTAGCTTTCAAATTTAATGGGTAATCTTACATAGATTATAACTGCACTCAAACCCTTCATCTTGGTATCTAAACTATGTAGTAGATGTCTATATTGTTTGAAATCTTGCATGCATACTAATCTCGTCAATTCATTGTATATAGGTACATATTTTATTCTGGTCCATGATGAAAAAGCTAAAGCCCTAGTAAAATATTTTCAATGCATAGATGTTCCATCAATTGCAAAATTCATGAACCAATTACATAATTAAATGTGTGCCATGGTACTAATTATAGAGCAGTTTCAACTAATTACAGTTAAATATTGTGTACTTCCATATGTAATTAAACAAGAAGCATGATATGAATAAATGAGGCAAGCCCTCTCTCAAAGTTACAACGAGACATAAAATTAAAGGGACTCACCCCAAGACCCTCTCGAAAAACCTAAGAAACAATAACTCAAAGAGTCTCCTAGGGACTCCAATGTTTAGCAGATAAATGGGCTGAAAAGAATTATGAAAGATGGTTAGGAAGAAAACTGACTGAGAGAAATGAAAAATGTTAAGTACATATATAAATATAATAAGAATGTTAATATGTCAACATGGAGTGAATGTGATAAAAAAAACGAAGTGATAAGCAGCAGAAGCAATTTATACTAGTGAAGATATTTTGGTGCAAGCACTATAGATGGAAGTGCTTCAAGACTTACAATGAGCAAAACTACATGAATTATGTAATTATTTAGATATGTTGAGCCTAATTCACAAAGGCATGTAAAAATATGTAAAAGATTGGACAGGAGCACTACTTTAGATACTCAAAAATACCTTTGGGAATATGATTGAAATGGTGTTAATTCAAAATCATCATGGAGCATTGTTCCCATATGAAACCGAGTTACAAACGTTCTTGCTAAGTCCTACCTATGAGATCATGAGTAACTAAATATCAAAAGTCATTGTAAGAACCTGCACATCTCTGGCACAGAGGCGACAACTGATTCTATCGGCCATTGATTGGTAATACAATGTCTGGCGATATCTCTGCTGTTTACGCGGCTGTACCTAATTTCAGAAGAACTCCAGATTAAAGTATGCCACCCTGACTAGCCCAGACCAATTAAACTTTATTTTGAAAAATACAATTCCCGAAATAAGAAAATCCATATTCCTGTGGAAAAAATCAGAAGTTTAATTATAAGAAACCCTCCTCAATAAAGGGGCACAAGAAAAGAGGTAAGGGGAAAGTGTAGTTGAATTAATGGAGTGGTATTGATATTTAGATGTAAGTAGATCTGAAGTCTAGGGTGGAGGGAGTAGAACATTGGTATAGGTAATTGTAGAGGTGCTATGTCATACGTACTGATAGCAGGACTAAGACACAGGCGGGGCTAGATAGTGCTAGGTGTGTTAGGGCATAGGCATAGTTAGAGGTACAATTGTATTTATAGGGGCAGGGTATTCACAATAATGCAGTGGAAGATGTGCTAGGGTTGGGCTGGAGACACTTGGGCAGAGATGGCGTAGAGAATGTAGGGTATAAATAAGATATAATTGGGTTTATGGAGGGCTTGGGGAACAAAGTTAGGGCTGAGGTACAAGAGTTTATAGACAAGTGAATAGGTACAAACTATAGTAGGTGTAGAGCAGTAGAGTAAAGTTGATGGACAGGTAAAGGGGAATAGACAGGGAAGAGATGGCTCTGGTATTGGTGGGGTGGAGATATGATGATAAAATTAAGGCAGGCTTTGATGTGCAATGATATAGGTATGGGTAGAATTTAAAGTAGGTAGGAGTAATGGTGATAGAGCTTAGACTGGGACTCAGGTACTGCAGGCTACAAAGAGATAGAAGTACTATGTAAAGTTAAGTATTGAGGTACTAAGTTAAAGGTAGGGGTGGAGGTACTAGGGTGTAGACAAAGTAGCGGCCAGCACCATTAAAATAAAGTGAGGCGCGATGCCCAAAAAACTCACCATATTTGTTGCGCTGGCACACAGGGTCTTGTTGTGGTCTCTCTGCTCTCATAGGCGGTGACTAGGGGCGGTCCGGCGGAAAGGGCAGAACCTCCCTTATAAAAAATTAAACCACCCAGGATCAGTTATAGCAGCTAACCCACGCTCATTTTGAATCTGGGGTCCTGCGGCTGCAATCCCTCGGCTGTTTCTCAGCCCTGGAAGTGCTAGCTCTGAAGTGCGCATGTCAGATTGGCCGGCTCTAGACAGCCGGCCAATCTGACATGCATACTGGAAGAGTGCTTCATTATAGTGTAATTGCCCTAATCAGCCCCTCCCCCTGCCCTCGCACTGTAACAGCGCCAGCCTGAGACACATTAAATAAAACTGTAAAAAGCACCATTTTATTACAATGTGTGTGCCTGCTGCACTCCCATCAGGTGGGGCGACACTCCTCCGCCGTTTAGAAGGAGCCATCGCTGTGTGGACCATTGAAAAGTTACAGATGTTAAGGCGGGGAAGAGGCAGTGGTTATAGCTAGGGCTATAGGAACAAGCTATATGTAAGGGATATAGAAATTAGTGTTTAAGTAGAGCTTGAAGAAGGGGTCGTGGTACACGTATATAGCTAGGGGGTAAAGCTATAGGGCTATGGGTAGGAGCTACATACATGGGTAAAGATAAAGTAGTTGAGGGATAAGGTGGAGAAGTGGGCAAGTATTTCATAGTGTAGGAAGAGCATTGTAAAGAGGAAGAAGAAAGTAGATTGGATATGGGAAGAAAGAGGATACACAGGTGGTAAAAGGGAAACTATGAAATCATGGGAATAACAAAGACTGCATTCAATTTTTAGCGACAAGAGGTCATTTTCCAAGGTGGATTGGAGATCCTGGGAATGTCAATCGTTTGGAGAGTTTATCTTCACACATCGATGTGTGTGCACAGAACAGGCCAGGAGCAAACGAACAAAAAATGCATAGCAGGAGAAACGATAAGGAGTTAGATAAAGGAGAGGGGTCATGTACGAATAAGGGTGGAGGTGGAAAAATAAATACATGAAGAGATAATGATCTAAAAAGATTAACAGCGCAAAAAAAATAAAGTAATCCCGGAAAGGGAACAACAACGGGGAAAATTAGACGAAAAGCAGAGAAAAGGTTCGAAATGAGACAAGGATAGAAAAGAAAATGCAGAAAAGCCCTTATGGACCTAAAAGAAAAGGCGAACGTCGGAAGAAAATACAGAAAAATAAACCAAAGTGAATACTGTCTTATATTCTTTAAAGTGCGGAAGTAATACCCAGAAATTACATGTAACAGAAAAAAAAATTGAACGGTGCATCATATTTGATTTCTATGTGGAATTTCATTACACTATAAGCACACTCATACCCACTCTAATGTATTTATTATTTATTTTACGTTTTATATAGTGTAAATGCACTACAAGTGTTGTCAGGATCTTACATAGAAACAAGTATTAGATACAACATCGTAGGTGAGTGGGAAATTTAGGCCAGAAAGAATATGCAAGACTAGAGAGACAGAAGGCAGAGAAAAGTGTAGATAAAACAGTCAAATTGTCCTTACATTTCTTGCTACCTTCTAAGAGCATGATTTTCTCCATTTGAGGTGCATTATCTCATCACTACCTTTAACACACCCCAGTGTATTGCTTGAAATAGCAATGCAATGCATGAAAAATAATTTTCTCAAGTCATGCCAACAAACAAAGGTTTACATTTTAAATAATGTATTGCATGAAAATATATGTACAGCATCATGCTTGAAACAAGCGAGGATCCTCCCTTGAAAGAACCAGGTTTAATTTTTCCTTCACGTGAAACAACAATTTTCTTGGTGCAGAAACTGCCACTTAAAGGAACCACCATAACATCACCCTGTGCCGGAACCACTACAGCAGCACCCTGTGCAGGAACCAAACAGCAGCACCCTGTGAAACAACCACCACAGCAGCACCCTCTGAAGTAACCACCACAGCAGCACCCTGAGCCAAAAGCACCACAGCAGCACCCTGTGCAGGAACCAAACAGCAGCACCCTGTGAAGGAAGCACCACAGCAGCACCCTGTGCAGGAACCAAACAGCAGCACCCTGTGAAGGAAGCACCACAGCAGCACCCTGTGCAGGAACCAAACAGCAGCACCCTGTGATGGAACCACCACAGCAGCACCCTGTGCAGGAACCACCACAAAAGCACCCTGTGCAGGATTCATCATAGGAGCACCCTGCGCTGGAACCACCACAGCACCATCCTAGTTTGTAACCACCCCAGCAGCCCCCCATGTCCAAACCATCACCACAACAGCACCCTATGTCGACCCACCAGAGCATCCTATACCAGAACCACCAAAACAGCACCCTATGTCAGAACCACCACAACAGCAGCACCCTATGTCGGACCCACTAGAGCATCACCCTGTACCAGAACCATTACAGCAGCACACTGTGCAGGAACCACTACAGCTGCACCCTATTCAGGATCCACCACAGCAGCACCCTGTGCAGGGAACAGGGAACAGCACAAGAGCACCCTGTGCAGGAACAACCACAGCAGCACCCTGTGCAGGAACCACCACAGCAGCACCCTGTGCAGGTCTCACCACAGCAGCACCCTGGGCAGGAATCACCACAGCAGCAACCTGTGCAGGAATCACCACAGCAGCACCCTGTGAAGGAACCACCATAGCAGCATCCTGTGCAGGAACCAGCACAGAAGCACAATGTGCAGGAGCCGCCACAGCAGCACCCTGTGCAGGATCCACCACAGCACCACCCTGTGCAGGACTCACCACAGCAGCACCCTGTGCAGGACCACCACAGCAGCACCCTGTGAAGGAGCCACCACAGCAGCTTCCTGTGCAGGAATCACCACAGCAGCACCTTGGGCAGGATTCACCACAGTAGCACCCTGTGCAGGAACCACCACAGCAGCACCCTGTGCAGGAATCACCACAGCAGCACCCTGTGCAGGAATCACCACAACATCACCCTGTGCCGGAACCACCACAGCACCATCCTAGGTTGTAACCACCACAGAAGCACCCTATGCCTGAACCAGCACCACAGCAGCCCCATATGTCCAAAACATCACCACAACAGCACCCTATGTCGGACCCACCAGAGCATCCTGTACCAGAACCACCAAAGCAGCACCTTATGTTGGAACCACCACAGCAGCACACCATGTCAGAACCACCACCACAGCAGCACCCTATGTCTGGACCACCACAACAACAGCACCCTACGTCGGACCCACCAGAGCAGCACTGTTAGATCTGGGGTCTCTAGTTGGCCGAGGTAGGTACCACTGTCCAAATAGGGACCCTTGCTTCTAGTCAGGGCAAGGGGTTATACACTCTTTAGATAACCCCTGCTCTCCCCCTAGGTAGCTTGACACAAGCAGACAGGCTTATCAACGGCAATGTGTAAAGTATTTGTACCAACACTCACAGTAACACAGTGAAAACACCACCAACGGACTCCACACCAGTTTAGAAAAATAAAGTATCTTTATCTAAACTACACAAGACCAAAATGACAAAAATCCAACATACACAGTTCCAGAATATGATTTTAAAAAGTTCTAGGGTTTGCATCAAAATAATCCACAGTTGCGTCACGTTTAGCCCAAAGAACCTGTAGATGCGACAAAAGTTCCAAGTGGAAGCTGCAGCGTTGAAAAACAAGCAATGCATCACTCTTCAGACCCTGGGGAGGCAATACGACAGCCCCGCTGCATGCAGCGGGCGTGTTGCGATGAATCCGGTCTGTATGGGGAGGGATGCGATACCTTGTATGGATACTGTAGGAAGCGTCTCGCACAGGCACGATGCGATGATCTTCGGGACGGCGATCATCTCAGGTGCAGCGTCGATCTTCTCTCGCGGCCCCTCGATGAGATGGCTCTGTGATGATGTTCGCAGTGACATGATGCGGTCCCCAAGCAAGCGGTGCGATGATCTCACCCAGTGATGACAGGCTCTGCGACAATACTCGCAGCAACAGGAATCTTCCCGCACTGCGGCAATGCGTTCCTCAGGTGAACGATGCATCGGTTCTCGCAGCTGCAACAGGCGCTGCGTCGATCTCATTCTTCGCGGCGACAGGAATTTCCTTGCACTGTCGACGATGCGTTCCGCAAGAAAAGATTGTCTTCTTTTCTTCTTGTCCGGCTTCCCAAATAGCAGGCAACAACTTCCAGAGGCCCCACAATTGGATCAGTTATAGGAAAAACAGGAGGGAACCCATAAACCAAGTTGGGATGGGTATACTGTGTAGAAAAAACAATTCCCAACAGGTATTATTGAGAGACAATTTCAATTGTGCATGCCTAAAGGCATTACTGAGGACAGAAACAAGGAGTCAAGAGGGATTTTTGGAGAACGGTGGTATTATTCACCAAGGACAAAGGGCATTCAACATATGTATACAGTTTACAACAGCACTGTAAGGATTAGATCTTGTGACAACCCAGTGGCACTTGGTGCAAGGTGCTATATACAGTTTAGGTGAAGAGAAAGTGCAAGTGCTTAAGAACAGCATTGGTGGCGCATAGAATAAGGTATATACATCAATTACAGCTTCAATTATAATAAACAAGTTACAGTCACTTGAGAAAATTATTTTCTTATAAAAGCTGAAAGTGTCATATGCGTCATTTGATTCAAGCTGTGTGGTCGACGGCGTTTCGATCCCCTTGAGTCGGGATCGTCATCAGGACGGGGTTGTTCTCAATGAATACAGTGCTGTAAACAAAGGAAGGGTGGTGGTGAGCGTGGCTGGTGGAGCGGGCGAGGAAAGGGGGGGGTTGTGTGCGGGGGTGAGGGCGCACTCAAGAGGACTGAATGGCAAGGTATAAAGTGTTAAGGGCGGGGTGAAGGTAGTGATGGCCGCAGAGGGTAGAGTGATAATTGGGGGTGCCTACTGTGAAGGGTAGGTCTGTTTATTAAGTGGGGTCGTGTTCCATAAAGCAATTAGAAATTAACTTACAAAAAGCCAAGCAGGGATGCGTGGCTTGCGGCTTTCGTAATGAATACGTGCTGGTCACTAGGGGGAAAAGGTAAGTATTAGTATAAGGACGCTTGATTAACTGGTGGTTGCAAGACCAGCGCTCGGGGTGTCAGTACCTGGTAGCGACTTGTCCTGGGACTGCTCACGTAGTTGGGCAGCTCCTGAAAGGGAAGACAAGGAGTGTGTGGTCACTAAACGGTAAGGTCCCCTGTGATCGAACTCAAGGAGCGCGATTTGGGGCGCCTAGCCTGTGACCGACGGAGAGACTCTTACCTAAGTAGAGGAGGGGCACAGAGGGCAAAAGCTCATCTGGCGTGGCTGTTCGGCACTTAATGCAGCGGCAGACCGCGTCTTCTCTGTGTCTAAGGAATTATACAGGCTACCGCGAGGAGGAGGCGGGGTAGGGGGCGTGTGCCTGGGGGCGGGAACTGCAAGTGAATGCAGAGGTGTCGCGAGGTCATTGGTGAGAGTGAGGGCGGGGGGCGGGGTGTCGAGAGGGAGGTGGCGGGTTCCTAAGGCAACCAGAGTAATCAGGAAGTAACAGAACTCGAGTCGGCGCGTTGGAGAATGCGCGTCTTGGCCGGTCCAGGGAGCGGGGGCCAAGTGCATGTGTAGAAGAAGCGTGGATTGTGCCAAGATAGCATAACAAATTATAACCTCTGTACATTGGACGCAATCGTATATTGCTGGGAGGTAACAGCTAATGCAAACATGAAAGAATCAGAGTCGCCTTGCGCAATGTCGGCAATATGAAAAACACACATTTAAAGTACACACATTTAAACAGTCCTGGGTGGCAGCAGAACATGGTTAAGCAAATGGTTAACATAGATTCGGTCAGGGTATCAAACCGGACGGTTAACTACACAGATCAAAAAAGGGGGGGGCCAATTTAGAACAAGGGGGGGGAGCAGGGGGAGGAGGGGGAAGGGGGGGGGGCGGGGAGGGCGGGGTCACAGGGTCAAAGGTTGATCACATGGTTGCGGTTCAGTGCTAGTATTATCCTAAACCATATGTGTTGGCAAGGGTGCGTGGTAGAAGGGAAGGTCAAAGAGATGAATTAAATGGAGATAGTACTGGTCCATTCGTCAAGGGTGTTGAGCCCCTGATTGACCGAGTCAACTCTGGCAATCCATTTGCATTCGGCTCTGTTGAGCAGGGCCGTCATGCTCCCTCCTCTGAGGGGTAAGGTGGGTTTCTCAATGACCTGCCATCTGAGGTCCGCGTCCGTGTGCGAATGCTCAATGAAGTGCGAGACCAGAGGTGCTGTAAGTACCTTGCAGTTAATTCTGCTTTTGTGTTGTATGATCCGCTGTTTTATCATTTGTGTTGTCTGGCCGATGTAGATCAGGTCACATGGGCATCGGATTGCGTAAATTACGTTTTGGGTTTTGCAGTTGGATTGATGGGTGAGGTGGTGTGTCTGGCCCTTGAATGTGAATTCTTTGGTGTTGATTGTCAACTCGCACACGCTACAGGATTGGCATTTGAAATGTCCAATGACCGGGGGCAGGCCCCAAGATGCTGTGATGGTGTTTTTTTCAGTGCTAGGAGCCGGCCACGTAATTGCATGCACTAGGTGGTTAGCAATGTTGTTACCTCTCTGGTAAGAAAACAAAGGCGGTTCATTGAATTGTTCTTCTGAACGTAGCACAGTCCAGTTCTTTTTAATTATCTTAGCTACTCTGTTGCTGTCGGGGCTGAACACTGAGACAAAGGGGATCCTCTTCAAGGTTTTTTTGTTTAGATTTGGCCTCAGTAAGTCCTCCCGGTGGTTATACCAGGCCCGTTTTCTGGCCTGTTTGACCAGACGTCGTGGATAACCCCTGTTGATCAATTTAGAGGCTAGGATGTCCGCTTCCCTAAAGTAGTCCTTTCGCCATTTGCAATTTCTCCGGATGCGGAGAAATTGGCCAAAGGGGAGACCGTCGCGTAGACCTCTGGGGTGGTTGCTTGAATAGTGCAGCAACGTATTACGTTCAGTCGGTTTGCGGTAGAGCACAGTAAAATATCATCGATATATCGACGCCATAGGGGATCTTGGATGGTTGTGGTCTGGTGCTCAATAGATTTTTGATAACCAGGTTATCAAAAATCTATTGAGCACCAGACCACAACCATCCAAGATCCCCACAGATTTCATTATGGACCTTCTGAGAGTGGCATTACAAAACAATTATTTCATGTACAAAAACATCTACTATCTGCAAATCAAGGGAGTAGCGATGGGCGCTTGCTTCGCTCCAAATTTTGCCATCCTTTATGTACATGCCCTTGAGAAATCATTGTTCCTCAACCAGATCAATCCATATCGGCCCCAAATCCACCTATGGCGTCGATATATCGATGATATTTTACTATTTTGGAATGGCCCTGCTAACTCTCTACAACCTTGCATTGACTGGCTAAACTCTTCCCAGGAACACCTCAGATTCACGTACGAAACCAAACCTAATGACCTACACTTCCTTGATGTCACAATACATGCGGAGGAAGGTAAAATTGGAACTGTGCTCTACCGCAAACCGACTGAACGTAATACGTTGCTGCACTATTCAAGCAACCACCCCAGAGGTCTACGCGACGGTCTCCCCTTTGGCCAATTTCTCCGCATCCGGAGAAATTGCAAATGGCGAAAGGACTACTTTAGGGAAGCGGACATCCTAGCCTCTAAATTGATCAACAGGGGTTATCCACGACGTCTGGTCAAACAGGCCAGAAAACGGGCCTGGTATAACCACCGGGAGGACTTACTGAGGCCAAATCTAAACAAAAAAACCTTGAAGAGGATCCCCTTTGTCTCAGTGTTCAGCCCCGACAGCAACAGAGTAGCTAAGATAATTAAAAAGAACTGGACTGTGCTACGTTCAGAAGAACAATTCAATGAACCGCCTTTGTTTTCTTACCAGAGAGGTAACAACATTGCTAACCACCTAGTGCATGCAATTACGTGGCCGGCTCCTAGCACTGAAAAAAACACCATCACAGCATCTTGGGGCCTGCCCCCGGTCATTGGACATTTCAAATGCCAATCCTGTAGCGTGTGCGAGTTGACAATCAACACCAAAGAATTCACATTCAAGGGCCAGACACACCACCTCACCCATCAATCCAACTGCAAAACCCAAAACGTAATTTACGCAATCCGATGCCCATGTGACCTGATCTACATCGGCCAGACAACACAAATGATAAAACAGCGGATCATACAACACAAAAGCAGAATTAACTGCAAGGTACTTACAGCACCTCTGGTCTCGCACTTCATTGAGCATTCGCACACGGACGCGGACCTCAGATGGCAGGTCATTGAGAAACCCACCTTACCCCTCAGAGGAGGGAGCATGACGGCCCTGCTCAACAGAGCCGAATGCAAATGGATTGCCAGAGTTGACTCGGTCAATCAGGGGCTCAACACCCTTGACGAATGGACCAGTACTATCTCCATTTAATTCATCTCTTTGACCTTCCCTTCTACCACGCACCCTTGCCAACACATATGGTTTAGGATAATACTAGCACTGAACCGCAACCATGTGATCAACCTTTGACCCTGTGACCCCGCCCCCCCCGCCCCCCCCTTCCCCCTCCTCCCCCTCCTCCCCCCCCCCTTGTTCTAAATTGGCCCCCCCTTTTTTGATCTGTGTAGTTAACCGTCCGGTTTGATACCCTGACCGAATCTATGTTAACCATTTGCTTAACCATGTTCTGCTGCCACCCAGGACTGTTTAAATGTGTGTACTTTAAATGTGTGTTTTTCATATTGCCGACATTGCGCAAGGCGACTCTGATTCTTTCATGTTTGCATTAGCTGTTACCTCCCAGCAATATACGATTGCGTCCAATGTACAGAGGTTATAATTTGTTATGCTATCTTGGCACAATCCACGCTTCTTCTACACATGCACTTGGCCCCCGCTCCCTGGACCGGCCAAGACGCGCATTCTCCAACGCGCCGACTCGAGTTCTGTTACTTCCTGATTACTCTGGTTGCCTTAGGAACCCGCCACCTCCCTCTCGACACCCCGCCCCCGCCCTCACTCTCACCAATGACCTCGCGACACCTCTGCATTCACTTGCAGTTCCCGCCCCCAGGCACACGCCCCCTACCCCGCCTCCTCCTCGCGGTAGCCTGTATAATTCCTTAGACACAGAGAAGACGCGGTCTGCCGCTGCATTAAGTGCCGAACAGCCACGCCAGATGAGCTTTTGCCCTCTGTGCCCCTCCTCTACTTAGGTAAGAGTCTCTCCGTCGGTCACAGGCTAGGCGCCCCAAATCGCGCTCCTTGAGTTCGATCACAGGGGACCTTACCGTCTAGTGACCACACACTCCTTGTCTTCCCTTTCAGGAGCTGCCCAACTACGTGAGCAGTCCCAGGACAAGTCGCTACCAGGTACTGACACCCCGAGCGCTGGTCTTGCAACCACCAGTTAATCAAGCGTCCTTATACTAATACTTACCTTTTCCCCCTAGTGACCAGCACGTATTCATTACGAAAGCCGCAAGCCACGCATCCCTGCTTGGCTTTTTGTAAGTTAATTTCTAATTGCTTTATGGAACACGACCCCACTTAATAAACAGACCTACCCTTCACAGTAGGCACCCCCAATTATCACTCTACCCTCTGCGGCCATCACTACCTTCACCCCGCCCTTAACACTTTATACCTTGCCATTCAGTCCTCTTGAGTGCGCCCTCTCCCCCGCACACAACCCCCCCCTTTCCTCGCCCGCTCCACCAGCCAGGCTCACCACCACCCTTCCTTTGTTTACAGCACTGTATTCATTGAGAACAACCCCGTCCTGATGACGATCCCGACTCAAGGGGATCGAAACGCCGTCGACCACACAGCTTGAATCAAATGACGCATATGACACTTTCAGCTTTTATAAGAAAATAATTTTCTCAAGTGACTGTAACTTGTTTATTATAATTGAAGCTGTAATTGATGTATATACCTTATTCTATGCGCCACCAATGCTGTTCTTAAGCACTTGCACTTTCTCTTCACCTAAACTGTATATAGCACCTTGCACCAAGTGCCACTGGGTTGTCACAAGATCTAATCCTTACAGTGCTGTTGTAAACTGTATACATATGTTGGATGCCCTTTGTCCTTGGTGAATAATACCACCGTTCTCCAAAAATCCCTCTTGACTCCTTGTTTCTGTCCTCAGTAATGCCTTTAGGCATGCACAATTGAAATTGTCTCTCAATAATACCTGTTGGGAATTGTTTTTCCCACAATTGGATCAGGCACTCTAGGAAGGGCAGAACTCGCTCAGTAGAGTTAAGGGGAAAGCTGGGGGTGAAGTCCTTTAGTTCCTGGGACTTCTTAACAGGAGGCCAGCTCTCCTTATGCCCTTGGAGATCTCTTCAAGCAAGGGGACACAGCACAAAGCAAAGTCCTTCCCCTCTCCTTGGCAGCAAAGCAACAGCAGGTCAGTCCACAAGCATACAGCAGGACAGTCCTTCCTCTTCAGTCTTCCAGCTTTCTCCTTGGCTGAGGTTCCTTCTTGATTCCAGGATGATCTAATTTTCTGAAGTCTGGGTAGCCCTTTTTATACCAATATTCTCTTTGTTCTATGATGGCAGAGAGGCCTTGGCCTAGTCAGAACCAGTTCTGGTCAGTCCTGGAGCACTTTGTTTACTTGACTTGTTCTTTCCTTTGAGAGAGAGGGGCAGGGTCCTCAGCCGCCCAGCAGGAGGTGGAGCCAGCATTGTGGAAGGCAGACACAGCCCTATTAAGGCCCAGGTGCTATCCCCTCCCTCCACTCAAGATGCAGATGCAGCTATTCAGCCTAGGGCTGACTCATCCAGCCTCCTGGGGGCTCCCCCGCCCCTTTCACTCACAAACCAGACAGTCAATTCACAAACAGGCCAAGGCACACAGAAAGGTCAGACAAAAGAACAGCCACTTTCTAAAAGTGCTGTTCTAAAACACAGGATTTTAAAACCATCCTTCCTAAAAGATGGGTTATTAAATTCTGAGTTCAGGGATACCAGACTTTAATTTTCGATCTTGCTCCCATGGAAAGATATGCAGGGAAACATTATACACAGCATTCCCCATTATAGCCTATGGGCAAGATAGCCTTACAATAGTGAAAAACGTAAATGGCTGTAATTCACTACCAGAGCATGTCACACACACTAGTACATGCTCTACCTTTCACATACACTGCACACTGCCCAGGGGGGTACCTAGGGCCCTTTTATAGGGGTGTCCAATGTGTACAAAAAGGGAAGGGTTAGGCCTGGCCAGTGTGAACACTGGTCCGGTCAGCATGGCAGTTAGCAACTGCACACAGGCACTGCGGTGGCAGGCCTGAGGCACCATTTTAGGGCTACTCATGTGGGTGGCACAATCAGTGCTGCAGGCCCACTAGTAGCAGTTGAATCACCAGCCCTGGCACACTCGGTGCACTTTACTAGGGACCTACTGATGAAACAAATCTGCCAATCATGGATAACCAATCACAATACCAAATACAGAGAGCATATGCACTTTAGCACTGATCAGCAGTGGTAAAGTGCCCAGAGTCCTATTGCTAACAACCACAGGTCAGGAAAAACAAGGGAGGAGGAAGCAAAAAGTTTGGTGATAACCCTGCAAAAAGGGCCATTTCCAACAAGCACCCTGTACCAGAACCACCACAGCAGCACCCTGTGCCGGAACCGCCACAGCAGCCCCCTGTGCAGGAACCACCACCACAGCATCACTCAGTGCCAGAACCACCACAGCATGACCCTGTGCAGAAGTCACAACAGCAGCACCCTGTGCAGGAATCACCTCAGCAGCACCTTGTGAAGGAACCACCACAGGAGCATCTTGTGCAGGAATCAGCACAGAAGCACCATGTGCAGGAATCACCACAGCAGCACTCTGTGCAGGAACCACCACAGCAGCACCCTGTGCCAGAACCACCACAGCAGCACCCTGTGCAGGAACCAAACAGCACCCAGTGAAGGAACCACCAAAGCAGCACCCTGTGCCGGCTGCCATTCTACTAGGATACTTTTTAACTGTTACTAACTCCCTCTTGTGTTTTTTGTATCCCCCTCTGGAGGGCTTATTAGTCATCATTTGAAAAGATTGTCTTCCGGAGGTAATGAGTGCTGAAAATGTGTAATTCATCCTAATAAGCTGGAATAGCACCCTGCATGCTGTGGCCGTTTCCAGTCAGGCATAATTTATCCCCATCCTTGGCCGCGAAGCCGCGCGGATCTTCTAAACCGTGCCCGTGACAGATGGTTTCGGCTTGTTGCCGGGCGCTGCTTCCAGCCCTTTGCCCAGACAGATAGAATTGGCCTTGAAAAGGGTAAAGAGAAGCTCTGCGGCAACCGCATCCCTACAGAACCGCAGGCGACGAAGGGCGCGAACAAGGTGGAATCTATCCAAAATTTACTGCTTCTCTAATAGGACTTTGGAAATTGAATATGCAGGGAGCCAATCCTAGACAATATCAAAATGACTATATTAATTTTATTGCACTCCTTTAAAAAATAAATTATTAAGCTATGAGTGGTAAATCAGTAGATATTTCTTGGGTCTGTAATCCGTCTGGGTGATAACCTGTGGTGTTGGAAATATGAAACGGCCTCTAATTTAGGATGGCTTCGCGGAGCCTTTAAATTCTGCTGATGGGCGCGTCTGCTGACGATCAGGTGAGTGGAGGTTTTTATGGCACGTTTAAAGCCTTGCTCGAGGCAGGAAATGAAAAGCTCTCCGGGCCCGCATCCATTTTCCCCGAACATAGATTGATTACGTTCTGCATGCCAAGTGTTCAGCTGACTGACTCTCTCCCATAAAGCGCGGGTCTTTTCATCTTGTCGCCTTTTAGTTTATGATCGGAATCAATGAGGACTGAAGCCTTCCACAGCCATCTATAAAACACAATTACTGTATACAACACACACCGGAGCTCCCGTGGTCCATACGTTCGGGCATAATTTATGCCACTTACCTCCAGAGAGGTATCGATCGCCCGCGCTGCACGCTCCGCCAGGCAGCCTCCCGGGTGCAGGCCCGAGGAAAAATGCAGTTATCGGTGCATGTCTGTAATTTGTTAAATGGTGGTCTGGAACAGCGGGCGGCGCGCTGCAGGGCGGACAGCCGGGCGCCCCTGACTCGGAATCTTGACTTCTACGCCGACTCGCGGCGTGATTCCTGACAATCTCCTCCAAAGGAATGGCAGCGTGTTTGGGGAATGCGATGCATGAGTGCAGGTGACATATTGCGGGAAGTCACTGGTGCATTCAGTCAGCTTGCTGCAGCCCGCTGGAATGTGCACAGCGACAGCAGACTCTTGGAGCTATCTCCTCCCCAAGCCCCTGTTACTTTTCTCCATCATCGCTTTCCGCACACAACTGAGGCTCCTGTTTTTAATTATTACGTATCTGTTAGTTTCTTGAGCCCATGGAGTCCTTTATTCTTTCTCTTTTTCGGTGGCTACGTTGGTTCGATAGTACAAAGAAGCTGTGGTTTCTGTAGCGCTTTATAACTATTGAAAATTAAGATACTATTTTGTCCAGCAAGGTCTTTTTCTCCTCGTCCAATGGTTGTTTGGAATTTATTTATCTATTTTTAGGATTTATAGAGCGCATAGCTGCCACAGCGACGAGGCGTCCCAGCGCGATCAGAAACCCAAGAACCGGAGCCAGGAAGTAACTGGCGGTCGATACATTATTAGCATGGAAAAAACCAAGTTTTTAATGGTTTAGCCTCAATCCCGCTCAACTGTGGAGGTTAGAGTTCATGGATGAGGTTGTGTGCTTGCCTCTATCGTCATGAGAGGCTGGTGTCAAGCGTTCTCTATACATCTCGTTTCCTTTACATCTTATCATTTGGGGTGGGCAAGCCAGATTTCTCCACTAAGACAAATACATTCTTTGCCCCTCTATGACAGGGCAGGTTTTTATGAGGTGTCCCCCTCCCCCAACTAGGGACTAGCCCACTGTGTAAGGGATGTTTCGGAAGCATGACGTCTATATGGACTCGAACATCTGTTTCCTACCATAGCTCTCAGCTTGGACGTTGGTCACCCTGTCATTTTCAGGGGCAATGCTGCCATTACTGCAGCAGGTGCATGAGCATTGAGGCTGAGGGTATATAGACCCCCTACACCCCGATTATGGATGTTTTTACTACCCAAACATGAGGCAGGGAGGCATTTGCCACGTTTGAGTTAGAGCCAATGCGACCAATGCTAGGCCACTGTTCAACTCTAGTGTTGGTGTTTAATGATGATTGAATGAATGTTGCATTTCTAAACTGCACTGTCACTTATAATTGAGCATCCTGGTGCAATTCTATGGGGCACTGTGAGCCTAATGTAAAACCAGATGGATCAATCTAAATAAGGGCTTGGCAGAGTGCATCCGGGCAATATACAACTCATCAGGGTTAGCAAGCGCTATATAAATGCAAACCTTTTTCCCTCTTCTATCCCCCCACTATCCTTTTCAATCTTAATAACGGACTAACATATCCATCACTTAAATTACTTTCGTTTTTAACTATACTAATTCACCACTAATCCTTTATGTGTTCCAGGGTAGCATGCTACTCACCGAAAAACCACTTTAACACCTCATCAGGGGTAGCAAGCGCTATATAAAGGCAAATCTTTTTCCCTCTTCTATCCCTCCACTATCCTTCTCAATCCAAATAACTGACTAACATATCCAACACTCAAATTACTTTCATATTTCCCTATACTAATTCACCACTAATCTTTATGAGTTCTGGAGTAGCGTGCTACGTCCTGAAAAAGCACTTTGATGCCTCATCAGGGGGTGTAAGCTCTATATAAATGCAAATACAATACCATCTTTAAAGTCTTGTGATCTTAGTTGCTTCTTCTCTCTCAGCCCCTGTTGATGTTTCTTCTTAACGTCTTATCCTCCCACCCTCCCGTTATCCATGTTGCTTCTTTGCTCCCACACCCACGCTCCTGTTGTCTGTGCTGCCTCTTCCCTCCACTCTCCCATTGTCTGTATTACCCTCAACCCACATTCACCATGAGAAATAAATGTGCTATGACATGGTCAGTTCTGGCTGTGTCATCGGTTTTTATTTTCAATTCCTGTCCTCGCATCCAAGTGTTTTTAAAAATGCTTTTTCCATGCTTCTCAGCAGACATGCTGCTCTACAACACAGCTAAAAGACATCAGTAAAGTCAATAGCTCTCACATAGGTGAGACCTATTGTCTTTGCCAGTACTTGTTTGTAATTTGGCCCCTTGATTTCGTCTTAGCATTTTCCCCCAAAAATATAAAACATGTTTGTGTCAGTCAAGTTACTGCTTTCATTGGCTTGCTGTCATCTGGGTCTTTAGTGGCCTTTAGAGACTTCCAGCATTATGTGGCATGTATGACACATTTCTTGTTGGCTTTTCAAGGGTGACATTATCACTGAACATCTTACTGATAGGGCTGTAGGGCTGTGTAACCACCTCCTTTGAGTACTTAAATGTACTTTGACCTCGGTCAGGTAGAAATGTTCTCTGAATTGGAAAGTGAACTTAGCTCTCTGTTTCTAGAACCCTTTAGCACAGTACAAGCAGCCCTGGTACACCATCTACCATAATACATGTACTTATCATGGTGTTGCTCATTAGTTGAAGACTCTGCTGTGCAGTAGATGGAGGTACACTGAAAATGTTCCCTCAAATGATCAACGATGGGCCCGTCCTCTTTCTAGGTTCGTGGACAGACCACGATGTTCACGGATTAGCTGTCCTTTCACTGTTCACACACTTCTTGCGATACATTGATGTGAAATGCTCTAGTCTTTTGCCCTGGTGTGTTGTCAATAATAGAACCTGCATTTAAGTTAATTCCCTGTCCTTGCCGAAGCGTTGTGAGTGAGACTCACATATGCATCATTCTCCAAAGCCAGTGAGTTCGGAACAGACACTGATGTAAACCAGCCTACGACATCGTCAGCACGAGGCAGTAACAAATTATGCACAAGACTCGCGTTATCCCCAACCCTGGAAACTTCCCCAGGGTGCACTCAAATTAAAAAGTAAATTAAATGTTCAAGCAAATGTCTTTTGAGTTTTCTTCAGTTTTGTTTATTCAAATCTTTATCTTCAATGGTATTTATATATCCAACAAATATTTCAAGTAGTATGTCCAATGCATTTCGGGCGGTGCCCTTCTTCAGGGGGCTTATTTTAATTTGTTCCGATGCTACATAAATTTCAAAAGTGGTTCTAAACTTTTAGGTATGTAACAACATGATGTAGCATTTTCACATATATTGTGACATTTACATAGTCGACATTCAGTCCGACTGTGTTCTAAGGATGGATCCCCACCGTGGGGGATAAGGCGAGTCTTGTGGTTTAGATACACCCTCATACCCAGGAGGGTTAACCTGGTTGCACCTACCCACCATTATCACACGGTTTACCTTAATCTTACTAGGTGTGCAATTGCCCTAAAATCCACTGGATATCTTGTCTAGCAACAAATTATGACCACTAGTAGTAAATGTGGTGTCTCACCCTACTAGGGAAACCATTGGACAAAACAAAATGATCAGATAGTCATTGCAAATAGGTGGACTAGTTTGACAATGAAATCTGATGATTCATATTTTGACTCAGGATTCCCTAGGTTCTTGATCAAATTGTCTCCCGGATATAGCACATTTGTGAGTGCTTAAAATACACAGAGTACCACTTTAAAGTGCTTAATTGGGCAGGCACATTTACAGATATCCAGAACTAGTAAGATAGATCTGTCTTTGGACATTGACTCTCCTTTATATACATGTATCTGGAACTCTAGGATGGCTTCATGGAGAGACCCTGAAAAAGAAACCTAAGAAAAAGGCAAAAAACTTGTACTTTTGAAGAGTGACACTGGACCGTGGGAGTGCTTTTGTCCTGGAATGCTTTAGCACCTGCAAATATGAGAGCTACTCTATGGGAACGTTTTAATACTTTCACACTTAAGCTTAAGAGTTAATATCACCAATGGTGATGCAGCAGTCTGTGAATGTGTGTTGTTTGTATTTTACATTTGTGTGTACAGAAGTCAAGCGGCTTTCACAAAGCATCAGAGTACTCGAGGAGCGTCAGTGGAGGTGCAGGAGGGCACAGTGTTGATTGTGCTGAATGCGAAGTCTCAGCGAGCACAATGACAGTCGTGCTTAAGTAGGTATGGTTTGTTTCTGTGTCTTCAGGAAAAGGTACAGTTGCTTGAAAAGATGCTGTAATCTGGTCCTCTAAAGCATTTAAGCCACTGATGAAGGTAAAGCTGAGTAGGAGGGCGGGGAGGAGGTTAGATCTGCAGATGAACGGTCCAGGGTTGAGTGGTGAGAAATGCTGAACAATGTGTTATCTCCAAACACACCTAATGTTAAATGATTAACTGGTAACTAGACAGCAGGTCTAGTACTTTGACCAACACTTAGGGCCCAATCTACAAAGATTAACTACACTTTTGTGTAAATTTACTATTTTTTTTAATTCAGAAAGTATGAGTTAATTAAAAGATTACGACTGGGGAGATTCCGCAGATGGGGTGGAGAGCTCTGCACAATGAAAGACAGGACAGGCCTAGTAACTTGCAGTTTGTTACCAAAAAAAAGTAATAAACCCACACAAAAGTGTAAGTTTACCTTTGTGAATCGCTCGCGAAAAGTTGAAGTGCGAATGAAAAAGATGGCACTACTAAAGTCTGAATCACAACTATTCTAGGGCCTAAATATGTAGAATAATACACGGGGAACAGTGAATAACAGGGGTGTTTTTCATAGAGAGGTTCTGAGTGACATCAACTAGACAAGAGGCAGCTCAGGTAATTTACTGGCGATGGATGCTGCAGCCTGGGCCATCTCTTACCGGGAGCACTGAGAGGTTATTTGCTTTGTTTAGCAGATGTGCTGTCTTGGCTTAAAACCTTGCCGCATTTCTTGCGGCTCCTTCCGTAGGGATCCCGCCTTTTCAAGAAGGCCTCCGAAAATCACTGTCATAAACCTGAAAATCATATTTTCAGTTCTTGCTTGAACAGTTCAGCCTCGCAGCATTCGCGAAAGCGGCACCAGCGGTGGACATTGTTAATGTCTGATAAGCTGGTGATTTGACGACAAAGGCTTTTGTTTTCCCGCGTCATACATTGCTTTGTGACGTCATTGCAGCCTTTTTTTGCACCTGCTTCAAAATATAGAAGAAAAGAGAATAAATTATAAAACCATGGATTCTAAATTAAAAATTGCTTTTGGTGACAGGGAGCCGCACTTCCGCATTTTAAGTGAATATGAAATTTCATCAGCACATGGCAACCGAACACAACCGCCATTTCTAATTTAATTCAAAATGCAGTAGGCGGTACCTGCACATCCAAGTGCATGCACTAACATACATCAGTGATTCTATTCCTGTTAAAGATATCAGTGTTGTTGAAATTTACCCCAAGAGCATAAGTGTAATCACACACAGCACATGTGGTTCTTCCAGGCAATTATTGCTATTTTAAGAACCTAACCGGCATGAATGTTATTTTTTTAAACACTTTGTTGCTTTGTTACCCATTTTTTAGCAGGTCATGAGCCTGGAATTGGTCTTCGGGCTTCGAATGGGATACATTCTTTCCATTGCGCTAGGCTAACCTCCCTCCTCCCGCCTTTACCCTCCCCCTATACCCCCCCACCTCAGCCTTATAATGCACCATAATCTGCACGCAGCCTCATTTAGTCGAGTGGGAGGCTGAGCTGCAGGAGGAGGATCTGCAATCAGCGGTCATTGTCAAACAGCAGAATGACTGAATGGCGTCGCAATTAATGCGTGCATCAGAGAGGCACGCCGCGTCTCATCACGAATGTACAGGACACGTAAGATGTGAAGGTTAAAGGCAGTCTACCAAGCAGAGCTGAGACACAGGCATGCAAAGGGCCATGTCCAGGAGCAAACCAGGTAGTTCAAAGACCCTGTCCTTTCATCAAAAAATACAATTCTGCGGGAAAGGCCAGCCGGCCAAGAGCCGGCCAATTCTGCAATAGCCCCCAAGGTGCTCTTTGCTCACTGAAGTTAAACCAATTCGCAGGTCAAAGCAGACATCACCGGTAGAAACAGATGCCTCAAATGAAGAAGGCGCACGTGCAAAAATGGCAGCTGCCAAACTAGCCCCTTGAGTGGGTGCATTGGTTGGCTTCTCTGCATGAGATGCGGTGGCAACGGAAGACGTGGGAAGGTCACACCTGTGTCAATTCGCTATCTCAATACATTTTATTCAACATTTTAAAGATCTGAATCGTAATTCTGGCTCTGGATCACTATACAATTATAGAATCTACAACTTGCATTTTCTGCTCAGTCATGAGTCTGGGACTATCAGTCGAAAAAGACTGAGCCTACATTTTGAGCGAACATAGTGTTTAAGTAAGATCAATGTTCAGAAGTGTTATAACACATAAACATGCAATTCATTTAATCATTTTGCTGTTTTTTAATATGTACAAATACCACCTTTTGGACAATATAGGGTGCCATGCACTGCAGTCAAACATGCATACATTTGTAACCGATTTGTTAATATATGTGGTTCATAAAAGTTAGCAATGGCTTGGCAATATTTATTGTTAGAAAAGACTAATTTAAAGGATCATTTAGCATGTTATAATACAGGTATACCGAATGGGGAACATACTTATTTAAGGGGCTAGTAGTGCAGCGATTTGGGCTGGGGGTTAGGGTTATGGCGAATATATATCTTAAATATCAAATATATTTATTTGGTGATTATTTCAAAGCGATGCTTCATGGCAAAATCTTGATCATGTTGGGCACCTGCTGGGATTAATTAACATCCTTCACATCTGAGCATCGCTCTACTGTGGCATGTATAGGAACAAACACATCAGGTGGCACCAGTAAAACTGGTGCATGGCATATAAGAATACTGCAGCAGGGATATGCTCTAAATCACACTGGAAAAGAGGATTCCCAGAACATACAAAATCCCATTTGATGCTAAGGCATACGCAGTGACCACATAATGTAACAGGTTCTTTTTCAATCCTCAGTTTGCTTTTCAAGGTCTCTGAGTGCTTCTACAAGGTCTGAACTCAAACTAAGGAGAGTGAATATTGACAATACCTGACCACAAAATTATTGTGCATGATAACTGGTGACATCGAGATGATAGTAATAATAAGAATGACCTTATTATGTCTTTAACCCAAAACCAAGCTACTTTTGTTCACCATCCATCACTGAAAGACAGTTGAGTAGGAACTGAAAATAACATCAACAGACATCTTTCTCTATTAGGAACTCCAGTTTCCAGTTCCCAACCTAATTTTGAGTCCAACATCACTTTTTCAAAGAGGCCACAACTTGCAAGATGCCATATTGTTGGCCTAAAACTTTAGGAGGACATTTTGTTCATCAAAGTCAGTATTGTCCAGGTAAGTAGCTGCTGTTTCAATCTCAAGAAGCCAAATCACTTTTGTCAGAAAGCAGTGTGTGGCAGATTTTGGTCAACTGCTATTGGTAAATTGGTGGCTTTGTGATTTGAGATGAAAGATGCAAGCAGCTACTGCTAATAATGGCGATTCTCCAACTAACGTGCAAAGCAAATCTTGATTTAATTAAACTCAATGGAGGCAAACATTATGCAGCAACCTTTTACTGCTGCCCCAACATGCAGTCCTTTAAAAAACAATAATACATCATAAAGCATTAAAATGTCCCGACAATATAAATATCAAGGGCACACAGTCATTTTCCTCTTTAAGCTGCAAATAAACAGGATAAAATCTTCATCTTCTGCCAAACTTAATAATAGCTTGTTGGCAAATAGAAATTCAATATTAATCCACAAGCACTTGATGCTATAACACAATCCATTATAAACCTATTAACAAACTTAACTAAGATCTTTATCTTATTCCTTTTTTTCCATTATGTTCTTTTTTCTTTTTTTTCTCTCCTCATAGGTATTCACATTAGACCAATCTGCTGCTTTTAAAATATTTGATAGCAAACCGCCGGACCAGAAAACCTTACTAGCCATCACACCTCTTGAAGAATGGGTACCAAATCTAGAAAGATCTACTCCTGTTTCACTCATTACTACTCTCAGCAATCTAGCTAAAGTAGCTTTTGAGACTGCCTTATAGGGTTTGACATGACAGTGAAAACTGCTTTTCACCATCTGCCCTAAGCTCCAGCATCTTGCTCTCATATTTTCTCATACATTTCACCACCAATAGCTTCTCACACTCATGAAAAAAGGGGTAAAAAACTGTCTCAGACATCTTCCATTTTCCAAATATCAAAATGTACCCTTTCAGGAGAATAGAATCTATTCAAAATGTCCAATGCTTTAATATACGAAATCCTTCTAAAAGAAGTTATGCATGGTAAAGTTGCTAACTTCAAAGAGATCTGACTAAGATAAAGGTAATTATTCCCTGGTCATGAAGTAAATAACCATGAAAATAAGACTAATGTCCCATAATGATTTGTAACAAGCCTTAGGGGGTCTCCTTAATCTTACACCCTTCATAACTCTCTCTATCAAAGGGTCCCTCTGAATTTAAAAATTATTAACTAACGCATGTCCGGCAGAGACAGCTGATATAAAACAGTCAATAGTCCTATTTGAGAGGCCAGAGTTAAACAAATCCCCTAGATAGTTTGCCAACTCTGCTACAGGAGCTTCCACGGGATGAAAACCGTTTTCCATGCACCAACTACACCAATTCTTCCTCTTTGTATTTCTCTCTAGTGTCCTGGGCCCAGGATTCATCCAATAGATCTTTAGCCTTTCCTGAAAGTTCTGAATATCTACTGGTGCCCCTGAAATCTTCCGGACAAGAAGGTTAATTTTCCCTTCTAAAACCAAAGGGTGCTCCTCTCCCTCTGAATTCATCAGAAGACTTAAAGACAATGGAACCAGAAGGGTGATGGAACCGTGAGTTCCATCACCAATGGAAACCAAACCTGAGACTTCCAAAAGGGTGTCCCACTTTCTGGATCATCTAGAAGCAGGGAAAGGCATATCCTCCCTCTCTACTCCAATCTTGTAGAAAGGCATCTAACACCATGGCCCCGGTGTTTGGTCTCCAATTGTAGCAATTGGGTACCTTAAATCTTAACCTGCTCACAAGCAAGTCCACCTGAACAGGACCCCATAGTCTCTGAAACAGACTGAGAACCTCTGGATTCAGTTTCCAGTCATTGAAGCTGCTGAGGTACCTGGAGTTCCAATCCTCCCTATCATTCTGCTGACCAAGAATGTATTCTGCTCTCAAAAATATCTTGTGATTCCAACAGAAATATCAAATTCATTTTGCCAGAACTGCCAGAACCTTTGATCTTGATCCAGTCAAGCGGTTTATATAGGAAGCAGCTGTAAAATTGTCTAAACTACTCAGTGCCACTGTGTTCAACAAAAGATCATTGAAGCTCATCAAGGCATTCAGGCCTGCCAACATTTCTAAACAATTTATGTGAACATTTCTAAACTGTTCAAACATGCCCGCCAGCCCAAATTGCTGGCATCTGAATCCAAACCCAATTTGGAAACATTTCAAAAGATAGCTTTGCCATTCCAGTCCTCTAGGTTTTTTAACCACCATTCCAGATCCTTTTGGGCATCCACTGACAAGGATGGTGAGTCCCCATACCATACGCCCTTCTTTAGACCTAAAGCCTTCATCCTCTGAAGGCCCCTGTACAGTAAAGGACCTCGGGAAATGGCCTGGATGGAAGATGACAGTAGTCCCAAAACTCTTGCTAGGTGTCATGCACTCACCTGGTTCCAATTGCAGAGATGATACTGGAACTGATGGTGGACCTCCTATCCAGGCAGGGTCGGGACCATTCAAGGAATCGCTTCTCCTTAAACAAAGCACCGCCGTTGGGTGGTGAGGGTGTTGGGATCATGGGAGTAGTATTGGCACCTAAAGAATCCACAGCTGACAGTCAGTCCCCTCCTGTCAGCGCTTCCAAAAACAGCCCTTGAGCCGAATATGCATCTCATATTAGTCTGAGTCTTGCTAAAGGCGGTTAAGTTTGGAACATACTTTCCCAGGGCTTTGTCAAAGCTCTCACTAAAGAGGAGTCCATCTCTGGTGGACAAATTGTCTAACTTGGGGTTTCATCCTCATTAGGACAGTTTTTTCCCTCTCAGTAATCAGGCCTGCATTTGCATTTCCTGGCATGCAAACGGCATGCTGTGCCCAGCCTCTCAAAAGGTCCACATTGACCCTGGTATTCTTGCTTGTGGCCTCATTGCCCATATCAAATATGTGAGTCAAAGGACCCAGCATATCAAGGACTTTGTCCTGACACTGCCTCGGTTTTCACCTTCTCAAGATGTTTCCTCTTCCGGGAAGCCTTGACCTTCTTACAGGCATAAGAGGTAGAAGGAGAGTCCCCCTTAGACAAGGAAAAAAAAATTTCCTTCGAGGGGATGCCCCTCTTTCTCTTCGCAAGTGCAGCATTCACTGCCTCTCTAACAGACGATCTTCCCTATAACCGTGGTTTTTTAGTGACTTTCAGGAGTTTTTTAATCATATACTAAATCCAACTTCTATACAAGTACACCCTACAACAGAGGTCTTCAAACTTTTGGATGCCGAGACCCCCCTGTCAACATTTTCAAGCGTAAGGACCCCCTCCTGACAAACATTTCTAAACCTCTAGGTTATGAGGAAGGTGAGGACCAAATTATGCGACAGGCTTGACTAAATTGTGTGAGTAGAAAATGTAAATAATGTTCTGTGATGCTGCGTATTTTGGGGTAGCATTGCTTTATTATTTAGAATTTTTTTAAACACAGTAATACTGAGGAAAGATTTCACCCCATCAGTACCAGTTTATAACCAAAATACAGCAATTAACATCAGAAAGATGTCTAGTCAACCTCTGTGAAGGGCCTCCCAATCCGCAGGAATACGCGCTGCCACATTGGAAGCTCACCTGGACATGGCCGGGAGCAGCAAGGGTGCATTCAAACCGTGGCGGTCTTGTGCAGAGTTAAGCAGTTTACCCATGCCCCTTTCCTCTCACCCCCTTCCTTCCATCCCTCTCTTCTCTCCTCTCCCAACCCCGGATCCCTCTCTCCCATTGCAGGCAGATGGTTATTAGCCCCAGGACACCTTTTGGTAACAGTAGCGCACTACAAATGTAAATAATAGGCAGAGGCAGGGGATCCACTAGACCCAAACTTCAGGGGGTGGGGGGAGGGGGTTAACACTCCCAGCCAGGGCTTGTCCAAGCACTGGTCGCACACGGTGCAACAGTCTTTCCACCTTCTCCATGAATTCCCTCAGTACCACTCATCAACAATACACCTCATCTCTCTATAGCACCTGTCTGACAAACATTTCATTTTTTTTATAGCGCTACTCATAGTTTACTCACACTCAGTTCTGTGATGTGCATGGTACATCTTCTTTGTACCAGGCACTTTTGTCACCCACACAGTGCAGAAGGTTAGAGTGCCCATGTGACTGCACGGTGAGCAATGCAACAGTGTGAGAGTAGGGTAAAAGGAGTGACTGCAGGGTGAGTGAGGTGACCATATGAATTTGGGTACAGCTGTAAGTGCAGAGTGGGGTGAATTAGTGCATGGTTAGTGATGGCCTTGTTTGAGTGAGCTACAGATTGAGCAGTAAGGGGGGGACAGGTGAGTGAAGTGTCACATGAGTGCAGGGTGAGAAGTGTGCTCGTGTGACTGCAGGGTGAGGTACAGAGTGAACAATGCAAGCAAATGTTTAGTGCAGAGTGATCACTGTGAGAGCAGGGTGAGCGGGTGAATGTTGTGAGTGCATGGTGGTCAGTGTGAGTGCATTGTGGTCACTGTGAGTACATTATGATCACTATGAGTGCAGGGTGAGTGGGTGAATGTTGTGAGTGCATGGTGATCAGTGTGAGTGCATTGTGATCAGTGTGAGGGCATTGTGATCAGTGTGAGTGCATTGTAATCAATGTGAGTGCATTATGATCCCTTTGAGTGCAGGGTGAGCGGGTGAATGGTGTGAGTGCATGGTGATTGGTGTGAGTGAGGGTGAGCGGGTGAATGATGTGAGTGCATTGTGATCAGTGTGAGTGCATTGTGATCAGTGTGAGTGCATTATGATCACTGTGAGGGCAGGGTGAGCGGGTGAATGGTGTGAGTGCATGGTGATTGGTGTGAGTGAGGGTGAGCGGGTGAATGATGTGAGTGCATTGTGATCTGTGCGAGTGCATTGTGATCACTGTGAGTGCAGGGTGAGTGGGTGAATGTTGTGAGTGCATGGCGATCAGTGTGAGTGCACTGTGATCAGCGTGAGTGCATTGTGATCACTGAGTGCAGGGTGAGCGGGTGAATGATGTGAGTGCATGGTGATTGGTGTGAGTGTATGGTGATCGGTGTGAGTGCATGGTGATCAGTGTGAGTGCATGGTGATCAGTGTGAGTGCATGGTGATCAGTGTGAGTGCATGGTGATCAGTGTGAGTGCATTGTGATCGCTATGAGTGCATGGTGATCGCTATGAGTGCATGGTGATCAGTGTGAGTGCATTGTGATCGCTGATAGTGCAGGGTGAACGTGAAAGTGAAGGCGAGAATGAGAAGTGAGTAGTCTGAAAGCAGGGTGCATTCCCAGAAACTTGAAGCGTAGGGTTTCAAATATAAGTTAATCTATTTCTATAATGGCATTAATCAGGGTTCGAGGGTGGAGGAAGTAAATAAAGTGGTGATCCTGCAAAAAACTTCCAGTCTAATGATTAGGGTTACCAGCTCATTATTTTGATGGCCCAGAAATAAGCAGTCACCTACAGCTGTATTTTTTGCACGTATCTGTGAATATTTAGAACAGAAAATATAAATATAAAGCACTTTAAATTGTGTTCTAGGGATGCCTCAATGATCCATGACTAATAATTAAAGAGAATAAAGCTAGAAAAGTCACATAACTAATCAATACATACTTTTTTATTTATAACTCAATTTAGTGTCAAGAGCAGGTCTCTGCAGGATCTTTAAACAACACATAGCAGGCATGTTTCTTTTGGCAACCCAACTTTATATTTCTTTTTATTAAATGCATTCTCACACTACAGCAGTAAGTGTAAACATACAAATGTAAGGAATAGGCAGAGTGGGGGCCCAGGGGGTACTGGAACCATAAAAAAACTAAGCTTTGGTAATCAGTTAACAAAGGCGTGTTAATATGCTAATGGTCTTTAAAGACCTGTGAAAAACTCGGGCCGGAGATAAGACTCCAGACACTGCCCAGCCGAGGCCCCAGGAGCACGAGCTGCGCTGCAGCAGCTCGGGCTGAGACACAGGATGGGGGTGGAAAAGGCTGAAGCCCTGGAGGGCAGGGCAGAAGTGACACTGTGAAGGCGCGACCCCCTTTGCATCTCTCCACAGCACCCCTGGGGGTCGCGCCCCACAGTTTGAAGACCCCTGCCCTACAATAAGGCTCATGGTCTTTGGCAGTGCACATTAGAATTTGGTCACAGGGCCTGCACTCAACACCCACTGCACACAGTCTTTGGTTCTGCAGAACTGGGTGTTGTTTGCAGGGGCTGGGTGTTGGGGAGAAGGGGTATGTTTGACCATTTGGAAGTTGGCAGAACAAGGGGGAATGGGAGGAGTGGGTGGATTTTTCTAATGTTCTGCACAAGATTCTTTAAAGATGAGGATGTGGATCGAATAGAGGATTTTAGTCTTGTAGATGAATGAACGGCTCTCTGAGGTTTCATGCCATTAGCTTATGGCAAACAGTGCAAGAGGAGGCAGCCTATGGAAAAGGATGGTAAGGTGAGGGCATAGCTTGGTGGGAATTAAGACACCTCTATCATTGATGAATTATACAGGAATTGATTTGTCATCCAGTGGCAGATGGTAGTAAGACAGTAAGTCATTTTGATTTGGAGATGGGGTGTGAAAGAGGGAAAAGATAGGAATCTATGGAGTAGATTTACTAAATACAATAGTCCAAAAAAGTTCCTGCGCTGTGTTGTGCTGGGAGAGGGAGCAGTGCAGACCCATCTCTGTTAACATATGTAACACAAAGTCAGAAAATACATGGAATACTTAAGTAGAACATCATTGCCAAAGCTGCTTAGACACAATCCTTCTCAGAATTTGCAAATGAATTTGTAGGGTCTCGCTATAAGCAGAAGTGAAGTACTGAGGCTAGGTTACTGACCTGGAAACTGGATTCTCAGGGGCTAATCCCAGTTTGGCCCCTGCACAAGAATATAGTGAGGTACAGCGCAAATCATGTTATCTACCTGTGCCATTCAAATATGTTTTAATTCATATGCATTCATTTATTAAATCCAAAATGACATGCAAACTGTACAATATGTGTAATTGAGATGTGTATACCTGTAGAGTTTGATGTGTAGTACTGTTCCAGTTGCATATTCCTACCACCATTCACTTCATAGTATATATTTTATAATTTAATCTCACCTGGCTCTCATACATCAAGCAGTTCTATCTACAGCACCCGATGGTCAAGGTGCTCCTGTTCAGAAACACCTGCCATTCTCAGGAGTTGTGGGAGCCTTTGAGGGTTGAGTCACTCCAAATGACTGTGCAAATGATTTAGTGAGAAATATGAATAGTTAGAACACCTATTATTGGAATGTATAGAACTATCACAGTTGCGGTATGAATTATTCTTTCATTCTTATGAATTGACATACAAAGTTATGGGTCTCAATTTTAATTATACTCGAAATTCAGGCCACACTATGTCATATACATAACAAAATCATAGTTCTCTGTACAAAAGGTGTCTAACGATAGGTCGTATGGCCGCCTTTTCACAGACACTATTCGTGAAATGTCGGCGGGCGACCTATGGGCCCTCAACCCTAGCACGACCGCATTCAAAACCTGTATTAAAAAAACTGTCAGAATGTGCTCACTCATTATTGACAAAGCGCACCTCTCTAAACGCAGTCACGCTTGGTCAGTCATGAATTCCTATGGGTGCATATCCCCCGCTACCTATCTCTCCTGTACCTATTCACTGCATTTAAAACACAGTTTTCTGGCCATTAGATTGGGGGTTTAGTGATTCTTAAAAGATTTGCCCACGTGGCTGCGTTCCACGGAAGATGTAACATGCAGAGGGTGCGGCAAGGCAACCGAAACACTAGAGCACGTGATCTGCTTATATCCCGCCCTCATGTCCCAACGTAGACGCAATCTCAAAGCAGAGTGGAACAGGTTGGGCGTTCGGACTTGTAGACAGGCAATCATCACCTCCCTGTGCCCCGAAAATACAGCTCTAAATATTGCCTTCACAATCTACATTCGGCATGCATACAGCACCTTTACGGTTAAGGCGATAGAACCAGTAACCCCTGTTCTCCCCTGTCTAGCTGTCTACTTTAAGCTGCATTTTAGCCTCAATTTTAATAATAACACAAAAAAAACCCCAAAAAATAATAATAAAAAAACAAAAATTATTTACAATCAGTCGCATTTTATCATATTTGTGTTACTGACTAGCGACCTATCCATTTGGACTGTGTTTTTGCACAAGTAGTTCTCTCTTTTAAATTTGTTTGGTTTTTATGAATTGTAAGCCGCCAAATGACAGTACATCAAATTCTTTTGCCCTAGTATTAAGTGTTACTGTTGGCTACTATAAAATTGCTTCATTTTTAAAAGTACTACAGAAATAGAGCAACAGGCTTTGGACGACTTTTATTGATTAACTGTTGCAAAATATGTTCTGGAATTTCATATTACAATGCTGACCTGCTGATCTATTGTGAAATGCTTTTAAGGATATTTTCTTTTATTGTGAAATGCTTTTAAGGATATTTTCTTTTATCCAAATAAAGATTATTATTATTGTTATTATTGTGTCTAACGTTGAGGGTGGGATACATGCCAGATGTTCAGCATAGCCACATGAAATAAACTAGCATACAATTAAAGTAAATGGATATCATTACATGGTCAGCAGTTATCCTGAAAATCTGGCAAAGTTTCAGCCCACTATGACCCCTTTTGGATGCTCCTGCTTTCTGTCACTGGATAGAGGAACTTGCTTTTTGGGTGATTGTGAGACTTGATACATTTAAAAAGGTGTACGTTCCGTTGCCCTTTTGTGTGTTGTTTTTTCTGTATAAATGAACGCAAATCGTTATTTGAGAAGCAAGTGGCTAATATTTTACATTGAAAATCAGATTGGTTCGGTTGTCATTCAAAAATAGGACTATAAGTTTGCAGCACCAAAGCGCATTAATCCTGTTCTATGTTCTAAGTATTTCCAACAGTACCTGCAGAGTAATGATTTGTAACCAATATATTACGACGACATTAACAGGTATGTTTACAGAAAGTCGCAATAGATGATACTAAAAAATATGCTTTAAGCAATTTGATGAAAGCATGCCTCCCTAGGCTGGATCCTTTGTTAGAAGGTTATAAAAACACCCCCGAAATCTGCGCATCTCCCAAAAGTACACCCAAGGTCTCACTCCATACTCCGTTGCTTTCAGAGAGTATACAGCCAGGCCGTTTGCCTGACATGGGATTTGAGTGAATAATGCTCCGCTCACTGTGATTCTGGCATTGTCTACTGCTACAGCGTACATATTACGAAGTTGGTGGTAGCGGGCAGGCCAAAGTTTCCATTGATGAGCCATTTTTAATTTTCATACAAATGTTTCTGCCATTCGCCAAATCTGCACAAAACATTCCAAGAAAAAGTTTTCACCTGATTTGGATTTGGTATGACAAGCTTCATTCAGATCGATCAAGGAAGGGGAAGGCCATGAACAGTGGGGGTTTGGCCCCCCCACAGTAGATTGGAAGCAGACTTAGAGTCCATGCCGTGCGGGAACTGGGGTGCATGCACACGGGGGGCACATGTTGTGCTCCCCTGCATGCACGCAGGGTGCGGAGGCACAAGTGGGCCCTATAGTGTCCCCTTTATTTCATCACCACCAGGGTTTTCAAATTGTAAGAACTGCCATGAAAACCATGGCAGAGAGGAAACTCCTGCTATTCTTGGCGGGACCTTGGTGATCCCGCCAAGCATAATGATGCCTCCTGACTGCCGCAACACCTCCAGGGAATGGCGGATTCCTGGCGGCTGCGGCAGGGCAATGGTGGTCTGACCGCCTTGAAAGTAATAGGGCGGTTGGGAGACCACCACTCCTCCACGAGTCTGTTGGTCCGTGGACCGTCAGATTCAGCATTAGACTCTTTATGTGCATGGATGAAGGCCATACGCAGTAAAGGTTTGGTGCAAGGCTTGCACATGGACCAACGCCCATGCACAGAGGGGTTTGACTGCCCTCAGAAAGGGTGTAGGGCCTGTCCACAAGCCATGGCCAGGGTTCAATGCCTGTTGCACACAGCCAAAAGCCATTCGCAATGGGGCTTGAATGCCTGTGGTGGGTTGAGCGAAGGACCTGGCCACAGCCCAGGCCCTGCAGCTAACACCCAGTTGTGCACAACCAAAGACTGTGCGCAGTGGGTGTTGGGTTCAGGCCCCGTGACCAACTCCGAATGTGCACTGCCAAAGACCACGTGCCTCATGGTAGAGTATACTTGTAAAGAAGTTGGATGTAGTATATGATTAAAAAACTCTAGAAAGTCACTAAAACACCATGGGTCTGGTGAAGTTAAGGCCAGCATTGTTGGTAACGCCTTAACATATGTTTAAAAACACATAAAGAATCCACTTAACTATCACAGTAATAGTTGTGGTTATGGACTAAAATAGAAAAAACACTCTAAACTGCACATTATTGTTAGCTGTGCAATCCATAACTCACACAACAGTCTTACTGGCATAACTTACGCATCAAATGCAGTTTGTTTACGCACAACTCATTCATTCAATTAAAAAAATTGCAGCTATATATGCATACTTTGCTCATAATTCACAATAGTATAATTCACGTTCACATGTACATTTTAACTGAGGCCAAAAAAGTGTACACAGCTGGAGGGAGGGGCATTAGAATAGCGGGTTGGGAACTTAAAAGTAGTACACTAGTCACTTCCAACTCTTAGTTGAGCTAACCAACATCCAAATGCTACAGGCATAAGTAATACAAAAGTGTGGAAGAATGCATATCTCTGCCCAGTTATCACATACAGTGTTTTGTAAGAAGGGACGTTGTATTAAACATAATTTCAATATATAATGCACAATTTCCCTGGCATTAAGCACCCATCTATTACAGAATTACAAGTTAGGTACACGTTTTGCACAAAGCGTGTGCTTGTTGCCATAATTCAATGTTTTTCCAGGTTACACCCTGGCAAAAATCGTGGGGCAAATAGTATGAAATGCTACCCCCCGACCCCAGGTGAACAATGCACACTATACCTGTAATTCCCAGTTCTGAGGCATGCAATCAGAATTTTGGTGCAAATTGCATACCTCAAATTTGGTCCTAATTGTATAAATACATGTGCAGCGTGGGCTCTTGCAGTTATGGGTGTCAATGTCCGAGGGACCTCATCGTGTAAGGAAGAGAGACCCACTGTAGAAGATTATCACTTTTTTCCCAGGTTCCTTTTCACCTCCAGAAGCAGACGTTTAGAGATTTTGTCCTCATGAAGTAATAAGAAGTCTTTGTATGAACCACAGTCATACTTCATATTACTTTCTCCTTCTGCTGAACCTACTGGGACTTTCTGCTTCAGATCACTAAAACATCCTGCCAAATCCTTAGCACGCCTAATCTTCTTCCGCAGCTTACACTTAAGTACTGTTGAGCCTAGTTATCTCTTGGCTTTTCCCTGTTGTCCTTTGCTCTGCTTTAAAATCTCTTCAATATTGTTTCAGTGCTGTGGAGATAGGTCCTCAGCACAGTACTTCAAGCAGTGAGCTTACTAACAGATGCAGATATATACTTTGCAGATCGCCACACAAGTCTTCAAGAGCGCATTCGCTGGCTTTACTGAAGAGAAGTGTTCTGATGTGAAAAGTGACTGTGGTTGCAGCATAAAGGCTATGCATGAATGCTACCTATGGCGTGCCCATCTTACACAAAGTAGGTAGGGGTGTGCAAAATTTGAATAATTTTCTTTTGTGTAATGGGGCAAATTTTGGCCATGTTACATGAAATTATGCGTAATTATGCGAAATGCAAATCTGTTGTTTTGCACTATATTTTAGCAAGAAATTCATCCTCACGTCCATTTTGGTGCATTTAAACAAAGTTCTACGAAAAACAGCTGCTCACATTTTGTTGTTCCTGTCTTTGTGCCAATTTTTTTACAACAAATGGTGCCATTCGTGGGAATTTTTTTGTGGAAATTGTGCATAATTACTCAAATTGACATAATTTCAGTAATTTAGCGCAACAATCATAATGCAAAGTTCCTGAAATTATGCGAATTACACCACCATAGTTTAAATTTCGCAGAGGTCTAATTTTAGGGAAGTCTGAGAGGGTGCCTCCTGTTATTCCTACAAAGCAAAACGCACCACCTAATCAATCAATTAACTAAACATTTACAGAGCACAGTTTAAATAACCTGTGAGGGTCTTGAGGTGCTGCAGCTGTTTGCTGCTGCATCGAGGTTTGATCATTCTAGCATTCAGGTCTTTAGTTCTCTTCTAAATTGCTGGATCGACAGTGTGGTCCCGAGTTGCAGGGGGAGGTTGGTCCAGGCAGTGGCTGCAGGTACGAGAAGGAGCGTCCTCCGCTGTTGGCTCAACGAAACCCTGCGGTGTTTGAGAGGGAGAGGGAATCTGATTGAAGGTATCTGGTCAGTTGGTGGAAGGTCAGGCATTTGTTAATGTATGCTGGTCCTTCATTGTGCAGGGTCTTGTAGACATGGGTCAGCATCATAAACTGGCATCTCTTCTGAATCTGGAATCAGTGTAGTTTCTTGAGATGGGGTGTGATGTGATTCCTTCTGGGGAAGTTGAGGATGAGTCTTGCAGCGGATCTCTGTATTGTCTGAGGTCTCTTCAGAAGGCGTGCAGTAATTCCTAAACACACTGCTACACGATTCCTACGTAGATCGTGTTTTCGTAGTCTAGTCTGCTGGTGATAAGGGCCTGCATGATGTTTAAAGGGAGCCACCTGAAGAACTTGTGGAGCATGCAAAGCATGTAGTAGCAGGTGGTTGAGACTTTGTTTACCTGTTTCTTCTTGGATAGTTTGCTATCCAAGATGATCCCGAGGTCGCAGGTGTGGTCTGTTGGAGCTGGGTGTGTGCTGAGCTCCACAGGCCACCATGTGTCGTTCCAAGGCGCAGTGTTGTTCCCAAAGATTAGGACTTCCTTTTTTTCAGTGTTGAGTTTGAGACATTTGTCCTTCATCCAGTCCGCGATGTTCATCATGCATCTGTGGAAGTTATCTTTTGAGGTGGAGGGGCATTCAGACAGTGAGAGGATGAGCTGTGTGTCATCAGTGTAGGAGATGATGTTGAGTCCAAGTGATCTATTGGTGACTTCAAGGGGCATCATGTAGCTGTTGAAGAGGGTCGGAATCAGGGACTTTGGTTTCATTGTCAGTACATGCGTGGCCAGATTAAGGAGAACCTAGTTTAGTTAGGGATGAGGCCTGGAAATGTACTATAGACGTGTACATCAAATGCTTGATTAACAAAAGTGTAATACATAGGGTATTCTTAATTAAATGTGCAAGTTATTTACACCATCCCTTGCAAATTTCTCAGACAGGTGTCTAAAGTTTTGTTGTTTTGTTTGCACAAAGTTTTAGGATGTCGTTGATTTTCGGCTTTCACAAAGATTCCTGTTTGAAGATATTCATGTTTTATGAGATATTTCTCACCTCTGTACTTTTCAGTTTTGCAAAATGGAACACGGATACAAGCTTCACAGGTTTTCTATGCAGGTATAAATGCAAGTAAAAAAGTTTTTCTCTTTTTGTTTCAGATCACCATAAATTGTCGCAAGCATCATTATATAATGTCAGAGTAAAGTTTTAAAACTTCGCAAAGTAACAGATATTTTCATACAAGTTTTGGCGAAAAAAAATAAAAATCTTTCAGTCCTGTAACACTGGTGGTACTTTCCAAATGTCAAGACCTGACTCCTCTCTCTACTAGGTTGAGGTTATGTGTGCTGTGCAGTGTGTTCAGTGCAGTCTGACTTGTACAACACACATTGGGATTGTAATTTTGTGAAACTGGTCCAAATACAAATATGTCATCTTATCAAATGCAAATCATATATGTCCTCAACTAAATACGTGTTGTGAAATTATATGCTTCTCATCAATAGTATTAGAGCAATAATTGTTAGGCAATTATATTATTTAATTGGATGTCACTGTTACAGTGTTTTAAGGGGTTTCTGCATGGTCACATTGTGTAAATATTAAACAGGGTCCTAAAATATTGCAAGGCAAGCTAAAATACAAAAAAACTCGCCTTGATATATTGCATTTTCACAGGCTTGAAAAAGGCTTATAGATGACTATTTACACGCGATTCACAAATTGCATGTCCTGAAGCCTGAACTTGCACTTAGCCCTACATGACGTCACACACTTGCCCACAGACGTTGCCTGAGAATCAGTAATGAAAATACCATTTAAAATATTTAATAAGGGAATCCAGCGGCCAACATGTGCTTCTATTGCCTTGGAAATTGGTCACTTTCAGATTTTTCTTTAACCGCTTAACTGCGGCAGCAATTCTGCCATGGTGCGGCGGTTAAGTTAAATGGGCAGGGCCGTGTCGGCCAATGAATGTTTGCAGCACTACAGAGGTAGTGCTGGCGACGGCCGTTGGCCGACAAATGCAGCGCAGGGGTTAACTGCATCCACCTCGAGCGCTCCAGTTGGGTGAATGTGGGCAAGTTGATAGCACATATTGGCACTGGTATTGGTTAGCATTTTATATTCCACAGAACAGTTCCATCAACACCTGGACTCTTTTTCATTATCTGCTTCCTGTCTCTTCATGCAAAGTCTGTTTCTTAACTATTTGAGCACTTTGGTTTATCAAAGGACTTAGGGGCAGATTTACGAGTTATGGCGCATCTCTGCAAATCAGCAAGGATGCGCCAAAAAAGATGCCACACGCAATTCCCTTCCTGCACCACCACGAATGCGTCGCATTTACAATGCGGTGCATCGTGGTGCAAGGATAGGGCAATGCGTGTCGCATCCTGTGGCGTAAGGGCGGCGCATTGCTGCTGTTGTGTCACAAGCAATGCTCAGGGGCACGCTATGCCTAACATGCTGCGTCAGCCCTTACGTCTGCTTCATCTTATAGATTTCAGTGTGTCACTTATACGAGGCATTCCTGCAACGGAACGCCCACCCTGCGCCGAAATGTCCACATGAAACCTAACGCAGGTTTAATGTGGTGCAGGGCTTTACAACGTTTACGCCGACGCTGCGTCACAGAAGTATCGCAACGGCAGCGTAAATGTGGCGCATGGGACTTGTAAATCTGCCCCATAATGTTTTCTTTTTTTTTGTCTTTGGTATATCTTTGGTTAGAACTGGGGGTCTCTAGTTGGCAGAGGTAGGTACCACTGTCCAAATAAGGACCCTAGCTTCTAGTCAGGGTAAGGAGGAAACACTCTTAGATAACCTCTGCTCACCCCATGGGTAGCTTGGCACGAGCAGGCAAGGCATATCGAAGGCAATGTGTAAAGTATTTGTACCAACACTCACAGTAACACAGTGAAAACACCACAAAAAGACTCCACCACAGTTTAGAAAAATAAAGGTATTTATCTAAACTACACAAGACCAAAACGACAAAAATCCAACATACACAGTTCAAGAATATGGTTACAAAAGAGTTCTTAAAGTTGCAATAAAGTAATCCACAGTTGCGTGAAAAGTTCACAGTTGTGTCACGTTTAGCCAACAGTACCTTTAAATGCGACAAAGTTACAAAACAGAAGCTGGTGCGGTGGAAAACAAGCGATGCGTCACTCCTGAGACCTTGGGGAGACGATGCAACAGCCTCGCTGGATGTAGCGGGCGTGATGCGGTGACTCCGGTCTGTATGGGGAGGGATGCGTCCTTGTATGGATTCAGGTGCGGAGGTTCCGTGAAAAAAGCTTGCAAAGGCAGGCACGATGCGATGATCTTCGGAGTTGCGACGATCTCTGGGGTGACGATGCGTGGACCAGCTGTGATCTTCCTCTCGCAGCTCCTTGATGCGATGGCTCTTTGACGACACTCGCAGCGACGGATGCGGTCCGAAAGCAAGCGGTGCGACGATCTCGCCCAGCGACGACAGGCTCTGCAACGTCACTCGCAGCGATGGTAATCTTCCCGCACCGGTCTGGTGCGTCCAGCAAATGAAGGATGCGACAACTCTGGCAGCGGCAACAGGCGCTGTGACGATCTCGGCCTTCGTAGCGGTGGGAATTTCCTTGCACTGACGGGGATGCGCTCCGCAAGCGAACAATGCGACAAAACTTACAGAAAGTCTTTAAAAGCTTGGTTTCCAGCTTCCCAACACAGGTACAACTTTGAGAGGCACCACACCTGGCCCAAGCACTCTAGGAAGGACAGAACTCTCTCAGCAGAGTTCAGGGAAGCTGGGGGTGAAGTCCTTTTGTTCTTGGGACTTCTTAACAGGGAATCATCTCTTCTCAGGCCCTTGGAGATTCTTTCAAGCAAGGGGGCACAGCACCAAAAGCAAAGTCCTTCCCCTCTCCTTGGCAGCAAAGCAACAGCAGGTCCATCCAGCAGAGCAACAGCAGGACAGTCTTCCTTCTTCAGTTTTGGCTTTCTCCTTGGCAGAGGTTCCTTCTTGATTCCAGGATGATCTAATTTTCTGTAGTCAGGGGTCCGGTACCTATACCCCTAAAAGTCTTTGATCCATTTGTGCAGGAGGACTCTGAGCCCGGTCTGAACCAGTTATGGGTGTTCCTTGAGCACTTTGTTTTCCTGGCTTTTCCTTTCAGAGAGAGGGGCAGGGTCGTCAGCCGCCCAGCATGAGGTGGAGCCAGCATTGTGGAAGGCAGGCACAGCCCTATCCAGGCCCAGGTGCTACCCCCTCCCACCACTCTAGATGCAGATGGAGCTATTCAGCCCAGGGATGGCCCACTCATCCTCTAGGAGCCAACCAGCCCCTGTCACTCACAAATCAGACAGTCAATTCACAAACAGGCCAAGGCACACAGAAAGGTCAGACAAGAGAACAGCAACTTTCTAAAAATGCTGTTCTCAAACACAGGATTTAAAAACAACCTTTTCTAAAAGATGTGTTATTAAATTCTGAGTTCAGGGATACCAGACTTTTCTGTCCTATCTTGCTCCTATGGGAAGATATGCTGGTAGCCACTGTAGCCAGCTTCCCCATGATAGCCTATGGGGCAAGATAGCCTTACAATAGTGAAACATGAAAATGGCTGTAATTCACTACCAGAGCATGTCATCTGCACAAGTACATGCTCTACCTTTCACATACACTGCACCCTTGCCAAGGGGGTACCTTGGGCCTTCCATAGGGGTGACCAATGTGTACAGAAAGGGAAGGGTTAGGCCTGGTCAGTGGGGACCCTGACCAGGAGGATATGGCAGTTCACAGACTGCACACAGGCACTACGGTGGCAGGCCTGAGACACCATTTTAGGGCTACTCATGTGGGTGGCACAACCAGTGCTGCAGGCCCACTAGTAGCATTTGTTATCACCAGCCCTGGCACACTCAGTGCACTTTACTAGGGACTTCTTGGTAAAACAAATATGCCAAACATGGATAACCAATCTCAATAACAATTTACACAGGGAGCACTTGCACTTTGACACTGAACAGCAGTGGCAAAGTGCCCAAAGCATCTAAACCAGCAAAAACAAAATCCAGCACAGCATCAAAAATACAGGAGGTAGAGGCAACAATATAGGGGGAAACCACGCCAAAGATGCCAGGTATAACAACATCCTTATTTTTCTTGAATGCATAATTCTGGACAGTACCTATTCAATTCTTTATTTACGTTGCTTCCCCTTCACTTTCCAAGGGAAGCCTTGTGCCCAGATTTTCTACCAAAAAGTGAGTAAAGCTTACTGTAAGGATCCTTTGATCTTTGTTTGTGTTAACTAAGAACTGCTGATATCGACAGTAGTCTCTTAAGGCACAATTCTGTGCCTTTTCCATTGCAAACCCCGAGTGAGGGTTGAGGACAAACATCAAAACGTGATCTATAACTTCAAAATGAATCATCTAAAAGCAGAAAATGTGTGAAAAGGAATCACTCACTGCACCCGTTACACCATGTGTATCCCTTTGTCAGCTTAATAAAGCCTGCGAGCACCACCACAAACTACTGACAGTCCAGACTGAGCCAATTATAAATTGTATTTTCACTTAAGGTAGCCTGATGAAAACATATTGAAATTCATATTTAGTAGGTTATTGGAACACATTTCACAGAGACCACCATTTTGCATAGCTCAAAGCGGTGTACATCGGTGCAGAACACCATGCATCACAATGAAGATTCTGCCGTTTAAGGACAGTGGGTGACGTTTTTGACGCCTACAATGCAGTCAGAAAGTGTTCATGTCTCCCAGTGTAGCCCGACTTTGACACTGATCTAATTATGTTGTTCAGCAATCTTTGCCAAGGGATGACTGTCAGCCACTGTCATTGCACTCACCGCAGGGGGCATGTAAAATATTTATAAAAGGGTCTTCTTTCCCTGACCTTGTCTATGGGATGCGGGTACTCATGATCAGAAGCTCTTGAATTCTGACAATTTCTAAAATGCAGAAGACCACCCTCAGAAATGTCATATCGCGCAGGAGAATCCCCGACAACAGGGAGAGTTCATGTATACAGCCTATGTCCTTTTAACAATGTCGAAATCTCAAAACAATATCATTTAGAACATTACTGGGAAGGTCAATCTAAACTAAAAAACATGAAGTGGCATTTAGGATGACATGATCTGAAGAAACAGAGGGGTGGGTAGATTGATATTAAATTGCACTGCCTTCTAGCTGTATCTTCTGAATCAAGTTGTGCTAGTGCATTCACCTTAACACTGATAATGTACAAAGGGTTGTACAGGATAGGCACTTGAAATAAGCATACACTCAAAGAATGTAAATTGAAATAATTTACATTGTAAGGGATTAGCCCTAAAATGTGGTATTGTTCTGTCTCTCTAGGGTTTACATTGGCTGGGGCATATGTTTAATGTCTGCATTGTTTGCACTTCCTATCTGAAATACAACTTGGATAGCCTTTCTATAACATAAAACTTGAGGGTCCTTTTGGTACTTCCCTACGCTTGGCTTTAAAGGGAATTAGAGAAAGCTTGGAAGATATTTTTTAACCCTCGATGGTGAAGCATGAACTGCAAACATCATGTCATAGAGAATCAGTAGTCTATGTTAGCCCTTCTTTTAAAAAATTTTTAAATTATGCATAATGAGTTTAGGGCCACATGAACAAAGCATTTTTGCGGTCAGAAATGGCAATCGGACCACTTCCGAGAGCAAAAATGCTTCCACATATATACAAAAACACAAATTGCAATTTGGTAACATGTTACTGAATCGCAATTTGTGTTTGTGATTCGGTAATTGGAAGGGGCGTGTTTAGTGCATTCCTTTCAAATACCGAATCTGAATGGGATTTCTGAATGTTTTGCAACCAAATTACAGTCGCGAAACATTCACATTTTACTGACCCCTTCAAGAAGGTCGTAACCCATTTGCAAATGGGAAGAGGTCCCCAGTGGACACCTTATCCTTTGAAAGTGGAAAACAAATATTTTACAAGAGTAGGCAATGGTCGCGCAGACTCTTCAAAATGCAATAGTTAAGTTTCACTTTTTCTTTTTAAATGCATCCCATTTTATTTCAAGGACAATGGGTTGCATTAAAAAAATTGCTTAAAAAGCAATCACAGACATGGTGGTCTGCTGACCTCAGCAGGCTACCTTCCCTGTGATGGCTGTGATACTTAATAGGTCACAGATTGCGACCTATCTCATTAATATGCATGAGGTTGATCTATGTTTGACCCACTAGGAATCGCTAATGAGATTCAAAAGAGTTTCATACATTAGGAATAACGATTTCCTAATTGTGATTTGGAGAGATTCGCAATTAGGAAATCGGTATTCTTATTGTTAGTGCAGCTGGCCCTTCCTCCTTACGAAAACAAAATAGTAACTTGCTGTTAATATTAGCGAGAAAAAGTAGAATCAAATGTACCTCCAACTACTGTAACATATGGTAAATGTTGGACTTGGCCCTTTTTGCAGGGTAATCCCTGACCATTTTGCCTTCCTCCTATATTTTATCTGACCCGTTTTTGTTGGTTTTATGACTCTGGGCACTTTACCACTGCTGATCAGGGCTAAAGTGCATATGCTATTGTAAATTGATGCATGTATTAGTGATTCCATGATTGGCTGATTTGGTGTACTTGTCAGACCCTAGTACAGTGCACTGAGTGTGCTCGGGGCTTGTAAACCAAATGCTGCTGGTGGGCTTGCAGCACTGGTTGTTCCACCCACAGAATCAGCCTTGTAAAGTGTGTCTCAGGTCTGACATTGCAGAGCTGTGTGCAGTCTGGTACTGCCATGTTGACTGGGCACATGCACCCCCTTGGCAGGCCATACACCTTCCCTTTTCTTCATATCAGATACCCCTATGGAAGGCCCAAGGGCAGGGTGCATTGTAAGTATAAGGTAGGACGTGCCCTGGTGTGTGTAGCATGTCCTAATAGTGAATACAGCCATTTTCGTTTTTCACTATTGCAAGGCTACCTATTCCCCATAGGCCAGAATGGGCAGTTAGATTATTGCATCTTATAATCCTAACTGACTCAGGGAACTAGGTAGAAATTCGATTTTAGTATGCCTGAACTCAGAATAATAACATGCATCATTTAGAAAGTAGGTATGCTCTTGTCTAACTATCCAAGCCTGCCTCTGCTAGGGTGTGTATTCCTTGTCTGGAGTTTGAGTGACAGGGGCTGGGGGATTCCAGGAGACAGGGTGAGTCTGCCCAGTGTTGAATAGAGAGATCTGCATCTAGATGGGAGGGAGACGTTGCACCTGGGACCTGAATAGGACTGTGCCTTCCTTCCACAATGCCGGCTCCACCCCCTGTGGTGCGTCTGATGTCCCTGCCCTGCACTGTGAAAGGAAAGAAGGAGTCATGTAAACAGGGTGCTCCAGGACTGACCATAACTGGTTTGGACTAGGGAAAGGCCCCTCTGCCCTCAGAGGACAAAGGATTTTGATATATAAGTATTGGGACCCTGGTCCCAACAATTTAGATCACTTTTACTGAGGAGAGGAACCTGAAGAAACTGAGGAGAGACTATCCCTAAGCTGTAGTGCTGCATGGAGGATTGACCTGCAGTGGTTGCCTGACTGCCAAAGAAAGAAGAAAGGAACTGTGTGTGCCCTATTTCAACTTGTGAAGGATCTCCAAGGGCTTGAGAGAAGATCTTGCCTCCTGCTGAAGTCTCAGGGACAACAAACTTCAACTTCCCAGCGTTCTTTGGAAGTGCCTGATGCTGTCTTGGGCCTTCTGAGGAACTGCGTGTCGCCATCGCAGCCGCTGCCATTGCATCGTGGATGTCGCCGCTGTAGCTGACGCATTGCACCGCATCTCAAGAAACGTCCCGCTACCCCGAAGAAGCGCGTTGGCGTCGCATCCGCAGCTGTCGCATCATGGATGTCGCCACTGTAGCTGACGCATTGCACCGCATCCAGAGAAGTGTCTCGCAACGAGGAAGAAGAGTGTCCCCGTTGCAGCAGCTGCCGGCGCATCACTGAGTAAGTATGTTGCAGTTGTAGCTGTCGCATTGCACCGCATCACAAGAAGCGCCTCACATCCACGGAGAACTCACACAAATACTATCACCACACAACCCATTTAAAGACTCAATGGCTTTCTGGCGTCGCTATGTCAACGACATCCTAATGATATGGACAGGCACGGAGGAGACGCTACACCATTTCTTAACCTGGCTCAACACACAAGAACCATTCCTGCGCTTCACCAGCTCAAACAGCAGTAATCAATTGCCATTCCTCAACCTAAAGATCAATGCAAAGGACGGCAAACTCTCCACAACCACATATTACAAACCAACTGCAAGGAACTCATTGCTCCAATTCTGAAGCTACCACCCACGCTCCCTTGGGAGAATCTTCCCTTTGGGCAATTTTTGCGCATCAGGTGCAACTGCAGCAGCAGAGAGGACTACAACAAACAGGCAGCCAACCTAGCCCAGAAACTACACCAACGAGGTTACCCGAAAAGAATGATTAACAACACAAAGAAAAGTGCAAGGAACCAAAACTGAGAAGCCCTCATGGAGGTTCCAGAACAAACTGAGGAGTCGGACACCGCACCCCTCACGTGTGTCACAACTTACAACTGCATCTCAAACCAAGTGGCAAAAATAATAAAGAAAAATTGGAGGATCATAAACACAGGCAACCGGGATTGGACACAGCCCCTATTCGTCCACAAGAAATCGAGCAGCCTGAAGGACCAACTGGTGTCGACGCGACCCAGGATCACTGAACCCACAGCAAAACACTACACTACATACTGCGTGGGGCCTGCCTAGAGTCACGGGACATTACCCCTGTGGTGACTGCAGCATTTGCCACCTCACACAACACAGCAAGACCTAAGACCTGGCACCAGGGAAAACGTGGCATAAACTGAAGCACACTAATTGTAACTCTATGAACCTAATATATCTGATTGAATGCCCATGCAAACTCAGATATGTGGGAATGACCACTAGAAAAGTGCGCACACGGATCACAGAACACAGAAGCAGGATCCATTGTAAAAAGACCAACAGCAGACTCATTGACCACTTTTTCCAATTAGGACACACCCCTAATGACATACGGTGGACAGTAATTGAACAAATCCCTGTCCACCCCACTGACAATAAGAAAATTATTTTAACAAATGAACAACGCTGGATTTATAGACTGTCCACCATATCCAGGGACTTAATGACAATATCCCGTGGAACAGCCTCAGGAGATAATCGCATGCTCCTGTGGGGCTGGACACTGACATTTCAAATGGCCCTACAGCAACTGGGTCCTGCTAGCATAGTGCCACAGTGAATATCCCCCCCAATCTAGCACACACATTGTGCCACCCAACCCTGCATGTGACTAAAGCCCAGCTAACCCGATACTGTAACACTCCCTAGTAGATCCCCCACAACCCACCAAGTGAGATCTATTTTTGCAGTAACTATCATTACCAGACCAAATCGGTGTCCAATTACTACCTTCATACGGACCCACTACATGTCAGCGCTATGGTTATTGCTGCCATACTGACAACCACATTCAAGCGCTGCGCTGTCTCACCTACACACACCACCATGCCTTAGGTGGCCGGCTCGAGACAGCACCCTTTTCCCTTAAAATAAGTCATCTTTTTACAAGTAAGTCAAGACCCTTTCCGCAGTTTGGCAACTATTCCTTTATTATCCTTCACAGTCCCTTGATGCTAATACGAGTAGTAGACATCAATAGCAAGTCTTTAGGATGTGATCGTATGTATCTTTTCTTTGTCTATTCCTACAGACACGTCCAGCTGTAAGCCCAGCCAAACGCTACACATGAACGCTACCCTCACAAACCCCGCCTGCCTTTGACAAGCAACACCTGAGGCAATGAGAGGGTATTTCAAGACGCCGGCTCCGAGAGTTCGTTTCCTGCGGAACTCGCGGCCGGACAACAGGTGTATCAATGGGTCTGGAGACCCTGCCAAGTATGTGCAGAGACCTGCCCTCGCTAGTGGTACAGCCGCTAGTCATGCTGCCCTTGGCCGTGACTATGCGTGCACTTATTACCGCTAGTAGCATTTGGCCTTTCTTATTTAGACACTTATTTACCCATTCTTCTCCCCACCTTTTCAGAGTGCATTTAATCCCGACCCTCCGGCGGAGCTCCTGGGAGTTTGTTCTCTGTATTTAGGAGTAAGCACCACAACTGTATACCATGTGTTATTTCTCGCCGCAATTTCACAACAATTACCTACCGCAATGAGGTACTAGCACCCCTACCACATAAATCATACCACCGGCAAATGCCACATTTCGCCACCAGCGCCTAAACACTTCCGCCTTATCCGTTCACACGTTTAGGCACCAGGCACAGACGCCCGAATCCATGTGGTTGATAATTGCGTGTTTTTAAACAATATGTGTCTTCTGTTTGTCCTTTTTATTTTGCTACAGGTACAATCTGAGAGGAAACACCGCTCACATATACAAGCACCTTAGCGTGGTCTACACATACCGGGCATTGACACACATTTTTATCCCTGTAACACCCCCACACATAAAAGGTCCTGATGAAAGCCAGTTTAGTAAGAAGGCCTGGCTGAAACTAGTCGACCACACTGGATGTGGGAGACCAAAAGTCTACCCCCACACGTCCCAAGCCTTTGTTTTTAATTACTGCCTGGGACCCACCAATAAAGCTTCTTCTTGGGACCCCAAGGACAGTATTTTAAAACCTCTCGCAACACACCAGCACAGCACACTCACGTTCCAAAACCCGCTCTGCAGTAGTCTGGCGTCGCAACACACCTGAGGCACACTCGGTGCCTCGAGTGGGGCCCGATGATGAAGCATGCCACCAACTAGTTGGTGGGTGAGGGCCTTCATAAAAAAACATATGGTTTCCCATGCAGACACATAGAATGCAAATATTATCCTAATAGCTAGTTCTCTTTGTTTATACAGACTATCACACCACACATGAGTTATGTGTTACCCGCAGTGGGGGCATCTGTGCTCCCAAGGAAGTTCTGGTTTGCCAAGCAAGTGTTCAACCGCAGGGTTTGGTCCCTGGGTTGGGAAGCCAGGTTCAGGTGTTGTCTGACCTAGAGGAAGGGGCAACTGTAATAAGTGTCCTGACCGAGGTAGCTTCTAGGGGTACCACTCCAGTTGGGAGGGTGCCGTGCTCTGGAAGGTGGTGCAGAGGGAGGGAGTACTCGCCTCTGACCCCAGTGCAGCCTGAGGGTTTAGACCCTAGGTTGAAGGTCCAAGTTCAGGGTGTCCTCCCTGACCTGGAAGCCCAGTTGCAGGATAGAACCCCTGGACTGGTGGGCAAATTGTGCAGGACATCTGCTACAGGCACCCTGATAATTCCTGAAGGGGTACCGCTCCAGGTGGGAGGGTACAGAGCCCCAAGGAGGAGGACCGGGTGTAGGAGAGCCCATCCAAGTCTCTCGTCCAGCTGCCTGATACAGGCCTAGGGCTGGTGGGTCATTCCCAAGACATCATACCTGACCTGACAGGAGGGAGAGTGGACAAAGGGTGCCAAGCACCTGGGGCTACTTCCCCCCCGCTCTCTGATGCCAAAGAGGTTTGAGAGCCCTGAGAGGCAGAAGGCCTGGGTCTGTCTGTCTGTTGGGAAACACCTGTGAGCAACTTAAGGTTATATGCTGCACAGGTGGTGTCCACAGGTGAAGAGAAGGGTTCCCCATGGATTAGCTTGGAGGGCCCGGAGAGTATGGACAGAGGGATTAAAATGGGTTCAGATTGGCATAGAACTGGAATATGCCCCTGCTGTTGCGGGCCAGGTCCATGTTCTATCGCTCAAAGCAGGGAAGCCCATCAGGGTAGTGATTGGTCTCCCCTGCGTTTTGGCTGGAAGGGGGTTGTGTTGGACTTGGCTCTTTTTGCAGGGTCATCCCTGAACTTTTTGCCTTCCTCCTATATTTTGTCTGACCCTTTTTTTGGTTTTATGACTCTGGGCACTTTACCACTGCTGATCAGTGCTAAAGTGCATATGCTCCCCCTATTGTAAATTAATGTATGAATTAGTGATTCCATGATTGGCTGATTTGGTTTATTTGTCAGACCCTAGGACAGTGCAATGGGCTTGTAAACCAAATGCTGCTGGTGGGATTGCAGCACTGGTTGTGCCACCCACAAAAGCGGCCATGTAAAGTGTGTCTCAGGTCTACGATTGCAGAGCCCATGTGCAGTCAGTTACTGCCATATTGACTGGGCACGTGCACCCACTTGCCAGTCCCTAAACCTTCAGTTTTCTTCAAATCAGACACCCCTATGGTAGGCCCAAGGGCAGGGTGCATTGTAAGTATAGGGTAGGACATGCCCTGGTGTGTGTGGCATGTCCTAATAGTTAATTACAGCCATTTTTGTTTTTCACTATTGCAAGGCTACCTATTCCCTATGGGCCAGAATGGGCAGTTAGATTATTACATTTTATAATAATCCGAACTGACTCAGGGAACTAGGTAGAAATTAGCCTTAGGCTGGTTTGTTCCACGTGGCTGGTTTGTTCCACGTTCCCTTACTTTTGAAAAGAAATAAAAAGAATCTACTTGATTGAACTTTGAATTGGATCCACCTCAAGAACTTTTTTCCTTCCATCTGAATGAAACATTTTGCATCTTTCAATTGGTTGTTCACATGAACCTGATTTTCTTTTATGTGTGCTCAGGCATTTGTTGTTGTTTACAATATATATTAAAGCAACCTTTTAGAGGTAATTTTCTTGACAACAATTCAGTAGTAATCGAATTGCTCTCCTCACAATTATCTTTTTTCTGGCCAGCAAACATTTTTAGGCATGGACAATCCCTTACAATGAAAGAAGTGCCACCAGAACATCTAGTCACCATGTTTATCACAGAAAATTAGACAGAAACAGCAAGAGGATAAGGAAGCATTTCCAAAGTAAGCCGAGTGAACCAGTGGTAAGCACCCAACAGTGGACAGAAATTCCTAAAAAAATATCCAAAAGGTGAGGGCGCAGTTGTGCAGCCACTATGGTAACCTGGCATTCTAAGTTGGATAAGACGTCCTGGCAGCCACTGAACGCTCTCATGCGAATATGCAGCTAACAAGCAGAGTGGAACAGTGTCATCTTAAGGATTTGGGAGACACTGGGCACAAAATATTTTGATTGCCCCTGTTTGTCGCACCTTTGAATTTTATTGGCCCCCTTCTGATAATTCCTGCCCTATTTTGCTTAACAAAATTGTATTATATATTGAAGGCAGAGATACAGAAATATACAGAAGTGAGCTTGAGAGAAAGTTCACTTTACCCGGGGGCCCATGGAAGGTGGGGGACCCGTACAATTGCCCACTTTACCCATGCCTTAAAATGTCTCTGGAGAGGGAGAGATAACTAGGGTTGGGTGTACCTGCCTCAATTCTCTCTGACTTAATTACTCATAATTTCCCCAAAATTGCTCAAAATTATGTGTAATTGTGTGAGAAGCGTAATGCCATCATTTAGAGCTATGTTCTTACTGCAAAATGCACCGTTGTATCTAAAATGGGCCAGAGGATGCATTTTGCAATAAGGAAATAGCACTAAATGCTAAGGGATACGAAGAGCAGTAGCCAACAGCCGCTCGTGGTCTCTTAGTTCATTATTCCTGTGCACTCATGGTTGGATTTTTCCCCAAATTACTTATAATTACTCAAGCTGGAGTAATCGCAGAATTTTGGTAATTTTGTATCACAACAGTAATGTGTAATTGGTGAAATAATTTAAATTACGCCAGTGTAATTACAATTTTGCCCAGGTCTCGAGAATGAAGTTTCCTGGAATCCTATTCATGTAGTACTTTGCATTCCAAAGCAATTAATATCAGGGCATTTAGGGCCATATGTATCAAGCACAAATGCGTTCGCAAACACCAACATTTGCAGAATTTATGCTAAATGGTATCTATGAAGCAAATCTGGGTGAAAAATAAGGAATCGCAAAATTTACAATCCCTTATTTTGCGATTGCATTTAAGGAATTGCAAATTTTGCGATTCCTTAAATGCAATGTAAGAAGCACCAAAAAAGTGCAATTTGGCCTTAAGGAATCGCAAATTACCACCAACTTCAAGTTGGTGGTAATTTGCAATTTCTTTGAAAAATTCACTTTTTTGCATTTTTCAAAGTGCTATGTGAAGCACATACATGCCCTTAGTGCATGTATGTGTGCCACATGTGCACCCATGCCTATTTCAGGGGTGCAACAGGGTGTACTTTTGACACCCCTGCACCCTTGAAATTGCATTCTCAATTTGCGATTCGCTAATTGCGAATCGCAAATTGAGAATGCCTTCCCATTCATTCCTATGGGCCTCCAGGCCCATAGAAATAAATGGGGAGGTATTCCTTAATTGTGAATCGCAATTTGAGATTAGAAATTAAGGAATATGCAGGATTCGCAAAATTTATTGCAAATCCTACATACATAGCATTTTGCGATTCTCAAATAGCGATTTGCAAAAAATCACTATTTGAGAATCGCAAAATGACTTTTTGATACATATGGCCCTTAGTCCATACTACCTCAACCATCTACTGGTGGCATGGTACTTTTTGAAAATGTTACAATGGGAAACAATAACTATGGGAAAAATAAGGGGAAAGAAATTAAGTATTTGGAGTATGGAAACATTTAATGAAAGGAAAAATTAAAGTACTAGGTAACCCTCCATAACAAGTTAAAAAAAGTCAAGAGCAAGAGGTTGGATAAGTGTCCCATAAAGATATAATACAAAACTAAATTCACAATCTGATATTAACGGGAAACAGTATCCTAAAATGAATCGAAACAGGTTAATGTGCCTGAAATTATAAAATGGAACACAGCCACCCTTTTGCCTCCACCACCTGTGGGTCCAGCCATCATGCATCATGTGCACTTCTAGCCCTTGCACACTTGATCTTTATGTCCCTGGCAGAATAAGCAAAGCCAAAAGAAGAGGTGACTTTGGTTGTCATGGATAGCGCCTCAGGTCTCATCCCACTAGTTCACAAATGGCCCTCTGAGCAGAATGCATCACTCCAAGAACCATCCTGGATCGATGCTCATTCAAGTACCCATCGCCACGAAGTCAGATGCAGTAACACAAAGTTCACAGAGGCACCAAAATACTGGTCTTACCTCAGGCTTTTTTTTCCTTTTTATTGCGTCCTCGAAAGGGAGGTGATAAAGGGAAGTAAAACACTGCCCATTGTGCTGCTTCTACTAAGCATTCTTGGACTGGATATTCAGGGCTGCCCTTGCACCCACCACAGCCCACTTGGTATTCAGCAGCCAAAGCAGACATCTCCCACTCCTGTAAGCACTTGGGATCCAAAGTCCATTGGTATGGTGGATGAAGAGTTAATTATGAACGACCTGCATTCCTTCTCTTGCTAGAATCTTGGCATAGGCTTTAACTTTTACTTCACAGAGAGCCCTTTTAACTGTGCCTGTTTTCAGTGCGAAAAAACAAATTATGTAACCTAATCAGTGGTATCTGCATGCTGCAGCGGTGTTGGGATGTAAAGCTTGGATCAGCTAGAATAACTGTTTATGTAAAATTGAACCATTATTGTATTAATATTTTATATATAACAAGAAGAGATTTTTTAGAAGACTTTTTTAACTGCAGAGTTTGAAAATCTAGTTAACCTCATGCAGTTGTACAATTGCAACTGTGTGTTCGAAAACAGCAAATGCTTGCTATTTATTCGCATGCAGGTTCATAATTTTGTGTCTTAGGTCAAGCACACTTCCTGCTGCCAAAAGATGGTAGGGTTCTCAAACAAAAGTCTGAAACAGATAGCAAGAGAAACGCTGCAAAACTAAAGAAATATGATGCCTCCTACGTGGAGTTTGGTTTCACCTGCATCGTTGTTTCTGGAGAAATTAGGCCACAGTGTGAGATTTGTGGTGCCACCTTAGCTGACAACAGTTTGAAACCAAAAAAAAAAAAAAGTAGTCATTTGGACACCAAACATGGGTCTCTCGCAGGGAAGAGTAGATATTTTTTGCCAGGAAGTTGCCCACGTTAACCCAACAGAAAGAAGCAGTGAAAAATATAGCATCCACTCCAGCAAATGCCTTGAAAGCTTCACAACAAGTGGCATACCACATAGCCAAAAACTACAAACCTTTTACAGATGGAGAAAATGTGATTCTGCCAACAATTCTTGATGACGCTAAGACAATGCTTGGCAAAAAGGCAGTCGAGAAGTTAAGAACAATACCCATCCCAGACACAACAGTTTGCCACTGTATCTCTGTCAGAAGACATCCATGTACAGCTGATAGCCCGGTTGAAATTGAGTTGGTTTGCTTTGCAGTTGGATGAAGCAACTGACTTGTCTAAGGAAGCACATTTAATTGCTTATTTCCAATATTGTTATGAAACTGCAATCTTGGAAGATGTTTTTTTCTGCAAGTCAATCAAGGGGTGAGCAACAGCATCTGTCCTGTTTGACATTGTCAGTGACTTCTTTGGTCTCCATGGCTTAAAGTGGGAAAATTGTGTTGGGATCTACATAGAAAGTATTCCTTCCAATCATGGTGCTAGGGCTGACCTAAAAGCTAATGTGGTAATAGTGGTTCTACATATTCTGTGACCCACTGTATGATACACTGGGAAGCAATTGCTGTTCAAAATATTGACAGTGAATTTTAGGATGTTCTGCATTCTGATGGAAAAATAGTTATTTCATTTGGATCCACCCCACATGAGCGCATTTGTTTGCAATTTTATGGGCGGAAATGGGAGCTGAACAGCTTCACACTGACCTCCCTTGCTACTGAATCACATTTTTGAATTACGGAATGAAGTTAGGCCTTTTCTTCTGGATTTGGACCCTTGCAAAGCAGAACTACTAGTTAATGCCCAGTGGCCTGTGCTTTTAGCATACCTTGCTGACATCTTTGAGCAGTTATACTCCCTGAAACTTTGCAAGGAACTGAAATCACTTCTTTTATGACGAATACGAAAATATCTGCATTCAAGACAAAGCTGGAATTATGGAGAAAAATAATTGAAGCTGGCCTCTTTGAGCCATTCCCATGTTTAGCAGCTGCTCCCTGAGGAAACCGAATATGACATTTCAAGTGTTGCTGAGTTAATAACAAATCACCTGACATCTCTCAGGGACAATTTACAAAAGCATTTTCCTAAGGACGATCACCACATGAATGATTGGGTCTTTTAACAATTTTTGACAGTGGTGGGGATCCATCTCCTGATTTACATTCAGGAAGAACTTAGGGGCCGATTACGATGGCGGTTTTGGCCGAAAATGCCTGCAGACACTCAGCTTTGACAGAAATTGCTGTCAAAACTCTCCTTCCTTTCAGCTCATCGTATTTATGTGAAACTGGGTTCTCAGCTCTTGCGGTATTGTATCATTCAAGGCTGGAAGTGGAGCACAACTTGAGGATGGCAGTAGCAAGTATACAGCCACAGATTGACTGTCTCTGTGGGTGAAAACAGGCAAACCCATCGCAATAGTTTTGAAAGTGTTTGTTTTTACCTATATCAAGAGAAATTATGTTTTATGTAGAAAATAAAGCAACAATGTAAAGTTTTCTTGGAAAGCTGAACTGTGTAATTAGCCTCTGGTATCTAACCACAGGCACTCAATAATCTTCAGTTTACTGACAAGCTTATGTTTAATTTTATTTGCCAAATATAACCAGAAATGACCTGGGGTATGCAGGTAGGACTGGCTGTCGATGATGCAGAGTACCAGTGTCCAGAAAAGTGGCGTAGCTAGACCTTAGGCCAACTGTGGCGGTCCCTGAATTTGAAGTCCCATGACGGCTGCAGGTAAGAGCGAGAGGGTTGGGGGTTGCTGGCAATTCCTGCATTTGTCCCCCCACGATGGCCGCAGGTAAGTAAGAGTGAGAGGAAAGGCTGACAGCCCAAAAACTAATTTCACCCGAGGCAGACCACCCCACCCCCTTACTGCAGCACTTCCTGAAATTTCCTCAGGTGGTGGTGGGGTGGCCAAACCCCCAAAATCATTTTGCTGGGCAGAGGTGGGGAGCCCAAAAAAGGAGCCTACTGGTCTAGTCAAATTGTGTGAAAACTCATTATTCTTTAACATCAGCAGATTGTTTTTACTGAGTAAAATATTACTGCAAATTCTTTTCTATAAGACGTTAGAAGTTAAGTTAAAAAAATGCGTTATATTAACGCAAAAGCCCCGAAGTGATATTGACTTTTGCTCATAATTAAAACAACCTAATTCAGATCCTATTACTCCATTAAAATGTGTCTGAGCACATATACCTAAATGGTTAATTTCATTTTCTGTTCAATCCATATCAGCTAAACAAACTGCCAACACTTAACGTGATTAAGTTAAGATCACGCACAAGTCAGCTCACAGCCACAGGCTGACACACGCAGTCGATACACAAGGGCTAATTATGTGGAAGTTAAAAGTTGCCTTTCTTTGTGTTCTGCTAAATGCTTCATGCAAAGATATCATCATGAGGTATACTTGAAATGATGTACCAGAACAAAACCAGCCATATTTAGTACAACTAGCTTTCAAGTTCTCCATATCCAAATATAGAATTTAATTGCCCAGTATTTGTTCATTTGAAAAGGCTTTTCATATACGTACACATCTGTCGCTTTGCTTTCATGTTTCCTTTCCTTTCTGTTCTCTTTTCTAGTTTCTGCCATTTCTTTCTTTCTTTCTTTCTTTCCTCCTTTCTTTCTTTCTTTCTTTCTTTCTTTCCTTCTTTTTTTCTTTCTTTCTTTCTTTCTTTCTTTCTTTTTTCTCAGCTTATACATGTGTATTTGGGGTACTGTATTTATTTTTTCATTTATAAAGTTTTATATAGCACTAACATGACCCTGAAGGGTTTCAGAGTGCTTCACATTGCGGACAGGGAAAAAAATGCACAGTAAAATTGCCACTTGAAAACCTCAACAACCTGTTTGATTTTGAATGGTATGCTGAGTTCTTTTTTACCATGATAGAATTTGCAATTTTCTTTCTATGAAAGATTTATGGAAACGTCAAACTAACTGTATTCTCCCGGTAAATTTTGGTGTAAATCTGTTCAGCCATTGTGGCTGTAGAGTTGTCTCAAGTTCCTATGGGAAACTGCATGGTGAGAACACGTTTTGAGACACTTACCCATTTTCTCACACCTCTTTTTCACAATTTTCATTGTTTCTAAACTTTGATATTTAAATTTCGCTTTCCCTGATGTGCATTCTTTCCTCTCTTTTTAGCCCAACAAGTTTGTATGCTGTTCATTATAAAAGATCCAATTACTGTTCGGGTCACCATGTTTTGGTTTTTAAAGGAATCCATGCACTTCTTCCCCCCCTCTCTTTTCTTCTAACCACAAGAAGTTTTTGTTCTGGTTAATGCTAAGATATAAAGAAGCAACCCCGGTGAACAAATCAACTGGTTTTGAACACACAACATAAGGCACATAACTTGATGCCTTCCATGCCTACTGATTTTGGCCATCATCTCCTATGAACAATTCAGCATGAAGTAGTGCTGGTTAGTTTTTTCTGGAGCAGTTCAATTGTTTGGACTGGGATCCAAATATACGTCCAATAATACCATTTCAACTTGGTGAACTGGTTCTAATGTAAAGTACTCCAGTACCTTCGTACTACATAAAACTGCATAAAAAAGATGTATTCTGGGGATAGTGCAACAGTTGGAATATATATTTTTTCTGTAATTAATACAATATAATTGGTAGGTTCAGGTGGGAAAATGGCTATGCCAGATGATTGCAGGCATAGTTTATTAAAGGCACTATGCAAGTTTTGTGTCCAGTCCAAAATGTCTTTGTGAATAGGCACTAATAAATGCCTTAAGATTCTTTCTGTTACCAGGGTGCAAATGACCTGGAGTAGTTAACATTGCTTCCTTGTATTGTCTAAACATTGTGTAAATGAACTTGCTTATGTAAAGATAGCAACCTGTCTCCAAGAGCTATGCAGTAATGACCACTTCGCTCCAGATTTCCACTCCACGGAGGCTTAATATTACAGCCACACACAACATGGGCACAATGCTTGTATACTGTTGACACAACCATAAGTAGTATGCTTTTGGATCTGCAAAATAATAGAAACGACTTGGAGTACACAAAAAACACAACAAATCTTTGGAAAATGAAAGTGCACATAGATTACACATAGTCACCAGCCACTTAGTGGTGCAATGACACCAAAGTCTACAGTGAGTAGAACGGGGTTTCTAACATTTCACTTTGACCCTTTTGTCCTTTGAAATCGAAAGGTGAGCTTGAAGAAGTTGTGTGATGCATGTGCGCTTACGTGTCAGGAAAATATGCACACCAGTGCTTTAAGTGGCCCGGGTCCTGCCGCTGCTCAGCACCGGCAGTTCTAAAAAACAGGTGCCGAGATGGGTCCCTTTTGAGCTCTCCATTTATGGCCTCAGTCTCAGGGTGGAAAAAATAATCCTAACTCTGCAGCACTACCACCCTTTGATGCCTTTGAGGTAACTTCAAAGAGACTCGATATAGTTCTATCACAGTCTCATCATTTGAGAAATCAAGCATTTTCAATATTATATAAAACAAAGCCATAGTTGTTGCTTATTTATCTTACGCAACTAACAACCATTGGCAAATCCAATAGTCCTGGCTTCTTGTGGGTATAATTTTACTTGTTGTATCATGTATCTGGATGCAATGACGGAAACAGCAAAATACCAGAAAGGTGGCACACTATGCTAAGCACAGATTTTTTGCTTAGGTGTTTTTAAGCCACGCCCTTCATTACATCGGTCACACCCATTTGAGAGACCCCCCAGTTTTTTCATCCCATTTAAAGCCCTAATGTACACTTACGGCCACATGCATCAATGTTCCCGTTTGCGATTTCTTAATTGCGAAAATTAAGGAATCGCAATTAAGAATTCGCAAGCGGCTATGCATTAAGAAATCGCAATTTTTTTTGCGATTTCTTAATTTTCCTTAATTGCGATTCACATTTTGCGAATCGCAATTAAGGAATCCCTTTCCATTGATTCCTATGGGTCTAGAGGCCCGTAGGAATGAATGTGAAGGCATTCTCATTTTGCGATTTGCAATTAAGGAATCGCAAAATGAGAATGCAATTTCAAGGGTGCAGGGGGGGTCCAAAGAACCCTCCTGCACCCCTGAAATGTACCTTTAAGTACTCTTTTCACACACACATGCCCCAAGGGCATGTGTGTGTGTAAAATGTAACTTTCAAAATGCACTTTTGTGCATTTTTGAAAGTTTTCGCAAATTACCATGAAGTTTAACTTCATGTTAATTTACCACTACCTATTTGCGATTTCGCAATTTAAAAAAAATCATGCATTGCATTTAAGAAATCTCAAAACTGCGATTTCTTAAATGCAATCGCAATTTAAGAAATCGCCAATAAATTGCGATTTCTTAAATTGAAAAAAAAGCAAAAAGTTTAGTGCATCCCAAAAAAGGGATTTGCATTCGCAAACGGCCGAATTTTGTGATTTGCACCGTTTGCGAATGCAAAAACCCTTGATGCATGTGGGCATATAATTCTAAACACACCTTCTGTGGTGCCACTGGAGTCCAGGGTTATGGGATGTCACCTCCAACAGCTCTTTCATTTTCGGTGAAATAATACACTGGGCCTGAATACTGCATTCAGATTACTGATGCACATCCTGGCATCACTCAGAAACAAATGTGTCTAGTGTAGCAAGAACAGAAAGGAGAAATGCGAACATATTACAAAAAGTCTCTCCTTTTCAGTAGCTTAAAATGAGTGCTAGCACCAGTAAATGTTGAGATTGCTGGGGAGTTAACGCATTTGTATCACAGAAACCTGTACAATGGTAGAACACAATAGAAAAGATGTATTGAAAAGATATTTAGAATTTTTTTCTTACCGTTTCAGAAAAATGTGAAGCTTTCATTGCCATAGATGTTAAAGTTAAGATCACCAACCAGAATGTATCAATAGAGGCACAGCGGACGTCGCGAGGACAGGGAATACTTAACAAAAGACGTTCCAAACTTTAAACTTTTGTACTCTTTGTGAGCGTGTCTCCTCTGCAGTTTTTAAATAGACCACAGTGTATGTGCAACTGAATATGATGTCATTTCATCTTATTGGGCAAAAGATTTTTCATAGGTAATGGAGAACCCACAATATAGAACGTGTGCTAATGTGGACACTGCTAGAAAATAACTAAAGAAAAAGAGACAACGCAAAATGTATATGGCAGATGAAGATATAAACAATCATTTTAATCTTAGATAACATTTAGTATCAATTGTGTTTCTAGACTTTCAAATATCAATCTTGGTTTAAGAAACAGCAGGACGTAGCAAGGGCATTTAAGGTAACAGTGAGCCACATACTACACTAGAACTCACAGACCACATTTAGATTTTCAGTGTAGTACCCTGTACAGTCTTCTGTTACTGGTAGATAACATAAAAAAATATCACATAACAATTCTCTGTAGTTTACATTATCGAAGAGGAGTAGTGGACTTGGTTGCAATTATAAAATCATCTGGCAAAGATTTGCCTACTGAGGTGCCCGATGTCTAGAAATGCCATATTGTACTGCTTAATTGCAAGACTATAGGTTGGTAAGAACTTAGGATTCTAATTAGTTCCTATGGGAGCAGGATCAATATTTATTTGCATATCGCTTGGCCAAAACTGAAGTGGGGAAAAAACGATTGATTGGGATGCGGGCCTAGTGATTATCTGTGGCTGAGAGTAATTAAAGTTTTCAATTAACCTCCTTTTTATTGTTGTCCTATAATTAGTGCCTACTTTTCTCATGTTAAATATGTGCAGGTTTGAAAATGTAACTCTGATGAAAATGTAACTTTGTAGCAGAAGATAATTATCACATGGGATCAAGTCTGCATAACTTATAATTCCAAACCATGTGCAAACAGGGATTTGCGCAGTGGTTGGAAGTTATTTTTTGGGCTACTCTTAACGAGATCCTAAGTATTTACACTGGAACCATTAAGATCCCTGAGAATTACTCCCATTTTTAAGACGAAGACCGTAATTTGCAGATGCTTCTGTGGCAAAGCTCCTTGGAAACAACCTTAAGCTCTATTTAAAATATTGTATTCCTTCTTAAAGAACCTTCATATTGATGCCTTATCCTATAACTCGTGAATACAGTTTCAGTGCCGCTCCGTGCTCTTGGTGCTGCAACTCCTGAATGGACCCTGTTTCCTAATGTCTTCCTGTCCCTCTACAAGCTATTACTTTGCTCTAAATCTGTTCACTCTGTTTTCAAGATGGCATGTGCATCTTCTACAGTTCTACATCATCTTCATTGTCCACCTCATCTTTAACATCTCAAGATTTCACCTATCTATATTTAGCCCATTTGTTCATAACAGGTCAGAAATACAGCATTTAGTATCTCTACTTGCCCAGAATGCTATGTTCGGTTATTTGTGTTGGTATAGTGCACTATCACCCATGAGAGAATCGTACAGCTTATATTTTCTGAAGTAAAACTGTGTGTTTGTTGAACAACATAAAATTTGAACTGGTGCAAGGCTGATACTGAGCACCCCTCAAAATGTGTTGACCTATCATCCTGATAGATGACAGGCCACCATCTGAACCCCTAACCACACAAGTTAGCAAACAGATTGTGCATCCTCAGAACATGATAACTCTGATTCCCCAACAACATGGACTCAGCAAGGAAATCGTGGAAACAGATCTAGAATCCTTTCACTCAGTTACTAATGCATACCCAAAGCGAAACACCAGAAGTACACAGTATGCGGTTTCAATATTTATTGAAGCAATGTGATTCTTGAGTGAAATACTTGCGCTTCAAAGACCAATAGAAAAAACACAATAATGTGATCAACATTACAAGAATGGTGAAAAAGATGAACCGTTCAACCATTTTGCCGATTACAGAGATTATATGTTTACATACAAGTACTGTAATATATTGTACTCCTGCCTAGCAAAATATACCCTATCATGTCTAAGGTGAGAGGATCTGCCAAATCCCTATAGGATTGTCTAACTGCCCATTACCTGTGGGTAAGTGTCAGCATGGTGCCCATCGTGGTGTAGAGTTGGACAGCATTTTTGCACTAGATTACACAAATCAGCTGAGCTGTAATTATGACATGGACCAACCCCTCATTTCCAATGAAATGCGCCTCTGTCTATACAAAGACTTGCTGTCATATATATAATAACATCCTCCATGTTACCATGCTGAAGCTCCAGCCAGGCTGCTATTGTTTATTCCTTTGTGATAGCTTTGTCACTGAGTGGCCAAAACAAATAACATCTTGAATGCTGAACTTAACCTTTGTACAGAATGTTCAAGGTATTCTGAGAGACTGTCTCCAAAGTGGTACTGTAAGGAAAGTAGAGTTCAAAGAATGTTATTCCATACCTGCACAAAAATTAATGTGTGTCAAATGTCACTGAGTTTAAGGAGAGAAGGCAACTTAAGAACGTGTGCATGTAAAATGGTGATTTTTTAAAAAGGGCCTAATACCTCCACGTGACAATGGTGTCCTGGTGCTTTGCAGATATATGAGGCCGGTCTTGAGAGGAGGAGTTACTCGAAGAGGCAAGTCTTCAGCTTCTTGCAGAAGTCAAGGAGAGAGGAGAGAGGAGGAGCCTCTGAATATGAAGTGAGAGAATGTTCATTGCTGTAGGTGGGATGTTTGAGAAGGGCCGACCATTGGATCTCTTTCTGTGGATGCTTGGGTCACTTGCTAGTAAGAGTCCTACTGAGCAAAGGTGACTGGAGGGTTGGTAAAAATATAGGCAGCTGTTCAGGTAGGAAGGGCCTGAGTTGTGTAGTTCTTTGTAAATGTGGGTGATGAGCTTGTATTGTGCACTGCTCAACTGTATATTGGCGAGCCATATGTGCTCTTCGTGGAAGACTGAGGATGAGTCAGGCAGCTGTGTTTTAGGTGGTCTGTAGTCTCTTTGTGAGTTGCTTAGCGATTCCTGGATACAGGGAGTTTCCATAATCCGGCATGCTGGTTTTGAGTGCTTGGGTGATGGTATTTCTGGTGCTGTTCGGTAGCCGCTTATATATCTTTCTCAGCATCCTCAGTGTGTGGAAACAGAAAGAGGTGATTGCGTTGACCTGGGCGGACATATTCAGTTTGTTATCAATGATGATCCTGAGGTCTTTTGCATTATGCTGGGGTTTGGAGTTGCTCCAAGGTGTGTAGACCATCATGTGGAGTGCAACAGCAAGGAATCCTTTCTGAAGATCACCACTTATGTCTTGTCAGTGTTTAGTTTGAGACAGCAAGACTTCATCCAATGGTGACCATGTCAGTTACGTAGGTGGTAAAGTTGTTGCACGTACTGGGGGTTTTGTCCGAGAGGGGCAGGATCAGTTGCATGTCATCAGCATGAGATAGGATCTTCATGTCGTGATCGTGAATAAAGTCAGCCAGTGGGTACATGTAGATTTTGAAGAGTCTGCAGCTGAGAGAGGAGCCTTAGGGTACTCTAGAGGTCAGATCTGGACTTCCTAAGAGTAAGATGCCAAGTCTTTGTTCTCCCAGTTAGGAAGGTGCACATCCATTGGAGGGTGGGTCCTAGAACACCAATGGAAGACCATGCCAAAGACAGCTGAAATGTCTAGTAGGATGAGGGCTATGGCTTCTCCTCTGTCTAGGATCCTCCAAATGTTGCCTGTTGGTGTCATGAGGACTGTGTCTATGCTGTGGTGGGGTCTAAAGCTTTACTGTATAATGTTGAGGTTTTCATATATATGTTGGTGATTTTGCTACCGAAGACAGGGATTGCTGCACAGTTCTTCAGATGGTGTAATGTTGCTGGCAGTGGCTACAGGCATTGAGAAGTCTTTATTAATTGAGAGGATTTCCTTGCAGCTGTTGGAGCTGGTGTCGATGAAGTCTGCTAGGATCTACCACTGGTTTCCTGGATTTGAAGATGATGGTAGCGTATCAGCTTGGATTTGAAATTTTCTTTATCCACATTTGCATGGCCTATTCTCCACCTACGTTCTAGCTGTTTGCAGTGTTGTTTGGCCATTCAGAGTTCTTATGAGTACCAGTTGGTTTGGGTAAATGTTCTTGCCAGTTACCCTTGTTAATGGGGGGGCCATTTTGTAGGCACAGGTAGAGATCCAGCAATTGAAGTTCCTGATGTCACTTGTTAGGTTGCCTCGTGTTGTGGGGGATTTTGGGAGAGGGTGGAAGCCCAATCCATTTCTGATTTGTTTTCCCAGCATCGGGGTGGGGGGGCTGTGGTTGTTGCTCTTCTGTTTTCTGGAATGTCGATATTGAAACTATCGAGGGTGTGGTCGGGCCAGGTGATGAGTGTGCATTTATTGATTGTGACGTTGCTGAATGATGTGAAGACGGGCTCAAGAATGTGTCCAGCAGAGGGATCAGATACAAATTAGGTGAGCCTGAGGTTTTCAAGGCTTTTGAGCAGTGTGACTGAGTTGGTGACCATGAGGTCCACTAGGTGGAAGATGAGATCTGCTAGGAGGATGAAGGAGCAGGAGTCGATAATTAGTGGGGGTAACAAAGTCTGCAATGTTGTTGTTGAGAAGTCCTGGGGGTCTGTAGACAAGAGTAACATGCAGAGTGAAGTTTGCTGTGATTTTGAGAATGATAGTGATTCCTCCCCCAGGCTTGTGTTGGCAGTCTTGCTTGATGACCTGTTATCCGGCGGGGATGGCTGTGGTGATGTCTGGTGCAGATGCTGGGGTCAAACATGTTTCTGTGAGGAAAAGTAGGTCTGGGCTTAGTTATCCAGCAGATCCTAGGTCTCCATGGCATGTTTGGTGAGCAAAAAGGTGTTGAGTAGCATGTATGAGAGTCAGGAGTGGGGCAATGGTGGAGTCTATTTTGAGTTTTCTTGAGTGGCTTGGGTGCTAGGTGTGGGTGTTTTCATGGTGGGTGATGGAGTGGTGAGTGTTGGTGTGGTGGTGTGCCCGAAACAGAAGCCTTCTCTGTTGTGTGGCAGGGCACGGCATCAGCACTGTGCGCAGTGGCCAGAGTTGAGAGCCTGGAAGCGCTCAGCAAGGGGGAGATGGGTCGGGAAAGAATCAGGCTTTCTAGTGTTGTGTTCGGTCAAGGTGTGGATAGGCGTAACTTTGGCGGCCCTTCAGTGTGCAATCAGTGAGCCCGCTGTGTATGTCTGCTGCTTGTCTGTGTGCAGCTGCTATTAAGTAGGTCGTGGGAGGGAGTAGCACCATGGGAGGTAGGAGAGTGCTGCAGTTTATATCTTGTGAAGTTTTTACATGTGTTTTGGCATGCTAAAATCTGGAAATCATACACTTTTAAATTAGTTTTGAGCAAAAATGGCTTACAACATCCATCATTAAACAGTTGTTTAGAAAAACCACAGCAGTGTAGAAGGCTAGGGAAAGAAAGACATTCTGCACACGATGGGTGGGCCAATAATTGGGCTCTACACAAGACTTCAAATGCATAATAAAAACTTTGTACGCTCTTAGTTATCAGCATAGTAATATCATATCTATGCTATTCTTTGCCAGATCGCTTCAAGTTATTTACAGTTACACTATAACATCAATTGTCTAACTTCTGCATAGCTTTTTAGTGGACCTAAATGATCACTGAAGGCCAATTACAGTGAAGCCCTTTCCAGAAGCTGCACATGTACCCCCTGTAGTTAAGAAGTCAGCATTGCTTTGAGATACATGTGAGATACACATTGCTGGGGAAACAGCACAATTGAAATCCAATTAGATAGCAATACCTTTCAGTCTCTCCTCTTTTGTAAGTGTTGCTATTAAATTACTGGCTTACTGCTCAACATGCAGCACATATTTTACCACCTTGTCTCACAATGCAGAATATAGCACTTTAGTGGGAGGACAGGCTATAATTATTCTGTAATTTACCAAGCAATCTATATACATACAAACATGTGGGAGGCTTATGTGCTGATGTTTTTTAGGAAGAACTTTAATTTTACACCAGTGCATTCCTATTGTAATGAAAGGTGTGAAGGTTCTATTTATAGGAATGAATATGAAAATCAGTCGTAAGGTACTGCAAGCGGATGCGCCAAGTGATAAACAAACTATCAGAGAAGGAAAAGCACACAAGCAGTGGATGTGGACGAGCAGAGACACACACCTCACTGGTTATTAGACCTGCAGGCCTCAATGTGAGTACAGTGCCATGAGCCATTACAATAAGCATTCATCTGGTCTCAGTACATCCCTGTTTCATATCAGGCCTGCCTGTCTCTGTGTCTCCTTGGAAGCCATGCTCAGCCTTAATTTCTCCAACCCTTCAATGTATTTTCCATTTATGATCATTTTTGAGAATGGAATAGATCATTTGAGGTGTTTGTGTCTTGTTCAATGAATGTCCAAATCGTGTTTTTAATAATTTATACAACAGGAAAGTAAACAATAAAAGGAATCAATCAATCATTGAAATGTATCAATCAAACAGCATTTGTGTATCACAGCACTGGCATGCCTATGGGTATCTGGGTGATGTGTCTCCACCGAAGAGCCAGGCCTTGAGCCTCTTTCTGAAGTCTGCCAGCGAGGGGGCCATACACAGCTAAAGGGGAAGGTCGTTCCAGGTCTTGGCTGCGATTTAGGAGAAGAAGCGTCCCGACCCACGCTGAGGCTGCAACAGATGTGAGGGTTGTTTGTGAGGGCGAATGAAGATGAGCGTAGGTGTCTACAGGGCTGGTAGAAGTTCAGTTGATGGTTTATGTAGGCAGGCCCTAGGCATGGAGGGGCTTTGTAGGCATGTGTGAGGATCTTGAACTGGCATCTCTTCTGGATGGAGAGTCAGTGGAGGTCTCTCAGATGAGGGGCAATATGGGTTCATTTTGGGAGGTTCATGATGAGTCTGGCTGCAGTAGCTGAATGGTCTGAAGTCTTCTGAGGAGCTGAGTGGAGATGCTGGTGTAGAGGGCATTGCCATAGTTGAGAGGGCTGGGGATGAGGGCATGAGTGATGGTCTTTCTGGTGTTGGTTGGAATCCATCTGAAGATTCTGCAGAGCATGGAAGTAGGAGGAGGTGACTGCACTGACTTGTCATTTCATTGTCAGTTGGCTGTCGAGGATGATGCCGAGGTTGCGTGCAGGTCCGAGTTCTGCAGTCCACTGGCTGTGGTCCCATGTGGAGGTGGTCTCTCCGAAGATCAGTACTTTAGTTTTGTCAGAGTTAAGTTGGAGATAGTTGTCTGCCATCCATTTGGCTTTCGAGTCATGGCATTGTAGAAGTTAGTTTGGGCGTTGAAGGGTCCTCAGTGAGTGAGAGGATCAGTTGAGTGTCATCTGTATAGGATGAATATGCCTTTTAAAAGAACACTATCATTCCAAAAAAGAAATAAGTAATTTATAAAAAGTTAGCCTTATGCCAACTGCTCAAAGAGTTAACAGGGAAGTAAAACTGTAGAGTTTGTTAAGTGATATTAATTGTTTACCCTGCAATAGTTGCCACATAATGAGGGGACAGTAAAATAATGCTCTGTAACGCTTAGTAGAATGTAGCAATAAGGCTACTATTACACGACCATCTAGAAAGACCGGCTAGCTGGCCCTGTTTGCACTTTATCTCTGCTTGACATACTAATTAAACTCAGAATGTAAGCTAGTATTGTATTGAATTGTATTGTGCATTTATATAGCGCAGAAAAAAAAACTGTCACCCTACGGGTATCCTGGCGCTTAAAACATCAAAGATATTGCAGCTGAGCCGGTCTACCATTACAACGGGAGGACTAGTTGTCTCCCCTCGGGAACAGCCATGTTTTCATCAGCTTTCTAAAGCCTAATAGTGTGTTGGACTGTCTAATAGGCTGGGGTAGCTCATTCCAGAGTTGCGACGCTACCACTCCAAAGGCTCTGCCCCCCGTCCTGGCTCTTTAAAAGCTGATGGTCTTTACCAGGTTTGAATTAGAAGAGCGAAGCTGCCTTTCCGGATTATACCAACAAAATCTTTCCCGTAAGGGGAGGGCCCATGCCGTGTTTCACTTTGTACACGATGCACAAGGACTTAAAGCGAATCCTCTCCTTAATGGGCAGCCAATGTAAATCTCTCAAAGCTGCAGTCGTTGATGTCCTCTGTTGCCTATTCAGGGCCAGTTTAGCTGCCATAGACTAGACTCTCTGTAATCTCTGATTGATGTACTGTGGGGCTCCCAAGTATAGAGCATTACAGTAGTCCAGTCTACTGAGAATTACACTCTGTACCACAATAGGACGCAAGTCCTTAGGCAAGAGCGGGAGGATCTGGCGTAGAATTCGCAACAGCGCAAAGCATGCGTTAGTCGTTTTGTTGAACTGGGATTCCATCTGGAGACGGCCCTCCAATTGCACCCCCAGGTTACGCACCGTTTTGGCTGGAGTTAGGGGGTCATCCTCTGGGGAGAGCTTGAAATCTGGCATTAATGGTTGCTACACTCTGGAAGAGGGACAGAACAGCACCTCAGTTTCCCCCCCATTAAATTGAAGAGAGTTCTGCCTGAGCCATCCTGCTGTCTGGCGCATACATTCTTGAAATTTGTCCATCGATACCGCCCAGTTCCCTTTCAGGGAGAACACCAGTTGGGTGTCTTCCACGTAATTGGCAAGGTGGATATCAAAGGACTTGATCAGGGAGAGAAGGGGACGCAGATAGATATTAAAAAGGATGGGGCTAATCGCCGATCCCTGCGGAACCCCATGCGCCACCAGCGACTTGCTCGTCTCATAGGGGGGCAGTGACACTATCTGTTGCCTTCCAGTTAGGTAGGAGCGTAGCCATTTCAGAGCACATCCTTTTACCCCCGTCATTTTTAATCTCTCCAACAGTACTGTGTGGTTCACCGTGTCGAATGCGGCGGACATATCTAGTAAGACTAAGACGGAGGACTCTCCTCTGTCCGCTCGCATCCGAAGATTGTCCATAACGGTGACCAAGGCGGTCTCAGTACTGTGGGCCGGGCGGAAACCAAACTGATCCCTGTCTAGCAGGAGGTTATCCTCCAGATATCCAGACAGGGTTTATGCTAGCTAGTATGTAAGCTAGTACCAGTGTTACTGTCAGCATTCTAACAAATCCACTCTCAGCATTCTATAAATGGTATTGACATATCGTAACTAATAAAAGCATATTCATACATAGATTAAATGTGAGTACAGATAACTTTTTGTATGTGTTTTCCAAAATTTCCAATCATGTGACCCAATATTTGCTGCATCTAATTGTCATACGTTATGTCATTTTACAGCCCTATTCATTGGATTTTAAACACAACATACTGTCATAATTCTAAGCAAAGAAGCAATGAATGCTGAGACTGTGCTTTTGCTTTGTATTTTTGAGTATATAACATTATTATTATTATTATTATAACACTTGTAGAGCGCGAACGAAGGCCCTTAGGCATCTCGGCGCTAGATAACTGAAATGTTTTCCCATAAAGACACCTAAAAACTGGAATGGTTCATCAGATGTTAAAAAGCCAGGTTTTAACGCTTTTTCGGAAAGACCAAAGGGAGGAGCTGGTCCTTATCGATAGAGGGAGTGTGTTCCACAGTCTTGGTGCAGCCACCAGAAATCGTCTGTCACCCCAGTTGACTGTTTTAGTGCGGGGGACCACCAGATCAAGGGAGCTAGAGGATCGCAGTGTTCTAGACGGACAGTAGGGGATTAAGTTCTGGGTGAAGAACGCTGGTCCGGCATTGTGTAAGGCCTTGTATATCAAGCACAGTGCCTTAAACTTTATCCTCTTTTTTACCGGAAGCCAATGAAGTTGTCTTATAGTTGGTGAGACCGGTTGAAATTTCGGAATACGCCCTAGTAGCCTTGCCGCTGCATTTTGTATAGCCTGCATTTTGGCAAGCACTCTCTCCTGAGCACCCAGAAACAAGGCGTTACAGTAATCTAGGGTGGAGAGGACCAGAGCGCTCACCAGGGTTTTAGCAAGATGTTCAGGCAAAAAGGGCATGATTTTCTTGATGAGCCGAAGTTTGTAGAAGGCAGAAGAGGAGATCTGGTTGGCATGAGGTAGGAAATTCAAACGGTTGTCAAACATGACACCCAGATTCCTAACTTTGTCAACTGGGTCTGGAGGCTGGCCCATGGACGAGGGCCACCATGAAGAGGACCACTCTGGGGAGAGATTGCCGAAGACTACCACTTCAGATTTCTCGGAATTTAATTTCAAGCAGTTGTGGGCCATCCAACTGCTGATTGCCTGCATGCCCTGAGTAAGCATGTTGGCTCTTTGTGGCCCATCGTTCTTGACCGCTAGGACCAATTGGGTGTCATCAGCGTAGGACGTCAGGCTCATCCCGTGTGCCCTGATGACTTTGGCAAGGTCCGACACATAAATATTAAAGAGTGTCGGACTGAGGGATGAGCCCTGAGGAACTCCACAAGGTAGTGACAAGGGAGAGGATTCAAAAGGTCCCACGGTGACAATCTGGGTCCTATTAGCCAAGAAAGAGGCAATAAGATTTTTGGCATTGCCTCGGATGCCCATTTTCTCGACACGGTCGACCAGGATAACATGGTCGACCGTGTCGAAGGCTGCCGATAGGTCCAGTAGAATCAGGATGGCCGAACCTCCTGCATCCCGGATGGATCTAATATCATCCGCCGCCTTGACCAGAGCGGTCTCAGTGCCATGACATCGGCGAAAGCCAAACTGCGAATCATCCAGCTTTTTATTCTCCTCTATAAAGAAGGAGAGTTGGGTATTCATGGTTTTTTCCGCTATTTTCGCCAAGAGTGGCAAGCTGGCAATAGGCCGATAACTTTTAGGTTCTTCTTTATCTAGATTAGGTTTCTTAAGGAGCGGTTTTATAATTGTTCTCTTGAGGATATCCGGAAAGATACCCGTAGAGAACATGGAATTGCAAATCTCTGTTATGGATGTAAAAACTACATCCATGATGGGCCGCATGACCTTCAACGGGCACGGGTCCAGAGCCGATCCTGATTTAATGGAAGCTATAGTGTCTAGTACCTGTGGGCCTGTGACATCACTGAACTGGTGAAAAACAGGTCCATCTAGCTGAACCAAGGCATCGTGAGAGCTAATGGTAGTATTAGCAAAGATTCGATAAATGTCGTCAACCTTGCTAAAGAAAAACTTAGACAAAGCATCACAGATCATTTGAGACGGAGGGGGAGTAAGATCAACAGAGGAGCCGGCAAGCTGTTTGGTAGTTTCATATAGACATTTGTTGGAGTTTTGTGCAGATTCAATTTTTTGGCAGTAGTACATTTTCTTGGCTTCTATAATGAGATATTTGTATGAGGCCACTGACTCTTTGTACAGGACTTTTGACTCCTGAGAGTAGTCTTTCCTCCAGTGTCTCTCTCTGTTACGGCACTGTTGTTTTTGTTTGCGTAAAACATCCGTATACCATGGGGCCGAAGGGGTGGATCTGTTCCGTGAGCGTTGCTTAACGGGAACCAGATCCTTGGCTGCTGAACTTACCCAGTTGTTGAATTGGGAAGTAGCAGTATTAGGGTCAATAGATAACAAAGGAGTGGTAGCTGTAAGGAGATTTTTAAACCTACATTCATCCATATTCTCCCAAGCCAGATATGATTGACGAGGGATAGAATTCGAATGATTGGATGGAGGGTCACGTATTTGTATCGCTGTCAGAATGAGATGATGATCAGACCAGGTTAACGGGAGTATTTGAGTAGCTTGAAAACCTGTAGCATTGGTAAAGATGCCGTCTAATATGTGACCTCCATCATGCGTGGGGGCGTGAACCAGGGGGGCAAGGCCAAATGTAGATAGATCAGTTAATAATGTTGCTGAATCAGGGTTGTCAAGGTCGTCAAAATGGAAATTAAAATCACCCAAAATGGTGAAGGGATTGTCTAATGCAGATACTTCCAGCGTCGACCTAAATGCATCGATAAAATCAGTTCTTGGCCCTGGGGGGCGATAGAGGAGAATCCCTCTAAAAGTGTAGGAAGGAGATATTTTAATAGCAAACTCAATAGCTTCACAAAAAATCTGTGGGATTATAGTGAACCTTACAGTGTAAGTGTCACGGGCAATAATGGCGATACCACCTCCCTTTTTCTTAATTTGCCTATCTAGCCTGTGGGTAGTATATCCCAACGGAACAGCTATGACTAAGTCTGGATCGGAAGCTTGGCCCATCCAAGTTTCGGTCATAAATAAAAGGTCAATCTTGTAATCTTGGATTAAATCATGAATGTCCTGGCTGTGTTTGCCCAGTGAACGGACGTTCGTGAGAGCTATAACATGGGGTTTCAGGATGTGGGGCTTGCTTTCCGAAGGTTTAGAGGGGATCATATTATGACAGCTAGGACAGTATATGACTGTGCTGGTAGACAGGGTAGTAGGGTGAAAAATCGAACAGGTTCGATTGCACAACGGGCGAAGACGCTGGAGCAGAGCGGAGGAGTAAATAATGCGGTGAGGCGAGTCAAGTGAACCAGGGGGGGTGGCCCTAGGCCCGGGCCAGGCGCGGACGGGCGCAGACGGGCTTGCCTTAGGCGCGCCTTCGGCGCGCCATCGGCGCGCCCGCTGCGCCCGCCCGCTGCGCGGTCGGGTAGGTCCCTTGTTTATATACATATAGATAGTGACGGAGGAGGGTGGGAGGGGCGCCGAGGTCTCGGTTCAGCCTTCCCTTCCCAAGATGGCCCCTGAAATTGTGCCTGGAGTTTCCCAGCGCCTGACTAAGTCGGCGTGGTACCAGTAAATAAGCCTCGGCGGCGAAGTAGTCTCGTCTCGAGGTAAGCACAAGTATAAAAACACACTATTTAAAATATGATACACTTTTTAAAAAAAGATTATTTCAGGCGCGATTATTGTTCAATCAGCAAGTAGAAGTGGGGCAAAGAACATGGAGCACAAAATGCCTCCGGCTTTCCGCCTCAGAGGAGTAACAAAACAGAATCACTGGGAACAGGGAGGACTCATCCTTAAGTAACCACGGAGGGCGGGAGGGGCGCCGAGGTCTCGGTTCAGCCTTCCCTTCCCAAGATGGCCCCTGAAATTGTGCCTGGAGTTTCCCAGCGCCTGACTAAGTCGGCGTGGTACCAGTAAATAAGCCTCGGCGGCGAAGTAGTCTCGTCTCGAGGTAAGCACAAGTATAAAAACACACTATTTAAAATATGATACACTTTTTTAAAAAAGATTATTTCAGGCGCGATTATTGTTCAATCAGCAAGTAGAAGTGGGGCAAAGAACATGGAGCACAAAATGCCTCCGGCTTTCCGCCTCAGAGGAGTAACAAAACAGAATACATGAATGTATTAGGAATCATTAGGTACATGTTGTAAGGACATGTCAGACAGGAGCACCTAAAATGAATGTGTGGATAAGAACCCTCCTTTGGAGGACATTTAAATACCAGTTCCCCTAATTATTCTCCTGCTCCACACAGGGTCTTGTTCACAACCACCAGTTCCCAAAAGCACCCAACCATACCTCAAGAATTTCCCCTCTCTACACCTGTAGTGGTCTAACGACTTAAATATCATACCACAAAATACTGTTTACAAAAATATTGCCTCATAAGAGCTAATATTGGAAAATCCACACCTTATGGGATAATATTCATATAAACAATATTTCTATCCGTTATATTATATGGATGTATTAAGCACACAAATCCTCAAGGGGATCTCTATGTGCTTGAGAAGACAATCCAGGTTGCAGATACATGATAAAATCAAAGAATAAATAGCAATGTTTTTAAAGATTCCTTAAATTAAAATAAGACTATAAAAAAGTGTAGATGCAGTGGTAGCTGGTTCCAGTGTTTAGGGGCCAGAAAAAAAAAAGAGCAGCCCCCATGTCTGGCCATTTGAATACGCCTAGGACGTAACAGCAATAGTTTACTGGATCTGAGATTGCGAGCTGGGATGTATGGCTGCAACTTTTTTTTCAGGTAACAAAGGTCACTCCCATGCAGGGATTTAAAACCAAACAGAGAAGTTTAAAAAGACAACTCTTTTTTATGGGAAGCCAGTTAAGGGGATGTAATATAGATTTAGATGGAGAGCGAGGGGGTAAGTTGCAGACCATGCGGGCAGTCATGGTCTGAATAACTTGAAGCCTGGAGAAGAGACCTTCATTCATTGCTACAATTAGAACGTAACCGTTATCCAGGCGACTCACTATGAAGGATTGGACCAGAGTTTTCCTGGTCTTCAGGGGGATTCATTGAAAGGCTTTTCTGAGCATGCACATCAGCACAACACATGTACCAGAGATTGAAAGATTACCATCAATAAGAACACCTACATGTGTAACCATTTTTGTAGGGGTTAGAGTAGGTCACAATTCTAATGGCCATTCGTCACTGGACCAGACTACAAGAGCCTTCCCAAAAAGCAACATTTTCTCTGTACTGGAGTTCAGCTGCAGGAAATTAGCCATCATCCAAGAGGCAGTCTTTATCATGAGGTACCTACATTTGTATTTAGTGGATTCCGGGTTTGGCCCCATGGTGATGATCATTTATTTGTCATTTGCATATAAAATGACATCAAAGCCATACTGAAAAAGGGTGGGTTCAGATGAATCCCCATGGAACCATTTTATCTAAAGCCATGGTTCTGGAGTTGTAGGTGTCCAACTGTATCGTATGTGTCTGTGCCAACAAAGTTTTCCAGCCATCTCAGTGCTTTGCCTCTGACGCTACTCTACCCCAATCTCTGGATTAGAGTTACATGAGAGATGGTATCGAAATCTGTTGATAGATCCCAGAGAACCAGAATGGCTGAGTTGCCCTGGTATAAGGTAAGTCTGATTAAATCCGTGGCATACACCAAGGCTGTCTTCATTCTGTAGGATGCACGGAAACCTGACTGGAAGGGTTCTCTTAGGGAACAGGTTACTAAAAAAGAGACAAGTTGTTGATTGACTAGGGTCTCTGTGCCCTTTCCAAGAAAGGGAAGCAATCATATAGGTCTGTAATTGACCAGATCCATAGGGTCATCTGTAGATTTTTGAGAATCATCTGACCCATGCAGCTTTCAATTTAGTTGGAAGAGCTTCCATATTACGAGAGAGGTTACACAAGTCCCTGATTGGAGTAATAAGTACTGGGGCCAGAGTATCCATACCATGAGGGGGAGGAGGATCCTCTGGTGATCCAGATGTATTCCTTTTAAGCAGGGACAGCGCTTGATCAGGAGTAACCGGATTAAAAGTTTCAAGAGACATCGAAAGGAATATGGCTGAGGATTCGGATTGATACATTTTATCAATTTTATGTTCAAAGTAATCTGCAAGATTATTCCAGAATGCCTGAGATGCTGGTACAGTAGAGGTACATATAGCGGGGTTGGTAAATTATTTTAGGATTCTGAAGAGCTCTTTCGATGAATTACCTGCATTATTTCTTCTTTCGACTGTATGAATCTTTCCTGCCATTTTAATATGTGTGTGATACTTTCCTAATGCAGATTTATAGATGAGTTTGTCCTCTGTGAATTTAGAAGTCCTCAACTTTCTCCCAAGCTTTCTGCAAGCTATTGTTTTCCTTTTTATGGATTCAGAGTACCACGGCGAGGCACGTTTCTTTGTTTTAATTGTGCTAAATGTATAGAGGCAATGTGTCTAAGGCCTGTGTAAAGGCTCCCTCAAAGTAATTTAAGGCTGTATTAATGTTTCCATAGTCCATCAAGAGTAGGGGGAGGAGCTGGAGGAAAAACCAAGGGTACTAATTTCCTCCATGGTCTAGTGAATTTTGAGACACATATATTAGCATCGCTAGGTTTCTCCATATCAAAATGAAGCTGATGTTAGAGTGATCTGTCCACACCTGATATACAATCGAGAACATCATAAAATGCATATCTTTTGCATCCATTCATTTCAAAATAATCACATGCTTATAAGTGAGAGACAAAGTCCATTAACTGCATACATGCTCACAGTGTAGGGCATGCATGTGGGAGCCAAATGTGTCAAATTAAAAAAAGACCACAGGAAAAAACCTTCTCATACTGTTTTACTAGTCTTTTATTAAAGCATTTATGGTCTCATTTATGACATTTTGATATAGGCCAGTATAGCAAGGCACCTTGCTGTGCTACACTACACCAAAGTGAAAGGGCAAGAATGCACCATATTTAAGCAATACAGTGCACTCTGTCCTTTCTACCTGTGCTGGCGCCATATTGGCAGAATAGCGCCAACATAGGCACCCTTGTAACATGGTGCAACAGTGCCTCCAAGGCGGGCAGGTTTGTTTTAGTGCAGGAAGGGGCACCTTCCTGCACAAAAACAATCCTACGAGGCATTTCCTCTTTCCATGTGTGCTGCAGAATGCAGCACACATGGAAAGAGGGAAAAACAAGGAGAAATTAACATATTTCTCCTTGTTAAACCTCACCGCAGGCAGCGTATGGATTTTATGTCTCCCCAGGTTTATATCACTTTGTAAATCTGGGGTAGCGTCAAATTCCATCGGTGTTGCATGGGAAACCCCACTGCAATGCCCATGGAACACCTCCCGGGCACAGAGCAAGGTGATGCATATATTTACTCTGCCTAGCCTTACTCATGATTTATGATGCCTCTCAAATCCATCGCAGGATGGCTTTGTGTGGCTTCATAAATGTTTAAGAGCCCTGCGTCACGCATGTACCACTTTACCTAGTGCAAAAGTTATGCAGGGCTCTCATAAATAAGCCCCTTAGTATGGAAGCAATTTTACCTGATGGTCTTTCCTTTCACACACTCAGACCTCAAATATGCTGTAGTCCAGTGGTTCTTAGACTGGGGTCCGTGGGCCCCTGGGGTTCCTTGATGCCTGCTCATGGGGTCTGTGCTGATTATGTGTTGGGCTGTAACAGTGCTCAGTTTCCCAAATGGCAATAGAAAAAAACTCTCAAAATACATTATTAACAAGTTGACAATGGCTGCAAAAGCTGTTGTGCCTGTTCTGCCCCATCTTTAGTACAAAATGCTAAAAACTGCATGGGAACTTGAACAACTATTACTTGTGCTAAGGATTTTTTGTGTTTGATGGGCTTTTATAACCAATAGTACAGGGTCAGGAGTTTGAGATATCTGGCAAAGGCATGTTGTATGTGTGAGAATTACCGTCACCTTGAAAACCACTCCCCATAACCTTTATAAACCCTTTTAAGTATGCTAAAGTGTGTGTTTGATTGAATCTGAACCTTTCGTGGTGATCCAACAGTAGTCTAAAATGGATAAATGCACACTTTATTGGAGCCAAAGATTGGTCCTTTTAAAGCTACAGTGTGTGTGTGTGTGTGTGTGCGTGCGTGTGTGCGTGTGCATGGGTTAACCTTGTCAGAAACTTCTAAACACAAGGGGGCAGATTTACAAGCCCCTTGCGCCTCTTTTACGCCGCCGCTGTGTCACTTTTGTGGCGCAGCAGTGGCGCAAAAGAGGCGCCATGGTGCGGGGTATTTACAACGTGACGCATCTGGGAGATGCGTCACGTTGTAAAGCCCTGCGCCAGAAGTAGGTGTTCCTGCGCAGGGGGGGTGCGTTCCTGCGTAGGTACGCCTCCTAAAAGTGGCTGAGTGAAATCCACAAGATTTCACTCAGTCACTTTTGAGCCCATGCTGCATCAAAATCCTACGAGTAAGGATTGATGCAGCATTGTACAGATGGGGTCCCCCAGAGCATTGTTGGAGCTGCGTTGCACTTGCGACCCAACTCCAGCAATGCGCCGCCTTTATGGCACAGATGCGTCACGCAACTGTGCCGTTTTTGCCCTTTGTGCGCAGCATTGTAAATGCGGTGCATCCAAGGTGGCGGAGCCGCGGCGCAAAATAACTGGCGCATCCCTGCTGATATGCAGGGATGCGCCAGTTTTTGTAAATCTGTCCCTACCTTTTTAAGGACCGGTGCATTTTGAGGACTGGTCGCAGTAGTGTGTTTAGGTACTTTCGAGCGAGTGCATCAAAAAAACAAAAACCGCAGTCAGAGTTGCCTCGTTCTGCTCTATAACCTTCCCTTCTAACAAAGGGCACAAGGAGTTAGAATAGTAATTCCATATTTCAATACGGTCAATGTCCGGTCCTCATAACACTAGGTATGTTAAGTTGTGTGTGTGTGCGTGTTTGTGTGTGTCAGTGGTGTGCATGGTGTAAGAGAGAGAGAGATGTTGCAAGGAAGACGATGAAGATTTACAAATTCAGGCTAAAAGAAGGCAGGGGGTATTATTCTCCTCATTGGTCATTGAACAAGTATGAAGAAAAATATTCCGAAAAAAATATCTGTTTTGTGGCCGAGGATGCAAATGTCAGTTTCAAGTTTTTGAGTAAAATCTGAGCTGACACAGTGCGGGGGTCAACATCCCTCCTAGCCCCCATACACTTACTTTTCCTTCAGAAAAATGACTGCGCACTTCCATTCTGCAAAACGTATGGCTGTCTCCTCCAGGTACCCAATGCTCAGTTTCATGTTTCACCTACTCTGCCTGTCTCTGAGTGCCACAGGCACCGGCGCCGCCTCAGGCCAAAAATCATATCATATCATGTTATACTCAAAGATGGACAGGTAATTTGTGCCAGCTAATGCTCCTTTCCGAACAGTTCCGAGCGAGAATCGCCAGGCAGAGGGGTACAATAACTGGAGGTTTATACCGGTCCCATGCGGAATATTGCTGCTATCAATCACGTTGTGTTTTTTACAGTTAAGCTTTCTGATTTGAGCGTTAAGGGAGGCTCCGAGAGCTCTTCAAAGAACAACTTGAATGGCAAGCTGTTATTGCAAAGAAACCCCTTCTGCGGCCGTCAATCAAGAGGCCAGCCTTGTGCCGCACTTTCGATTACAGTTTATGGCACACAACAAACTTTACTGCCTCCGAAACACTATACGCGCCACTCTGGTGGGCCAGATTCTACGGCCGCAATAGCTTCAGTGCTGCACATTGCTTAGCGAGCATCCTTGTGCTGACAGTGTCTCACAAGGGGGACCATGTCATGCAAGGTGGTCTTATAGTTCTATAATTCTTTGAGTCTTGCAATTACAATATCTGCTACACCTATTTAATATAGCCTTATGGGTCACTGTCGAGAACTATACTGGATGTTAAAGGCACTGAACCCGAGTTATATGCCTGACCTGCAGGCGAGGCCCTATAAACCCTTCCGTGCGGGGCTGTTTCCCCCGCTGTGCTGGGGGGTGCGTACAGCGCCCCGGTGCTCATGATGAGGTCAGCTCGTCATGAGCTACGGCGCTCCGGTGCTCATGACGAGCTGAGCTCATCATGGCCACACCCTTTCCCATGGAACGTTCAGCACAGTAGGGGAGTCAGCCCAGCATGCGAGCGTTCCACGGAACAGGTGCTGAGCACCGGAGCGCCGGAGCTCATGACGAGCTGACTTCGTCATGAGCACCCAAGGTGATAATGAGAGTGAGGGTCTTTAACAACCGGGATAGCTTGAGGCACAAGGTCTATAAGGTGATTACAACATTCCACCTACAGAGGATAGAATGTTCTAAATTAAAAGGGGAGAAACAGGATGACAAACATTGAAATGTTAGAACAGGAGGCTTATACCAGCCACTAGAAGCCCAGAGCTACTCCATTGTCTTCTATGGAACTCCCAACATTCCAGTGTTCTAATTTTTAACACACTGTTTTCCTGAGTCTTTTTTGAGTCAGAATGGTGTGGCCTACCCAGCTTCCTTTAAAATGTCTTTGTAGTTATGCCACCGTCTACAGCACTTGCTGGTTCACACTTTGATATTAAAATGAATGGCAATCCAGCTGTTGCATAGGTTCAAGCAATTGTTCATTTATTGGTATGCATGATTAAGCAAGATGTCTGCCTTTAACTCTAGTAAAATATGGAAAACATATACATAAGAAAAATTTGAACTTTGTACATAAATTCTCTACTCAAATTGGTGAAACAAAGAAATAACTTTGGAGACAACTAATGAAATCTCATTATTCCGGTAGCATGCATGAATCAATCGAGTCAATTTGGGTGGTTCTGGGAAAAGGTAAAGTAGTAACCAACCTAATTAACTGGGCAAGATAATTTTCCTTTAACGAATTGATCATAATAAATTAATAATTGTTTCAGTCTGTCAAAAAATCATGTTTCATCTTGTTGAATTTACAGGACTAATCCAGAATTCAAATAGGGTTTTCCCAAAAAATGAGTTAGTTCTGTCTTTTTACAAATGAGGGTCTGGTAATGTTATTTTCCTTGTGTCCCTCAGCTTCTGCTCAGTGTCGTGGGCGGTTGGCTGTATTTTTCACTGTGAAGATATTAGGCTGAAATCTAAAGGGTATCTGTCTCTTCGCTAAATTTTTTCCTTTTTTCCCTTCAGTGCTTGTCTAAAGTCTGGAATATATTTCAATTATTTCCATTTTAAATATAGAATTTCAGCACTGGTGTGTTAGTCAACCCCAACATTCTTCCTTTCTTGACTGCTGATTTAAATCGCCCCTCTGACCGGCCCTTCCCCTCTATACACATATTTGCGATGCAGGTGACTTTGGCTAGAGAAGGCTTGTCCTTTTAGGACATTTCTGTTTAGAGTGAAGAACGTTGCACCTCCCAGCGATGACTCCTTCCCAACCCACACTTTGTTGATGAAGTATTTTACCTCCTTGCCACTCAATCTCTTCTTGATCCCCACAAGGTCCTGCTGGCACTGCTGAACCTCAACATCCACAGTGACAGAAGTATTTATAAGAGCTGTGAATGGTATCCATGTACTTTCTATACTAAGAGCTTACTTTCATCTCTCTTTATGGAGGACAAGCCAGCATTAGCTTGGTCTGATCCCGGTGACATGTCCTTCCAAAATGTTTATGGAAGCAGTAAGCAATGTGATGGTCTGATAAGTATCAGTTGTGTCCTGCGCCAACCTTGTGCTTTCTGAACACCCAACCATGGGACTGTTGTTTCAGCTTGTTCCTTCTGCGACAAGTTAACTACCTGCCACATATGTAATAAGTCTGGGGCACTAGTCCAAGGGTATGTTAATTTATCATAGAATTAGTTGTGATTACTTGAATCAATTTTGGACGGCAAATATGCAATGTAGTACATTTGATGTATGTCACTGACTGAGAACTATATTAATAGTTTATAATGTGAGCTATGAATATTAAATTAGGCTGATGTTTTAATGATTTTATGGGATGAGTTAAACACATGGAAAGAGGGCATTCTTATCCCGCTCGTGAATATTACTTCTGGCTTGACAGCGCAGCTGTCTGCAATGCCCATTATTACCAATTCTTTAAAATAAACATAGGGTGGATGTTGGCTTCGCCCAAAGGAGTATTTCTCTCTTACCTAATGCTATTGACTGTTGCTGTAAGGAACGCTGACATTGGAGAGCTTCAGGAACTATTTTACATCTCAGGAGTAGTCTAAATGACTGTGCATTACTTTTTCTTTTAACTTACAGTAAGGTCGTGCACAGAAAGCAGTTGTTCTTAGGTCTGGCTTGAAAGCACAGCAATCTGTATGACCTTTTGGAACCAATCCTTTAAAATATACATAGTGTGGCATTTGGCTCTACCCAAAGGTGTATTATTCTCTCACCTCATACAATTGACTGTTTGGTGAATCAATCAATCAATCAGTGAACTTATAAAGCGCGCTACTTACCCGTGAGGGTCTCAAGGCACTGAGAGGGGGAGGGGGGTGCTGCTACTGCTCGAAGAGCCAGGGCTTGAGGAGACTTCTGAAGATGAGCAGGTCTTGGGTCTGCCGCAGATGGGTGGGGAGGGTGTTCCAGGTCTTGGTGGCGAAGAAGGAGAACCCGCCAAGGTTCTCCTTCCTCGCCGCCAAGACCTGGAGCACCCTCCCCACCCATCTACGGCAGACCCAAGACCTGCTCATCTTCAGAAGTCTCCTCAAGCCCTGGCTCTTCAATAAAAAGTGGCTCGCCGCTCGATCCTGCACCAATTAACATCTTGAAATCAATTTTACCCATTATCACTGCACCAATCATTAATTTGGTCAATTCTTCGATTGAAGCTGGTATAGTCCCACGGGACTGGAAACTGGCCATGGTCAAACCACTGATAAAAAAAAAAAACCTTGACCCTGGAGACTTGTCTAACTATCGCCCCATTTCCCTTCTCCCAGGTATCAGTAAATTGGCGGAAAGGTTTATAACCCGCCAATTGTCTTCATTTTTGGAAACTTTCAATCTTCTCCATCCATCTCAAACAGGCTTCCGTCCCGGGCAAGGGACGGAGACGGCTCTCGTAAAGGGGGTTGAGGAGTCTAGGAGGATTCTGGACGCAGGTGGTAATATGGCCATTATCCTCCTGGACCTCAGCGCCGCCTTTGATACGGTGAATCACCGTATCCTTTTAGCCCGCCTAAACAAACTTGGAGTCTCGGGAAAGGCCCTCGCATGGTTGGAATCATTCCTTCAGGAGAGGTATTTCAAGGTATTTGAAGGGGATTGCCATACCTCCCCTATACCTTTGCAGTGCGGGGTCCCGCAGGGCTCTTCCCTAAGCCCCACACTTTTTAATGTATATATGTCTCCCTTAGCCGAGAAAGTGGCTCCCTATGGAAACAAATTGGTCAGCTATGCTGACGACACGCAGCTTGTGGTCTCTCTGGACCAAGCAGAGCTGTCCCCCACGAGTCTGAGTGTCTGTCTGGAGGAAGTAGCTAAGTGGATGTGTCAGTCCCATCTCAAACTCAACGGTGAGAAGACCGAACTTATGTTATTAGGCAGGCAGGCATTATTCAATACTCCCACATTATGGCCACCTTGTATGGGCCCTGGTCCTACCCCAAAAAGTGAGATCAAGAGATTGGGACTGTGGTTAGACGAGGATCTCTCGTTTAAAGTACAAGCCAGGAAAACAGCAGCCACTTGTTTTGGCCTGCTAAAATCTATACGCAAAATCCTTCCCCAGTTACCTGACAAAGCTAAAAGAATTCAGATTCAGGCCTTGATCTTATCCAGGCTTGACTATGGAAATGTGATCTACCTGGGAGCCCTGACCTCGGTGATCTGCAAGCTTCAGGTGGTCCAGAACTCAGCGGCGAGGCTGCTGACGAGCACTAACCATCGCTCCTCAGCCAAACCAGCGCTAAGATCTCTCCACTGGCTACCGATAAAAGAACGGATACATTTCAAGGCCCTCTGTATCGCCCATAAAAATCTTCAAGGTAAAGGTCCTCCAATTTTCGCCAACCTTATCAGACCCTATAAAACGCCCAGAAACTTGCGGTCCAAAGACCTCAATCTGGCTGAAGTTCCCAGAATAAGTAAGTCTCGCTCCGGAGGCCGCCTCTTTTCTTACAATGCATCAAAACTGTGGAACTCTCTGCCTCTCTCCCTTCGTCAGGAACCCAACCTCCTTACTTTCCGCAAGAAACTAAAATCTTGGCTTTCCCAGAAACTATATAATTAAGATTACTCAAGAGCAATCTCAGACTTTCTGCCTTTCTGTGGTTCCAAGCGCTGGGATGCCCCCGGGTAGCCATGCGCTATAGAAGAACAATTTTCATTTCATTCATTCAACCCGCACAAGGCAAACTATCACACATGCTTTGACCCAGACCAAGGGCAAGGGGTTTTTGAGATTATTATGGATAACTATCAGCTGCAGCAGGTTAGCATACAGTTACCGGGAGCAGGAGCAACATGCAGGCACCAAAAAATAGCAAAATAGAAAGGTGTGCTTACGATTATAAGATGAGAGATCAGATTGATTATAGACGGAAGAAAATAAAATTTACATAGTGATACATTAAACATGCGTACTGACATCTGATAAAGTCTACCCTCCAGAAAGTCTAGCTGGCCGGTTTATTTATGTTTTTCTGGTTTACGGTCTGCAGTTGTGCATCACAGGTCAAATAAGCCATTTTAAAGTGATCTGAATTAGCCTACAGTGGCCTAAAAAGAAGTGTCAAATGCTAGAGTTAATTTCACACTGGTCCAGAGCGAGCTGTGAAACTACCACTCTCCGTGATTTGTGTGCAGCTCACATATAGGCTGTCTGAAATGCTCACAGCAGCCAACCAGAAAGGTCCTAGCCCATGCCCTGGTGTTATGGTTTGAAAGGGCCTCTTTCTTTAAACCCAACAGACAACAAAAAGCTGTCCTATGGAATGTGAACACACCTTCTAGGACCATATTTGTAGACTATGGAGGTGAAAAAAGCTGAACTTGTTTCCCTGTTCAGACAAGGACCCGCTTTTTTTAAAAAAAAAAAGTTGCTTGTGCATCCGATCTCGTCAGTTTTTAACCCAGTGTCACTTTGAAGAGAATTCAATTTTTATATTTTCACCACCCAGACCTAATTGTGAGACTGCCAGAGGTAGGCTATATTCTGCCGCACGGTATATGATCGTCTAGACGGGCTTTTGGCTCCAATTTGTACAGATCTTCGTATTTGCCGAAATGTTTCTTTTTGTAGAGAGAGGCATAATTTTATGGCAGTGCCATAGATATGGCTCTCGCATGCCTTACTTGTTATATTTCAGGTCCTGAAATTGTGAAAATGATGCTCAGGCCCGAAGACTTCATCAGTCACTTAATAGCCTTAGCCAAGTGGAAGAAAATAATTTGCACAGATTGTGGTCAGGGATAGCACAGTAAGGTAGGCATGCAAGGAATGATATGGGTGATTCTTTTTTTTGTGTTTCTTATCCTACACATGTTCTTTGTAAAAAAAAAAACACACATTAGACAATATTATTGAATTTTTTGATGCTTTAGGTACCCTATGTATTATAAATTGTAAAGTATTATGATTAGGGCTTTGCTTTTATGTCCCTGCATCTGATGTGCAATAAACTACGTATCAAATAATCCTTGCAGATTGCAGGCAGCTAGTATGTGGCAGTAGTTGCGAATGTAACTACTAAAACATAACTCCCCTTGCAACAGGCATGGAAGGCGTTTTTGTGGGGTATGGCCAGAAAACTTATTGTGGGGCCCCACTCACACCGATTTTTAAGTCAAACATGTCCCCAGGGAAAGAGAAAACACTTTAGCTCAGGCATCTCGCAAAAGCTAACATTTTCGCTTTGTTAGCTGTCTCGTCATTAATGAACATGGCATACTTGCTTCAAAAGCTATAAATAGATGTTGCGGCATGACTCCTGAAACTGCGAGGGGTCTGGGTAATAACACCTCCTCTGCACTGTCTGAAGGCGCCGCAAGGCATCCTAAAATTGTTACACATATCCGATCTCAACGCTGTTGTGTAAACATATGCAGTTAATGCGCCAGCGGCAGTTTCTTCGTGAGGGGGGGGGAGCGTTGCCCCCGCCCTGCCCGCTGCAGTAGAGTTAAACCTGAAAAATAAAATGTCAATGATATTATTTCATTGCCATTGTATTTTTCATGTTTAGCCCACAGCAGCTGCCAGCCTCCCTCCAGCTGGGAGCAATGGGGGCGTGTCCTCCTTTGCTGTCGATTGGCAGCAGAGGAGGACGGAAACAGGGCTGACTGGACGCTCCAAAGTGCGCATGTCTCTTTGGCCGGCTGTCTTGCGCCATCCAAATTGACATGCACACTTTGAAGCTCTCCAACCAGCTGTCTCTGACTGCTGGGTGGGGACCAAGCTCAGAAACAAAAGGGCCTGAAGGAGTGTCCAACCGGGATGCTCCATCCAAGTTTAGCACTGCTGTCATGCTGGTGAGAGTAGCGCCAGGACTGGTTTGTGGAATTTCCTGGAGCCCACGGAGCTGACAAAAGAGCGACAGAGGAGGAAGACAGGCAAGGTGGTTTTTTTTATTTTTTATTATTTGCCACTCCCCTTTGCCTGCATACACGCACCCACACAATAGTTGCCTGCCCCACCAATGCATAAACCTGCCAGCCGCCCCTGTAATGTACATGTTGACAACACATCACCGCAGATGTGGGACTTGCTTCCAATTGATGTGCATGCCCTGTACCATACATCACATATCTGAATCTCCACAGTGATATACAGACAGCGTCAGAGTCCCTGGCCCATAACATGCTCTTCAGATTGATGGCTTGCATTATCGGCGGGATACAGTGCAGTGCAAAGTGCAGAAGCTGACCTTAAGGTCACGGTCCCTGGGGCCGCTGTGGACGCGCTAATGTTGTCAGCGGCATGTCTCTTTTGCAATTGAGGTGACAGGGAAAGGATTTGTGAACATACTTCTGCCCAAAATGACTTTCCCAGGACATTTGGATGACTATCGCCAGAGAAGGCAACGAGTCCAGATAAGGAAATACCATTGAGGAAAAAACATAAAGCAGATATTAAAGATGTGCATTTAGCAGCCGTCATCCTATAAAAACAAAAACACAAGCTGGCACAGTAAATGCTGCTGAACAAAAAGCTGCAAGAAGCATGAGAGGGTTTTTGGCAACAAAAATAAAGCAACTAAGCCAAGTGACAAGCAAAGAGCATTTTACAAATTGGGTGACCTTAAAAAGGAGACAGTAGACAAATAGAAGACAAATGCCCAGCGAAAACCTGCCAACCTTGTCAAACATGCTCGCCTTTCCCGGATTGGGGGAAATAGGAAATAAGCGAAAGAGAGGGTTCGAAAATGTGCGTTGAACTATAGGCTGCTCTTTCGGGGACATAATTGGGAACTTATCTGATCTGAAACCTGTGCACACTCTGCCAGCGGATGTTACCTCATATACTATGTGAGCATTCCGTTGGCTTCAAAGATGTAATTTGTACACTAAAAAAAATTGTGAAAAAATAAACCTCTCTGGCACCGGCAGAGAAATACTAGTTAATTATGAAGTCAGTAATTCCATGGGAGGCATAACTAGAGAATTGTAAAATGCACTCCCTAAAAATATAAATGCGGGTGAAATAAATTGGTAATTTTATTCTGAACAAAATATACACTTAAGTCACACTAATATATTAAAAGGTCTATTACAATACAATTTATTGCAATTATTACATGTGTTTGTATTAAATGTGAGAGTTGTATGTATTGGAAATTCATGAGCTATACAATATTACAGTAGCTCTCCCATCCCGCTTGGGTGTCAAACCAGTCATCACAGTACAATATGTTATTGCCCCCTTACTATTGATATCAGTTACCTAGGGATTCTCTTGCAAATTCATCATAATAAGGTCATATATCATTCAACATGTTTCAACTCAGCATAAAGCAGCAATCACATTCATTAAAGTGGTACATGGTATTATACCGCCTTTTAATTCATGAGTGTCACCAGTTAGTAGCACAAGGTAAATGATCCCCTTTCCTCGTCCCCACCCACATTCAGTCTATTTTTTTGCTTTTATGGGATGGTAGCATTTTTCCAGTATGGTGACAGCTTTAATCTCAGGCCACCATTTAACGAAAGCTAGAGAATTGCTATCCTTATATAATTTTCGTTTGATTTCTATATTGAGTTTTGAAAACAAAACAGAGAGAGAACCGGATGCCATGATACAGCAATGTTAGACACATATTGCAAAATGCTGGTAGAGAATCCTATTTATTGTACAAAAATGCAATATTTGGTTTTCAATTTCAAAGGCAGACCCACTAGAACAGTTGCAACAAGTAAATTCACATTCATAATAGAAATATTTGTCAAAGACGCAATGACTTGAGCCTAAAACTGACTTAATTTGGACAACTCAACATCATTTGCTCTCAGGTTCAATGTAAGTGTCGCATTTATTACAAATCATACTAACTCCAAGGTACAAGCCATGGAGATTCATTAGGGTGAAATTATAAAACCCTTTTGTTGCCATCTACTCTTTATTCATGATTTCCTCAAAAGTTTCCTGGGAGTTTAAATCCAGGTCTGCATATGTAGTGGATAGCTATTCCAGATCAATAAATTCATAGAACACCAGCCGGCTTTAGGTGCTTCCTTATGTATACCTATAAACTGGTAGATGGTCAGCTACAAATTCTAACAAAAAATCGCTGACAGGTGAGTTCGAATTCAGCATGAAGCTGAAAGAAGGCCTTGGTTTTACTATTATTGGTAAGATGTCCTTCGTCTCAATATAAATGAACCAACCACTGAGACCCACCTTATATTCCCTCTCGGGAAGCATCACATTTGACGCAAGATGGTAAGCTCGTGCCATTTGTGGATTTAAAGGACTTTAGCTGCAAAAAAGAACATTTGCATCAAATTCTCAGCGGATCGAAACCTGTAATTTAAAAGGATTTTAGGGTGCTCGCATTTAGACAAAAATACCATCACATGGTAGGAAACTAACATTGCTTGGATAACAGAATTAGCTAGTCCAGATAACCACAATAGATCGATTAATCCTTTCAGGAACCTAAGGATGGATGCAGTATAATTTAGATCATGCAGTTTGGAAATATCAGATATTCAAGGGAATGCTTATGAGCTTTATCCACAGATGCTTTAAACTCATCCTGAAGACTCTCTTTTCAGGCCACAATCAATAAAGTCTTGGCCTTCTTATGTTTGATTTTTTGCCAAAGCCAGGACCATACATTGATCTAAAGTATGCTGAATATTAGAGATGTTGGGTCTCATTCCAGGAATGTTTTTTACACATATTACATAGGAAGACGTCTATCTTCATTTAATTATCTAATGGTGAAAGGCATAAAGAAAAGTGCAAAATGAAGAGAGTAATAATAATCCAACCTCCAACATAACAAATCACTGCTGGTCTTGGCAAAGCCCCATATATGTTTATCATCTGGTGAATAGAGAAGGGTCAAGAGTCATCCATAAAAATTCCAAATTCAGCAAATCAAAAGCCTTCGGGCAGCCAAAAATGCAATCAATACCTATTGCGCCATATCCTTTACATAAAAGCTCGTTTGCGTTGGGGAATGTATTTGGGTAATTAATACCAGCCATGGATAAAACTAGTTTGATCGGTTTCGAGATGTGACAACACTGCAGTGCGAGATCATGTTGCATCGACAATGAGGATCATATAGACAGGGCACACGGCATCCCAAGTCCGGTGCTTGGTATGCGGTGTGCAGCTGGCAATGCATCCGTTAGGAGCTTCGAGGCTGCGATACGAAGTCCGGTGTCATCGTCAAGGCTGCCGTTAATGAGAGATGTGAGGACCTAGGCTGTAGATGTGCCACTGAGGTGATGCTTTGGTTCTCAGAACTGCAGTTGGCGATGAGGATTATTGCAACCGGTCCAATCCATGCAGCAGGTGCAATGCATTGGTTTTGCTCAGAGGTGTGCTGCTCATCCGAAGAGATGCATTGGTTCTTTTCGGGGAGGCATCACTCAGCAGAGAAGATGTGTTGGTTCTACTATCAAGCACCTTAGGCCCACTTCCAAGAGTCCAGGACTGGGGTGGCATCACAGATGGTAGTGTCCAGGTGTAGGTGCAAGATGGTGGAAGCGTATTATATCCCTAAGGCTTCAGATCTGAAGGCCAGTAAATTAGCCCTTAGAGTCACTCTAGATTCTGAGCTGAAGAGATGTAGGTCTAATCCTTTTAACCCAGGCAAGAGAGTGGCAGGTCACAGCAAAGCAGGAGTCTAGCAGAGTGCAGTTCAGCACACTAGCAGTCCAGTAAAGTGTCAGTCCTTCAGCAGCACAGTAGTCCTTCTTCCTGGCAGAGTATCCACAGGTCCAGAAGGGTACTGAAGTAGTGGTGTCTGAGGCCTTTCTTTTATACACATTTGTGCCTTTGAAGTGGGGAGATGTTTCTAGAGGCATGCCCTTGAAGTGCACAGATGCTCTGCCCTGGCTCCAGACTAACTACAGGGGGTATGCAGCCCTTTGTGTGGGGACTGGACACAGTCTATTCAGGTGTAAGTGAGGCTGGTCCCATCTCCTCCCTCCCATCTTGCCGGGTATAATCCACTAAGTGACACGTAAGCCCCCTTTGTATATGGCAGACTAGGAGGAATACACAAATCCCAACTGCCAAACACAACCAGTCATGTGACCAGAGACAGGCAGCAGGCACCAATTGGCTAAGGCAAGAAAATGCCAACTTTGTAAAAGTGGAATTTTCAGAATTGTAATTTAAATTTTGACTTGCCATAGGTTAGGATTTTAAATTAGGATTCCAGAGACACCAAACTTGAACCAATCATATCTTACCATTTGGAAATTACACTTATAAAATGTAATGAGGTAATTACAATGTTATCCTATGGGAGATACAGTCCTTGCAGCAGTGGAAAACAGATTTAGGAGTTTTTCACTGCCAGGACATATAAAACTTAAAAGTACGCCATGCTTTTTAAATACATTGTACTCTGCCCTCTGGACTCCCTAGGGGTGACTTATATGTTTTAAAAAGAAAGCATTGGACCCAGAAAAAAAATGATTTTGCCAGGTCAGAATGGCAGTTTAAAACTGCGCACACAGAGTGCAATGGCAGCCCTGAGGCATGTTTGAAGGGCTACCTAAGTGGGTGGCACAATCAGTGCTGTAGGCCCACTTGTCTGAAAAACAGAGGAGTGTGGCCCTATGGACAGAAGTGGGGTAGGGCCCAGATGTGCTTTAGAAAAAGAGAAACCCGCACTTCGCAGTATTTCAAGAAGTCTTATTCTAGTTGAAATGATAAACAAAACCTAATATGTTTATCTCGGCGATTAGTTGCGCCTTTTATTCATAATTTTTTAGAAAGAAAGATACTGTTTTTTAGCAAGAGAAGACAATATTCTTCACATACATAGCCAAACAATCCTGTTGTCTTAATTATACAAAAACATATATACAAAAAATGAAAACATACAGTTATTACAAATCATTGCATTCTAAAAGACATTACATTCAAAAAGAGAAGAAACAGGTAAGAGATATCAAATTCTTTCAAATAACATCATCAAAGTACTAAAAATTAAGTACAGTTCATTCCTAAATACTAAAGTGTCATCAATAAATGTAGATACTTAGTATGGGATAGATGTCAAAAGTGTTTTCAAAGAATAAGGCTTAATCCCCTTTATCAAAAGCGTTTTCAAAGGATAGGACTTAATCCCATTTGCCGACACGTTTCGAGTGTGGGTTCCTTGTCCCCAGACTCTCATTAGGGCCAAATCAATCCTTTTCCCAACCTTTATCCTAATAATAAAAAAGACAAAACAGGTGGAACATACTTATTAAAATTGCTTCCCTCAACCTTCCTAGGCTCTGTGTTATATACATGCTTAGCAAGCAAGTGCCGTACCTCAAGGCCCACTTGTAGCATTTAATTATTTACGGGCCTTGGCCCGTGTAGTACATTGCACTAGGGCTTATAAGTAAATTGACTATGCCAGTTGGGTATGAGCCAATATTACTATGTTTGGAGGAGAGAGCGAGGGCACTTTAGCACTGGTTAGCAGTGGTAAAGTGCCCTGAGTCCTAAGGCCAGCAAAAAAAAATATATATATATGTTATTGGACCTAAACACGGTGGTACCTTTGAGGTTGTGGATGAAGGTGGGGCCCCCTACTATTCCTTTGTGAGGTTCAGCACTTAGTTTTTCTCATCAGACATCAATCTAGAGCCAGAGAGAGAAAAACACAAAGGGGAAAAAAGGACAAAGAGAAAAAACAGGAAAAAATGGGACAAAAGCGAAATGCAGTGATATGAAAGAATCTGCATGAGTGAGATAATGATACAGGGAATGTCTGGTGGTGGATTAAATAGGCATGTGGTGAAATCAAGACTACGCAGCATTGGCATTTGGCATCAATGTTCAATTGCGCCAGCCGTGTGCTTCTAAGCAAAACTTTGGGTGCTGACACTTACTCGTTTACAATTTCAGCACTTCCTAAACAAGCACACTTGCATATCAGTTTAATATGCCACGTGGTTTAGCTTCCAGCAGACAGAACAGCATTGGAAGGGTTAAAAATTGTCCGCATGGGACAAGCGTTCGCTGTCAGAGATAATGACCTGGCTTTTGTGAACATGAGCAGTGCGGTGAAGGTTGCCACTAGATCAATTAATAATCCTGATTAGGTTTCATGTCTTGTAACCATTATGACGGTGATTTATCACTGCACTAGAACAATCCCTCAACTGAGAAAATCCTGCTAAGCACCACGTAAATGATATTTTAACTGAAACACTGACATCAGGCCAGACATTGTAAAATCTCTGGGCTCTTGGGTTATGCTTTCTTTGAACCCTAATGGCCTAAAGAAGACATAGCCACAACATTGATTCTTTTGAACTGACCTACTAGCCTGCTAGTTGCAGTGATATTATGTCTCTGTCTCTGAATAGTTCCATGCAAAGTGGCCACGAGCCAGTATTGTAGACTGCTCTTAATAGGAGGGGAAGGTGCGGGGGTGGCAGAAGAGGCACTGGCAAGGAAAATACAAATGTGTTCTAATATATACAAATTGGTTCTCAAATTACAGTATGGAAGTGAAGTTGCAATACTGGATGTAGAAGAAAGAATGCAAACAGGTCATTTACATCCTTGCGTTGCCAAAATCTTGAATGATCCACAACACTCTTTCAAGCAAGTTATTTTTTTTAATGACTATTAGTTCTGAAAACTGTGCACGGTCCAACAATAATAATAGCAAAAGGACCCGCACAAGGAAAATTATATATACATTATATTTTTTGCTCAATTATGCAATAGTATTTACACATATACAACTTTTACGCTAGCAATTTTTTGAACTCTCACCATGCTTATCCATGAATAAAAAGCTCTACTTCATATTTGTCAAGATTTGGACTCCACTTCTTCCTGGAAAGCGTAAAAGTTGTATATGTGTAAATACTATTGCATAATTGAGCAAAAAATATAATGTATATATAATTTTCCTTGTGCGGGTCCTTTTGCTATTATCATTGTATGTGATGTTTTTCATCACACTTTAGGGGGTGTTTACGGGTCACGCCCTCGACCTATACGCACAGGCCATTGAGTACTAGATACTAGACTAAAAATAGTGGAATAGTGTGCAGGCAGTCAATAGCTCTGACCCAATTGTGTTGTGTTATCACGGTCCAACAATAACCCTGTTACTACAACACAGGCACACACACAAGAAATCACACAAGCGCTCATTTAGGCGCTAAACCACCAAAATCATTCCCTAATTTACTACTTCAAACTTTAGTTTGGGAAATAGTTCTGTTTGCTAACTAGTTGCATTCACTGTCAAGTGATTCGTTCTCTAAGATACGTGTTTACGTTTTGAAAACTGAGAGATCTGGAGCATCACTCACTCAACACTCTGAAGAGTAGTGGCCCTGAGTGGTACTAGCAATTTTCATTTTTAATGAAGTAATATTTGGTAGATTTTTTGCAACATTGATTATATAAGAGGTATAGAAAGTGGGAGGTGGGATGGCGATGGCAGGCAGCAGACCACGCTTCAAAACTAACATTTGTCATTATGTTGCTCCAATTCCTTGTCTTCTAGCCATGGTCGCAGTCACTTTTTTGTCAAATTATGTGTAATGATTCAAATTTTGGAAATTGAAATAAATCTGACAACATAATTAAGGTGTTTATAGATGGACTCGTTATTGACAGTTATGCAATCGGATAGTGAGAAGCAGAACAACAGAGTGACCAAAACCTTATGGACCACTGGTGCATACAGTAAAACCTGTTCATGTGTATTCCATTGAACAGGTATTTTCTGACTTTACTAAAGTTTCCAAAGGACCATAAAAAAGGCTTAAATTATTATTGTGTGCTAGCACATTAGTGTCACCTTTTAACATAAGATAGACACACATGCAAATTTGGAATTGTCTGAGCTGCTGCCCTATCAGGTATTAAACACAAGTTGTGCCAACAATGAATACATCTGCCCCCAGGTGTGTGCTGGCAACCATATGTGGAACCCACACTGCTGTATGGAGTGCACTACGTGGTTTTCTACCTAACCTAGGTCCTACAAGGCACCTCTGTCTGCACAACTGCATAAGCAACAATTCTAATTAGACCTGGGAGAAATTTCAATTACGCCCGAGTAATTTCAGTAATTATGAATTACTAGTGTTACAAAATTACTGAAATTATGTGATTACAGCAGTTTGAGTAATTAAAAGTAATCTGGGGCAAAATCCTACCACAGGAGCAGATGAACAACAAACTAAGGGAGAGCGCGTGGGCTGCTGCTGTTTGAGTCCTGTAACAGTTAGTGCTATATTCTTAGCGCAAAATGCATCCCCTGGCCTATTTTGGATGAAAGGGGGCATGTTGCACTAAGAGAATAGTGTGAAATAATGGATTGCACTTCTCACACAATTACGCATAATCACTAGTAATTTTGCGGTAATTACGGTCTTGAGAAATACGCCAGTTATTCCCACCCCTACTTTAAATAGGGCCATGTGAGTTCTTATTAATGATCAATTTAAATATGAATGAACGTTTGTATAAATGTGCGTGCGTTTTTGTGTGTGTGTGGGTAAATATAATGCTTTTTGGTTTTGGGAAAACATGCTTCTAACTTAATTTATTTTTAATGTATTTTCAAAAAACTTAAATGTGGTGGTAGTAGCGATAGTTTTCAGCATCACATAAATGAAGCGGTGTAGAAAATCCGAGTTTATTTGCGGCCGTTCTGCCCATTGTTCGCTAATGTTTCCGTTGAACGAACACAGTAAATGGAACGTGCCTATTAGGTCGAAGTGCTAATAATGCCTGCTGGAGTCGAGGGCTTGTGTGGGCAGATGTTGTACAATTTCCCCACGGAGGGCCGTCACCCGCTGCCGCCGTGCCTCGCACTTGACTTGCGTTTCGCGCGCTCCCCCTCTATCGCGCGTCCCCACGCAGAGACGGCATGGCGCGGAAAATTGTTCCCAATTGCGTAATGCCTTTTGTGATGTGGATAATTGTACAACACACCGGGTTTAGATCATCGCATCCCGCTCACTTGGCATTCAGGCAACATGAGATGACGAAGTAGTGTGCCAACACACTTTCCACCAAGCCCCCGCGGCCATGCTTTCTAGTTAGCGGTTCCTGTAGAGTTCCTGCTGAAAGATAACAGCCGTGGAGAGGTAAACATCACAAACACACTGTATCCGGAGTCAATCGGGAAGGAGAAGCGATCACACTGCTCAACAGTTTTGGGGCATGTTTCCTAGGAAGCGGAAAATCTTTTTTTTGGGTCCAATTCGATGAGCATTTAATTAAATATATTTGATAAAATATGCAAATCAGTAAACTTTGCTTGCGTCCCAAAAAGGCGCTTATCCACATTTGAGAACAGAGCAGATATGAGTCACATTTCTCATGAATTGACTGCTTTTCGTTTCTTTTTAGTTTCAAGCAGGTTGGATTTTTGATTTGAACACCCCATCTGCATGCAGCAGGGCACGACTAATTTATTTCACTAGTTTATTTTTGCAAACATTACGTAATCTCACATCAAGAGTACATGGAATGTAAGTCAAGTCAAGTCAAGTCAAACAATTTATATAGCGCGCTACATACCCAGAGGGTCTCAAGGCGCTTGAAGAAGGGTGGGGAATTACTTTTCGAATATCCAAGTTTTAAGTTGCTTTCTGAAAGCTAGGTGGTTCTGAGTGAGGCGAAGGTGAGTGGGAAGTGAGTTCCAGGTTTTAGCTGCCAGGTAGGAGAAGGATCTTCCTCCCATGGTGGTTTTGTTGATGCGAGGTACCGCAGCAAGGGCTTGGTTGGAGGATCGTAGCTGGCGGGAGGGGGTGTAGAAGGAAAGTCGTGTGTTGAGGCATTCGGGTCCAAGTTCGTAAAGTGCTTTGTGAGCGTGAGTTAGGAGGCGGAATGTAATCCTCTTATTAACGGGGAGCCAGTGGAGGTTTTTCAGGTGACTAGAAATGTGGTCTTTACGCGGGATGTCTAGTATGAGTCTGGCTGATGCGTTCTGGATGCGTTGGAGTTTTTTCTGAAGCTTTGCGGTGGTACCGGCGTATAGGGTGTTTCCGTAGTCCAGGCGGCTCGTGATTAGTGCGTGGGTGACCGTTTTTCTAGTTTCGGTGGGGATGCAGCGAAATGTTTTTTTGAGCATGCGAAGAATGTTGAAGCAAGATGATGAGACGGCGTTGACTTGTCTGTTCATTGAGAGTGAGGAGTCCAGGATGACGCCCAGGTTCCGTGCGTGGTCCGTCGGGATGGGTGCTTTTCCAAGGGCCTCTGGCCACCAAGAGTCATCCCAGGCGGAGGGGGAGGTACCTAAGATAAGGACTTCTGTTTTGTCTGAGTTCAGTTTCAGACGGCTGTGCTTCATCCATTCAGCTACTTCTTTCATTCCTTCATGTAGGTTGGTTTTGGCGGTGTCCGGGTCGTTGGTGAGTGAGAGGATCAGTTGAGTGTCATCAGCGTAGGAGATGATGTTGAGGTTGTGTTGGCGTGCGATGGTCGCGAGGGGGCTCATGTATACGTTGAAGAGGGTGGGGCTTAGTGAAGATCCTTGTGGCATGCCGCAAATGACTTCAGTGGCTTCTGACTTGAATGGTGGAAGGCGGACTCTCTGAGTTCTTCTGGTAAGGAACGAGGTGATCCATTCCAGTGCATTTCCTTGGATTCCGATGTTTCTGAGGCGATGTAGCAGGGTGTTATGACAGACTGTGTCGAAGGCTGCGGAGAGGTCAAGGAGGATGAGGGCGACTGTGTCTCCATTGTCCAGTAGAGTTCGAATGTCGTCTGTTGTTGCGATGAGTGCGGTCTCAGTGCTGTGTTTTGCTTGGAAGCCGGACTGTGAGGAGTCGAGGGATTTGTTGGTTTCGAGGAAGGCGGCGAGCTGGTTGTTGACAGCTTTCTCGATGACTTTGGCCGGGAATGGAAGGAGTGAGATGGGGCGGTAGTTTTTGAGTTCGGTGGGGTCTGCTGTGGGTTTTTTCAGAAGGGCGCTGAGTTCGGCATGTTTCCAGCTTTCCGCAAAGGTGGCGGAGTTGAGGGAGCCGTTGATGACGTCTCGGAGGTGTGGTGCTATGATGGAGTCTGCTTTGTTGAAGATGTGGTGAAGGCATGGGTCTGTGGGGGATCCTGAGTGGATGGAGTTCATTAGGCGAATGGTGTCTTCAGTGGTGATTGGGTTCCAGTTTTTAAGGATGTTCAAGGGGGGTGAAGGTACTGCAGGAGGTTGGGTGGGTTGGTCTCCGGGTTGGTTGTTGAAGCTGTTGTGGATGTCGGCGATTTTGTTGTGGAAGAATGAAGCTAGGGAGTCGCAAAGTGTTTGAGAGGGAGTGATGTCGTTGGAGTTGGCTGAGGGGTTGGTAAATTCATTGACGATGTTGAACAATTCCTTGCTGTTGTGGGCGTTGTTGTCTAGTCGTTCTTTGAATGCGGCTTTCTTGGTGGTCCGGATCAGTTGGTGGTGTATGCGGGTGGCGTTTTTGAAGGCGTCTCTGGTGCTGGTGTTTGGGTCTTTTTTCCAGGCCTTCTCAAGGGAGCGACAGAGTTTCTTGGATTTCTTGAGATCATCGTTGAACCAGGGAGCGTTTTTGCTGCCTAGTTTAGTTTGACGTTTTTTCAAAGGTGCTAGGTTGTCGGCGCTGTTGGTGAGCCATTGAGAATGTAAGAGTAGCTCTCACTTGGCCACGCATAAACTTAATGTGCACAGCACAAACCCTTGGTTCCGGAAAAGTACACACTGTGCAGAACACAATACGGTTCTCTAAACTGGTTTGATGCAACATTGTGAAGTCAAACAAATTATGACATTCATACTGTTGGTGAGAGAACCCAAGCACAGTAGAAGATGCATAGAATCTTGGCCTGGTCTGGGCAGACCTCAGGAATATAGAAGCCAGGATTTGATCAGTGAGGAATTTTCTGTGCAAATCGGAGTGAGTTACGGTTTCACTTTGAGGAAGTGTGAGCATCTGGGATGAGGTGTGTCCAAGGCAAGAAAGAGTTAGAGTGAGAATTGTAACACTTGCTTCAAATGCTCCGAGAACTTCTCCAGGTGTTCAAGGGTCTCCAAAGAGCTGCCGATTTCAAAGGTAGGTAGAAATCTTGCTTCCCTTAAGTAGCAGCGGAACAGCATCTACGTAAAGAACATTGATGGCCCTGAAACTTAAAAAAAATGTGCATCCTCTCTAGAGGATCTTTATATTGCTGGATGAAAGAGTAAAGAGGTCGAATCAAGACTGAGCGGCCTTCCTATTCAGAAACGTCACCATTAATTAGCTGCGGACTCATGAAAAAACTTCGTATTGCTACACTTATTTTTAATTATTTATATTTTCAGAAATTAAGCACTGCCTACAGAGCTACATTACCAAATCAGGATTTGAATTTTTTATGTAGATTTTTTGTATCTGTACATTACTTTTAAATAAGTTTTAGAAATACTTAATAGAAGTTATGAGATATCAAATATAAAGATAGAAAAAGAATTACAACAATAAATGTTTAGTACTCAGGATTGATGTAAAAATATCAAGTACTATACGAATATTCCTCATATTATTTGCATATAAAGTATATGCAAATGAGTATAAGGAAAAATAAGTAATTCTTACATAATTAGTCAATTAAATTAGTACACATCAATATCATACATATAAATAGATAAATATAACATAGAAGACAGCAGGAAGAAAAAAAACAGAAGCGAAGGCAATACAATTAATAACAGACCTTTAAGTTTAATAAAGTATTGCCAAAAAATATTTACTATTTTTTAATCCATGCAAAATAATAATAATAATAGTAAGTAATAGGGACGCCCTGTTGGAGGTTGAAGGCTGCCCTGTAATTGCCGAACTCTTGTTGCCCTTGTTGCTGTTGTTGGCTGGTTCGGGACCCCTGCTATTTCCCTAACGCCTCCTCTGCCCCGTGGACCGAGTGCTGCCCAGGACTAGATCTCCCAGGAGGGCAGCGCGGTCCCGCGAGTGGCGTGAGGCATCTCTCCCGCCCCCGGGGGTTCAAAGCGTAGCGCAGACTCCCACGGCACAGGATGCGCGCAGGTTGCGCCGGGCAAAGCCCGGGCCAGGGGCGGGCCCTTTTAAGCCCGTTCATGACCGGAGAGACTGAGCCATCCCCCCTACATGTCTGTTTATCGCCAGCTAAAGGACTAAAGACCTGCACAAGAGGGTGAGCCACTTTTGAACTTTTTACCTGCATAAAAGAATCGCTGTCTGAGTGCTGCAGTTATATTAAAATGGCGGCACGGGAAGGAAGGGGAAGGAATGTAAAAGGTGTAGATTATGTGGCTGGTACACTCAACCATTTTATAACTAGGGCGTCCTCCGTGCTTGCCCGCGAGATCGCTGTTATCGAGCGGCATCTCTCATTGGAGCCACTGTTTGCGAAAAGGTCTTCTATGGGGGCCATCACAAAGGCAAGTACACCGGAACGAATCTGCCCCGACACTCCTGACAGGGACCCTACTGGAACCGCAGTAATTATATACCCAACCTCGCCAACATTACCGGGCACAGACGGACCTGAGCTACATAATAATAGCAAGCCACATCAACCAAGGAGATCGGGTGTGAGTGTAGCAGAAATTCATGTGCAGCCCGCCGAACCCCCCGACTTACCCACTCCCACGCAGGGAAGGGCTATCAAAAGGAAACGAGGGCGGATGTGTGGAGGCGCCAAGCAAAAGGGCAAGAAGCCCAAGACCATCGAGCTGGGAGGAAATAAAGAACCATCTCAAGTAGCGCCCTCCCAGGGGAATGAGTCAATCGGGTCTGTCAGTATAATATCTACTACAAATGAGGATAACACCACCATGTGCCCACCGATTATGGAGGTCTCATTCTGGCAGAAACTAGAGGCCCTTATAACCGACTCTTTGGAACCGATAATGACAAGACTACTCGCCATTGAAAATAGACTTGCAGAAACAGACAGCCGGGTGATGTCTGCCTTGGGGGGGATTGAAAATAAACTAGTGATCCCTGGTCTGTTAAATGAAGAAAGGAGCGAGGTGGGGAGGGATTTGCTGGTATGCCCCACACCTGTCGTTACTACACCAACAAGTTTAACCCCAACTGTGCCCCCAGTATTGTGAGAATGCCCAGAGGTTCCAGAAGGTTCTAGGGGCGGGAAAGGATATGGTAGGGATGCATCACTACCTGAGGGAAGGGTCAGAAGCACCATAGATAGGGGAAGGCCTAGAGGTGTGGATACAAACTTACACCCAAGCCTAGACCTCCCTCCAGATTGCGCACCGTATGTGGTGGTCTCGACTGGCGTCCCAGCACTGGAGGATGGTAAAGTTGAAACTTATGACCAGTTGAAAAATAAGGCAGCCTTCTGGTTAAACACCAACAGACCACTGCCCAGAGATGAAAAATGCAAAATTCTTCATGTAAGGAGAGTGGACTGGGTAGGAGGGAGAACAAAAAACCTAAATGGTGACTGTATTGTTATCAATTTCAGTAATAGTTATAAGAATGAAGGGGGATCATAAACAGTACTTTGATACAAGGTATAATTATTAACGAATTGTTGAGACAAAAAGGTAATGCGTGCTAGCCAAAATAGATCCTTCTTTATCATGGCTTTAACATTACTGGAAATAGTGTTATCTATTCTATTGTTTTCACATATACCATTTCAACAAGAGCTATTACGTAATCTGGAAAAAAGTTTTCATGAAGAAGCAATACTGCTTAAATGGTATATAAACAAAAACAACTCAAATGTCATCATAGTTTAAACAAATTCTATTATTAATAGCAAATGAGCCAAGAAGAACAATATTAAAGACCGTTACATACACAATTTAATTCCTTTACCACTTTATAATATCCAAAAAATGATACACAGTTTGCTGACTTTGACAAGAGTAACACTGAGTCTGTTGTAAATAAAAAAATAGGGACTGAGAACCCTTGAGGTAAATTAAGAATTAAGAATTAAGAATTGTAACCACTTTTTCAAACTATGGGGCCGATTAGGATGGAGGCGGAAAATCCTCTGCGGAGTCACCAAAGACTCACCGCCGCATTACGATGGCTGGTGGGTCTTGGTTTTTGTCCGCTGCTTTTCCGCCGCGGTCGGATTACAACCGCGGCGGAAAAGCTCTCATTTGGCTGGCAGTATCTATCAGACACGCCAAATTAGGATGCATTAGTAAACATGCTTTTCCGCGGCGGTTTTTCCGCCGTGGAAAAGCATGTGTACTTTTGATTTTGGGGGCCCGTTGCGGGCCCCCAGGGTGTAGGCGAGTGGGTGGTGCACATGGGGGGTACCTATGGTACCCCCCAGTATTTACATGCACAAAGCGGCAGGCACCGCGCGGTGCCTGCCGCTTTGTGCATGTAAATGTAAAACATGCACTTTTAACATTGCGGCGGGTGCTGCTTGAAGCAGCACCCGCCGCAATGTTAAATATCCAGGATGTGACCGCCAGGGTGGCGGTCACATCCTAATTTGCACGGAGGGACCGCCGCAGCCCATGCGGACGGTCCCTCCACCTCTGGGATGGCGGACGGACTCAAGTCCGTCCGCCATCCTAATCGGCCCCTAAGATTGCATGAGTTCTCTGGATGGATCTACTCCATATACGTTTATGAATTTCATTATTCATGATACTTTCTGTAAAATCACCTGAAAAATTTAAAGTTAAGAACTTGTCACTATACTTTGAAGAATAAAATATCCCATGCATAATGCCTGTGTGTACTTGAAAATAAGACTGGAAATAAGGAACGGAAAATAGCTGAGTACTATCACTCAATTGATTGATCCATGAGAGGCTCCTTTCCCTCTATCTGTTACAAAAATAGATATTTTACAAATCTTCAAATTTGTACCAAATCAGGAGGATGTAAAAATAATGAAAATGTTGAATACTTTGAATATAATACTCTCCTAAAAGTAATATGACATTATTTAAACTCTGCCACTTTGACATATGAAGAAGGTATTTAGAAGGAAAATTAGGTAACACAGCTCTCTCAACAAAATCCCAGGTAAGAGACAGGGCCAGAGTGCAATCACAAAGTAAACAGCAAGCTTCTTTAACAACAAGGATTGAATGATATTTTTAAAGATAGAAAATCTGATTCCAGTTTCCACTTTGGGTCTTATACGTTTAGGTAAAGGGGATATTTAATGTATAGGGCATATTGCAGCCACTTTGTTTCAAACATAACTAGGAATTTCGAATGGAAGCATGGATGAAATAAATAAAATATTTGGAACAATCATCATATTGATGCTATTAAGTCTCCCTCACCATGACTGCAAGAGAGAAGGCTAGGGTTTCAATAAAGTAAGTTTAAGAATATTATATACTGTAATTAATAGTTACTTATTTGTTATTAGTATACTGTAGGAAACAGCTTCTCTGTACAGTGTACTAAAATAAAGTACACTATGTAGACAATACGAGAGATCCCCAAAAGGCCGGTAGAGGCAAAAGAAGATAATACTAATTTTCGTGTTGTGGTGGTGTGGGAGAGCAGTTAGGCTTAACCGAGGGTAATGCTAAGCATTAGTTATATTTACAGACGCAATAAATGAGACACACACTCAAGATTAAATCCAAGACCAATTTGTAAAAATAATATTGATTTTTATATATTTTTTAAGACCATAAACACAGTTCCAAGGTAAGTACTTTCGGAGTTACGATTTTTCAAAGTTCAGAAAACATATCACTTCTATGCACAATTACCTATCATAGGAAACAATGGGGAAACAATAGGAAAATGCATAGAATTCCAGGCAATGCTATAAAAAAGTTCACCTTCTTGTTTTAGATCGATGTCCGGACTGTGTCCAAAGCAGGAGAAGTTCAGGCTCATCCAGGATCGGCCGAGAGCATAACTGTTGAGGTCTTGGAAGCTGGTGTGCCAAGACGAAGGGGGTCACTTGAAAAAGCACTGCCCAGAGGGAGTTATGTGTAAATCTAGTGGGTCTCCTTATAGGTCGCAAGGGCCTGGGGACCACGGAAGCAGGACTGGTTGGTCAGTGCTGTGGCCAGATGGACAGTGAGCATGTCAGCCGGGCGTCGTGCTTTTTGAGGTCCTCACGGTCAGGAGCAGGCAACTTGGAGAAGCGTCTCAGGACAGCTGGGCCACTCATGAAGAGGGTCTCGGGTGTCTCAATGCCCCTCAACGGGTGCTTGCTTGTGGTGTTTCAGGAGTCTGTTGTATGCTCTACTTCTTGATTTATACTATTGGAGGGTAGGTACCCAAGGTATTAGTACACTGCGGGTCTGGTTTGTCCTGGTGCCTCCAAACTTGGATGGGAGGCAGATCTGACCATTCGGAGCTCTTATACCTCTTCTTGCCCTGGTGCTGTGTCAAGGTCGTCAGGGAGCAGCACGTCCACAAATCAGACTTCAGGGGACCGGTGCCTGATGTGTGCAGGGGATTGATACCTTCACTCCAAGGGAGCTTCACATCAATTTTGTGAAGGCTGGAGGTGCTTCTGGGTTCTTGGAGTACTTTTTGGTTTCAGGACGACACAGCAGAAGCAATTTTCGAGTCCTAGGAGCAGCAAGCAGGGTCTGGTACCTTTTTCTTCTGCAGCCTGGCTTCATTTCTTGAACTGCAGGTCTTCTTGACCTGGACTTCTTTTTGTATATCGAATCTGATGTTCTGGTCTCAGGGTGCCACTTAAATATTGAATTTAGAGGCGTTACAAGGGGAGAAAGGCAGTAGTTAAATGGCTACTTGCCTTTAGGGTATCTACACCCTCTAGTGACCACTTCTTGTGGGAAGAGACACTACCCTAGCCCTGATTGAAGGTTTTGCCACCATTCCAAGATTGTGGAATTTCAGGAAAGGGGTTCACATCACCTGTCCCACCCCAGTGATGATGTAGGCTAAGTGTGGGTCCTCTTCGTCATCTAATTAATTTTCCCACCTTTCCTCTTGCCAAAAGTGGAGCAGAAGAGGGGACTTGGCCTCCCCCACTATCTGGAGGTCCCTGGGTTTCAAAGGTGCCATTGCATTTGAAGCTTCCCTCCCAGGAAGGCAATCCTGTCCTGGAGGAGGTGTGAGGCACATCTGGACAAAACATGCTTTGTCTCTGTCCTCTCAGAGCACTGACTCTCACCCCATGAGGTCAGAAACATGTCTGGTAGTGGCAGGCTGGTGAAAACAAGTCAGGAACAACACCAGTGCTTGATAGGTTTTCAGGAGATCCTCTAAAAAGGCCTCCTGTGTTAATTTATTAATAAATCCATCACTAGCGTCAATAAGGATTTATTAAGACAAGATGTTTGGTACCAAACATCTCAGGAATCAGTAAAGCCATCATGGAGCTTGGAAACCCACGCTGACAAGTATCCAGCCCAAGTACTCTTTAGGGCTTCCCTGTGTACTTACAATATTCCAGAATGGACTGGGCATTGTAGAAACATATCTTCTCATGCTGATATGCCCACACATAGGATATAGTGCACCCTGCCTTTAGGCTATAAGCCTGAAGTAGGGGTGACTTATCTATATCTCATGCAGTGTATGGGAGGCATGGCACTCAGGGTTGTGTGCCACATCGACTCTTTGGATTTCTCTGCACCAAGACACGCAGCCTGAAATGGCAGAGTGCATAGCCTTGGTTAGGGGTCACTGGGGTGGCACAACCAGTGCTGCAGCCCCTGAGGATCCTTCTCAGTACCCATGGCCTCGATACCAGGGGTACCTTTTATTAGGGACTTACAGGGGGCACTGAACTTGTGCCAATCATAGTACAGTTTTGGGGAAACAGATCTGGCACTGGGTACCTGGTTAGCATTGGCCCAGTGCACTTACAGTTCGTAATTACATCAGACATCAGGCAAAATGTGGGAGCTAACCATGTCAAAAGAGACACTTTCCTACATATACCACACCACAAGGATTTGATATTGTGTGGATAGCACTGAAAATGACAACTATAAAGCATATAGTTCAAGCAATATTTATTTAAGTGAACATTTTCTGGTTTGTTACAGTTTAATTTATGTCTTGAAACATAAGAATAAGAAGGAGCCTAATTGAGAGAAAGAGTGGGTGATGTATTAGGCATATATAGTCCATTTTCATCAGCATATGGGAAGTATTACCATTCATGCAAATTTGACACCTTCAATCAAAGTCTTACATTTTATTTTCTCTAAGAAAGATTCAACAATCACACAATAATGAAGGGCAAGGATGACAACCTTTATGTGAGTCATGAGACAAATTGAAATATGGGGAAATATTATTGGTAGAACACTAGCTCTTGGAATAAAATAGACAAGGTTAATTAACTTGTACAAATTGATACAAAACCAAGTAAAAATTCTAATAATATATTTCCAATGTATACGATCGCACGTCTTTTCAGCATGTAATGACAAAGCAGTAACAAGTCTACTTCTAATAGCAGTGTCTTTATTAACATTAGCAATCATTCTTCCACTATCCAAAGGCAATCTGCTTTTTAAAATGCTAGACTGATCTGTTTGTGTCAAATGGAGGTATGCAATCTGCATGAGAAGCTAACACTTCAGCAAAGCTCTTGTAAACACTGTTAACAAGGGAACTGGCTCTGTAATTTATGCAACAGATAAGATCTTTCTTAGGTTTGGGACTAACTGAAATTAATGGTTTAAATAAGGTAGCAGCAATAGCAGAGTTGGATAAAAAATAATTGAAAAGTTCTAATGGCCTGGTGGGAAAAAAGGATGAATAAAGAGAGATAAAATCAAAAGATAATGTATCTTGACCAGGGACTTTAACCTTTCTAGGAGAATTCTTAGCAGAAATAATCTCTCCTTTCCATGGTTGTTTTTTGAGGGAGTCAGAGACTTAATCGGTGGTATTATATTTTGGAATACCTGGGAGAAAGCTACCTAAAGTTGTTGGGAATGGGGTCAGTGTCATAGGTTCATACTTGTTTACTAAATTTGTCAAAAAAACTGTAAATGTTTAATTTTGAAGAGGAAAACAAATTTATAGTTCATTGATAATGCCGTTTTTTTTAATGTTCCTTTTTACCTGTAAAATAATTGATGTGTAGCAGTGCCATCTGGCATATCTAAAGATTTGATAGTAAAGTAGGACTGCTCAAGATCTTTTATATTCTTTAGAAGTTAACTATAAATAAAGGTATATTTCTTCTTTTTTTAGCCACTTAATAGAAGATCTGGCTTCCCCTAAACAACATGCCAGTTGTGAGCCATTGAAGTATCTTGAGAACTGTTTAACTTGACAAAAAAACACCAAAAGGGTATTTAACCATCTCAAGAAAAACATCATTGGACAATATATATTTATTAAACCTCCATTCAACCTTTTACCAACATGATATATTTCAAATTTTGGTATGAAAGAATTGTGATAAAAAATAAAGAGATGTCCATATTCAGCATTTTGTAAAAATGTAATCAACTCCAGTTAGAGTTCCATTTTCCAGTAAATAACAAAGAAAATTCACAATTAATGGGATTAACGATTCTCTGTATATCAACTAAGGATCTTGTGGAAGAAACTACTTTAATGTTGAGATTTAGCAGGGGATAACTTATATTTATTTTTTCTTTCTAGAAAATATTCACACAATTGATTAAAGTTACCCCAACCATAACATAGCCATTTTGAAAAGTTGTCAGTTTAGCCTTGATATAGTTCCAAAAGGAAGTCTCAGGTTTGACTGGAATATATACATTTGGGAGAGTGTGGTAAATAAATAAATAATACCCTATTTTTGAATGTATAAATGAATAACAGATAGCTCAATAAATAAGAGTCAAGATTCGAGGTAGTGGGAGTTTGCAGGTTTATTACAGCATAAAGGGCAGGAACAGGATGGTAAGCCCCAGCAGCGCTGCTGGTGTCAGGATCGGGACAAGGAAAAGGATGACTTTTTTAATAACAGTGCATGAGCATATATACATAACGCAAACACATAGCATTACATTGCAATAGGCGTAGCAATGGGTGGAGCAGAAGGTGTGACGCGTAGCAGTCGCGAAAGATAAGGGTGAAAAGAGGTGTAACAGGGCGTATACATAGACATGTGATGCAAACGTAACAGAATATGTCATGAATGGGGCGGAAACCATGGAGGGGGCTACCTAAGGAGCCGGGACCTCTAACCTGATGGTGCGCGCAAACTAGCAATGACGTATCACTAGGAGAAGCTGGGGGCTATGAACTCTGTGCTAGGAGCAGAGACTGAAGTCTGGAGAGTCAGGGCGACATGTACCTAAGCAGTATCTAGTATCTGATGTTTAGAGAACATGTTGATATAAACTAGAAGTTAGGAGGGGGAAGGCTGACTTGATTCTAAGACTGGACCATGCATTATTCTACATGTAGTACGTGATGAAGAATATTAAATGACCATTAAATGCAGTATTTCTCTAACGTGGAGACGTGAAGGCTAGACAATGACGGAAACTATTGAGGCGATTCAGTAGCTTAGGAATGCAGAGAAGGAGGACTGAACTGATAACTGGAACTATAACATACTTTTGGCAGACTCAGAGGCAAAGCCAGGCTGAACCGGGCACTGTGAGGCAGGAAGTAAGTGAAGGGTCGAGGATACAGGTGGGGGCTGTATCGCTCCTCAGCGAGGCTTTAGGAGACAGGAGCTGAATCTGATGTCCGGGCCCTTTTGAGGCCTAGAAACGGGGACTTTACAATGAAATAACGTGCACACTGAGAAACGTGGCAACGTAACTTTACATAGGCCTGATATTCGTAGTATTCACGAGGACTAGAAACTGGCATATTAGAGATGGACACAACTATAATTGCGTCATTAATCGAACATGGGGAATGCATATGCATATTTAATCATGCACACATAACATATGATGGATGACACGTAGGGACACAGAACATGGCAAAATTTACTTTTCCACATTCCCTCCTTGTCACTACGTTTCCATCAGGAAACATCAATATTCATGATACCATCTATCATTTCATACAGTATCATTTGCTCGTCTCGAATTATCCTGGAACGGGATTTAGAACGGGGCTTGGGACTAGGAATACAAGAGGTAGCACAAATGCCGCAAATCGCAGGGCCACATTGTATACAGAGACAGCAGCTGAATATGATCGCTACTGCAATACCTAGGAAGGACAATATTTTCCATCCCCATGCGGAAATTATATTCCAGAACCAACCGGACCATGTCCAGGTGCCTGGATCTTGGTGTAACAGATGGGCAATTTTATGGAGTCTGGTTATAGCTGAATAAACAGACGGCGCGTTATTTGGAATGAAAATGCAGCAACTAGATCCGATGACTCTACAGGCCCCGCCCCTATCGGCCAGTATGACGTCAAGGACGAGACGATTCTGTAAAACGACAAATCTCATAGCAGATTGCTCTTCAGTTAAATTACCTAGAGCAGAAGCAGTCTCATTGACTACTGCTTCAAGGGTTCTGGTTAACCTACGGATTAGCTTACTATTCTGGATAGGTCCTATAAAGAAAAAGAAACCTCTGTTGAAATCTGTATACTGTTCTAGAGCAGTTTCAGTATAATCGACAATTGGGGACTCCCTTCTATGTCTAACGTGTACTAGATGTGTGTTTCTATGATAATCAGGTGGGGCTAGGAAAACAGGTGGCAGTAGGAAGGCAATGTAACAGGTTCCCTCCCAACCGAGGGGCAGACGAACATATGCAGTTTGACCACAAATAAAATAAGAATGACGTGAAGCTTTGAAGATAGATTTCCCACTGTCACTATACTTGACAATAGTAGTACAATCACTATGTCCTACATGTACGGAACCATAATTTCGGACACATAATTCACCTTTGACTGGCAGTACTGAAATAGCAGGTAAGTCTGGAGTAGTATCAGACTGAACATTCAAGACCATGAAATTCGAAGAATAATTACCTAAATTATACACTTCATTTTCTAGATCTAACCCGGTTCTGTGGGGAAGACCTTGCTTGTCTGGAAAACATGTATTGTTAAGAAAAGACATATCTGTTGAGGATGACGTTAACGTGGACCATGCTCCACACGAACCATTATGTGAGAATGGATAAGGAAAAAGTGGCAGAACTCCCTTCGGTGTCTGGAAAGGGGGGAGTCGACCACACACCCAACAATTAGTGGCATTGCTGGACTGGTGTGAGTAATGTAACATGCGGATGAATGAGTTATTTCGCATAGCGAGGCGGTAAGAGAGTTCATGAGGAGGCAGATCACTAAACGTGTGCTCTACTGTAGCATTAGCAGACTTATTTACATGAAGAACTGGGAAATACAAGAAAAATGCATAACTGGTGCAGGAAATCATAATGCTGAGAAACAATATGAAACATAGAAAAACGATACATCGAATTGAGTTTTGACTAACTCTCTCACTATGGGGGTCTATTTTATACATGTCAGAAACAGTCTAACCGTTTCACCTAGGGGAGGACTTAGACAATCAAACTGACTGACTTATTTTACTAGACCGGAGTTTTAACTTATACTCCTGTTGCGGAGTTTTCTCTAACAGGGGAGGGTTTGTAGCAATGTCTTTTGCGGGACAGTCCTTGAGAACAATATTTTGGCAATCCTTCAAATCCTGGGAAATGTTCTTTAAGACGGGTTTCAGTCCATTAAATTGTTTTACATGAGAAAGGTGCACCCAGCCTTTGCGACCTTCCAACTTCACGGCTGTACGGGTGGTGAGGAGGACCTGTCGGGGCTCTTTCCAGCGAGGCTCCAGCGGACTTGATCTGTCAAAATTCCTCACCAACACCATGGATCCTGGAACGATTTCATGCGGTGCCACCTCGGTATTGTCTGGAAATGCGGCGGCAACCTGTGAACGACATGAGTTGAGGGCAGACATCAAGGAAGCTAGGTAATCTGTCAGCATATTACTTGAAACATCGGTAATACTTCGGGGTCTAGGAGTACCCCACATGTTAGGGGGGCGGCCGAAAACGACCTCATACGGGGACAGACCTGATCTGGAATGTGCGACCATGCGCATATAAAATAAAGCGACTGGCAGAGCTACTAGCCAGTCCACACCTTTTTCTTTGCATACTTTGGCGATACGGATTTTCAGAGTCTGATTATGTCTCTCTACAAGACCGGCTGCTTCAGGGTGGCGTACACAATGAAACTTCCACTGGTACCCTAACAACAGGGAAACATGCTTCATGAGTTCAGATGAGAATGGCTGACCGTTGTCAGAATATACGACTCTAGGGAGTCCATAACGGGGGAAGAACTCACGAACCAACTGCTTAGCAGTGGTCGCGGCTGTGTAATCTGGGACTGGATATGCTTCTGTCCACCTGGACAAAGCGCATACAACTACAAGGACATACTTGAAACCTCGACATCGCTCCATCTGAATATAATCCATCTGGAGGACTTCAAAAGGGTGGTCAGGGGGCTGGAATCCACCTTGTTCCACCGGGACACTTTTACCTGGATTAAACTGACAACATATCATACAGGTACGGACTTTCTGCTTGGCTGCAGCTCGTAAATGCTTGTTGAACCAAATGTTCTGGATACTGTCTAACATAGCTTTTTCTCCTAAATGTGCTGGACTATGTGCGGTATTAATAATGACTTGAACCATAGAGTCGGGGAGAAACCATGTGGCTCTACCCTTTGTTAACCATCCTTGATCTGTCTGGACCCCTCCTTGTTCGGACCATTTCTTGATTTCTTCGGGAGTAGCATGTAACTGGATATCTATGACATCTTGTGTAGGGTCCTTAACTGTCATGCATGTAATCGGATCTGGAGTGTGTGTCATGTTAACTGGAATGTCTAGAGTCTGTGCTGTAAACTTGGCTGTGCGATCTGCTAGATCGTTACCTTGAGAAATGGTGTCAGTAACTTTCGTATGTGCTTTGCACTTCATGATAGCGATAGATGTCGGTAAATGTATGGCATCTAACAGAGCTTGAATAAGGAGACCATGCTGAATCTTGGTTCCATGAGAAGTCATGAAACCTCTCTCCTGCCAGAGCACTCCGAAGTCGTGTACAACTCCAAATGCGTAGCGTGAATCTGTGTAAACATTAACTTTCAAGTTCTTGGCGTGTATGCAGGCTTGTGTCAGAGCAACTAGCTCTGCTGCTTGAGCGGACAGGGTATCAATACGGTGTGTTTCAATAACTTCAGTGTCAGTAGTCACTGCATACGCGGCGACTAGTTCTCCTGTACTTGTTCTCATACATGAACCATCCACATAAAGTGTCAGGTCGGGGTCTGGTAACGGAGTATCTGTCAGATCTTGTCTTGGCTTTGTCGTAATGTTAATTACTTCCACGCAATCATGTGTGGCTGGATTTGAATTAACTGATGGTAACAGTGTAGCAGGATTTAAAACGTTGCAGCGTCTGATTTCTATGTGTGGCTGGAACAGTGTCAATTCATAACCTGTTAAACGTGCAATTGTCAAGTGCTGAGTTTGTGTTCGGTTTAAAAGAACTTCCACGGAATGTGGAACTTGTACTGTCAAGGAGTGTCCTAAGACTATGGAATCACTTTGTCTGATAGCTAGGGCTGCGGCTGCAACTGACTTGAGGCACGCAGGCAGAGCCTGGGCTACAGGATCTAATGTGCTCGAAAAATAAGCACAGGGCTTGTATTGTCCTGCTTGATCTTGTGTGAGAACAGATAATGCTGTACCTTCGCGTTCAGTGACGAAAAGTGTAAAAGGCTTACTGTAGTTCGGTGTCGCTAGAACTGGAGCTTGGCATAGAGCTTTCTTTAACTCATTGAAACTAAGTGTATGTTCAGATGTCCAAGGGAGGACAGTCGATACGGCTGCCTCCTGTGTCGTTAACTGTATCAGTGGCTTGGCTAGAAATGCATACTGAGGAATCCATTGTCTGCAATAAGAAGTAAGGCCAATAAAGGCACGTACCTCCTTCTGGGTCTTGGGCTGAGGAAGACTCGCTATTAACTGGATACGGTCTGGTGTCAACTGTCTACCCCTCTTGGACAGTAAGTGTCCTAAGTAGACCACTTGCTGGACACAGAATTGAAGCTTAGAAGGGGACACCTTGTGCCCCATCTCGGCTAGGAAATACAGAACTGTCAGTGATGCTCGCTCGCAAGCACGTTCAGAACGGGCTGTGATCAGTAGATCATCGACATACTGGAGCAGGGCAGTGTCAGTTGGCATGTGAATGTTGTCTAGTTGTCTCTTGAGTGCTTGACTGTAAATACTAGGACTTTCTGTGAAACCTTGAGGAGCGCGTGTGAACATATAGCTCCTTCCATTTAAACAAAATCCGAAAAGGAACTGGCTGTCTGGATGAATAGGAACACTGAAAAATGCGTTCTTGAGGTCTATGACAGTGAAGAACGTGGCTTCGGAATCAATGGCCGTTAATAGGGAAGAGATGTCTGGGACAACTGGGTACTGCGGAATAATACATTTATTAAGCTCTCGTAGGTCAATCACTAATCGATATACTGGGGGTGCATTTGGATCCGTACGTTTCATGACTGGAATGATCGGAGAATTACATACATTGGAGTCAGTTTCTACAACCACTCCTTGAGCCATGAGCCCGTCAATAATTTTGGATAAGGCTGCTACAGCCTCAGGTGGCAATCTGTACTGTCTGATTCGTAGTAACACTACACCTGGCTTGAGAGTCACACGATAGGGTGTGATTTGCATGTAACCTACATCAGTTGGACCTTGCGCCCATAAGTGCTGCGGGACATTAGACAGTCTTGAATCAAAATCTCGTAATACATAGTGACCCTTAAAGTCACGTAGGAACAATCGTATTCCCTCTGGGGAACAGCATATAACTGCACCTAACTCTTTCAGTGTTTTAATGCCTAATAGATTTTCTGGACATGACTTAGTAAGTAACAGATCAGTAGTGCGGGACAATGGACCTACTTCTAGAGAAACTGGTTTTGAAATCTCATTTACGATAGGTTTTCCTGAAAATCCAAGGGAAACATTTCTTGAGCCTGAGAGCGGAGCCCCTGGAACTTCGGCGTGACTAATTGTGGTCCTACTTGCCCCTGTATCAATCAAAAACTTTCTGTCTTTCCCTAATACTTGACTGTGAACATAGGGACCTTCTTGATCTACAGGTATCTCGATGAGAGGCAAGCCTACCTCCCTCTCTAGGCTGTTTCATGAATACTGCTGGTACTCTGGATACTCAGACTGTGCATACTGGTACATCTGCTGTGTAACATGCTGTGTTGCAGCGATAGGCTGCGGAGCTGTAACTGTCTGTGGCGCATTCTGTGGCTGAGGAATCTGTGAAACTTGTTCTTGTCTAGGCGGACGTGGTCTTTCTTTAGTCTTACCAGTAGCTATGTTGTGTTTCAGAACTGCACACTCATTTATAAAATGACCTGGCTGTTTACAATAATTGCAGTTCCCTTTAACGGGAGCTGCAGGATGACTGGCTTGATTCGGACCCCTCTTCTGACTGTCTTGAGGAACAGATTGTGCAACTAGTACTTTCATTTTTGTGTCTTTCATACGTTTTCTCTCCTGTTCTTGCTCTTCCCTGATTCTATTCTGGTGGTATTGAAGCATCTGCAACATCTGGGACGGGGTATTAGCTTGCCAGGTACTCTCGACTTTCAAAACTCGATTTTTAATTTGTGGGCTTGAATTCTCGACTAATTTAGTAACAAAAAGGTGAGGGTATGACTCACTACTTGTCTTGAGGCCACTGTTGATGCTAAAACATTTTTCAAATCTAGAATAAAAATCACTAATATCTTCATCTTGTTTCTGTTTACAGGCTGAGATTGCATCCCAGTCTTCTTTTCTAGTTGTCAATAATCTGGGTAAAACTTGTATTAATAATTCCGGTAATTCTTTACATTTATCTCCAAGACCGGTACCTGGTACTCGTGCCTTATCTTCAGCTTCTAGAACTGCCCAATCGATCTTTTTCTCCCCCACCTCCCATTCTTTTTCCTTGAGCTTTTCATACACCCCTGCGGGCAGCAGAACCTTTAACATTTTAATTATATCTGGATACGTGTATTCTCCCATACGGAGCATGTCTTTTAATTCTCTATGGAACCCTGCTGGATCTTTGTCATGACAGGGAATTAATTTCTTCATCTCGAGGAGTTCCATCTTTGTAATCGGAGTGTAAACAAACACTCGTTCTAGTTCGCCACCCGTTCCTCTGACTGGGTGGACTTCTCGTAACGGATTCTGTCTCTCCATGTAAAATGGTTTACTTTCTGGGGGTGAGACATGAACAAAATGCGGGTTCAAAAACGTTCTATATTTGTGACGCTGTTCTAGAATGACACTAATTAAATCGGTACCTAGACCTTTCCATCTATACTGGAGTAACTCGTTCAGGACATCATGTAACGGGCCTGGATCAGAGTGCTGACCCTCATACAATGTAATGAGGTGCTGAATCATATACATACCCACCAGTCGTTGTTCGGCTGGGGGCATTTTCAGAAACATCTGTGCCACTATTTCGTCTGGAAAAGTGGTAGAATCAGTAATCCATCGGACTGCTGATCGGGCTAGTTCTTGTTCATGCATGGTACTTAACTCACTGTAACCGATTCGTGATTTCAGAATGTGATCGGTAGCTTGGAATACTTGTTCTAGAGAACCTTGTTCTGGTGCTGGAGAATGAAAAATAGACTTGTGTTCTAGGCGTAAATGGCGATCTGGAAATCTAGATTTTCCTACATACGCTATTCTGGCGGGATTCTCGTCGTCTAACTCTTCAGGATCAGAGTTACTTTCTTTCTCGCTTACTTGTGCTTCTTTACGCTGTTCGTGTAATTTTATTATTTCTTTACGGATTTTCTTGTACATACTCTCCATCGCACCGACGGTCTTGTGCTTACCCTCGGCTATATTATCACTCCACCTTGTCAGGGTTCTCATTTCAGCCGGATCTTTAGACGGGTAATCTTGTTCTCTTATTAGACAATTGATCAGAAACTTTAATATCATGAGCTGGATCTCGGCTTTCCTTTGAGACATGGCCTCGCTAATACTTTCTGGATCATCCCCTGTACGGATGAAACGATATATTCTGTCTAGATCTTCTTTCATATTCGGTAAGGTGACTAAATACTCGGCCACCTTTCTTACGCGGAATGAATATAAAACCATATTATCCTCGCCTGGGACTGGATCATAGCCGCATTCGGCAAGGGATTTTCTTATTTCTGCTACAGTCTGATGTCTGGGCGTACGCTGTGACGCTTGTGCATGTAATTCGGCTGTCGTTAAACGCTTGTGTGGCGGCGGGGTTTGAGGAGTACCTCCCCCTGCGGCCCCTAAACTAGAGTCGTCTACTGAGGCTCTTCGTCCTGGCAGAGTGGGAAATGGAAATGCAGGCTGGACTTGTATGGCGGGCTGGACCGGGGGTACCGTAACAGGTACTCCGGTGTCTGGAGGAGCGGGAAGTGCCTGATTTACAGGGACTGGCGGAGCGCGAACAGGATTTGCATATTCTGGGACTGTGTCGTCCAAATAGGACGAAATAAAAATATCAGCTGCGGTCTGTTTGTGACGTAGTTTGGTCGGAACTAATGGTGGCGGGAAATTACTGGATGCCTCTGGGGTCGCTTTTGGCAAGCCCTCGGCAAGGAGAGGATACATACCCCTAATAAGGGCATGCCTCTGTCTGTCTGACTGTTCGGCTTTGACTTGTTCACCTATCTCGATCAGTTCTTTTTCTTGTGCTCGTTCTAAGGATTCTCTACTTAATTCTGACTTTCTGATTTCCTTTTCAGTTCTTTTATGAGCTTCTTTGCGCCATAACTCGATGGCATCTTTCTGTGACTGTCTGGCTTTCTTTTTCCATAATGCTTCTTCTACTCGCATGATGCATTCGGCATCCCATGTACCCGATACGGGCCATCTATACTTTTCTTCTAACTGTTTGGTATACTCTACCCATAAATCTAGATACAATATGGCGCTTATGCCATGCTTCTGATACATAAAATGGCCTGGACTGTCCCTAGGCGGAACTGGAACTGCTGCTTCCAGCAGACCCTTTCTGGTTTTTAACTGACGTAATTTCGAAAAGAGCGGCATGACTGAACTATAATCTAGACACAATACAATACACAATAAACACGATACTTATTCCCCATTCATACCACGACATTAAAATACATGAAGAACATTTAAAAATAACAGTTCGAACAGAATACTACCTGGAATACGGAACACAGAATACATGAATTTTCTCGAGAACAGAACTGACTAGAACAGGAACTAGATGCACTGCTGAAACAGTACGAAACTTACCGGTCTCATAAAGAGACACGTCAGGACCCGCATCCACCGAAGTGGACACTTCGTTTGTGGGTCTGTGTACCACCAACCCACGGACCAGAGTCAATTAAATTGACCCTGTCTAGATACCACCCCAGTAACGGTACTCACCGGGCAGCAAGAACGGAAAGCCTCAGACTGGACGGGACTGCTTGGACGTCGGACGGACGAACTTCGGACTTCTGTTACGGGTGGGCCTCCGGATACCTCGGACCTTGAACTCTCGGCTTGGGCTCTGGTCGGGACTCGCCGCGTTCCTCCACCGTCTCGTTTGGATGCTGGACCGCCTCCTCCGTCTCCTCCGTGGGCCTGAGGGATACTTGAAGCAGAAATATCTGCCGGTGCGCAGAAGAGTTCCGTCACGACTGCAGAGGGTCAGGGGGTCGGCGTGGCTTCACCGACGCGTGGGGAAAGGGCAAGTCCCTATTCGGGCGTCATTATGTGGTAAATAAATAAATAATACCCTATTTTTGAATGTATAAATGAATAACAGATAGCTCAATAAATAAGAGTCAAGATTCGAGGTAGTGGGAGTTTGCAGGTTTATTACAGCATAAAGGGCAGGAACAGGATGGTAAGGCCCAGCAGCGCTGCTGGTGTCAGGATCGGGACAAGGAAAAGGATGACTTTTTTAATAACAGTGCATGAGCATATATACATAACGCAAACACATAGCATTACATTGCAATAGGCGTAGCAATGGGTGGAGCAGAAGGTGTGACGCGTAGCAGTCGCGAAAGATAAGGGTGAAAAGAGGTGTAACAGGGCGTATACATAGACATGTGATGCAAACGTAACAGAATATGTCATGAATGGGGCGGAAACCATGGAGGGGGCTACCTAAGGAGCCGGGACCTCTAACCTGATGGTGCGCGCAAACTAGCAATGACGTATCACTAGGAGAAGCTGGGGGCTATGAACTCTGTGCTAGGAGCAGAGACTGAAGTCTGGAGAGTCAGGGCGACATGTACCTAAGCAGTATCTAGTATCTGATGTTTAGAGAACATGTTGATATAAACTAGAAGTTAGGAGGGGGAAGGCTGACTTGATTCTAAGACTGGACCTTGCATTATTCTACATGTAGTACGTGATGAAGAATATTAAATGACCATTAAATGCAGTATTTCTCTAACGTGGAGACGTGAAGGCTAGACAATGACGGAAACTATTGAGGCGATTCAGTAGCTTAGGAATGCAGAGAAGGAGGACTGAACTGATAACTGGAACTATAACATACTTTTGGCAGACTCAGAGGCAAAGCCAGGCTGAACCGGGCACTGTGAGGCAGGAAGTAAGTGAAGGGTCGAGGATACAGGTGGGGGCTGTATCGCTCCTCAGCGAGGCTTTAGGAGACAGGAGCTGAATCTGATGTCCGGGCCCTTTTGAGGCCTAGAAACGGGGACTTTACAATGAAATAACGTGCACACTGAGAAACGTGGCAACGTAACTTTACATAGGCCTGATATTCGTAGTATTCACGAGGACTAGAAACTGGCATATTAGAGATGGACACAACTATAATTGCGTCATTAATCGAACATGGGGAATGCATATGCATATTTAATCATGCACACATAACATATGATGGATGACACGTAGGGACACAGAACATGGCAAAATTTACTTTTCCACAAGAGAAAAGGTTCATTCAAAATATACTTGGTATCCATCTTCAAAAATCATCATGCTCCTGAGGAATAAGCACCAAATATAATGACGATGGCAAAGTATTGTAGTGCCACATTTATATCCATCAACAGTGAAAGGATGTCTTTAACAACCCATTATGTTTTAAGGCTCAACAATTCCACTTTGTTACAATGAGTTTTCTAGATACAAGCAATGGAAGTGTTACATTTGGCTTGGTGAGGTAAAACTTTTTGCCTTTTGACCAGGCTACTAAAACTACAGACATTCCAAGAAGTAAAGTTAAGCATTGTAGAGTGTAGCGTTTGAAAAGTATTTATAAGTCAGCCAAACAAGCAGCTTGCTAGATACATTGGAAATAGAGGTGATAATAAAAGTAAATGTACAATAAAAAATTAAAACAATAGAGCAAGAGATCTCATAAGAAGAGGGGGTGTAAGAAAGAGGCGAAGTAAAGAAATAGAGAGATGACATAAAAAATAAAGATAGAGTAGAAAAATTGCAAATCAAGTGACAGACCCAGTAATTGTGAAAGATAAACACATTTTTAAATAAGCCATGTTTCCAAAGTGCCAGTGTAGAAAATGCGAACTAGGTAGTAGGATGAAATTGTACTCCAATGACAATAACTGGTTCATCATTTAGTTTTTAAAGAAGAGATTTACCTTTGTGAGTGATTTCATAAAGATACTGGTGTACAATTCCATATCCTGTGTTGCACTGCCTAAGAATAGGCTTCTAAGACAAGAATGTTTTCTCGTAACATTAGAAGCATTGGATATGTCTTGTGATATAAATAGGGTATGACCAGACCAGGTTAAAGTTTTCACTTATTTGGTGGATTTGAGACCATGCAAAAGATCAGTTTGTTCCAGAAAAAACATTATTTTGTCTCGAGGCTTAGGTGAAGTAGAAGTAGTAAGCGCTTTCTCCCTGAATTTTAAGCTCTCTATATATTTAGTTGTGATGATTTAGGAATAGCAATCACATCGGTGAATGTTTTTCAGCAAAGACAAAAGCTCAATTCCTTCCACTTTTTCTGGCAAACCATACAATGTAAGATTATTAAGTTTATTCCTGTTTTCCAAGTCTACCCTATCTTTTTGGTGATAATGGGGATCAATTTATATTTTAGTAATCTTAGAAGAACATTTTTGAACATCACTAACCCAATTGCTCCTTTTCCAAGATCCAACTTTCCATAGCAACTCATCTGTCATCAATTTGTTGCAACTTTTTATTTGTAGGTTTCATATGAGGTTTCAAGGCTCTAACTTCATCTAGAAAAGGTTTTTGTGAAAAAGCAATTAAAGTAGGATGATCATGTTATAGTCTCTTTGATTTTGTGCCAAAAGATAAAGAATGAGTCTTAAGAGTAAAGGATGCACCTGAAAGCATTTTGGAGAAACTAGTTGCTTTTTTCTTGTTCTGTCCATGCAAGAGTATTCTGGAAAACAGACGATGCCAGGGCATAATGCTTTCAAGCAGCCTATTAAGTAGTGCTGTAGATAAGAAATACATTTTCCATTTAAGGTTGTAATTTCACACAAGAAAACTTGAGGAATCGCCATATAAGAGTTTTAGGGGCAGTTTAAATATGACAAAATCACCTCAGCAACAGATATGAGCTACAAAATCACTTACATTGGCAGTGGCTTTGAGGAGAATAGATTAGGATGTAAAGGAGGCTTAAGTTACAAAACACACGGAAATTTATAGCACATCCAATATAAAACATGGGTTTAAAAAAAACTCTTGGCAGAATTTCATCAAATAGCAATGGCAAAAGATGAAAAAAAGGTGAAAGTTGACCACCATTCAAAATGACGAGTGGGAATCCTCCACAGAACATGCCCAGCAGAGTGACAAACAGAAACAAGCACTGCAGCTCAACTGAAAATGGTCAAAGCAGACACAGAGCAGTGGTATGCAGAGTTCCATTTATACTTTGTTGTTGAAGGATTTTTTTATTAACATCTCGACTAGAAAGAAAACACTGTAAAAGGTAGCATTTAATGTCAGTCAATTCTGAATCACTAACAATCACCAATGGTAAGTATTCTAGAAAGTTACTTTGTTTGAAGATAGCAGCATGGGTTGAGACAAATTGCAACATTATTGATCTGATGGCCCACTTAAGATTTTATTCCAAAAGCCATTACAGTTCAGTGCATTAAGTCAAGACTGCATTATAAAAGATGTCTTAGTATTGCAACAATAGCGCTGCTGTTGGATGGGCACAGAAAAGGGGAGCTAGGTGCTTGCGGCATTGTACAAGCCGTTATGTACCCAGAGACTGGCCATTCCCAAGTGATTACTGTAAGATTACTAGGGTTGTAACAACAGAAGAATCTTGGGCATATGTAGGACATCTCTTGGCCTCTTGTTGGCCTTCTCATGTTACAGCTCAATGGTGGGGGTTTATATTAGACTTCAAGAAGTGTAAGAGGTTTAGATTCCATGAATCAGCCATTTAGGCCAGTTTAGTCCCTGTGGTATAAGAAAAGTCATCTTGGGTTCAATTAATATTGTTAACTACGGTCCATAAATAACTACTTCTGAGCGACATACAAGGGAAAGAATGACAGTTCAAATACCGCAACTGGACCAGCGAAGGGAAGGAGTTTGATGTCCTTCCCGTAGATGTGCTTAATCATTTCACTTGGCATAAATCAAATTGAGGATGCCTTTACCCATTTTCGTACTGGCAGACACCACACTGGTCTGGGGGAAACAATAGGTCAACTTTTTTTTAAACTATCTTTATTGGCATTTTAACAATTTTCTATACATAACAGCAAAATACAAGTACAGTGAAAGACCAAGGTTGGGTGAGAAGCTGAAAGATGAAGGTAAACGGATTGGAAGAGAAGATATCGCTCTCTGAAACTTGACATATAAGGTTATTAGAACTCTTACTGCAGCAAATGTGAGCCGTGGTGTAAAATGTAGTAGCCTTAATACATAGGGAAGTGGGTTATTAGTTTTGGGATTCCTCTAGCTAAAACTGTAGTTGTAAATTTGTATGCACTTAGAACCTTTGAAAGGGGGAGCCTTGGGGGAAATGTGAGGGTAGAAACCCTTGGCCAGAACTGGCTAGGGGGTGGGAGCAGCCAAGTAAATAGTGATTCTAAGGGGAGAGGAGTTGGCCTAACGGCTAGGGCGCTCAACCTCGGACCTGGGGATCTGGGTTCGAGTCTCGGTAACGACGCCAAAACCTCCTGTGATTCTGGGCAAATCACTTAATCTCCCCGTGCCTAAAATGAATGTGTGTCCGCCCTCATGCAACGTAACTGGTGCTATGTAAAGCGCTCTGATACCTGATTTGGTTCGGGTCTAGTTTGCGCTATATAAAACTCTGCAAAAAAAAAAAAGAGAGGAGGGGGCCTACCTGTAGTAGAGTGTGCCAAGGCATGGTACTGGAGGAGCAACAATCTAGGCACATGGGAACAGAGGAGGATGTGGGCTGAAGGGTGATGTAGTAGGGGGGTTGGGGGCTACAAGGGCAATGCATTTCCTTTCAGACCCCCTAAGATGGTTTTTCAATTGTGCTCTATAGGGTGTTTCTTCTTGAGCTGAGCTTTATCTTCCGCCTTGGCTCACTTGATGGTTGACTGGTGCCATGACTCAAGTGTGGGATGAACCTTAGCTTTCCATTTCATAGTGCTTGCTCGCTTGGACAGAAAGGTGAGATCAGTACATCATGTGTTTGGTCTTTTACTAATGCACAGGCTTCCCAGTCATGGGGTATGGTCCTCCAGGTGAAGGACAACAGTATGTCCAGCGTGCCGGACCAACAGCCAGCTAGAGGGGGGCCTAACCCCAGAATGTGGTTGAAATCTGTCCGCTCCACCTAACAATAGGGAGATGAGGTGTTGGCAGTGGGAAAGTGTTTGCTAATTGCCCCTGGGGAAAGATAGGCTCTATGTAGTATGGATAGTTGGATGAGTTTGAACCTCACATTGTGGGAAACCATGTGGGGGTCCACCACTGCCAACACCCATTTCAAGTCAAAGAAAACTCTTTCTACCTCTGTTTGCCATTTGTTTTGTAGGTGTTGAAGGAGATGTGAGTGTGTATACTAAGGCCCAGATTTAGGTACCTGCAATGCATCACCCAAAGTTGCTGTATTGCGTGACAAGGAGAGAGGAGGAAAGTGCCATATCTACCGAGATATGGCCTTGTCCTCCCCTCTCCCTAGCGACAGCGCAGACTTTTGCTGCCAAGCGCCGCACACACACCTTTGCACCACAGTGAAAAGGTGTCTATGTGAGTCTAGCATAGGTTTTGCACTGGAAGGGTATCCTTCCAGTGCAAAATACTATACTTAGGGTAAATTAAAAACTTTTCCTGCATTGTATGTGTGATGTACGGTGCAGCACACATGCAAAGTTGGAACAGAAAGTCGAAATGAAAACATTTCTCCTTTTACGCCTGTTTCAAGTGGCATTATTTTGGCACAAACCCTGTATACTATTGTTAGTAGATAGGGTTTTGTGTAAAAAAACATGGGTAGTAGCATGGGAACACCCATGAACCACCCATTGAATGTCCCCTTGATGCAGATTAATGCAAAGCAGCACTTTGCGCTAGTTTGCGTTACTTTTTCTTACAAACCAATGTAAATTAGCATTGGTTTGTGAAACCCCTCACAAGTTTTGAGTTGGGTCTGCGTTAAGAAAAGAATGCAAACCTGATGCAAAACCTTTCTAAATCTGGGCCAAAGTGGTCTATATAACCAGGTAGTGTGCCTACAACCATGACCCAGATTGGGATAGAGATGGGACCGCGGTGTGTGACTCTGGTTCTGTTTCTATGATGTGCCAGTGAGACTGTAAAACATCAATCAATCAAGTGACTTGTAATGTCCAACTATTCACTTGTAAGGCTCTCAAGGCACTGGGTGGCAGGGAGGGGGTGCTGCTCCGTCGAAGGTACATTGCTTCAGTCAAAGAGCCAGGTCTGATGTCCTTCCTGAATTGAGACAGTAACCGTGATAGCCTGAGGTGGAGAGACAGGGTGTTCCAGGTCTTTTGAGGCGAGGTAGGAGACAGCTGTTCGTCCAGTCATGGTTATGCAGATAAATGTGACGGTGGCCAGGACCAGTTGGGCGGGGTGGAGTGGAGTTCTCTAGTGGGTGTGTGGAATGCGAGGCGGTGGTTGAGGTACACAGGTCCTGTGTCATATAGGGCTTTGTTCCGGTGTGTGAGGAGCTTGAATGTGATGTTTTTGTTGACTGGGAGAGTCAGTGGAGGTCTCCCAGGTGGCCGGTGTTGTAGCTGCGACAGGGGATATTGAGGATGATTCCGGTGAAGGCATTCTGAATGTTCTGCAGTTTCTTGAGGAGTTTCTGGGTGATATGGTGTAGAGTGCATTGCTGTAATCCAGTCTGCTGCTGAGTGCGTGGGTGACCGTCTTTCTGGACTTTGTGGGGATCCACTTGCAGATCTTTCAGAGCAAGCCTAGCATGTGGAAGCAAGATGATGAGACGTTGTTGATCTGGTGGTTCATGGTGAACAAGGAGTCCAGAATGATGCCACAGTTTCGTGCAAGGTCTGTTGGTGGGGGAATCCAACATCAGCGGGCCACCAGGAATCATCTCATGTTGAGGGGCTGAAGCCCAGAGCAGCTCTGTTAAGATTTCCTCCTAGGGGATCTCCTTGGAGTGGTAAATCCTGATTACCAGGTTGCAGTAGGAAACTCTTTCCCATTTGAGGAGTCCTCTGTGTGTGATTTAACTGCAATGATCTTAAAGTTGAAAAGCTTTATTTACAGCCCTGGGTGACAGAACCTCACGCTGGGAAATCTCCTCTCTCGTGCTCAGTTTGAACTTAAACACTCTCCTAGGAGATGGAGCTACCACATAATAACATATTAATGAGTTAAAAGTGAATGTGGAACACGGATGGTAGAATAGATGGAAAGGCTACGTTAAACAGCAGTGGCTACACTTTTTCCAAAATCACTGGAGTCTGTGGTTTTTCCCTTTGCTTCTGTACAATGCTTATTTGGAGGTATGGTTTGGGGCAAGTGCTCTGTCGCATAATGCTTTCCTTTAAAATTACAGATTGTATCTTGCGGTTCCAATATGTGGTGCGTGTTTAAATTAAACTAGTTGGCCAAGATGAGTAGTGATGCGTGTTTAAATTAAACTAGTTGGCAAAGATGAGTTGTGATTTCGGGCACCATCACTAGTTAATTAGCTGGCTGGGTAAACCCCCAACAAATGAAACCAATCAGTTTCCCTATCAGAGTCAGACCTGTGTTCACAACCCAACACAAACACAGACCTGCGATCAATGCCGCGTGTGCCAACTTCAGCTACTCGCTGGCAAAACAGGGTCTGCTTTCGACGGAAAATGGATGCGCTCTACAAAGCAAACAGCGCTCATTTGGCGTCTTGCTATTTTAAGTTTGTGGCTCATATTAAATCTTCCATTGCCCACGGCCATAAGGGCACCACGCCAAGCCTGGCACAGATCGAGATTCTCCTGGAAGCCAAGTGTGGGCTGCTTCATAACTGAATTGTTTTCCCAGTCCAAGAAAATTGTTTCAAATTGCTTGAAATTAGCATCATTGGCAGGAGATGGGATCTGAAAAGAGCCACGGGAGTCCCATCTATGGATTCTAATGGCTGCAGAATGAGCCCCTGTCACTTCCCATTCTTGCTATTGTTCAATAGACGCCTAGAGATCGTAATATTCATTTTCAAGGCACTTGTCAGTGCAGCACCCGAGCACCGCTACTTCAGTCTTTACAACAGGCTTTGAAACACAACATGTTAATAGAAGTCTACCCTATAAAGTTCCTGCAAAGCGTGCAATGTGTGCCGAGCATCTGAAAACGTCATTCACGCGCGAATAATGGCTGAATCCCATATAAGAATGGTGGAGAGGAGCAGAAAATAAAACAGCTCCTCTGCTTGTGAGCAGTGTATTTTCTTAGCTAATTTCACTCTTTCCCAGAACATACCAGGAAACGCTCTAAACTCACATATTCGACTGGGGCAAATAAAACTTTCCCATTTTCGTGATTTGGCTCAACTCCAAAGTCTACACTTCAAATAGCAGCTGCTTCGGTTGTAAAGCGGGGAAAACACAGTCAGCCATTTAATAACCACTCTATGTAATGATGCAGCGCGCGCAATATGTTGCATTTTACATCCTTCCGTAAGAGTGGAAGTAAACACCATCTATCGACTACTTGGAATCATTCAGATTGTTTTCCATGATTGGAAATGCCAATTTACCTGTTCTTTTTTTCAAAAATCCTTAGGTTTACATCCAATATATATTTATCTTGCTTTATTTTCTACTCTAGCTCGTAGATTGCCTCTTGCTTTAAAAGGAAAGGCATTTATAGAGCTTAAGAAATGTCTGTGCAGACTGAAAAGTTGGTCAAGAGAAACGAGTCATGAGCAGTTGACCTGAGGGACGAATAGCTCAATGCTGGGTTTTCTACGCATTCCATTACAACGACGCGTTGTTACATCGCTTGCCATTACACTACAAGTCGTTACACCGACTTGCTTTAGGGAGGGCGCTGGAGTTTGGTATAGTATAATTTACTATATCAACTCCAGTGTGTGCAACTGATTGGAAGGTGTTGGATTGAAAATCCAACACTTTCTGCCCCTTACAGCAAGTCGCTGTAACGACTTGCATTGTAATGGCATGCGACGTAACAACGCGTGTTGTAATGACTTTTGTTTTAATGGCATGCGATCGGTAGTGGTCGGGAGTGGGAGTGCTGCCTGGCGGTGACGTGGGGAGGGGGAGGGTCAGGGAAGGGGGTAGTAAACTAAGGAGTATGGACAAATACAGGCGAGTAAACATAAAAATAAATAAAACGGTGTTTCTCTTCCTGAAACATACATTGTCTTTTTTCCAAATTTAGACTGTCACATATCCGATAAACTGTTGTATCACCATGGAGAATATATTACATTTTTTTCTGTGCCTAATTTAAACATAGTCACATTGCTTTTTAGTGTAGGAAAAAGATATCAATAGCATGGCAAACGTTTTCCAACACATGTACATAAAACAATTGTTAGTTTTACAAACTACATTTTACAAGTATGTCCAAGTATGTTAAAAACATGTGAAGTACACATGAGGCAACATTAACTCTTTGGATCTGATTCATAAAGCCATTTTCCATGTTTGTTGAAGGCTTTGAAGAGCAAATTTTCTTTTGAAATTAAAAAAAGGATTTTGCACTCAAAAATGGATTTGCTCATGCAAAATACCAATGAAACCTTGTATAATATTTTTGGAAAATGGCCCTCTCTGAAGGGTCACCCCAAACATTTTGACTTCCTTATCCTCTTTTTCCTGAATTCTTTATGTTGGCCATAGGACTCTGGGCTCTTTTACTACTGCTGACCAGTGCTAAAGTCCACGTGCTCTCTCCTCTAAAGACCTATTTGGCATATCTAATTTATCTATAAGTTCTTAGTAGAGTGCACTTTCTGGTCACAGAGTCTGAAAAATAAATGTTACTAGTGGGCCTGAAGCACTGATTGCATACCTATTTCAACCAGAAATCCAATTTCTAACAAATATGGTACATGGATGACTCTTCTCCTACAGTCAGCTAGTAGCCATTTGAGAGCAGAGATACTCAAAAAGTATGTGAACAAACGGAAACTCACAAATGTAGTGGTGTACACAGTCTTCTCCATGACGCACTACCACCCCTGCAAACATTCAGTGAATAACTTCTGTCAATGATAGGAGTAAAGCTGTATCCTGAGAGAATGGTAATATGCACCCTCACCCCTCCCAATTTGGTGGGGGTAAATGGAAAGGAGTTTCTTGATATGGAAACACATTTTCATTCAGAAGAATAAAAGAGGAGAGGAGTTGGCCTAATGGCTAGGGCCGTCAACCTCGAATCTGGGGAACCGAGTTCGAGTCTCTGCAATGATGCTGAACATCCTGTGATTCTGGGCAAATCTCTTAATATCCCTGTGCCTAACAAAAATGAATGTGTCCTAATGTAACGCAACTGGTGCTTGTGTAAAGCACTCAAGTGTACACTATATAAAACTCTGTAAAAAAAAAAAATATTACCTACTGGCGGTCGCCAGTAGGTATATATAGTTAGGATTTTTTCTCTATGGGATTTTTGAAAATTCTATGTCAAATAACTTTGGCGTTTGTGGACGGAATTGGCTGAAATTTTCAGGAAAATGGCACATTTTGTTTCTGAGCAGCCCCTGAAAATTGGGGGGGGGTTCGTCCAGGGGGGGTCGAGAAAAAAGGGGGGTCCCAAAACGTGTTTTTAACATTGAGTTTTCCATAGGGCGGTTGGCCTCACTTTTAGCCCGAACGGCTGAATGGATTTGCACGAAACTTGGCAAAATTGTAGGGACTGGTAGCCCGATGTGCCTTTTGTAGGTCTCAATATATGTGCTACAGTGGATTTTGAGAAATTAACGTTTAAAAAAAGATATATATCTGTAACAGCGGACCGGGCAGCGCTCCAGTACGCGTACTTTTCGCGCAACGGAGCTTTGTGAAGCGAAGCTGATTGGTTCTCCGGCGTCTGTAAACATTCCAAACAGTCCGTAGCGGCCGCCATCTTGTCTCTCGGTAGGATCGAGAGACAAGAGGAGGCCAAAGCGAAGGGGCAAATGACCATAAGGGGGCATAGTAGATCCTCGCTGACCCCCTAGGTTTGATGTGGAGGTTTTAAAAGGGCCCCGCGGGGCAAAAAAAAAAAATAATAATAATAATCGAACGGCTGAATGGATTTGCACGAAACTTGGTAAAATATTAGGGACTGGTAGCCCGATGTGCCTTTGCTAGGTCTCAATATATGTGCTCCAGTGGATTTTGAGAAATTAACGTTCAAAAAAAGATATATATCTGTAACAGCGCTCCGCTTCGCGTAACGGAGGTTTGCGAAGCTGATTGGTCATTCTGTCACTGGGCTATAGTTGGGCTACATCTGGCTGATATTTGGGCTACATTTGTTTTTTTTGTCTCTGGCGGCCATCTTTGGGCTACATTGGGCTACATTGGGCTTCATTGGGCTTCATTGGGCTACATTGGGCTACATTTGGGCTCCAACATATATATAGGCCAATGTAGCCCAATATATATTTTTCAAAGTTAATTTTCGTACAAACCACTGGAGCATATATCTTGAGACATAGCAAAGGCACATCGGGCTACCAGTCCCTACAATTTTGCCAAGTTTCGTGGAAATCCATTCAGCCGTTCGAGCTAAAAGTGAGTCCAACCGCCCTATGGAAATGAAGGAAATGAATGGGTAATTTGTAATTAGCAAATAGCTCATCGCAAACTAGGAATGGTAAAGAATCGCTATTTATTCCTTAAAGTTCGCTATTTAGGAAATGCAAAAAACTTTGATGATACATATGGCGGTTCATCTCTAACAAGATAAGAAGCATAGGGATAGATTTATGATGACTGGCGCATCACCAGGGATGTGTTAGTCATTCTGTGCCGCTGTTCCGTCACCTATGGTGTGCTGCATTTACAATGCGGCGCATCATGGGGCAAAAACAGCACAGATGCGTGATGTATCTGTGCCGTAAAGGTGGCGCATTGCTGGAGTTGTATCGCAAGTGTGATGAAGCTCCAGCAAGGGTCAGGGGTGCCCCTGTCGCAGGGTTTCTGTTCTCACACAGAACTGTGGACAGAGGATTGGAACCTCGGCGAATTAGGGTGCCCCAAAACTCACCTTAGTAATCAAAAACCCCTTAGCAAGCTAGGTACAGTGTCACATTGGATATAACAAACTCTCAATGTTTAGACAATCCAGAATATGAACTTATAGTACCTCAGGATACGTGGAACTCATGAACAGTCGGTCGTTATATATTTCTTAGAAACCAGAACATGGAGTTAAGAAGAACACATGTGTATTTGAAATGTTTATTTACTAATGCCGTCTTCTCAGGCGTAGTATCTTAGATAATACAAGTACACATATTATCAGTAGCAAAATTACCAGCATAGTTACTAGTACATAAAAAGCGAATGGTGACAGTATGTTAACATGCTGTAAATGAATAAGAGTTGGCAACACTTATAAGCAGCCACGGGCCGTGGAGGGAGTTACGGTGGGGCAGGGAGGCGGGGAGGGGGAGGGGCAGGGTGGAGAGGGCTCCACCCTGCCCCTCCCCCTCCCCGCCTCCCTGCCCCACCGTAACTCCCTCCACGGCCCGCGGCTGCTTATATCTCACCCTCCCTAATACACATATTATATTATTTGCTAAGAAGGTCTGTTTGTGTTGGTTTAGGGCGTGCCCATACTTTAGTGTCTTAGATTTGAAGGAATCACATCAGCATACACCAGCTCTCTCTTCATGTGAACCGCATCAACTGTTGTGTATGTGTGTTCGGCAAAGCAATATAAAACCCGCCTCATGCCCAGAATTGGCAGAAGCTGCACTTATGTTATAAGTATGAAGTCGTGGAGATCAGACCTCATAACAATTCTGTATCGTGTTGTTCTTGAAACTTCAGCACTCGCTGTACAGATATAGTTTAACAAGCAAAGCAGATAGTAGAGCAATAACATATTATTCTCATGTAAACCACGATGAACTACTAGGTTGAAAGCTAAAGCAACAACTAAGTGTCGTGTGCAGAAGTTGCAAAAAAGGAAAAATGGCGTTTAAACCGGTAATGAGCCCATGCTAACTTAACACGGTGTAAAGATATCCAGGACCTAGATGACACCTCCCCATGATCCGGAAACGAACTGAATAAGATAATAGAAGTGCCATCTCATGAGAGCAGATTGCAACTTTATATGTGGACGGTCCGCAAGGTAAAACATTAAAAACTAGGAAAATTTAATGCTAAAGAAAAATAAAACAGCCAAGTACTTTATCGAGTCTTAAGCCAATAGGCAAGCTAAATAATAAAAACTTGACAAATAAGTCTATGAATTGTCAATGAAATGCTAGTACTCAGCATATCAAACATGAAAAAGGTCTATGACATAACTGTGTATGCAAAATAAGCTGCAACAGCCTCCAATAGGAAGTCACCGTCTTCATCCGAAAAGAGTTCAGCCATCCAATTTAAAAGCGGAAAAGAACATACGTGCTCTCCCAGCACCGGATCCTCTATCACCATCAGAGGACAGCTCGGTGGGTTTTCAAGAAAGCTCTGTTCCAAGAAAGACTGTGTTGCCGCCAGTAAATTCCAGGGACCAATTAGTCCATGCATCAATGCCACAGCCATAATCCTTTCGCCAGGACAAACCAACTCGTGAGTAATGATAGGAGTCATCAGCTGATTAAAGTCGACGTCAGGAGAAACCGGTCCGCAGAGACACAAATCAATGGCCCAATCGAAATCACAGGTCAGGCAGTGAAATACAGGCTGGACACAGGTGAAGTAGGAGAATCGAAAAGATAATCCATATGCCGTGCTTAATATCGCCAACGGAATTGTGCCATAATATTCTAGCATGCGATTGCGGAACAGTGTCAGCAGCTGCAGGGCGGGAGCTTGCACAGGAGGGACATCCATATTTAAAAATGTAAAAAAGCACAAGAGCGTCCGCTGGTAATGCAAGTAAAAATGGGAATCCACGAAGCACAGTGGAAAAAAATAGAATGAAAGAAAGCAGGGATGACTCCAAAGATTTTCTCAAATGAAGTCACGAGACCACTGGTAACAACTTTAAAAAAGTGCGCCAGGCCCTTTGTGGAGGACGCGTTAAAGATAGTCAGAACCATCTTGCTGAAATGGAAAGGCAAATCTGTATTTAAAAGGGTCTGCACCTCTGTACGGGTGTTCGCTATGTGAAGCACGAAAGTTTCACGGGCCGAACTCAAGGCCACCTCTCTTTGAGACAAAAGAGCTCTTATTCTTGCCATGCCGTTGAAATCTGCTCCCAAGGTTGGTATTTGTGGCCAGATTGAAAACTCCCTATGTTCATGTGTGGGAGGAAATAGAACATTTCTGCAGCAAATAACCCGTTCACTTACTGTTACGATAAAAGGAATACTTTTAATTAACCCAGAACAATCTTCATTATTGAGCATCAAATAACTACCATTTTCCAACAACTTGAACGTGGGGATGATAGCAGGAACTGGCGTGCCTTGAAACACGCAAGCCATATTTGGTCGGTGTTTGTTGCATGAACCTTGTAACTGTATGTGCCTACACATTAGTGAATGATCTGGCGTCTCAGTGCATTCCTCTCCATTCAGATAAACTTCTTGATCATCTTTGAAACATCTGTATGTGTATGGAAGCGACCAGACCTCATGAAGAAAAGCACTACCTAAAGGTTCATAACGACCTATTGGTATATATTTCATACAATTTGAAAACTTATATAAAGCAAAAGGCAGCGTTATTAAACCGTGGATAAGGCACGTTGCCAAAAAACCCGCAATCCTCTGCTGATGATGTCACTGAGCATGTCATGAATGATGTAATATGTGACATCATCAGCAGTGGATTACGGGTAATAGTATCTCTAGTTTACTCCCCTATAGCTGTCTTTCTTTTAACATAAGTGTCTGTTTCCTTCCCTTATACTTACTGTTCTTTTTTTAAAAAAAAAATGTTGGTTCACTTCCGGTTCGCGTACCGGCGAGCGAACTGGGAAGCGAACTACGAGAAATAGAGGTTGGCACAGTTCCAAATATTGTACCAATTTTTTAATAACGGGGAGGTAGTTCTGAAAAGAACTTTTTTTTTAATTGTTTTTGTTGTTTTATATTTTTTTTATTATTTTTCTGAACATTTTTTTACTTTTTTTGAATTTTTCTGAACAGTTTTATATTTTTGGGGGTTTTTCTTGCAGGGGGCAATGAAAACGATTCATTGTAAAGGGCTCAACAGGAGCAACAAAACAAAAAAAAAGTATTTATTATTTGGGGCGTTTCGTACAAACTTGCATATGATAGTCAATAGCTCTGTTGATCAGAGTGATGCTTCTTTCTCCGTAGCAAATGAATCCATTGCAATGTACGCAGACGTGTTTTACTTCATGAAATCTCGTTTGAATATTTGGCACCATCTCCCTGCCCTCTGGTCCCGTTACTTCCGGTACAACAGATCTTCTGGCCATAATAGGGAGATTATCTAGGTCGTTACGAAACTGTGCAGCACTGTAGTTGTTAGGATGCCACCTAGTCATATGGCGATGCATTGTGTAGTTTCCGAAACTGTATTTTTTGTCGGTCCCTCTGGACAGTCTATCTTGACATATAAGGCAAGTTACGTATCTTGCATTTACTTTTTTCTGACCTTTGGGAATTTTAAAAAATTGCCAAATGAAGTTTTCTTTCCGGTGAGACGTCCTGGGCTCCTCAGGCAAAAAGTGCCTCTCTTCGTGCTCGTCGTCCTGTTCCTCTTCTTCCTCTTCTTGCTGAATTATAACTTGAGCAGGTGGTCCACTCTTCCTTGGATGTGGTGGAGGTCGTGGGGAAGCACCAGCTGAAGCTACTAAAGAAGCCATTGCTCACTGGTAACAAAGGGTCTTTCTCTCACAATGATGAAAGTCAGAGTGAGGAAAGAAGGAGGGATTTTCATCATTTGGGAAAAACAATAGTTCTCAACCAATGAAAAGTGTTCATTTTAGATTATATGACCTAGTCTTACATCATTGGGAAACCAAAAGTGAAATGAACCAATGAAAAGTGTTATTACCAAGTCACATGACCTGCTGTGTTTACGTTAAGCGCTTTGCAGGGCCTCCCGGTTTGCTTCCAGAAACCTGTGCTTTGCGACTCGGTAAGCGTACCAGTTCGCTAACGTAGCACGTCATATGACGTATCACGCGACAACGCGAAACGTCATGCGGACGGGAGGCGTCACGATGTTGTTTTCTAACGCGGCAGTTGCGGTAAAGAAACGTTTACCGGCTCGCGGTCTATTTCGCGGCATCAAGGTCAGCTAACGGGAAGCTTCCCGATTCGCGAAGCGGGAACGAAGAAAAAAAAATATATAAAAAAAAAATTATTAATAAACATATAAAATATATTTTGGGATTTAAAGAAGAATACATTTTACAGCTACAGATATTAGCTGTTAAAAAACCAATGAAATTCACTGAAAAAACCATAGGTTATAGACCATATATAGTTAGGAATTAGCATTTACAAAACCTTGAAAATTCACTGAAAAAACCATAGGTTATAGACCATATATAGTTAGGAATTAGCATTTAGAAAACCTTATTTTACTCACACAAAACCATTGAAATTCCATATATAGTTAGTTGCACTAACTATATATCGCGCACCCGCAATCCACTGCTGATGATGTCACATATTACATCATTCATGACATGGTCAGTGACATCACTGATGACATCACTGATGACATCTCAAATGACATCACTGATGACATCACTGATGACATCTCAAATGACATCACTGATGACATCATGACACACCAATACCAGTTACTACATACGCACTCACTGATTCCTACGTCTACACACACATTCACTCATTCACCCATACAATCACTCATACATACAGTCACTCATTATTACAACACTATCATATGCACTCATACACCTATGCAGACAGTCACACACTGCCACTCATCCATGGAGTTACTCACACACCAAGTCAGTCCTGTAAAGAATCAATCACACTTCCATTTCTTCATCTATACAGTTAAACACAGAACACCATACTTCAGTGACATCACTGATGACATCACTAATGACATCTGAAATGACATCACTGATGACATCTCAAATGACATCACTGATGACATCATGACACACCAATACCAGTTACTACATACGCACTCACTGATTCGTACGTCTACACACACATTCACTCATTCACCCATACAATTACTCATACATACAGTCAGTTATTATTAGAACACTATCATATGCACTCATACACCTAGTCAGTCCTGTGAAGAATCAATCACACTTCGATTTCCTCATCTATAGTTAAACACAGAACACCATACTTTTCACACATATACTAACACATACTTACTCTCTTACACAATCACTGATACAAGTACACATTGATATGCACAGCGCCACACACCTCCCAGCCAGCCACACACACACTCAGTCTTCCATCCATCCAGTCATTCTTCAATATGTAAAACGTATTTAAACTTTACAAAAACACACAGACACTAGATGATGTCATCAGTGATGTCATCAGTGATGTCACTGACCATGTCATGAATGATGTAATATGTGACATCATCAGCAGTGGATTGCGGGTGCGCGATATATAGTTAGTGCAACTAACTATATATGGAATTTCAATGGTTTTGTGTGAGTAAAATAAGGTTTTCTAAATGCTAATTCCTAACTATATATGGTCTATAACCTATGGTTTTTTCAGTGAATTTTCAAGGTTTTGTAAATGCTAATTCCTAACTATATATGGTCTATAACCTATGGTTTTTTCAGTGAATATATATATATATATATATATATATATATAAACCTAGAACTTAGTTAATGTGAAGGGGTTTTCTATGCTCAATGATTGTACACCACGTACAATATATTGACCTATGTGAATTGTTTTCAAATTTGCAGTCAATCAAAGAGGTAAACCCAGCGGTGCAGATGTTAAATTTTTTTGTAAGAATAGAAACCCTTATCTTGAAGAGTGACTGAAACAAAGATTTTCGTTTTTTCATTTGTAGTTGAACCAATCGCAGACCCAAAAATCATTCTATTTTTTATGAAATATAAATCTAGTGGATTATTGGCATACAGTCCTATTACTACTCACAAACTGCGGTGATAAACGCGTAGGTACAATTTATAAAAACGTGACAATGGTGTTGTGAAATGCTATTTGCACCCAACATAGTGTTAATTTAGACGGTAAAGCCCAGCAGAAATGTAGTTGTTGCTATTGGGTGTCTTCTCCTGGTTTAACAATGCTATTTAAATCAACTCGATTGTGTTTAATGTAACTTTGTGATTTGGACGATTCACATTGTTTAACGTAGCAGAGGTTATGTTCTTTTTTGACACCTTGTTTTCTTCTCCTCTTTTTGAGATATTGCACCACCTGCACAAAACGTGTTTAAAACCACCAAACTACTACAACACTATGTGGTATTCAACAACTAATAAAAAAGTTGGCTCCTGATCCTTCGATCCCAATCCTAAAAGGCCCTGAATTTTGATACAAATATGATGTCAGCAGTATAATGCGTATGAAACGTAAAACAAATACATGCCTTTATTCCAATTATTTTTATGGTATTCTGAACGAGACGATCTGACTCGTTTCACATTCTTGTATGGAGCAATCACCTCTGGAGGCTGGGTGCAGCCTCTTTGTGGAAGGCTAATAGCACAGGGCCCCTCGTTCTCCAGGACAGGCTTCATAACCTGCCTTTCAAAACTGAGAGATTTGGTTGAGCTTCGTTCTTTATAAGACAAACTAGATAAACTATTTAGTGGTTATTTCTGTTTAGTTAGTTGCACAAAAAATTAATGCGATTACCTTAAACCACATCATGTAGGTATATAGTTTGAAAATATGTCTTAAAATGTACCACCTGAACATTGACAGTAACCCCCATTCTCTCTATGAAGTGTTTCCTATTAGTGCACTTCTTTGTTCACAATCCCTATACGCCTTTATTGAGAAGATGCTACAGGCCAGCATCTCCACTCTAAAGATGGTTTCATTATCACTGACAGGTGGAGCCAAAGGATGAAGGGATAACTTGAGTAAAACATAAGAATCTTCCCACCACAGCCTACATTGTCAGGGATACAGTCTTTTATTGCTAGTTATTGCCTGCATGTCTAGCATTCTGATTGGTTGGTGATAGCCCAACATTCCTTAGCTTGTTCTAAGACAGATAAAGCATCTTTCAGCCATTGGTTGTGTGTTCTGAAAGAGGGTCACCTACCATTTATGCAGCACTTGAAGGGGCACTGGTGGTCTAATGGGGCAGAGGTACCCCTATATAGGGCTACCTTTTGCCTCCCTTACTTGCATTAGGGCCATTGACCCCCCCCCCCCCCCTTTGCAGCACAAACTATATTCTGGAAACGCAGACGTCGCTACTGGCTAATTGGTCCAATGCCTTCAATAGGAAATAGCTGTTTAGTGCCGAAGCATATAATATGTTGCTCTTCAAAAAGTAGGGAAAGATTGGCGCATGCCATTAAATGTGTGTATATTATCTTAAGAAAAGTTCTTTGCACCAAATGTCAGCGCACAGTGGAAAAAGAGTTTCTGCAAAATCAAATCAGGAAGCACAATGACACTCGTAAGGCTCCCCGAGGAGGCGCCGTTCAGGGAGGCAGCTAATAGAGCTTTGCAAATAGAACCCAAGAGGTGTGAGTGGCAGGCTAAGAAGGGTTTGGGAGAATATTAAATGCATACCTGCTAGTTTCTGCGCTAGTTCCCGCTTCTCGTGTAATTAAAGGGAAAAGGGAAAAAGCTTTGTATTTATTGAGGCAGGAAACTTGAAAAAAGCCCCTGTGCGTTTTTATGTTAACAAAAGTATGTAATTTTACAGCCAGAGTTTTTTCTTGCTCTTTCAACCTTCTTTTTTTAAATTCGCTGGAAACGTCTCTGATAGGAAGCCTTGCTGTTCGGTCAAATGGGACCGTTGCATGAAATGTTCTGTCTCCCCCGCCAGGTGGCAGCCTCCCCTTTGAAGGCGTCGAGAACAGCTGTGCTGGGTGTGTGCACAGGCACTTTATTCGACGGGATCCAGTCTGGATTGGAAGTAGATTCCTGCATATCTAGAGTCCTTTTTTTTTATACCATAAATGTTTCAAAGTTTGAATGGTTCTGCTACTTTTTTGTTTCTGCGCGAACACCCTTTGCATCTTTGGTACTCGTGATTTTTGTTGTGACTGGGAGGCTTACAATACTATCTTGAGTGCTGTTGCTTCGCTATCTGCTTACTTGTCCGTGCCGACCCACTCTCTTGTCCTCTTCCTCCTCCTACATTGGCCTTCCTTGTCCATCTTCACTTTCTTTGCTAGCACCTGCTACTTTCCCTGTCCGTCGTCGACTTCTTTTCCCTACATCCTTCCATATTTTGGTGTGCCTTGAGACTTCGACACCTCCTCATTGGTCTTCTGCAGTCCTTTTTTTTCAATTCTTTTGCGATATGCAAACCCCTGCAGATCACTTTCCCACAACCAGGCCTGACATACAGTCGAAATGTCCTTTGCTGAACTCTTTGCAGAACCATTTTTTACCCACTATAGCACTATGAGGCAGGGCTTTAAGTGGGAGGCAAAAACTAGGGGGGTGGGGGATCATAAACGGGCGTGGCCAATGTAATCAATCAATCAATCAATCAATTATGGTATTTATAATGCGCACTACATACCCGTGAGGGTCTCAAGGCGCTGGGGGGAGGGGGGGGGGGCGCTGCTACTTTTGGAAGAGCCAGGTCTTGAGGAGTCTCCTGAAGGTTAGGAGGTCTTCGGTCTGCCGCAGGTAGATGGGGAGGGTGTTCCATGTCCTGGCGGCGAGATGCGAGAATGATCTGCCGCCGGCGGTCACTCTTCGGATGCGGGGGACGGTGGCGAGGGCATGGTCGGCGGAGTGGAGCTGGTGGACGGGGTGTAGAAGCTGAGACGGCTGTCGAGGTATGCTGGTCCGGTGTTGTGGAATGCCTTGTGTGCGTGTGTGAGGAGCTTGAAGGTTATCCTCTTGTTGACGGAGAGCCAGTGCAGGTCTCTCAGGTGGGGTGTGATGTGGCTGCGGTGAGGGATGTCGAGGATCAGATGTGCGGAGGCGTTCTGGATGCGTTGGAGCTGTTTCAGAACTTTGGCCGGGGCTCCTGAGTAGAGTGCATTGCCGTTGTCCAGTATACTGCTGACAAGGGCCTGGGTGACCATCCTTCTAGTTTCGGTGGGGATCTACTTGAAGATCCTGCGAAGCATGCGGAGGGTGTTGAAGCAGTAGGAGGAGACAGCGTTGACCTGCTTCGTCATGGAGAGGGTGGAGTCGAGGATGGCCCCAATGTAATTAAGGGCGTGGCTTAAACACATTAGCTAAAAATCTGTGTTTAGCATAGTGTGCCGACCTACTTGTATTTTGCTGTTTCTGTCATTGCATCTAGATATATGATACAACAAGTAATATCATACCTACGACAAGTCTGGACTTTTGGCTTTTACTTGCATAAGATAAATAATCAGCAACTATGGCTTCTATATAATATTGAAAAAGCTTCCACTTAAAGCCCTGGTGACACCACAACAATGTTGCCGCTCCTGAGTTTCAAAAAGAGAAGGGAAATCCAGAGAGAAAATATGGTCATGCCATAACTTCTCCACTATAGAGAAGTGAGCATTGTGAGCACGCGCACATCGATGTGCCAGCTGTCACTGCAGTCCATGAAAAAACACGGACCGTCCGTGCCAGGGCACAAAGCAGAGGCCAATAGAGACCCGTTTCGAGGCCCCCTTTAAAACACTGCTGGTGCTCAGCACCGGTGAGATTAGGGCCCCTTAAAGGCCTGCTATGAGGCTCTTATAGCCTCCGGAAAACACTACGCCAATTGTTTTTACTACATCTAGGCCAAGGCATGTGGGCGCATGCACATTTTAGAGCAGGTTGAATGCTGGAGGCACAACCGGCATTCAGGAGCAAGCAGGCTGCCAGTAGGGCATTACCTAGGCCTGGCGCTGGCTCTCATCGCCCAGAGAACGTTCACTTTACTTGAAAAGAGAGTTCACGTGTTTCTCCTACAGCACTGTCCCAAGCTTCAACACCATGCTGGATGCACCACATTATGGGTGACAGCATAGTGGAGTTGTTATCCAGCCACAGATTGAGCTGTGACAACGTGCATGTTTCCAAGAGGTCAGAAGGTCTTGCTGATGACCCCTAATGCAGGAAGAGAGAAGGTTCTCTAACCCGTTGTTAATACACTGTGGTATTTGAATGGACCAACGGGTCAGCAAGGGGAGAAGAGAGTTGCCTTAGGCAGTAACTAACCCATACATTGCCTATCAATGAGTAGATTTGTAGAGTGCTACTTGTCACCCTTGAGGGTATCCAGGCACTGTCTTTGGCAAGTGGAGAAGTATATTAGCATCAAGGAAAGAGAACATTAAAAACCCCCGGTTTAAGGATGGCGGTGAGAGTTGTTGGCTGCCAGCGTATATATAGCCAGAGCAAGGCTAAATACCTAAAATATAAGGACAAGGGCCCAAAGTTATTCTTAGGCGACCATTTCCGGTGCTACCAAGACAGACTCATCCTAATTCCACCTCATGCCGCTTTCTTTCACAAACCTACAGTCCTTGTCTCTTTATCTCTCTCTACAGGTTGTTTTCCACTCCTGCTTTCTCCCTTTGGAACAGATCTCTTATACCTTTTCACCTCAAGTCTCCCTTTTCTGTCTTTTTCTCTGCTTTAAAGTGTCAGGATTAAAAAATGAGTCCCGATTTGCCCATTGCCTGCATCCACCAGTACAAATTGAGATGAGGACAAAAAAATGGTGCTACCGGCCAGACTAGATGAGTCTTTGTACGAATCTTGTCAATTTGGCATTACATCAAGTTATACCCCAAGTTCCATGTTCCTATATCACTGCCCTGCTTAAACCCAGTCACGGCCTGCATGACTAGCAGGTGGGAGGGGGAGGTCGGAGGGAGAGTCGGGCCGGTTTCACAGGGGGTTAATATTTTTTTTTAAACATACCTTCCCGGGTCCCGTGACGCCTCAGCTCCTGACCGTGTCCCACATTTTCTTGCTGCTCTCCTGAACAGGAAGCAGCCACTTGCAGCCTTCCTCCCCTCCCCTAAACCAATCGCAATGCTGCAATGGCAGTGTTGTAATTGGTGTGGACTGCGCCCAGTGCCTATGCATGGAGCCTACCAACATTGGGCAAGCCACTCCTCCCCGATCCGCCCACCCTCCCGCCTGCCCTCAACTATGCAAACCCTTCTGCTTTCTTGCAGTGCGAGAAGCAGAAACATACACTGGTATTTAAAATACCATTTTATGTTTCTGCTAACTGCACTGTAAGAAAGCAGTGGGGCGATGATCCTCTGCCCTAATGGAGGATTCTCCCCTGCTTAAACCTCTGGATGCAGATGTTCGCTATGTTTTTTTCCCCCCCATTTTTTTTTATTAAGCAGAGCATAAGGGGCATAACAATGGTAACAAAGAACAGGGAGTTTAAAAACACCATTTGATCAGTACATACAAATCATTAATTAAAACCAATACAGTAAAGGTGGAGCGAGACATATTGCTACAATAATCTGGCAGCATACTTATTTTTCAAGAGTGCAAACGTTAATATCCCAGTGTAGATTCACTGTGGTTACACAAAAGACGGTACCAATTACCCACCCCTCTTACCTTTGCTCCGAATAGAGCGGTCACCAGCTCTGTCAGAGTGCCACTAGACAAAAGATTATATCTGTTTAGAAAATATTTGATCTGTAAATATTCTTAAAAACAGGCTTAATCCGGTCACCGCATCTATTCTGAACCTCTTGCCAGGTAATTACTCTATTCTTCATAAAAAAGTGCCCCAGCTCTTCTAGACCACATTCCTTCCAATACCTATGGTGACTAGATTGGATTTGAAGACCCAAACTTTTACATTCATCTAATTTTAGATAGTAAAACCCAGAAGAACCAGCTTGCTTAAAAAAAGAATGTAATCTAAGGGCATATTCCTGCAAAGTCTTATATCTAGTCCTCTTGGGGAGTTTGGATGTTTTTAGAAATATCGGGATCTGCAATCCAGACACCAGCACCATTTTATCCATTAAAAAGTGTCTAATAAACCATTTGATTCAAGCAAACGAGCTGTTAAATCTAAAATAGCCACTTCATAATATGTACGAATTTGCAGTAATGCTTACCCACCCTGATTAATATCCATTTTTTGCTCTAATCCTGGGAGCCTTCTTACTCCAGACAAATTCTCTAAACGTAGTTTCTAGCTCGTAGAAATAACTAGTATTGATTTTTATGTGTATATTTGTAAAAAGAAAACGAGTAGAGGGAGTATGGACATTTTGATGAGAGCCACGCAGCCTATTAGAGTTATTGGTAGAAGTGACCAATTATCCAGCAATTTTTAAATTTCACCCAATGGCTTCATAGTTCAATTTATATAGCTGCCCATATTGATTAGAGACATATATCCCCAAATATTGTATTGGATCCGACTTAGGGCATTATGTTAAGATTTGCAGGGAGAAAATCGCTATCAGTATTTAAAGTTAGAATCTCTGTTTTATTTTGATTTATTGTATAGCCCCCAATCAATTCAAATTGACTAAATTCTGATAAGACCAGGTCTAGATTCTGGCTCGCAGGACTGAGATTTAAAATAATGTCATCCGCAAACAGCTTTAACTTTGCCATACCCATAATCGGAGCTCTAATTGCTACATTGTCACAGATTGTAATAGCGAGGGGTTCGATAAAAAAAGTAAATAATACGGATGAAAGCAGACTTCCTTGTCTAGTCCCACAGTTCATATTTACTATCCCAGCTCGGTTTGCATTTATCACCACCTGAGCCTGAGCCTGAGCTCCCTGATGGATATTCCAGAGCATTTTTGTGACCTGGAAGGGGACACCGAACCTACCAGACTATAAAAAAGAGGGTCCCAGTTGACCAGGTCAAACGCCTTTTCGGCCTCTACCATCATTATGTGCGCCAGTCGAGGGCCTGTGTTAAAATACCTATATTCGAAGACATCAACCTTCCGGCGACTAACCCAGTCTGGTCTCTGTGGATCACTTCCTGTGCTGAGGGAGTAAAACGCTGAGCCCAAATTTTCATTAAAATTTAGTAATCAGCATTGAGTAGACTGATTGGTCTATAGGAGCTGATGTCCTTGGGATTCTTACTCATTTTCACAAAGCTAACGATAATGGCTTCTTCAAATATTGAGGGGACAGGTCCACCAGTCTTTATATAATTAAAAAGCTTTGTCAAGAAGGGGATCAATTCCCTAGCGAATGCTCCCGCGATTAAATTTAGGGATGCCAAAGTTTCAGAGCCTGATATGTCAAGTCGAATCTGTTCCACGAGGGAATTGGCCAAACTCCGGAGATTTACGCCCTCAAAGTAATGCTGTATTGAGTCTTGTCTGACTGCATATTTAGTAGCATAGAGCTGTTGATAATGCTCCATGAATACTTGAGCAATCCCATCCCTATCTGTTACCGCGGCTCTGATCTTTGGATCTACGACCTCTGTAATTATGGCCACTTCCTGTCTGGTCTTGTTTGACCAGGCTAACAATTTGCCAACCATTTTACTTTCTTCCTATACTTGTTGTTGAAAAGTCCCTGAGCTGTTGATTTCTTCTATGTTTGCTATGTTTACTGCGTCTGTCTCTATTTGATGTTGACTGCGCCAATCTTTTCTATATCTATATCTTTATCGACAGTATCTCACTTGTAATGTTGCAGTGTATAAAATATCTAAAACATTTGCAATTAAAAAAAATCGGCATTGCTCTTTGCAGCAGATGTTTACACACCTCATGAACACTGTTATCAGGAGGTAATGTTTCTCCTTGTTTAATCCAATTGCAGACTAACACATTCCGTTTTGCTGTGGGCTGCAGACACTGATTTGTTTTATCAGGTACTAATTTGTTGTGTGAACACAGCATGCAGCTTTTAACTAAGAAACACTACATCACATTGTACATTCTAAGCAGCAGCAGCTCCTCCGCTAAGGCGGAGGAGCGTCACCCCACAGGAAAAATAAAATGATAATAAGACGTTGTTATTGTAATTTTATTTTTTCATACTGGCTCTGTTTAGGTGCGAGGCGGAGCTGGGCTGCCCACAAAGTGGGGGGAGTGGTGGTCACTATCTCAATACGCATGAGGGCTTGGCACTTCGCATTTCTCCACCCTGCTGTATTGCACAGCAATGTGGAAAATGTGCACAGCCTCCCACTCCTTGTCTCAGCACTGAACCAGGCCGCTTAGACTAATCACAGGTTCGTGATTGGGTTAGGAGAGACTAGGAGCCTGTGTGCTTCCTGTTTCCAATGTAGACCAAAGAGGATGGAGGAGAGGCGTGGCCAGGGCTGGACTGGCCATAGCAGGCACCGGGCACTTCCCTAGTGGGCCGCAAGGGTGGGGGCCGGTTTTGGACCAGTTTTGTAACTAGGGGGCGATTTCGCAGCAGTGCTGCAAAACCGTCCCCTTGTAACAAAAGCACACGCAGCAACAGTATTCCCGCCTGTATTCTGGGAAAGTGCTTTTTCAGAGACCTACCCAATGAAAAAAAATCCAACTGTGAAGCACTCGGTATTTAAATGTACTTGAATGTTCCTAAATCATGTAATGTTATTGAGTTCTGCATAGGAAACGCAGCATACCAGAACAGGGCCGGCTTTAGCGCTTGTGGCGACTGGTGCAACACTTTTTGTGGCACTCCCAATAACCTCCTGCTCCACGGATTCCCTTACTACCACCCTCCAACAGTGGCCATCATCTCATCATAGCCTCCTCTCTGAAATGCATTTCATTTTTTTAATAGTGCTACATAGTTCTCTCACACTCAGTTCTGTGATCTGCATGTACATTAACCCTCTGCTCTACAGTAGGATGAGTCAAAAGTGCCACTTGACAAAACTCTGACCTCTCTCCAGCAGGAACATTAATCACTAGAGTTATCTTGACATTTTTTATAGTTGCCTGAAAACTGCAGGAGACAAGGATTTCTGCAGGATGTGCTTTTAAACCGTAAGTTATTTTTAACCAGCGCCCCCATCCCCATGTTAGCGCTAGGTGCATCTGCACCAGCCGCACCGTCCTAAAGCCAGCCCTGTAACAGAAGTCTGCGCGTATAGATCTGTGGTTGGCTAAGGCTTATCTCATGTAGTGATGATGGTTTGTGAACTAGCGAATTATGTGAAGTAGACAATGTCAGCATAACTTGAGTTGCCTTGGACATGCTCTTAAATGGAGGCAGATGGAATGCTTCGCTGAAAAGTGTAAATACATGGCAGCACTCGAACATCACTCTTTCGGACATTCCGGTGGCCTAATGCCCTGCTCTATGTTTGCAAAACTGCTTTAAGCCACTTTGTGTGGCTAAACCTTCTTTGTAAATATCGTCTCCTTTCAGGTAGGTATGCATGAAAGGAGCATGCAATGGGTGTTGCTGTGGGCATTCCACCGCAACACCCATTGCTTGTTAACACTGCCACAAATTTACAAGGATCTGTAAATCTGAGGCAGCGAAAAAAACTAACACCACTGAATAGTAGGCCTTAGATTGGCACAACGGGGAGAAATAATTTTATTTCTCTTAGTTTTTGCTCTTTCTATGTTTGCTGCATTCTGTAGTACACCTAGAAAGAGCAAATCACTTTACAGATTCTTTATGTGCAGGAAGTTGTCTCTTCCTGCACATAAACAATCATCCCTGCAATGCAGACATCCTTTCACCATGGTGCAAGGGTGTCTGAGTTGGTGCTAGGCAGCTTTTTTTAAAAACCAGCCTAAGGAAATACACAGGGATGCACTGTATTCTTGAAAATATGGCACATCCCTGTGTTTTTAAATGACGCAGCGCGGCGCTGCTAAATTGCTAACAGCGCTGCGCCATTTCCTAGTAAATATACCCCCTGGAATCCAGAAGTATTAAGCTGACCATGGGTTGTTCTACAGCCTCATTTCTAATATTGTGCCAGGCACCCACTGATCTTATCCTGCATGCCCAGTTGACGTTTTAATTGTGTCACTGGATGACCCTCATCAATGCTGGACAATGAACGAGAAGCAACAGGACAGACGAGTAGCGCTTTGGCTTAATTCCAGCCAAGAGGACAGCAACAAGGGGTCCTCTCCACTTCAGGTCCAGAAAAGTCTAATGGGCTCCAATGTATAGTCCAAAAGTTAACAGGTTTCAAAATGTCATCCTATAGGACTGGGTGAAGTTTCCATGCAAAGTGAGATGTGTGGCTGTGGTAGCTGTCTATGTTCATTCAGGAGCACCAGTGGAACTCTCCAGGCAATTCTGTCCGACAGGAAGCTCTATGGATTCCCTTCAGACTTCCAGCAGCAAGAAAAGGGAAGAATGAGTGGGAAGGCGTTTTCCTATCGAGCAGCACTCACCCTCAATCTAGCAAATGCATTTTTACAGGATCTGAATATCTACAGGTAACCCTTAACGGAGGCACTCCTTCAAGGTTCGTGAATCCCATTATCACCAGATGCACATGTTAACATTTACGAAGGGTTACTCCAGTGATGCCGGCTTGTAATGTCCACAAACATTTAAAAAAACACAAAATAGCATAGAACATGGTGCAATCTTTCTGAAGCCCCTGGACCTGATTTAACACATAGAGGCCAGTAGACCTCTTCCTGGGACGCTCAATGCAAGACAGAAATGACAATCAGATGCCTCCAGCTAGGGTCTGCTCAGAGTGCATCAAAAGCGGCTGTCATCTTGAAACTAGATGTGGGAGGATCCCCCCATTCACAAGACACCTCAAGGATGTCCCTGAGGAACACCAGATTTGCACATTGGGGCACACAAACTCTGGGGAAAATGAAGAATTGGGGACACTGTCCATACAGGAGATGCTAATCCAAGATGCTAACCTCGCACACAAGGCTCTACACAACCAAGGACCTACCTACATTAACCACCACCTGAACATCCATCAACCGTTGAGTAGACTATGCTCCTCCTACTTTTCACTTACCCATACTCCTCGCATCTACCAAAGCAGAAGTGGAGGATGCTCCTCCCACATCGCAGCAAAGACCTGGAACAGCCTCCCCACGTACCTCCAGACCATCACCTCACTTCCAGAATTCAGAATGGCCCAGAAAACTTCGCTGTTTAAATAAGCCTCCGGACCTGCAAGCACCTGGATACCCTATCATGTGATTAGCCACGCTTTATAAATCCTGATTGATTGACTGATGCAGTACATTCCAATTCAATTCCTTTATTCGGTTTTCATATTGATACAATAATCCATAAAATTATAATTTTAAAAGCATTTGGTTAAAATTTTTAAATTTAATTCTCTGTATACAATAAATAATTTAAAAGATTTCAGTTCAGTCAATGAAGAACATTACTACAATAATGGTAGCCAAAGTCGAGAGACCATATTCGGAAACAGCTAAAACATGGTTAAAAGAAGAATGGAGAACATCTTATTCATGCACCGAGTATACAGCAGCAATCTCTGTTATAGGTTTTTTCTGTGCCTAACATAAAGTTTCAAAAATTGGGCAATGTTTTTCACGAAACAATCCGCGTCCAGGAATTGCAGAGCGAGGTATGCTGGGCGAGATTGTCTCATGCCCCAAATTTTTAGGACAGGTATTATCCATCTTTTCCTCATCTCTTTACAGAATTTGCCAAACAGAACCACGTGCATTGATGTTTGAGATGATACCTCGTAATAGGGGCAGGTTGACAGAGTTTTGGCCCAATCGTTCCTTTTGGGGAAGGTTACCAAATGATGAAATATATTCAGCCTAAAACGTGTCAGAACAAACCTATCATAACCACTCAGGTTGAACGTTAGATATGGTTGTATTGTTTAAGTAGTTTGCATCACTAGGTTATTTTGTACTGAACATTTATTTGCTTCAATAGCAAATCTAACCTCCTCCAAATGATTCATGCACTGTTTTTTAAACATTTTCCTGGGGATCTGAGCTATCAATGGAGGGTCATAATAATAAATTAACAAGCCCAGATCAGACAAGACATTTTTCACGTACATGAGCCACCCAATCTTGTGTACGTTTTCAAGGCCAAGACAGTCCTTCAAAACCTCCTGATTAAATAATGTTTTAGGTAATGACCAAATACGATGCCATAATAAAACGGGTTGAGCTTTTACTATATCAGTAATATATGGTATTCCTAATTCTGAGTGGCAGATAAATGTCGAGGTACCTTGCGGGACTGCCAACAAATACCTTAAAAAGGCATTCTCAACTTTCTGGCGTGCATCAAACCCTCCGTAACCCCAAACTCCAGCCCCGTATATCGCTATGCTAATACATTTGGCTTGGTATATTCGGAGAATCTCCATCGGTGACTGATGCAGTCATGCACACAGATAAATGGTAGGAATGGCACTGCTGCTGTACTGGTACTGATAATAGAAAGGGTAACCCAATCAACCCTTGTTTGCTTGGGCAATGTTCAGTACAGGGTAAAGTCATCTACAAGGGATTTGTTTGATTACTATCATTCACATCATTTGTTGAGAACTTAATCAGTGAGATTGTCAAACATGAACTTTCTCGCAGGTGTCTATAAAACAACAATTATGAATCTCTAAGAGCAAACGTAACACACGAAAGAACTTATTTTTATAGAAAATATATATTCTGTATTTAATCGCTGAATTGTAAATTCATTAAAGGGGATATATAAAAATCTTAAATCAGATGCAAAATATCATGAAAGAATGTATAAATCAATTCAACAGAACAATTCATAACAAAACAACCACTCCTAGTTGATGAGGTGAAAGCACTAGAAAGCATAAATCATTATAGCTCTTCAAGAAATAAATTGCGTAGGAGATGGTGTGCAGGTCATGACATTTTGCATCTGATTTACGATTTTTATATATCCCCTTTTATGAATTTACAAATCAGCAATTAAAAACAGAATATATATTTTCTATAAAAATAAGTTCTTCCGTGTGTTACTTTTGCTCTTAGAGATTCATAATTGTTGTTGTATAGACACCTGCGAGAAAGTTCATGTTTGACAATCTCACTCCTGTACTGGTACAGCAGTTAGATCCCTAAATCTAGACCGCGTGGGCAGTGTTAGCTGTTACCACTGACTGTTCCAGGTCTTCAGAATCTTTAGAGACGCACAATAGGCAGTGAATGTACCAGATCTTCTCTGCTCTCCTTGAATGAAAAGATGCAGTGGAGGTAAAGGAAAGTGACGGCCGCAGGCCAGAGAGCATGTGATTGCACATCGCTGTGATATCACAGTATGCAACAAAACCTTTTGTTGCCTTCTGCACCCTAAGAGAGTGTAGTAAAGGGATATGCAAAAAATACGCACTATCCAGTGTTTAGGTTGATGACAGAGAAAAGTAGAGGGTATATGATTCGTAGTTACTTTGATGTCATGAGGTAGTGGGAGGATTTTCTTACCAGATACTATCATATTGTTCAGATGGTGGCAGGGTGGTGATGGTGAACTGATGCGGTCGCCGGCACAACTCTGTGGACAGGAAAAACAAGGATGCCAGTTTTATGAGGATGGGAGAGTTAGATGTTGAAGATTTTGATTGGTGGCTTTGTTGATCAGTGTTGGGAAGTGTTTTACCTTGCATGTTGCAGACCCTCCTTTATGTTTATGCACTTTTGTCTATGCGCTAGAGTGCATCGTGCAGCGAGTGTACTGTGTACTCTGTGTAACATTGTAGCTGTTGAGCCTGGGGCTGAGCTGAACACCATCACAGCTCCTGGCCTGGATTATGGGAATATACATGTTTTATGTCTTCGTGTCTACTTCATAATAAAGTAAGGAGAAAACCTTCCATTCTTTATTCCTGCATCCGCCTTTCAGTTTCAATAACTGGGAGGTACATAGGAGAGATCAGAGTAACTGAAGGGACACAGTAGCAACAACACATGGAACAATGGGGAGGCGAGTGGCAGAGTTGAGCCTGTGTCCAATAGTCATGCAGGGTCCAGGTGGTAATGAAAAGGTTGGCCTTTAGCCTACATCATGGGTACTCACAAACTTTCTCTCAGGGGCCAAATTTACAGTGTGGTTTGTGTCAAGGGGCTGCACCGGTGGGGGCGGGGTCAGTGGGGGAGGGGGCGGGGCTAGAGCAACAAAAAAAACTGTGACCATGAGGTTGAACACAGGTCCCTGCAGCGGACGCCTTCGTCCGCTGAGCTACCAGACCTGGCATATATATATATATCTCTGTGCCTCCATCCCTCTATCTCCCTCTCTCCCTCCCTCTGTCTCACTCACACTAACTGTTACTCCCTCTCCCTCTCTCCTTCCCTCTCCTTCTCTCTCCCTCCCTCTCCTTCCTTCTCCCTCCCTCCCTCACCCTCACTCTCCTTCCCTCTCCTTTCCTCTCCTTCCCTCCCTCACACTCACTCCTCTTCCCCTCTCCCTCCCTCACTCCCCTTCCCTCACTACCCTTCCCTCACTCCTCTTCCCTCGCTCCCCTTCCCTCGCTCCTCTTCCCTCGCTCCCCTTCCCTCGCTCCCCTTCCCTCGCTCCCCTTCCCTCACTTCCTTCCCTCACTAACCTTCCCTCACTCCCTCCCTCACTCCCTCCCCCACCCCCCTTCCTCACTCCCCTTCTCTCACTCCCCTTCCCTCACTCCCCTTCCCTCCCTCACTCTTTCACTCCCCTTCCCTCCCTCACTCCCTCCCTCACTCCCTCCCTCACTCCCCTTCCCTCACTCCCTTCCCTCACTCCCTTCCCTCAATCCCTTCCCTCCCTCCCACCCTCACTCCCCTCTCCTCACTCCCTCCCTTCCCTTCCTCCCTTCCCTCACTCTCTTCCCACCCTCCCTCCCTCACTCCCTTCCCTCACTCCATCTCCCTCCCTCCGTCTCCCTCCCTCGGTCGCCCTCCTCCCTCTGTCTGTCTCCCTTTCTCTGTCTGTCTCCCTTTCCCTCCCTCTCCCTCTGTCTCTGTCCCTCTGTCACCCTCTGTCATCTCACCCTGCCTGTGTGTCACCGGGCTGAGACAGCTTCCCCAGCCAGCTTCCCCAGCGCGCACAGACACACAGCCCCACCGAGCACTTCACAGGTCTTTAAAAAGATTATTTGCATGTGAATACGGCTTTGTTCACCTCTTAGCGCCCCTGCAGCCCCACTCTGGCCTCATAGAATGAATCGCCCGGCATCACAGAGCAGCAGAGTCTCTCAGAGTGTCTCTGCAACCGGCAGTGTTTGCAGACACTCTAGGAATTTTTTTCTTTTTTAAACATGGGTACGATGTCTCATGGTCCGCGGGCCGCCACGGAAGGCTTGCCGGGCTGCTGCCGGCCCCCGGGCCGTACTATGAGTACCCGTGGCCTACATGGACTTGTACCGGAAGGCAGTAAAATGGCCAGTGAGATAGCGGCGGAGTGATGATGGTAGGGTGGAAGACAACATAGAGACTTGAGAGAATTGGGAAAGTGAGGACGCCAGTGGATAATGCGAGCATTGGCCAAATATTGTAGGGTCACCATGTTAGAAAGAGAGAAGAGAGTTCGGGAACTTTAAAGCAGCAGTCATCAATAGAAAGCTGTGTGTGTGTGTGTGTGTGTGTGGGTGTGTGTGTGTGTGTGTGCGCGCGTGTGTGCATGCATGTGTATCATTGAAAGCAGACATGAAGATCCTCCATGTTATTCACTTTACAGGTACATGGTCAGCAGAACTATGCTATGGTAAACAGTATGTTAAACAGGAAGTGTTTATTGTTAGCATATATTAAATTATGTATGAGAATTTTCAACGTAGAGGATGTCACAGTGACATGGAGATACATAGGGCCTTATTCGCAAAGGTAAACTTACAATTTAGATGTAAGTTTTCTATTTTTTGCTATTTACAAGACCTCTGCAGCCTAGATACTGCACCTAAAACTACACTCGAGGTTTTTGAATAGCAAAAAATAGTAAACTTACACCTAACGTGTGAGTTTAACTTTGAGAATAAAGCCCGTAGGGCCCGTTTAAGGGCATGGGGAGTTGTCAACTCCCACATTAGTAAGAAAAACACAAAACAGGACCCAAACTGATGTGCAACGAAGAAATAGGACACAGGGTTGCCTGTGGATTTGACTCCATCAGGCTCTGTAGAGACAGTGAGCGGAAGGAATTCCTATGCACGCTGTGGTTGAAAAAAGAAGGAAGTTAGAATACCTACCTAGCATCAATAAGTGAATTGCACAAATTGACCACCCTTATGAGGCACCTAAATTTTACAGTGCAGAAATACTGCTCATGCTGTTACCACTACCAGGGGTAAATGTAAAATAAACTGAGGTATAGGAATTACAAATGAGGCATTACAATTGGAATCAGTAATATTGCAGGGCTCATAATATTTCCCCGAGTAGAAACTCATGTTTCCACCTAAAACAGTATTATTGTTAGGGCCACTGTGTATAAAAAATATTACACATGGCAGAGAGACGGTTGAAACCTTGGGGTTAGATGATGGGGTAAAAAAAATTACCCACATTTGGGGGAGAATTTTAGGGGACCCATAATCCTGGAGGCAGGTAGCCAAAGTGGTCCCTTTCGCTCAGGTGGACACCACACAGCCATGCTGCACCACCCTGGAAGTTCTGTGAAGCTCAGTGGTGGCTGGCATCTACTGGGAGGAGGAGCAGGCGTGCGCCAAAATATACAAAAAATAAATAACTTACCTGAAGATGACCACGCGTCCTCTGCACCCGACGTCTTCTTTCACCGTCAGCAACCCGGCCAACAGGAAACTCCCTTGGCCAATCCTGGCACTGCTCTCACAAGTATGAGAGCAACTCTAGGATTGGTGGGAGTGGCCTGACTCGGCGCTCCACAGCGCTGTGGAGGCTTTCACTTTCTATAACCCAGCTGTCTTAAAGACATGTGTGGCTGGCCGTGGCAAGACGGACGGCCAAAAAGACATGCACACTTTAAACAGTGCACAGCCAGCCTACCCTCCTCCCTGCTGCTGCCAGTCATCAGCGGCCTGCCCCATCCTGACAATTTTTATTTTTAATCCCTGGGGCTTTGCTGGGGGGGTGGGGGGAGGAGTGGGGCAAAGCTCCTCCGCTCCAACGGAGGAACTGCTCCTGGAGAAGCTCCAGGTGGCAATGTGAAATAGGGGAAACAGCCCACTCTTTGCCCTGACTTATACAGTCTGGAATTAAGTCATGAATTCACTTTGTATTTGGCGTTTTTCATCTGGTGGATGCGAGTTCCTTCAGTATTAATAAGCGCCTCAGGCTGCTTGGTAGCTGTTTTTTGTCTTGTGTCCAAGTGTCCCCTATTTTGGCAGATAATCCAGGATCACACAGTTTGTTCAACTAAGGAACCTATGCTAAGGGCTCATGACTCATTGAGGCACAGATGACAGTTCATCTAAAGTGGTGCTGCTTTACCAAATTGTAAAGCCTGAAAAGAAGCGGGGACCAGGAAGAGGATTTTTTTGTGAGATTTGCGAAACTTCAGCCAATATCTGTTTTGAAGTGTGTCCTTTGTTAGCAGGAAACAATACAGTGAGTGTGGAAAATGCCCAGTTTATAATTATAAGCAATTGGCTGCTATTTATCCAACACTCAATAGCCTAATAAGTGCATAGTGTATTGCCTCTGTTCCAAAAAACACAATTTTAGGGGCTGGATTACACGCATTGCACTCGTGACTGAGTAATTTTGCACCAATAACTGATCAATATTTGCACCAGAATTTGCACAAACTCGTGCAAAATGTTACTTCCAGTAGATGTAACTAGTTCCTGCACTGGTGGAAGATTGAAAATGCCGTTTTGCAACGGTTACTTGTAAAATACCCAGACAGGCTTCTTTGATTTTCGGAAAGTTTTAGCAATCCGCACATTGGGGAATTAGAATTCCATGTGGGTGGCACCATCTTCCCGCAGCGCCCTGTCCGCCACTGTCACTTTTTCAGCCTGACACCGAGGACTGTCGTACATGAAATAGGGCTGTAAATGTTTTTAGCATACATATGCATGAAAGATTCTCCTTCGAATAAAAATTTTGCTGCGCGCTTTCAAGGTTCCAAGGATGTGAAATAAGGCACTCTGTCAAAAACCTGCGCATACGCTTGTTGGGAAAGGATTGCATTTTTTTTCACAGCCAATATGTTCAGAGAGCTTCAGCTGCCCAATATTTATGTCAAGTGCTGACTCTAGCTGTAGAAGTGTGAAATCTTAAAATGACTATACAGAAACACTGCCTGTCTAAGTGGTATTTTAGGAGAGCAATTAATCGGATACTGTTATTATAAATAAGCAACAGTGCTGGAGCGTGTGTCCTGGCACAATGCTCTTCCAGTTGGTGGGTGGCAGAGGCCAACGCTCAGCAGATGGTACAGCCCTAAAAGCCGAAATAATGATTGCAGTGATTTTCATTACTAGCTTTTGATGACACGTACAATAGTGTGAAAAAGGCCTGAACTATGTAATCACCGTAAATACAGTCAAAGGCAACAGATGCTCGTCAGACAATCGAACTGTTGACAGATGCGCAGCCCGGCGTCCCGTGCGCATGCGCGGGAGGCAGCCGTTTCTATGGGTAACCCGATGTCATCTGATTTGCAATTATTTGAATATTGAATAGGAAAATAATTACATATCTAAGTGCGCTGGAAAGTTATTCTCCATAGGTTGCAGTTCTGTGAATGGCTGCTTCATGCATTACCGCGGCCAATGTATTTGAGAGTTTTATATAGTGCCTCGTGCCTACTCCAGAGCGCTGTAAAGTTGAACCATGAAAGTCGGGGATTGTGGAGTCGCAGGAGTTGAATTAAATGCATGGCATGACTCCTATCTGATATCCCTCTGTCAGGCCCAGATATACAAAGACTTTGCCCTATATTTGGGTTCCTTTTTAACACAAACCCGACGCAAAATGGTGTGTTGGTTCTTACAAATCAACCCCGGTTGCGATAGCAGTTGGATTGTAACCAAAAGTAGTACAAAACTGCACAATCCACAGCCTTGCGTTACTTTGGAGCACGGGGGTGTTCCATGGATGGTTCATCGGCATTCCCTGGAAACCATTAATGGGATCTGACGCAAATCCCTGACTACAAAGAATTGCAGACAATGATTTACGCCAAAGCCCTGCACCTCATTGTGACAGGTGTAACGAAGAGACATGTTTTCATCTCTCCTCGTCTTTCCCTCTCTGCATCTGAGCTGCATTCTTTGGCACACATGGGAAGAGGGAAACGCCTGAAATCATAGTTTTGGTACAGGATTCTACCTCTTCCTGTATAAAAACTATGCTTACCAAAATGCAGACATGCTTGCACAACGGTGCAAGGGTGCCTGTGTTGACGTATGGCAGCATAAAGGGCACTAGTTCATGGAGAGAGCTCAACAGTGGCACATCTTAGTAGATACAGAGTTGTTCTTCTCTCTCTCATCCCAATAACACAGCGCAGCACCTTTACTTGTTGTGAGCAGTGAATTATCCCTTAGTAAATCTGGGGTCAATATCAACAGTTAATTGGTCTAGTCATGGATGGTACAAGGGTGCCTGTGTTGATGCATGGCAGCAGAAAGTGCGCCTGAGCATGGAGAGCTCAACAGTGGCACATCTTAGTAGATACAGCGCTGATCTGGTCTGTCCGTTCCAGTAACGCAGCGCAGCAACTTTACTTGTTTTGTGCATTGAATGATTTCTAAGTAAATATCAACACTTAATTGGTCTAGCCAAGGCCAGCCTGAATAACTCGGTTTTTAAAACGTGGGTGTTTGGGTTCTGCTGCCACGATCAGGTTCACAGCCGTCCTTAGCTTTGGTCCTTGAACCCTGAGGGATCTGTATCAGTTGTTTTAAGATCTGGAAAGTTTGGTGAGAGGAGAGTCTTCGTTAGGGTATAATGAGGGGCAAGATTTTGATTGTACTCCATGCTTTTCTTCTAGTATGCTTTATGAAGCAGACCACAAATCTTTAATTGATGTGCTCTTTTCGTGGCAGCTAATGAAGTTTGGCCATCCTAGCTTTACATAGTCACTCTTATGGGCATTTAGGGAAAGGTGAGCTTCATTACTTTGATGTTGGTACACTTTTTCATTCAATGTTTTGGGAAGTGCAGTGTATAAACCACATCACAGTAGCTAACCAATATTCACATCCTTGGGATATATATATATATATATATATATATATATATATATATATATATATATATATATATATTCTCCATGGTTGGTTCCTTTCGCCACTCCAACAGCGCTCAGTACGGGTGCGGCGCCCTGCAGCTGAACCACGCTGCTGATATCTTGTCCACAGCTCCCTCACAGGAAACAAATGGGTCGCACTCCACGGGTATTCTTTTTGCAGTTTTTTTATTTTTTCGTTTTTAAGTTACATTTCCACAGGCAGATGTTCCGATCTACGCGTTTCGGTATTACAAATACCTTGCTCACGATCAACCGTTCTCTGGGCTACCCCTTCAAGATATACCACAATACAATGTATTCCATACATCACTTCCTGTTCGGGGTGTGTCAGAGCCTCTAAGCTTTATGGGACATGTAGTTTTTTTACCAAAGTGTCAATATTACTTCATATCGCCCAATTTTTACATTTTATATTTCATTAGATGCAAATAAAGATGTTGTGACATGATGGTGATATTAGGTTCCCTCTAGTGGGATTAGTAAACAGTATGGTAACAATTTTAACTCCGTTTGTCTCTGAGCAGCTGCATTATTTGTTTCTAATATTTTCCCTCTGGTGGGATGACATTATATATGTAGGAATCATATAATTAAACTCAGCATTATCGGTATCACTGATTTATAAGTATAATTTGGTTCTCACATAGTGTGAGGCTTTCTTAGTGTCACAGATTCCCCATAATGCTTAATTCCACCTTCATTATTCTAACAACCGCTTGGGTGATTTCACTATTATAGTATCACATTTTCGTCATTACTTGTTTCTTTTGCACCTGTTAACATCAGTCAACATGGAGTAGATATATGTTGGGCATCACAAAAGTTAAGAAAAGAGAAGTTTTCATAAATGTATGTACAGTTCTTCAGATTGATTCAGCCCATAGGGCGTTAAGGTTCGTAGGTTTAGGATATGGCGGGATTCCTTTTGTCTTAAGAGTCTTTCTCTGTCTCCTCCTCGATCTTTCTTGGGGACACTTTCCAGACCAAAGAATTTTAGTTGGCTCCAGTCACTCTGATGATACAGTTCCATGTGCTTGGCTATTGCGTTAGCCTTGTCTTTGTGGATGGTGGCACGCACATGTTCCAGTATGCGTTTTTTAAGTTCACATATTGTGCTGCCCACATACCTCATGGGGCATGGGCATTCCACGACATAGACCACATGGGTTGTTTTGCATGTGATCAGCTCCTTTATCTCCCAGGTCTTTTTGTTGGACATTTGTACCTGTTTAATGGGTTTGGCAATCTGACACACCTTGCAGGCGTAGCACTTCACGAACCCCGTTGTTTTTAGCCACTCATCCTTTTTTGTTTTTTTAAAATGGCTATGGATCAGATGATCCTTGAGGTTCTTTGCCCTTCTGTAGGTGATCGTTGGATGTAGTCCCACCATGTCTTTCACAGTTTCGTCCAGTTGAAGTATTTTCCAATTACGCTTGAGGATATCAGCAATTCTTTTGCTCTCGTTAGAGTAGTCCATTATCATGCGTATGGGTTCCGCTTCCTCTGTTGATTTTTTAGGTTTTCTCTGGAGACATTCCTCTCTTGTTTTTTTGTCTGTTCTTTCCCAGCATTTTTTCACAATGCCTTTGTTGTATTTGCGTTTTTCGAATCTCTTCGAGGTTGCAGTGCTGTGTTTTTCCCACTCTTCATTTTCGCTGCAGATCCTCCGGATTCTCAAGAATTCCCCATATGGGATACTGCTGATCAGGGATTGTTGGTGGAAGCTGGTTGCTTCTAGTGTGGAGTTGGTGGCAGTAACTTTACGATGCAATGTTGTTTGAATTTGGTTCCCTCGAATATAGATCTCAGTGTCCAGAAATACAATCCTCTCATTGCTTATAACATAGCTAAATTTGAGATTTGGTATGCTGTTGTTCATGATGTTAAAGTATCTCTGGAAATCCTCTTTGCTGCCATCCCAGATGATGAGTAAATCATCTATATAGCGGGTCCAGCTTATTACTTTATTCAATGCTGTTTCGTTGCTGTTGCTCCACGCTATTTCCTTCTCCCACCATCCCATCGCCAGACAGGCATAGCTGGGACTGAAGGAAAATCCCATCGCCGTCCCGCTGTTTTGGGAGTATAGTTCGTCCCCAAACATGAATATGTTTCTGGTTAAACAGATCTGGATCATATCCAATATCATCTGGTTGTGGTGTGAAAATTCCATTTTTCGTTCTTTCAGGAAGTAGTTGCACGCTGTAAGGCCCATGTCATTCCCTATGTTGGTATAAAGGGAGATGACGTCCATGGATACCAATTGGTACGTGTCCTGCCATGGAGTATTTTCAAGTTTCCTGAGCAGATCACTCGTGTCTTGTACATAGGAGTCCAGGTCTAGTACAAACGGATTCAGAAAGTGATCGATGTAGTTGGCAATGGGTTCCAGGAGTGAGCCTTTGGCAGAAAGGATCGGGCGTCCCGGGGGCATCTTTGCGTGCTTGTGCAGTTTAGGTAGAAAATATATGGTTGCGGTAACTGGGTGCGCTACCGTTAGATATTTCCTTTCTTCTTCGTCAATTAGACCTTTTTCTGACCACTCAAACAGTCTTGCATCCACCATTTCCTTTATTTCCATGGTGGGATTTTTTCTCAGTTTGTCATAATACTTTGTATCTCTTAATTGACGGTGCGCTTCCGTGATATATGCCGTTTTTTCCAGTATTACCACATTTCCGCCTTTGTCGGCCATTTTTATTTCAATTTGTTTGTCTGCCGCGAGTTCCTCGAGCGCCTTTCTCTCCAATTCTGTTAGATTGTCTTTGTACTTGATGTTTTTCAGTTTATATAAGTCTTGGGTTACAGCCTCCTGAAAGAGATCAATTTTATTTCCAGGTGCCAATTGGGGATAAAACTTGGATTTAGGTTTCATCCCACTCAATCCTGCAACTGTTTGTTCGCAAGCTTCTTCCAGGGTGATGTCGCGATTCACATCATCATTTAAGTTTATCAGGGTCATCAGGGCTTCCGAGTCTTTAACTGATAAGGCTGTGACCCCTTCCTGTATAGGGACTTTATTAGTCCTTTCAGTTTTGTGCTTTTCCGCGAAGTATTTGGCTAGCTTGATTTTTCTGATATAGAGGTAAAAATCTATCCGGACTTGGGCTAAGTTCATTTTTATCTTTGGACAGAAGTTGATTCCCTTCTTCAGAAGTTGTTCTTCTGTTGTCGATATTGCCCTTTTGGATAGGTTGACCACCTGTAGTTCGTCCTCTATAGGTTCATCTTCCTGCGCATACTGCGCGTTTCTGTTCCCACCTTTGTTCCTTCGTTGCCTTTTGCACCTTTTTCCTCTCCTTTTTGGTCTTTTTGGGGCCATCTGCGTCCTCTCCCTCTCCCTCTTTGTTGTTGACGAGGGGGTAGATTCTGCTCCCACTGTTTTTGGTGCAGTACCAGTCTCATGTCCCCTAAAAAAGGCTGCTGTCCTGTGGCGGCCGACGTTCCAGGTTCTCCTTCATTATTCTCTGATATCAGGGAAGATGCGCTGCTCGATAGACTTATAGAGCTGGTGCTCAATACTTGTTGTCTCATTTGATCAAACTTTTTTGAGAATGAGAATATTCGACCTTCTGCGTAATCTGTTGCATCCCTGATAAATTTCTGATGCTTGCGTTCTCTCACAGTGTCCTCATGCTTTTCAATTTGCAGTTCTAGTTCTTCCTTGAACTTTGTCATGTCGGCATTTAGCTTTAAAGTTGCTAGCTCTTTCTCCATTTCATACAATTGTTCTTTTACTTTTTGTAAGCCGATTTCAATGTGTTTGACTAGAATTGCTACTAGTCCCAAAGATGACTGTAAGATGAATTCTCCCCATTCTTGTAGTAAATCATTAGAGCTGTCTTGGTGACTCGGCATGAGCATGATCCTTAATCCTCTAGGTACACGTTTCACCTCTAGGTATTCCTTTAGGGTAATTAATTCCCAAGACTTATTTATTTCCTTCCTGCTCAGTTTCTCCCAGTTTTTGAGTTTCGATTTGGTATCCGTTTTAGCTTGTATACTTGCTCCGCCAATTTCCTTTTCCACAGAACCTTTCTCGAACATTTGACGTAATAAATCATTACGCTTCGCTTCTCTTTTTTCCATCTTGCTGCCTGTCCAATTTTAATATGTGTCTCGTTATAGATATTTTATACTGCGCACCCGTGTACTACATGTCCCATAAAGCTTAGAGGCTCTGACACACCCCGAACAGGAAGTGATGTATGGAATACATTGTATTGTGGTATATCTTGAAGGGGTAGCCCAGAGAACGGTTGATCGTGAGCAAGGTATTTGTAATACCGAAACGCGTAGATCGGAACATCTGCCTGTGGAAATGTAACTTAAAAACGAAAAAATAAAAAAACTGCAAAAAGAATACCCGTGGAGTGCGACCCATTTGTTTCCTGTGAGGGAGCTGTGGACAATATATATATATATATATATATATGAAAACCAAATCCTTGAAAACACAAGTAGGGCAAGATCCACCCGGCGTTTTCTTCAGCAGGAACGGACCACACAGAAGGTAAAGTTTTTAAAGTGCACATTTATTTTCTTCCAACATGACGCGTTTCGACCAGGTTACCCCGGCCTTGATCACAGGGCAGGGCAATGATTATCCATTGAGTTTTTAGCTTGTGAATGTCTGGGCAAAGACACAACACTTCTGTGTGTAGCCTGTGTGTAGTGAATGTTTAGAGCGTATGATGTCCAACGTCTGGTAGGATGCAACAGCACTGAACATATCATGGGTGGGATAGAATGATGGTTTCCTCACATTTTAGTCAAGGAGGATAAAGGTCTGGCACATTCCTTATCAGTGGTGGGTGAGGTGCACTTAGGAAAGATGATTGTTTTGTTCTGCTGCTAGACCACTGGTGGGCATGGACTTGCAAAGCTCACATTTAGGGTGAGCCTTCTGATACTATGGTTGACAGCTTGTCTCCTAATTGGGACTGCCATGCACGGCATGGTGCTGCCAGACATGAATAAAACAAAATGTCCTCTAGGAGCGAGGAGAAAACGTTTTGTACATCATAAACAGTGCATTTGTATTTTCCGAAAGAGCCACTGGTTTAGGGGTTTGTCTTTTGAAAATGAAAAGGTGCTGAGAGGTCTGCTATACTGTCAGGTTATGACAGAACTGCAATCCTTGTTTTTTTCATCAACACAGCTCCCACTATGGATGTAGGACCTTTTTCAGTGAAAGAAAAAAGGATATGCACAAAAAAACTCACAAGAAACTCAAAATAATGTAACCCTGATACAGCTGTTGCAGGTGGGCATGCAGATGCAGTACCTCTTCTGTCGCTTCCCTGTGGTGGTTGGACCCGATATCCTTGGTGTGGTTTTGCCCCGACTTATTTCCTTCCATCCGCCTGCGTTTGCTGGCTTGTTTTTGCTAGCCATAGGACTCTGCACATTTTACCACTGCTAACCAGTGCTAAAGTGCTAGTACTCTCTCCGTAAAACATGGTAACATTGGCTTCCACCCAATTGGCACAATTAATTTACCTGTAAGTCCCTAGTGAAATGGTACTACTTGTGCTCAGGGCCTGTAAATAAACTGCTACTAGTGGACCTGCCGCACTCATTGTGCTACCTGTTTGAGGAGCCCTTTAAACATGCCTCCATCCTGTCATTGCAGCATGTGAGTGCAGTTTATACTGACATTTCGACTTTGCAAAATAAACCTTTTGCCTAAACCTTTCTTTTTAATACATATTAGTCACCCCTGCGGTATACCCTAAACAGCCATAGGGTACAGTGCAGTGTGTTTGAAAAGTTGTACATGTACGTTTGACTTTTACATATCCTGTTAGTGAAAAACTCTTGCATTTGTTTTTCATTACTGCAAGGCTTGCCTCTCCTATAGGATAACATTAGGTTACCTTATTTCATTTAATAAGTGAAAACTTTCAATTAGAAAGAAGCAGGAATGTCCAGGATGATTTGAAACCGTGTTTAGTTGTAATGTTGGATTTTAAGTCATATTTCTGAAAATTCCACTTTTAGAAAGTTAAAAAAACAGTAGATGGACAGAATGCTGAACAATGCAAGCATTCACCCCCAGTAATAGAGATCTGGGTTTATCCAATCGTTTTTTTGCTCACCTCGTGATTCCAATTTGAACCCAGCCTTATGCAAAACCGTCTTCACCCAATTCCTCATGGGAACAGGACAGCATGAATTGCCAGGCCAGGTCCTCCCTGGACCGGAAACAAGCATCTTGAGCCTGGTTTCGGGGTATCACTCTTCATCAGCCAGGCTAGCTTGAATCCAGTGGCACAGTGAGCACGGGACCCATGTCTGAGCATACCCTTCCCGCTTAGGTCGACAAAAGCAAAAAAAAACTATTGTTGGACAGAATGCTAGATCATGTAAACATTCATTCCCAGTCCAGTCACAGAGATCTGGGTTCAATACATCATTTGTTTGCTCACCACACCACCCCAGTAATATATTTTATAAAAAACAAAACACATAAAACGTTTGCTGATTTGCATGCACTTACACAGTGACCATCTTGTAACGTCTATGATTGCCATGTGTGAACCATTTAATGCCTTCGCAGGTGTGCGCATGCATGGTGTACATCTTGGAATACTTCTTATCTCAGTGTTAAGTAAACCAATTCCAACATGGCTACGATGTGCGTCTGTGTTTGTGTGTACATGCACACACATCGCAGCCATCTCGGAATGTTTTTTTTTTAGCATTAAAACAAAAGATTTTCCAAGGATGTTTCAATGCAAGCATGGGTGTGCTTTTGTTCATGTGCACACATTGTTGGCAATCTTATATTTTAAAAAGGACTCCAAGCTGGGCATCCAATGATACTGGTGATCACCAACCAGCGGGAAGAGTGAAGGGCCTGCAGTGAGGGTTAAAAAAGGAGCAGGGTTGGATGCTGCAAGTTTTACATATGAAGAAAGGGAAAAAGGGGAACAGAGACAAAAATGAGAAAAATAAACTAATCCCTCAAACAATGCAGTACATAATTTCACTATAGGTAGGCTGCAACAGAACAAATCAAAACAAGATAAACCTGAAATGCTCCTTGGCCGGAACCAGGACATTAATACGGAGGAAGACCTTCATGGAAATACGAGCAGAGTAAGAGATACACAAGGAAACCATTGAATCAAAAGCAAAGGGTCGGCCTAAAGCCCAGTTTATGTTGATTTCGATAGATCTGTTTGCAAACAGCCTAATGCTATTTGTAGGGAAGACATAAAAAGCCTGTAATTCAAAACAGAGGCTAGACATTCTTTGAAGGAGATTTAAAAATGAAGTTCATGCGTCCTATAAGAGTTCAACCTTCAACCTCCTGGAATTTTAAAAATACAAAAACGAGCTCATAGTGCCTTAAGGGAAATCACCTCTCCTGTAGGGTTTAAGGAAGATATAAAGGATGACCTTAAGCAAGGTTTATCCAATTCCAACGCAGATGTATGGTGGAATTCTAGGTCACTTTATTTTTGTAATATTTTCTAATATGTGCTGAATTATTTAAAAAAAAATCTAGACTTAGCCAATAGTCATTTAACTGTCTTCGTCACCTTATGTAATGCAGAGTATAATAGTCCTTTTAGTGCCTTCCACTATCCCTGCAGATTGGTGATTCTAAATCCTGATGCTTACCAGTCACACTACCATGAGCAGTGTGGCCAAACATCCCAATACTACATATTTTTAATGTCTTCAACTCCTCAAGTAAAAAGTATGCACCCTCTATTCCTGAAAAATATCCCATGATCAAACTGTTCCAAACCTCTGCAATCTTATTTCAATGAACAGCCTACACATCCCACATTGTAATTTTGACCTTCATCTCTCCATCTCATGATGCAAGTCTGCTAACTCAAATTATGCTGTTCTTTGGGTCCGTGATCCGGCTTCCCTTTGGTCAATCACATACATTCTAGTTTTGGTCTGCAAGGAATATTGATTTACTTTAATGTGTTTTCTTGTGTTTAGCTTTCAGAAGTCTCCTGGGATATACTTGCTTTGTACAAGGCTATAGAACAGAATATTGCATTATGTGCCATTGCATGATCATAGATGTAGCCTTCATTCAATTTTCCAACAGGTCAATTACAGCTATTGTATTCAACATAGTATTTAACAGATAAGTTGATAGCCAAGAACCCAATCCTCACTAACCTTGTCTCTTTAAATGGACTGGAACTGTCTCAACAAAAGACAGTATTAGAGTTGCAAGCCACTGAACAAACCTTGCACTACAAACATGGAGTACTTGGTAACAGAACTACTAAATGATTAAGCCTAATGATTTCAGGTTGCTTTTCTTCTTATTCCCTAAAGGCATTTGATATTGCTAATCACACAAGACTCGTAACTCATGTATAAAGTTCAGCGGAAAGCCCTGGAATAGTGTGCATGGTAAAGTGGTGAACTATAGGCACCCATATGTAGTTGAGTGAAGATTGTGAATGCTTTGGTGAAGTCTGATGAAAGTTTGTACAGAAATATTTGCCAAAGTCATCCTACAAGCATTCTGAGCAACCTATTGAGTACTGAGTATTGATGTCATTGTGTCCGAGCCACAGATAGACTGTGTGTAATGTAGAAATATGAGTACTCATGAACAATGACACTATGCATGTCGTCCACTCTGTTATAACGACAGTAACCTACCACAGAAAGGAAATAATATCCGACAGATCCTAGTTTATACAAGGCAGTCTCAGGTTACCGCGGCCTATCCCAAATTATCCTCTTTCCCTACAACAATTGACAATTTAAGATCTGATCGGGGAGGGCAGGAGTTAATGCACTTTCTTTAAAATGAAACAAATCTGCATCTATACAATAAAGTTTGTTTGCGTGCAGTTCTTTCAAAACGGGAGTGGTATCCCTAGTGCCAAATAAGGCTTGGGGGAGTGGGTCATGTGGCCCCTCTCTGATTTATTTAAAAAAGGCTCTAGGGAGGGGTCCCTAGAGCCTAATCAGGCTTGGGATGGGGCGCCATCCCTCATGGCCTCTTTCATAAAAAAGAAGCCCTGGGGATGGGGCCCCCGGGGCCAAACAAGTCTCCGGGGAGAGGGCCATGTGGCCTCCTTCCTTTTCTTCAAATGAGTGATCCGAGGGCATGAGATCCCCAGATCCTAGCAAGGCTCTGGATGGGGGCTGCGTGACCCCTCCCCTTAATTATTAATAATGACCCTGGGGGATAGGGTCCCCAGCGCCTAGCAAAGCTTGGGGAGGGAGGCTATACAGCCCCCTCCCTTTTAGTTAAAAGAGTGGCCCTGGGGGATGGGTTTCCCAGGACTGGACAAGGTTCAGAGAGGGTGGTCGCACAGCCCACTTCCCCTACAATTACAATAAAAAGGGTATGGGTTCCCAGGGCCACACAGGTCACAGTGAGGGGCCCCAAAGGCCCCCTTCCGTGTTTGTGAAAAAGAGGTTCTGGGGAATAAGGTCCCCAGGGCCAGGTCCTGTACCCAACACCTCCCCGCGCATGGCTGAAGGCTGTGTGCAGTTTGTGGTTGGCTGCCTTTTGGGGAGTTGGTGACAGGCCTCGTGGCTGACACCCCACTGTGCAAGGCTGAAGGCTGTGCACAGCATGGGTTTAACTCCATGCAGGAGGTCGGCCTTGCATGGTGGAAAGTAGGATTTACGTATGGAAATTAAATATAACTTTACAATAAAAGAACCCTAGAAATTCACTGAAATAAACAAAGGTTAAAGTAACGTTATAGTTAGGTGTGATAAAAATATCTGTTTTGTTTTTTAAAAACCAAACATTAAATAATGTTATTGTTAGTTGGGTTTGCCAGTGAGAACATTAATCTTGTGGAAAAATAAAATCACATAAATTCACCAGTTATAGTTAGCAGAGGTAACTGTAAGTTGCGCTTCACCATGCACTGCTTATGACCTCACATATCAAATCACTTATGACATGTTCTATGACATAATTTATGATATCACTGATGACATCTAAAATGATATGAAAAATTCAGTGAATTGATATATGTATGCACACACATACATATGCACTCTCTCTCTCACACACGCACACACATATATAAACAACTGGGCTTTGTAGTTTGCTGGCGTGCTTCCTGATTGCCAGTGGTGCAGGAAAGAGTGATACCAAATATGCCTTTTAACACCTGCACTATTTCTCCCCATCAAGAGAAAGCCTACACTCAAAATCATGAGAAGGCTCCATTTTGTTGCTGACAGCTCTTGACACAGGAAGAGTTTCAGCTGTTCAATCACATTTTGACTATTCAGTCAGCCTTTGTCATGATATATATATCACTCAGTGGCGATTCCCACTGGGTAGTTATCGTTAGGACAACACTTCCATAGGAAATAGTTTTTTTGGTTTGCTCATAACTTTGGTGGCGTCTTATGATTCTTCACACAACTTTCCCAAAAAAAGTCTCCTCCACCTCAGCTCCTTCCTGGAAAGTTTTAGGGTGATCCATCAAGCGGGCGTAAAACGGGGGGTCCCAAGACATATTTTGCCTATGCAAATTTCCCCTAGGAAATTTTGATACCAAATTTGATAGAAAGCTAGATCTTTACTCAGAAAGTGTGCTTTTTCAGGTACTACAGACCTAACTGATCAAAAGATTGGCTTCCACAACATCAAAAAAGATGTTGTGACAGACATTTTAGGGCTTGAGAACTCAGTCCTTTATCCTGTAAAAAGATTTAAGAAACAAAAGGGGGCAGGATGGAAAACCCTGACATCCAAATCCTCGTGGCCAAAAACATATTTAACGGTACAGCAAATCCGCAGATCTGTGGTCCTGGTATAAACAAAAAGATGGGCTCCTGCCCTTTTTATTTTCAATACCCCTGGGGTGGGCGAGGGCCAAAGGAGTGAACGAAATTTATTAGGAAAGGGAGGTGAGTGTGTGATTCCACCCTCCCTAGCCAATACAAGACCCTAGAGACCCCATCTTCCAGGTCCGATTTCGTTAGTTTGAGGGAGGGGGTGTGGGGCCCTCTCCCTGAGCCATAATATAGCCCTGGACACCAGGGTGAGATGATTTTTGGAAGGAGGTGGGAGTAGGGTCCCTCTCTGCGAGCCATCGTATGGCCCTGGGTTCTTCAACCCCCCGGGGCACGATGACATTCTACCATCCCACATCCCCCATGACACTATGCTGTTCCCCGCCTGCAAGAGCACAGCCAGGGCAATTCCCTGCCCATGCTCTTGGGGCAGAAAACACAGGATTGCTCCCGCCAGGAGGGAATGCATACCAAAGCTGCTTTCCCGGGGTGGGAGCAAACCATTGGACCGGGCCCCTTCCACATCTGGCATGGATGCAGGCTGGGGAGCTGACAGGGCTGCAGGGCCATGGGCCACACTCGCAGCCCAAATGTTAAAAAACTTGTTGGGTGGCCTAGGTAGGACTGGGGTACCAAAGGCGGGACCCATCCGAGTACTGATGAGCATCCCAAAATTCGGGTCCATCTCACAAACCCTTAAGGAACAACACAGGTTACAAATCAGAGCGAGACTCCAGTTCAAAATCTTATGCTGGGCCTACAAGGCCTTGCACCAGGCTGGTCCACCCTTCTTTCAAGAAATCTTCAAATGGAATGTCCGTGCTTCATCCCTGGGGTGAAGCGTTGCAAGACAGGTTAACATTCCCAGAATCAAAAAAGCACACTGGGGAGGAAGAAGTTTCTCCTAGTGTACCTGCAGATGGTAGAATTCAATGCCTGACCATCTCAAAGCTCAGCCAAATAAAAAAAAAATTAAGAAACAACTAAAAACTTGTCACTGCTTCATGCCTTGTCCCAAATCATCTTGATTTGACACCAGCTGCAAGACGCCGACTGGTATTTGAGTGCTTTACAAAATTATTAACATAACATAACATTAAAAAATAGAAGTGTGTCCGTTTCCCCTGCAGGGAGCAGGCAGGGTCTCAAGGGCTTTAAGGATCCCCCAGCAGTCCTAATAAAGACAGAAATCTGTGGGTGTCCCAGGTAGGACTAGGACACCCACAAAAGATATAACTAAATGCTGGATAGAATAATAAATGAGCGTCTTTAGCCGCTCATTTATTATTCACTGCTCCAGCAAACATTTTATTAAATGGCATTTTAGACTTTTGCATCAGAAGCCCAAGAATGTGCTCCTATTTCAATCATTTGTTGTTGTCACTATGGCTATTAGGAGTACTTTGTTTATCTGGCCTGATAAGCTTTAAATACACATCACAGGATGAAGGCATTATTATCGTTTTGGCTGAAAACACATTGATTTACTGTCCTCCTGAGTAAAACTAATAAATCGGTACTAATCGAAATGGACGTTTAATTATAGTATATTTTCCCCAAACACTACTAGGCAACATGTAGTTAGACAAGCAAATGAATAGTCCAGTGCTTGCGATTCCGCTGATGATTACTTATTTGTGGGGACAGCGATAACCTTGTGCTCAAGTCTTTCAGCTTTTGTTTTCCAGATAAATTAGCTAAACCTCAAACGCACAAAAGTCACTTGTCATGGGGCTAGCAACTGGGATACGAGATGTTGCAGGAAGCCCTACAGCCAGGGCACAAGTCCTAAAAAAAGAAGTGGGGGGACGCTGATGTCACAACAGGAAGTGACGTCACAAAAGGTGGCTTGCACTCAGTTGGAGTTTATAGTTATCGTGCATCTGCTCCCGGTAAAATAAGTGGGGGGACGCCATCCACCTGCGTGGTACCCCAACTGGAGCCCAGGCCTGCTGTTGATTAGAGTTCAGGCTGCCTCATAGTTAGAAGTCAGGATGTGGTGCAGTTTGTAATCTCGCAACAGCAGGGGGCCTTGCCATGGGAGGGGGCCCCTGGGGTGGTGCGGTTTGCGTCATTATCTACAGGTGAGTCGAGCTGATGAGTGTAGATAGGCCCTAGCTTTCAAGCATTGTGGCAATGACGAAAATTCCAGCCAAATCCATTGCATCTTGGAACTGGTTATTTGTTCCGTTTACCTCTCCTCTCCCCTCTGCCTCTTTCCCTCCCTCGTGTTGTTTACGGGTCCAGTTTGTACCGTGTCTGAGCTCAGTACAAAACAGCAAACACTTCAACCTATTGACAGCTTGCTCTGATTGAAACGTCCAGCCAGTACCCTGCTGTCCAAACCCTGGCACACTCGCCCCTCTCTTGCCTTTTATATTTTTAATTGCCCCTGACGTACAGGTATTTCTAACTGTTTTAACAATCACGTTTTACTGCCCGCCTCCTTTTGCATTGATTAGGGCAACATTTCATACTTTATGGGGCAATCGGGCAAAAGGATGGCGTGTGTCCTGGCTGCTGGCTCGTGCCACATGTCCCTCGCCCCAGCGCTCACGCACATCCCCAGCGCTAACGCGCAGCCCCAGCCCTCACGCACATCCCGAGCCCCAGAGGTCACGCACATCCCCGGCCGGGTATGGCTGCATCTGGTGCCCAAGCTCGGGTCTGTTACTCAGGGGCTCTAGGTGACGCCTACAGCCAGACGTCATTCACTGTATCCTTGTCTGAAACATGACACAGTACTAAGTTCTTGCTTTATAGAGTTTACCGCTAAAACCATTATTTGTTTTAACATACATATGTGGAAATATTTCTTGTTTTTATGTCCCTGTGCCTTTTGCTCGTAGCTGTTTACTCCGACCCATGCTCACCAGAGTGCAAAATGTACATGGAACACTTGGTTGCCGTACCGTGAGAGCAAAAGCGTTGCATACTTCTTGAATACTTCATGGGACTTTTGGGCAGGGGGGACGGCGTCCCCCTGGTAAAATAAGTGGGGGGACGCCGTCCACCTGCGTGGTACCCCGACTCGAGCCCTGCCTACAGCAGTAACGTGGCAGATCAGTGGCGTCCCGGAGGTACGGCAGCTTTACCGTGCTAGACGCCCTGTCTGCTGGATGGAACGTTCCCGTGCGTCCCTTTAAGGACGTCAATCGCTCTCCGCGTTCTCATTAGTTAGCCTTACGCATTGGTTAGCGCGAGCATTCCCAGCTGCGCTGGAAGCGCGCGCAGAGGAAACGGCTGAAAGGAGGACGGCTTAAACGCTTGGCGACGGTTACAGTCCAGACAGGCCATATTTTTCATCTCGCGAAGAAGTACACAAGAGGATACTCCCATATTGCTTACGGCTTATTGCCATTTACAGTAAATAGAGCTCCGGCACACGAGGCACCCGCGCGGTCTCTGCAACAGCACTGCTTAGTTTTGAGATGTGTGAGGAAATACAAAACCAGCTCTTTCCACTGTCTGTTCAATGCCAGAACTGAGTAACTCTTAAATATTTCCAGGACTAATGTCACTCTGATGTTGAAAGGTAATGACATTTTTTATTTCTTTATTGAGTTTGTTATTCTTGAAGAATGGGCTTAGTAACTAACCATTGGCGCGTTGGGAGGTGCTTCTTTTGCCTTAGCCTTTATTGCACCCTCTGAGCCTGTTACTTTCTCTCATGCCCAAGAGAAAACAGCCTGACATTAAATGCCCCATGTCTTGCATCAAGCATCGACCACCGCATGTCTGCACACACGCACACACGTGTGTGTCCATGAACGGATGGGCATGCATTGAGCTGTTTAGGCATAAATGGGGCAATCCCCTCTTCCAGAGCAGCCTCTGCCTCACAGTGCCTGCAATGAATTGCCATCGTGCCTGCAATGTGTATATAAATGAAAGAGAACTCAAATTATCACAGTGATCTACTAGAGTAGGGAGATAGTATGGGACTTTAATGAATACATTTTTGATTGATTATTACTATTGCAATTTTTTATTTATTGTGCTTTTTAGTTTGCATGCTCTAAAATAACGATAGCAATACCATTGACGATTTTGGTACACATTCTTATAGTCACACTTGAAACATACATTTAACAACATCGACTTAATATATACAATGTATACAATGCTAAACACTTTGGGTGTCATTGTTTTATATTTAAATAATTAATGAGAGTGCCGTATATATCCATAACCATGAATACACGGGTCGGATTCTCTTTAGCTAAACCTGCTTATTCTGACCCTATTCCTCACTGCTATTCCTTTACAAAAGCAGGGACATTCAATACTTTCTCACTGCCCTCTCCCTGGCGCCAACTTTGCGATGCATTTACAGGCAATTGAGATGTGCAATGAGTTCTACAAAAACAAATATAAACATTAAACGCATTTGATAGTTTCACAGAGAGAACACAACCTCAACCAGGACGCTTGAGACATTTCAATTCATACAGTGGACTCCCTGGTTGTTCTGGACCTGGAGGAGACCCATGAGTATGGTGTGTTGTGGCCTTAACTGTTTTCTCTATCGCTGAGTCCATCATAATCTGCCTGGGGGGATGGGTGATGGTCAGCAAAGGAAATCCTTGAACGCTCGGGACAAGTTAATGAATATATTGTACTACACACATCTTTTTGTTGCCAATGAATTACTTTTTTGTGCATTAAGATTTACGCATTGCATTTCGCTTACTCTTCTTTTTTTAAAAATTAAAATGAGACTGTTAGCTTTCCTCTCCTTTGCATGAGGAGCCACCTTTAGCTTGTGTCTGGATACAATGATTGCACTTATCCTCATCTAGGGTAAAGCAGCACAATTTGTCATTTTTAAATAACTCATTGAGCCTGATTTAGAGTCTGGTTGATGCTCCGTCATGTGATGGCTATCTCGTCCGCCGTATTACAAGTGCCAGAGGATATTATGTACTTGTAATAAAAAGAACAAGATATCCAGCACATTTGTGACATAGTAACCCATCTGCCAAACTCTCAACCAGCCCCTAACTATCTACATCAATATCCTTAATCGTGGCTGACTGCTCTGAGGGTGGTCCTTGCACTTGGTCTCAGTCTTCCTTCCTTGCTGCCCAAACATTAACCTTCAGGGCCATTGAAGTTTCTCTCATTTTATTGCCTTCACGATCTCCATCCCTTCCACGATTGAATCCTTGTGTCCAGCTAACATGAATGGCTTCTCTCTGCTTGCCAAGGTCTACTTCCGAGGTTCAGCCAACTTTTTCCATTCCTCAGTGGCAGGACATTCTGCTAAGGTGGAGGGATTAAGGGTGAATTATTTTGGGGTCTTGCACTGGGGGTCTTGTACTGTCAAGAACAGAAGCTCGGCTCTCCTTTCTTCCTTTTGGGCCTCCACAATCCTCTGCCATGCCACTCTTTTAATTCTTACCATAACTACCTACATTCTGTCCCTAGGATCCCCGAGTGATTCTGACAAACACGGTTCCCTGTCTATGGTGCAGGGTCCATCGCCACTGAGAGTGGTATTTGTGTAGACCTTTATACTGTCTTGCACATTGGTGATTTTTTAGGGCTGGACTGTTGCTAATCATGGCCCCATGTACAGAACAACAGACTTACATGCATTTTCGTATACACTGGTTCCTTAACAATGCCGCAAAAGAGGACGTCCCTACGTCCCTTCTAATTGAATACCACATGCTACAAACCATCTTCCCTTGACATTTGTCAGGGGGGGCGTTCTCATTGGACCCCATACAATATACAACCTGACTGCATAACGGTGCACACTGATCCCTGAAGGCTAATTTTTTTAAGAAGAAGGTAACTCATATTCCAGAATCAAGGTAAAAATGCAAAATATGTGTTTCACTTTATATAACACAAAGGGAAAAAAAACAACGGCAAAAAAAGTTGACTTTATTTTGGTGGCCAGATTAGGGAACTTAGGCAAATACTAAATGGATATCTTAAGTTCGATTGGCTATTATCTTTCTTAGGCTTCTGTGAACTGGAATAGAGTTATTAAACTTGGCTGCTGTTGGGACATAGACATGGTTAATCGGAAAATGGGTTCCCACCTGCTCCAACATTTTAATATGGTAAAAATGACCAATGAATTATAAAACTGAACTGATGGTAATATGTTAATCAGCAGCTCACCAGTGACACTTGACCTCTGCCGGCTTTGAAAGTACCGCCCCTGTCGTGGCACTTCTACTTTAAACTGAAGAGGCTCCGTTATTGAAGCTGGTTTTAGCGTTTATTTCCTATATATTAGTTATGTTGACAGAACGTAGTAGGCACTCATGGGGTTGCTCAAATGTGATGCTGTGAAGCAACAAATGAATAATACTGATATATATATATAGTTAAGGACATATACTAGGCAGGATGGTAGGGTTCACATTAAAAAACAATCTGAGTTCGTTTTTCAGAAATCCCTTTAGGGGTAACTCATATGTTGGCTTGGGAGGAGTTCTCAAAGTAATGAGGTTTATTTATCAAGCATGTACAAAGGGGCATAGAAGCTGCACGAGCTGAGTATTCCCGCTAGGAAACATTAGTTCCTGCAAACACTGAACAGCTGGACTGCTTTGGTTTGCGGATTGAAGCTGGCATTTGCAAAGAGATCCGTGCAGGATAGGTATTTGCAGCAAACGGTAGCTGGTAGGACACCTCTGTGAGTTGAGTGTCTGTTGCTGAAACACCTACCTGCTTGCAGGGCATGGGTTTAAACCCTGCCACGCGACTCAGCTATCAATCACTTTAAAGTAGACAGAGTGGGTGCCACTGGACTGGGCAATAATAACCCCTGTGACTTGCAGCTTTTGCAAGACAGCAGGCATGTCTTATGTAAAAAGTCATTATTAGTGCATGGGCTTCCAGGATGAGCTGGTCTGTAATTGTTTGAAATGTAACAATAATAAGTGTAGAAAATATATATTTTATTCAACATCGACACATGCCACAATTCCTATACCCAGTCCTGTACACAAGAGCGATTCCAAGCAGCTAGGCTTAGAGAGCACAGTGAGAAGGTGTGAGTCTACAAATCAAAACAGGGCAGTGCATTTTTTTAGTTCCAATGGGCAAGTAATTATTTTTGTATTTATTTGTTTGTTCATTTTATTTATTTGTGCAGCTTTATATTACACCAAGTGTTGGGAGCACATGAGGTCACTTGAGTGAAATAACAAGGTGAGTAAAGAAAATACTAAAGACACTTGAAAGTATCTTGTGCAAAAACAGTGAAACATTTTAGAAGATCATGATTATAACATTTTTACTTAACCCCTTCGCTGCGGCGGCTATTCCGCCGCAGCGCTAAGGGGGAGGCGGGGCCGTGCGGCGGTCCCGTGCTCGTGACGGAACCGCTCCGTCACGGCCCGCGGGCGAGCTGTGCTTATGACGGAACGGTTCCGTCACGGCCCCGCCCGCTCTTCAGAACGTCAGCGCATGCGCGGAATTCACGCCGCGCAGGCGCGGCGAGCGGGCCGTGACGGAACCGTTCTGTCACCAGCACAGCCCACCCGAGACTCATGACGGAACGGTTCCGTCACGAGCATCGGAGGGGTTAATTAAACGGAGATAAGGTATGGCAGGGACTCACCCAAAAATATTTTGGAACATACACATCCAGAGGACTTGGAGAGGGTTATTCAAGGTACGGAGAAAAGAGGTGCTGCCTCAGCGGAAGAATGTTCAAGTAATAGTAGGTGTGAAAGGAAGGCCCTGAGGGAGTAATTGAGTGATACAGTAATACAAGAGGAAATAGATAGAAGGGGAAATGATCAGAGTGCTAGGGGGACATGCCAAAAAGAGAAGAAATTCCAATTATTTCTTGAAAGAGTCTATCGATGTGGTGGTATGTAGACTCGGTGGAGATTTTCAGACTCTTACAGCACTCCCAGAAAAGGAAAGTTTCATCATACCGTCCTTTTTAAAAGCCGGAGATTTTAGGAAAATAAGTTGGGTACTGTGTAGGTTTTCTAATTCACCAGATATGTTTAGGTTTCAGGCTAAATAATGGAGGTTGAAGTGTGTAGGACCTTGTGGGTAATGCATGCCATCTTATGTAGTGCTCTTGGTTTCGTTAAAGCCATTTAAGGTTTGAGTGCACAAGAAAGATACAGTCCTATTTTTAGGTCGAGCCTGGGCAGCGCATGCGCTGCTCTGCGAGGTATGCTGCATTCAGGTAGAGACTTGAAGCTCCACCCACTCTCCACCCATCTTTTTCATTGGCTTGTGTCATTGTCCATAGTAAACTGTGGCTGTTCATTGGTCAATAGGCTTATTAGTCCCTTAGTAAGGCCTTGTGTCCTTTTGTAACCTCCCATGGCGACACCCCCGGTGACGTGTGTTGTTACTCTGTAGGCCTTAATTACAGCCTCTAAGCACTATTTTCCCAAATAGCTTTTTCCTGCAGGCAGGACACGCTTTAACATTTTTTATAGCATGGGCGCAGTACGCATTTGCAATGCAATAGGTCTTGCATTAGTGAGAATTTAAGCTATTGGCATTGTAAATGACAATGCATTTTATTTATCTGTTTTAAAAACAACACATAAATAAAAGGCATTGTCATTTACAATGCTAATAGCTCGAACTCTCGTAACTGCGAGACCTATTGCATTATAAATGCTTGTTTTGGTTCCTGTGATGAAGCAGGCAACAGCATAAATTACCACTTTTAAGGGAAAATGTGTATTCTCAGAATACTTGTCAAGAGAGTATTTCCATAGTCGATACTATATAACACTAGAGTTTTAAGTTCTTGTTCGGGTATATACTGACAAATTCCTTAATGAGGCTTCATTGGAAGCATACACTTTTGGCTATTGCATTGATCTGAGATTGCAGATTGAAACCTTTATCGAAACTGTATAGTTCCTGACAAAACATATACATAAAGTTGTTTAAAAAAGATAGATCCATGTATCGTCAGTGTACTGATGATATAATATAGCTGAATTGATGAGTATGACTCTAAGGAGTTCAAAAAAGAGGTTGAAACAAGTGAGCACCAATATAAAACCCTGAGGTACTTCCTGTGCCAGAGAAACAAAGCTAGGAAAGAATTTGATGATTTAAATGTATTGTGCTCAATTGGATAAGTTGTAAGAGAATCATTTGAGAACCATGCCTTCAATCTCTGTGAGCTAACTGAGAATTTAAATGAGCAGGAGTGACCAATGATACCAAGCACCCCTCAAGAATATATTTTTGAGTCGAGTTGCCGCACAGCTCTTGAGGACTTTCATGAGAATGGAAAGACTTTGCAAAGTCTGAAAAATATTGAGTTCATCCACATTTGCAGCGGTGGTTTTAGCACAGAAGTGACATGGCTGATCTTAAGGAAATCAGGAAAAGCCTGTTGTGTGCTAGAGAGGTTTGTTAACTTAGTCAGAACTGTCAGAAGACGGTAGGCCACATACTTTTTTTTTTTACTTTCTTTTTTTTTTTTTTTTTTAGGCCACATACTTAGTGATATTCTGGGTCCAGGAAATAGTTTGAGGTCTTAACTTTTGAAATAGTATTATGAAGATAAGTTTGGTCAAGGTGTTCAAACTTAAGCCATTTCACATTGGGTTTACAAGTAAAGGACAAGACTTACTTAGTGTCCTGGAAATGGGGTAAAGAAAGTTTAGAACTTTTTATTTTCTGGTCAAAGACCTCAGCACATTCTTCAGTAGGATTTTCAAATCTATATGAAGGAGAGTGATTAGTCACTGGTTTAAGTATGTAGAAGAGCTGTTTCGGTTGGGCCCTATCAATATTAATTACCAATTATCTTTTTATGTAAGTTAGCCTTGGTTTTGAAAATGTTTTCTTTGTAGTGCATTTTAGGCTCCCTTATAGTTTCCAGATGAAACAATATAGCCAATTAAGGTCTTTCTTTCCCCAAACGAATCTTTGGAAAACCAAAGCGCAGAGGCTTTAGGCTGTTACCCTTAGTGGTGATATTGACATCATCATTGCAATCGATAGGAAGAGGTTTGTGCTGAGTTAGACGAGCAAAACTATTACGATCCAAATGTTTACTATCGTGAAACCAGTTGAGATTATTTTTTGTTTGTCTGGAGCCTTAACCGTTTAAGACCGTGTTGTATCAGGTCAGCTGCTGAATACAATAATTGCACTGTTACCACCCCCAGTGAAGGTTCAACTTACCCAGAAGGACATTAGAATTTGATGGATGAGTAATTTGTCATATAATCTGGTAACACTTCGAGAAAGATTTGCCACCAGGACAGGGTTAGATGATATGCAGTCTAATGAGAGAGGCAGCCTTAATTTAATTTAACTTTGCATTCACTAAATGGAAAGAAGAGTATGCATTTCTAGCAGTCTTTCCGCACTTCACAAAATGTGTGTAACTGGACTGAGCTGTTCCCATTGGAGCAGGATCAAGACTGATTTGCTTATGACTGGGTCCAACTAGAGTGGCATATTGTGCAAAATAACGATGGACTGGGATGCGGCCCGAGTAATTACCAGTGGCTGAAAATAATTCAAGCATTCTAGTGAGAACTTTTTTGCATACTTTAGCATGTCACACTTAGTGGGATGAGTATGCACAGACATGGATCCTGTGCAGACTGTGACACTGGAACCAAGCTATATCTTGCTGATGAGCCCTAATTAGTGCAACACTGGTACTAGGTTGCTTGTGTTCTGGTTCAGGGATGACCTGACTTGGCAATTTTGGCTGGACTATTCCCACTGGAGCCTGGTCAAGCTGAATTTGCATAAGGCTGGATTCAGGGTTAGGTGGCATGGTGTGCACAATAACAATAGACTGGGATTCGTCCAGAGTGATTAACAATGGCTAAGATTAATTCAAGCATTCCACCTATCACTTTTTTGTATAATTTATCTGTCCACTGATCACAACTTCAGAATGGATTTGACTGGTTCACCTGTTCTCAAGCAATGGTGATGTTTGCACTGAATAGGGCATTGAGATAGTATTGGCAGGACTCTCCTTTTCCACTTATTAGAGACTCCCCATACAACATTTTGGTGTTCTGAATAGAGGAAATATATTGAGAATTTTTTGTAAACTGTTTAAAGGTTCTCATGAGAACTAAAAAAGGAAAACATTGGCAAAGTGAATTTTCACTTTCTTATATTATCTCATATTATGTTTTGAAAATAGCAAAGTTCATTTACTTCACTGGTTTTGGAAGTCCATTTTTAGGCCCAAAATTTCATGTTTGTGTTGCTGATTAACTAGAATTGAAAACTGGTTGTTTCAATTTGAGGCAAGAGTTTAAAAGTCACTGTCTTCCTTTCCAAATGTGCTTTCACACACAGTTTGGATAGGCATCGCAGCAGGAAAATTCATTTACATGAATACTGCATGAAGAAAAATGCCCTTTTGGTAGCTGTGGCTATTGAAAATCGCAAATATTATAAAACAAAGTAAGGGTAAAGGACAAACGTATTGTTTATCTTGTTGAACATTAACGACTTACAGTCTTGGTGTGCTCCATTGCCTTATATAATATTCTATTAAACCTGCAGGGTGCACTGCAGAAGCATACATGACTATGTTGCTCACTAAGTAACTTGTGCTCTGAATGAAAATTAACATAATATTCTAGTGGTATTCTTTGGAATATTTTGAAGCTCAAGCGGTTTACTAGCTAAGTCAGTATTACTATACCATTCAAGTAACGTCCTCTGAGGTACTCTTGGGAAGCATGTTTCTTTTTACCGCTGATATAGGGGTTTTAGTGTAGCTCAATATCAGCTGTCCAAAAAGACTTGTGCACATAATTAATTTATACTAGGGGTGGGCAAAAAAGTCTTCTCCTTCTGCGGAGTTCATGGAGTTTTGCCCACTCTGCGTTGTGCTTGTAACACGGCGTTCCGGAAAAACTCTGCCAACCGCCGCATGGCAGTTTTTTTCTCATGTGTGGCTTATCAATGTTAAGTTGGGGACCGAGAATGGGTGTCTCCTAGTGAGATTTTCGAGTGGTAGAACGGTATCCAGTGAGCACCCTTTCGCATACCGCGTAGTACCATTCACGCTAATTTTGCAGCGCTGAACAAGCTCCCAGTGCTAAAAACCAGCACAATGTACCGATTTCTGCCCGCTCACAGATCTCTGCAAAATCTCACAGTTTTTATGTAACTCTGCGGAATACCACAAAGTGAAACTCTGTGAGTTTTACCCAACACGAAAATAAACCTAGTTTGTTTACGTTAGCAACCAAGCATCATATGCTATAAGAGGAAAACTCTTTGATACTCTCTACACACATTATCTGTTTTGTTGCAGAGCAAGTGACTTATAGTCTACAGAAATAGTAACATAGCATAATAGTGGGATACTCGGTAATATTCGTTGACAATATGCTTGTTTATAATGTTATCAAAGCACTATATGGTTTGAGTCCCAATTACTATACCATTAACGTTCCATCTGTGGTACTCTCAGGAACCATGCTCTTTATATGACGATATAGTGTTTCTTGTTCTAGGTAAACAACAGCTGTCCGAAACTTGTTTGAATTGTCAAGCTAGTGATTTATATACTAAGTCCATATAACAAATACTAACTGGAAGGACCATCTTTTGTACTCTCTAGAAATGTGGTTGTTTATATAGTTGACCGAGTGACTTGCTGTCTATGGAAACATTAGTGGATCGTACTAGAGGAATTCTCTCTGCTATTTTTGGGAAATCTGACTGTTCTAAGTCAATTAGAGTTGTCCTAAAGATCTGTGCACATAACTAAGGGCCCCATTAGGATAGAGGGCGAACTTCAGTCCTCCCGCCACCATAGCAGTGCTGGGACCTTCCGTGAGGAGTGCAGTGGTCCTGCACTGCCAATTAGGATGCGACTGCCACCCTGGCGGTCGCATCCAGCATTTTTATCATTGCAGCGGGTGCTGCTATAAGCAGCACCCGCTGCAATGCCAAAGAGGCATGTTCTGCATTACCATACACAACGTGACAGGCACCGTGCAGTGCCTGCCACCTTGTGCATGGCAATGAAGAGGGGTACCATAGGTACCCCCCAAGTGCAATCTCCCACCCCATGCAAAGAACTGAACCGCCAGGCATCATAATAGGCACCGCCACCATATTCTGCCCGAGTTCCGCCCGACTGGCAATCGTGATGATTCCCGACCGGCGGAAAAGCGACAGACGGACTTTCTGTCCGCCACAGTACCCCGCGCCAGGGTAAAATGGTGAGGGGTAAATGAGGCTGTGATGGCAGGCTGATCGCCACAGCCGGCCGGGCGGTGACGATCCTCCCACCATCATAATGGCTCCCTAATTCTGAGGTAGCTTGTTTACATTGGTGGCAAAGCAGTTATGGTCTTCATCAACAATGCGGTGGCTTGCCAAGAGAATCTACCTATTTGGAAACATGCAATATTATGTTGGTTAACAAGTTACATTAACTAATTGAACATTAACATACCATATGAGAAAAAACCTCTATGGTATTACTTGAAAGGTGTCTGTAAAGTCTGTGTTAACCCTTACTTGTGATTGGCCGGCTTTTTGTGTATATAATTTTTGTCTCTTAATTTGATGTTTTCCCCCTAATATTGAATTTGAACTTTCTAAGGGCATTTTGGCATCATGGTGCTTTGATTGATTGATATGTATTCTACCACTGCTGACATCAGACCTTGCATTACATTGCATTTGAGGGCCTATTCTTTCTCCTTTGCCTTCTCTCCCTGCTCCTCTCTCTTTCCTCTCACCTCATCAACCAACAGCCACTTGCCCTCTTGTCCCCTCAGCGCCCTGGCATTTTGGATGCTGCTGAGTGAGATTTCGGCAGACAGCCATCTTAAAATATTTTTTTAACTATTCCACGATGACCACAAATGTTTGTGCGTGTACATGTGTCAAGCATCCTCGAATATATTTTGTTTTATTTAATGAAATCCCATTCAAAGATGGCGGCCTTGGCTGCATGTGCATCAGTGGTAGCCATTTTTAATTGGAATTTCTTTGTACAAGTATCTACATTCAACGATGACAGTGTGAGTGCATGATCTTGCAGTGACCATCTAGGATGAAAAAATAAGCTTTAGGTAAAACCAGTGGAATTCACAGCATGAAATATTGGTCTTGTCAATGCTTATTTTTTTTAGTGACCAAGCAGAGTCTAAGTCTCCATTACTATGCTAAACTGGAGGGACATTTTATGGCGCAATTTCAAATTGAGCTGCTCTCTATTGGCGATATAGCAGTTTATAGTTTGTCAATTGGCCACAAGGCCCATTTAAATTATTACGTTATAGACATTTCACCAGGGAGAATGTATTGTCACCTACCTAATTTTGATCTGAAAGAGTTCTTTAAAAACATATCCACGCCTAAAGAACTTTGTATATTCTCTGTGAACAGATGGCTGTAACTTGCGCCTTTGTTCCTGTGTTTTCAGATCTATGTTCTAATTTGTCTAAATCTCAAGGATATAATTATGATAATCCAGTGCTCTGGACAAAGGAGACACAGACTTTGTGGAAAATTAATTAGTTCACATTTGAATATTCCTAATTATTCTTTGCATCTGACTGTACAAAAATAGTTCTTCTTGATTGCCTGGGGGTTAAGGGATGAGCCATCATGACCCAATTAAACAAAATTACACAATAAAACAGGTTAACTTCAGAGTGTTTCTTTGCGCTGATCCCACGTTTGGTTTATATGGAAGAGGTTTTCTTAATGCTGGTAAAGAAGAGTCACATATTTGTTGTGACAGAGAACAAGGAGACCTTTTCCATATCAGACAAAGTGAATGATAGATGGAATAATGGACAATTGTATGCATATAATATTGATTGGTGAATACTGTGTTTCTTAAGAGATTCGTTCCTATCCTTTAGAGTAAAAAAGAGTTGTTTGAAATACTCATGCCTTCATTTTAAATGGGTATAATAAAAAGAATAGGCAACAATTAGCAGTGTTTCGGCAAAATGCTTTGGAGTGTGATTTGCTAGCAAAATCACATTGGTCAACTGAAATATGGTGATGGATTTCATTACAATTACAACTACATAGTATTATAACCCACAGCCAACACCAAAAGCTGAACATTAATGCCCTAGCCTGCTGAGGATGTTAAATAGTGATTAATGCCATCTAAACAGAATGTTAACTGCTCTCACTTGCCCTGACAGCAGGACAGAGACAAAGGTGAAGCCCATAATGAGAGAAGGAAGAGCAATGAATAGCTGTTAATGCCCAATAGTATGTGTACAAACAGATTATTAATGCCTGTTACGGCAACTTTACCCAGCACAAACAAGCACACCCATTGTCTTTGTCGGTTTCATGCTCTTTTCACCAAACGTAGACCGCACACAAACAAGATCATTTAGGGTTGTAATTGGAGTATTAGTTGAGGGCATGAGAACCCACCTCAAATTATAATCACAATCTTGTCAGGGTGAACCACAAAAGTGACTATATGAACCTGTGCTTAAATCTCTGGTAGCTTGGAACTGAAACAGTCAGACTTAACTTAGTAGCAATGCGTTAACTATTTTTGCAGCACTCAAACAGTAATAATGTGAAAACACAAAATAGAAAAATCCCAAACCAATTTAGAAAAATAGAAAATATTTTAATAACTAAAATGACAACAAACAAACAAAAATCCAATGAGTAGAACTGGAGATATGAATTTTTAAAGTTTGAAGTGAAAAATAAGGCCAAAAAGAAAAAAGCGCTAACCTTTATCTGGTCGTACTACACCATGACAAAGCTGAAGGTACAGGCCGATTGTGATGGAGCACAAGTCGAGTGCAGGACCAGGTTCATCTTGTTGGAAAGTTTATCTTCTGACTTGGAAACTTGCATGGAGAAAATGTGGTTGTCAACAAGTGGGCAGTGGGAAAGCTGCACACTGGATACGAAGCCGGGCTCAGCCACAACAGGTTGCTGAAGAGCGGTGTCCCATTGCAGACATTGATGAAGTCAGGAAAGCTCTGAGTGGGTGAATTCTGAAGTCTGTGCTCAGGAAGGCATTGATGTTGATGGGTTACTGCGTGGCGACAGTCTTGATGAAGCCATCTACGTTCTGACTTTGAAATATTCTGGAAGTCAGATCTCCTTCAGTGGGGCAATCCAATAGATTGAATCTGACTGAGGATTCCACATCAGTGGTTCAGATCAATGGTGGTCCTGGTCTCCCTCCAATTCTTTTGGCCTCCCGAATACACTCTCACACCATAGGAGAGCCATTAACAGTCAGGTGACCCTGGACACTGGCAGAAAGGTGCAACTGGCTTAGGCAGGAACATGAACATTTTCTAAAAGGGTCATTTTCAAAATAGTAATATAAAATCCGATGTGTCATTAGGTTGGATTCCAAATTAATATTAAAATGATTCCTTGAATCATTTTTCTAACTCGTCCCAAACTAAAGTTAGGTATTATAAGGTGCGGAAATGTAACCCAGTTTGTGTATACGGGAAAGTCCTCTTTGTCACGGTGCAAAATTACTTTGGAGGCTTTTCACTGCTAGGACATGTAAACTTTATATATACTGGTTCTAGATTTTTAATATCATGCCCCTATGGGCATTTAAAACACCCAAGATGATGGACAGAAAGTCCAAAATATTCACCCCCAGTCACCGATCTGGGTTTAATCCATTGTTATATTGCTCACCAAGTCACCCCAGTTCAGACATGGCCATGTGCAAATCAGTCTTGACCCTGTGCCTCATGGGAACAGTCCAGATTGAACTGCCAAGCCATGTCTTCCCTGGACCGGAATCAAGCATCCTAGGACCGGTTTCTGGCTATCAGCCTTCATCAGCCAGTATAGCTTGACTCCAGTGGCGTAGTGAGAACGGGACCCACGTCTGGGCATACCCTTCCCACTTAGGGTGAACAGCAAAAGACACAAGATGATAGACGGAATGTTGCACAATGGCAAAACATTCACCCCCAGTCACAGATCTGGGTTTAATCCATCGTTATTTTGCTCACCAAGCCCCCCCAGTTCAGACATGGCCATATGCAAATCAGTCTTGACCCTGTGCCTCATGGTAACAGTCCAGACCGAACTGCCAAGCCATGTCTTCCCTGGACCGGAGTCAAGCATCCTACAACCGGTTTCTGGCTATCAGCCTTCATCTGCCAGAATAGCTTGATTCCAGTGGCGTAGTGACCACGGGACCCACGTCTGGGCATACCCTTCCCACATAGGGCGAACAGCAAAACACACAAGATGATGGACGGAATGTTGCACAATGGCAAAACATTCACCCCCAGTCACAGATCTGGGTTTAATCCATCCTTATTTTGCTCACCAAGCCACCCCAGTTCAGACATGGCCATATGCAAATCAGTCTTGACCCTGTGCCTCATGGGAACAGTCCAGACAGAACTGCCAAGCCATGTCTTACCTGGACTCAACCCACATAAGGCATTTAAGGCCTGCCTTAGGAGTGACATACATGCTAAAAGGAAGGTTTAGGCCTGGAAGAAAGGTTTATTTTGCCAGGTCGAAATGGCAGTTAAATATGCCAATTAGGTGAATGCCAATTTTACAATGTTTAAAAGGGAGCGCACAAGCACTTCACAGCTGGTTAGAAGGAGTAAAGTGTGCAAAGTCCTATGGGCAACAAAAAACAGTTTCAGCTAATGAAGGAAAAAATCTGGGGGGATACCATGCACACGATTGTCCTTTCCAAAAGAAGTTGTATTCTAATTGGCTAAGCCTATCTCAGAAGTCCTTATAGGGTGCCTCTGTTTGATGCATGACTGTCCCCTTGAAAAATCTGAGTCAATCCCACATTAAGACCAAACGTCTCTTTAGCCAAGGCCATTACACCACTGGAAGCAAATAAGAACACATACTCTCAGTAACGGTTGGTGGTGGGAGTAGCTGCCGGTCGGTGACCTGGGGAGGGGATGGGCGGGGTGGGGGGTAGTAATCTATGGATTGCGGAGGATTACAGGTAAGTAAACATATAAATAAAATGAATTTAGTTGCTTGCACTGCATCCCCAAATGCGATGCAGTGCACCCAACAAAATTCGTTTTATTTATTTATATGTTTACTTACCTGTAATCCTCCGTAATTCATAGATTACTACCCTCCACCCTGCCCCTACGTCACCGCCCAGCAGCTACTCCCACCACCGGCAGCTTCTACATACCCTGCACCTGTACTTATAGAACGTCCTAATTGATAATTAACCAAATGGGAACAATTAGATCAAAAGTCCATATAGCACAGAAGCAGAACATGTATTGTTTCTTAGCCCTCTTAGACTAAAGGACTACTTTTTGAAAGGATGCTCTGTTCCTTCTCTACCTATTTAAAAAGAAGTGCTCAGTTATCCATGCCTTCAGTCTAATTTAAGGGATAGTTTTTCTTAAATGGTTAGCCTTGTCGTCACAGATACTTTGGACACATGAAGTCATATATTGATTCAGACACGTCACTGATACTGTCAGAAAGATAATCCTCATCCAGTTGTATCAAGAAACGGGCATAGATAGCAGCCAGGCTGTACCATCATCTATTGGTGCAAAAATGTCACTAGTGACTCCTGTGCTTCGAGGAGGAGCACACCATAATGACCCACTTTTTGTCTTCTTTTACTTCAATGATTACTCTATGTACCTCCTTACGTGTAATAAATGCTGCAGAATACGGCTATAATAATATTTTGCGATTGTTTCCAACAAAATCCTGAACACCTATAATGTACATGGATTCTCAGAGGTGCATGTAGCTATATGAAACTTTCATGTTCAAGCATAGTCATGTCAATTATACAAAAGCGTCTTATATAAAACAAATATTTGTCAGCATTAGGGCCATTGCAAATGATCTTACAGGTTTAGTTATCATTTTGAAACTCACTCTATAATGTCATATTAACAATTGCATCTTGTTAACTAAGTGCTTCATACATTATTTCTCCTGTTTCTAATTGCTGTGGATATTATTATTATTACTACCCAATTTAATGGGACTCAATTTCAGTGCTTAATTTGTAACAGAATATGTGACAGTGCCCAAATCTCTGTTCAGAATCCATGACCAGTTCCATTAAATGTCAGTTTACTAGCCTCTTTAATCCACTTCCAGACACCCAATCTGTCAATCTGTCAGAATCTTGCTTTTTTCATTCTTCATGATGGTTTTTTCATCTTTCTATTACTCCGTCTTTCAACTGTGCGTTTTTTCCTCTCTTGCACTTGGTAAATGTCTAACATAGAAATATATGACGGCCCCCAAAATAAGTGCTGGGGGCCATCCCTGAGAACCACCGTCTCAAATTAAGTACTGCAATTTACCCACCACTGAAGGATCAAAGGCTGAGTCGGGCTTACTGGTTTTGAACTTCTGACTTGCCAATCACCGGATCTTTCAGCAGCAAGCTTGCAACTTGCTGAGCCAAGATTTATTGAACATACATTTAAATTTAACAGTGATAGAACCAGCTCCTATTGTTGTCTCCTGAGTTGTAAAGTATCTCAATCAAATGGAACAACATGGCTACTGGCATGCACACACACACACCAGAAGTACTACAGGAAGCTTCTTACAGTTGCAAAGAGTGTTACCACCGTTGGTGCTGTTGAATCAGGATCTGAAATTACACTGGAGTCCCCACTGTGGTGATGCCAATAACTGACAGCACATATTGCTAACACGTCAAAGGAAACCTTGCCCGACTACATGCCAACACACACAGCTGGCTTATATGCTCTTTCACACAGCCGTCCAATTTCACATCAGCCTTAGGTGAGACAACACTCCTGATGTTAAAACATCTGTGATGTATCAGATGCGGGCTCTCGCTCTATAGCTTTCTGTATGTGAGGTACCAGGAAGGCTTTGAGGATGAGCAATATGGACTCCTCACAGGCATATCCATGGCTGAGTCACTGTATGGCCAAGATGCCTGTTGATGCAGTGTGATTGAAATTGTTGTGTCCTATGTAGAAAGACACTCAGGCTGAGCAGCTAGAGGCAGCAGGGCTAGAGTACATGTTATACTAGTAAATAGGATATAACAGAAATCACAGAAGCTATGACGCTTGCTGCAATTGGGAGGGAGGGGTCGACATTATAAATTGTCATGTGCAGAGGGGTTTTGTTGCAACCAGCAAAGTCTCTTTCTAGCAAGAATAGCATTTGGAAAATACATCAACCTATTACAGGACGATTGAGCGTGTGAGATTATTTGTTTTGTACTGTTGGATATTGATAGAAAAAAAATAATATGCTTCATAATTATTCAGGATCTGCTTGCCACCGCTCCTCCATTTATTCCCCATCCCACTCCACCTTCCCTGAGAAGCTTACAGAAAATGTGAATAAAGAAGTATTTCCTAATGAGAAAATTCATTTTGCTATTCAGCTAGAAAGAGGCAGGAGGAGAGGATGAGAGACACTGGAAATTTAGTGAAAGGCAGACAAACAGTTGGTCACATACCAGCAGTTAAGAACTATGGGGCACATGCATCAATATTGCATTTTGCGATTCCTTAATTGCGAAAAATAAGGAATCGCAATTAAGGAATTGCAAACTGCAATGCATCAAGAAATCGCTATAAAAATAGCGATTTCTTAAAATTCCTTAATTGCGATTCTCTGATTGAGAATTGCAAGTAAGGAATACCTCCCCATCCATTCCTAGGGGCCTAGAGGCCCATAGGAATGAATGGAAAGACATTCTTAATTTGCAATTCACCATTAGAAATTCGCAAATTAAGAATGCAATTTCAAGGGGCAGGGGTGTCCAAAGGACACCCTGTTGCACCCCTGAAATCTGCTTAGAAGTACATTTTGCACACTCACATGCCCCAAGGGCATGTGTGTGTGTAAAATGGAACTTTGAAAAATGCACTTTAGTGCATTTTTCAAAGTTTTCGCAAATTACCATGAAGGTCAACTTCATGGTAATTTGCTCCCCTTATTTGAGAATTCGCAAATTTTTAAAGTTTGATGCATTGCATTTAAGGAATCTCAATTTGAGATTCCTTTAATGCAATTGCAATTTAAGAAATCGCAATTTTGCGATTTCTTAAATTGCGAAAATTACAAAAATGTTAATACATCCCAAAAAATGGAATTGCATTCGCAAACGGCTGAATTTTGCGATTCGCACCATTTGCGAATGCAATTTCCATTGATGCATGTGCCCCTTAGTTCAAAGAATATCATTGGGAAGATTACACTGACATTTCCTTTTCTGGTCCAATACTAACATATATTTGTCTCACTCTCAGGCTTTTTATCGTACAAGTAAATATATGTAATGATATTCACACGTTGCCCTTGGTCACCATCAAATTCGGTCAGTAGGCTAGTCAACCCCTTTCTGATGACCTCAGTCAATGAGGGTTTTCGTGATATCAGTAGAGAAAGTGAAACATCTAAGAGCATTGTTCAATCAGCACAGCTGAGCTCAGCCTTTATAAAAAGCACCAACTTTCAACTCATACTACTCTAAAGGGTCCTTCCGTGCTTCCAGAAGAGTTATTGAGTGAACTCCCCATCACTAGAGTCCGTTTTTTGCAATGCAGTTTTAGATGCTTGATGTATGTATTCTTTCCTCATGTGTTTCTTCCGCAAAAACTACAAAGTATAAATTGTGAGAGATTTTTTTGTCAAAGGTAGATTTTGCCATCAGCTGTCTCATCCAGAATCCATTTTTTGTGCAAACATTTGCTTGCAATAAATTCCAAGCAAAAGTAAAAGTCTGTAGTCCTACACAAGACTCAGGGCAATCTTCTCGGGGGCAAGGACACTCTTTATTCTCTTTCTTGCACTTTGCTCACAAAGTGAATACAAATGTCTTATTATTGATTCATACATAGTTTTCCTGCACAACACAAACATATACCAAAATTCATTGGAATGTTGGGGGTGCGTCAGGTAAAATATTAGTTTGTTGATGCTATTTTTACGAAAATTTCAGAGTCTGATATGTCTTAAAAATGCGCCTTTAAACGTGCAGAAACAAAGCTTTCACAGGTTATCAACGAAAGAACTACGTGTCTAGAAAACCACGTGAAATTTAAATTGATTTCAGAAATAGTTTTCACATTAATTAACGAGTCTAGAGTTTATCTCAATTATAGACTTTTTTCGATCTGCAAGATATCACCTAGTCAAACCTTTGTCTCGCCCTTCTTTGACTGGTAGCAAAGGTGCCACTTGGTAGTCATTTTGAGAAGTTATTTGATCTCAAGTAATACCCATAAATATCATACTGGATTTTAACAATGCACTCATACCATTTGTATTTTTTTGTTTCTTATTGCTTGATTGGCTGATTCTTCATGCTCCTTCAAATAAGCGATTCAATACATTATTGTTTTCTGCTCAAACTTTGTGGTTGTGTTTGCCCTTTTTTAGGGTTTGACACACAAAAGCCTCTTTGTCTAGGTTTTGTTGCTGCCAGTGGTTGCTGGTCAGCATCAGTGGTGGGTGCTGGTTAGCACTTATGTCACAGGGTCTCATGTACTCTAATTGGATAACCAAGTAACCACTTTTGTGTACTTGACTTTCAAAGGGTGGTAGGTCCAAAACTTACAGCTTACACATAGAGATGGCAAAAGGATTTAAAATCAGATTTATTAAGACAAAAGTAATTGCAATTAATAAAATGAATGTCCAATCAGACCATAATCTTTGAAAAAGAATGCATTTTGATTACTGGTGGGAAAATATTTCAGTTTAAATAAAGAACCACAAGAAAAACAGAATGCCTTGGCAATTGCTATTGGCAAGATATGACTCCGAATTTTAATTATAAGGCGTCCTAGTAAGGTGCAGGAAATCACCTCTTATGGGGCTCTGTGTTCAATGTTATCTGTAGCGGAGTATATGATATTCCTGACGGATCATGTGAGCTTTTAGGTTTACTATCATTTCCATCTGCTACAGCCAGTCGATGGAGCAAGACAGACAACTACAATGCATCGTCTTGACCATGATGCACATACCCCGTGCTCTAGTTTTCTAGTGCACTGGTGGCAAGACAGAATACCTCACTATGTTTGCACCCAAGTAACTAAAAGTCTAGAAAAGGTCCACATTTACAAGTAACCCAAAATAACAACACCCAAAGTGACCGCTCCCAATGTCCAGAGTGTAGATTGTAGGGGCCAGTTAACCAGTTCACACTGGCATTGCATCCTTTTAATAGAATTTCTTGCCCCAGCAGAGGGGATTCATAAGGAATCACAGTTCAGGTGGAGATCAGAAGCGGTTTAAACTGGTTTTGCAATCCAAGGACAACTCAGGCAAACAACTGATAATGGATTAGGGATACCACCCAATTATACCAACCATGGATTCAAAATATCTCAGATTTTTATCAGTTGTGGTCCGAATTTTTAGTTAGCCAGAGTACCAACCAGACTGAGAATCCATTGAGCTCTCAGGCTCACTAATTGAGACTGGCAGTCTGGGTTATAGGACAGGGTTCAACTGTAAATTTACATATTGGTACCCCCATAACTCAAAGGGCTACACGGACAATTACAATAGAGATGAAATCCAGATACCTGACCACAGTCAACAGACACTACCTATACGCTCAGATGAAGATGGAAGGCAACCATGTCCCTCTTTTGCCTGAACGTGGTAGTGTTCCACATTCTTGCTCGACTTGCTGTAAAGGCAGAAGAAACAGGGGGTTATGACTTGTCAGGCTATGTGGGAAAACCTTTGACCAAAGGGAGGAAGACCGAAGGGAGGAAGAGAAACTGGTATTTTGGAAGAGACAAGCTGGCTGGCGCTGAAGCAGAACGTATATTGCTACAATCCACCAGACATCAACAGAGACTCTGCAGCAAAGCCATAGAGGCAGCAGTATGCTGAGTGCCACCTCAACAGGAAACAACAACATGTGTCTTGAAGGGGAATTGCCTTTTTGTGTAATCACTCACCATATTCTTTGAAGGGTGCAAATCCCCCTGCACAAAGGTTTCCAGTCAAATTACACACATTCAGCATGCTTCACGAATGCACATACATGCATGTCCACACATGCATGTGCACACACACACACACACACACACACACATCTGTTGGTAAATAGACCTGTAACTCTAAACTATGAGCTGCCACAAACAGTCATTTTGCCAAACCCTGGTCCGAGGGGATGCAACCAACCTCAGACTAGTGCTCAGCTGTGAAGTGGTAGGTAAAATTGTGGAGCACTTCTAGTCGACTGGCCTGGCGAGTTATATTGCCAAGTCCAGCGGTGAAAAACACAGAGATTAAAGAAGCTGAAAAGAGACAGATGGCACATCTATTCTAAGCACCCAAGTACTATTGTCCATATAGTCTGCTTATGGTCTTTAGTGCTATCTAACATATCAGTGTGTAACATGCATCTGTTTTACAATAAATGGTTCATAAACCATAAACCACCTTTTATTTGACTACTAATCATGATAAATGATAGCATGAATTGTTTTCAGTCTTAAATCCAAGGGGCATATGTACAAAAGCATATTTAAGGTCGGAAACTGCCCGATTCATAGAATTGGGCCATTACCGACCCTCAAAATAGATTTTTGATATGTACAGAGCACAAACTGTGATTCTGTAACATGTTACAGAATAGCAATTTGTGTTTAGAGATTCATTATTTGGACAGGCGTGTTTAGGGCGTCCCTTCCAAATACCAGATTGCAGTGCTTTGTAAGAATTTTTGCAACTGAATTACAGTTGCAAAACATTAATTCTTTTACCGACACCTCATGGGTGCTGGTAACTGGACCCCTTCCGCATTGTGAATGTTACTACAAATATTTTTTAGCAGCAAGCATAGGTCCAAGGGACAACTACCTACTCTTAAAAAATTTAACGTAAACGTTTCATTTAATTTTTTTAAACGCAACCTGTAAAATAAAAAATCACTTTATCAAAAAGCAATCACAAACTTGGTAGTCTGCTGACCCCAGCAGGCCACCATCCTGTGATGGCTACTGTTCCTAATGGGTCGCGACCTACCTCATTAATATTCATGAGGTAGGTCTATTGCAACTCCATTATGAATCAAAATTACTAACTTGTGCATTTTTGTACATTAGGAATTGCAATTTCCTAATTGCAATTCACAAAGACTCAAAATTAAGAAATCGCAGTCCCTAAATTCTGTACACATGGCCCGAAATTCAGTATTCTAATGTACTGCTTTGGCAGTGAGTTAATATAATACTTACACATACAACTTCAGGAGTGTGCAAATGTGTTTCATTGAATTACTGTACAGTAGCTGTTGTTTTTATTGAATCTATTAGCAAACTGGCAATCAGTAACAATTCCAAAAAATCAAGGTAATTGTTAGATTTGGGGGTCTCTAGTTGGCACAGGTAGGTACTTGTGACAAATAGGGACCCTTGCCTCTAGTCAGGGTAAGGGGGTACACTCGTAAATAACCCCTGCTCACCCCCTTGATAGCTTGGCATGAGCAGACAGGCTTATCTCTGAGGCAGTGTGTAAAGCATTTGTGACCACATACAGTAACCCAGTGACAACACTACAGATGGACACCACACAAGGTTTATATCAAACACTTCTCTCGATGCGGTGCAATACGACAGCTCCAGCGGCAACACCCTTGTTCACAGAAGAAACGGCAGCAGCAGCGACACGCTTCTTCCTCTTGAGTCGCGCTTCCAGCTCCTTGCAACACTCAGTCTCTCAGAAGGCCCAAAACAGCAGCAGGCACTTCCAAAGAACTCTGGGGAGCTGGGGTGAAGTCTGTTGTCCCTGAGACTTGTGCAGGAGGCAAGCTCTTTTCCAAGCCCTTGGAGGTCCTTCCCAAGTTGAAAGTAAAGCACACAAAGTTCTTTCTCCTCTCTTTGGCAGTCAGGCAACCACTGCAGTCCAATCCCCTAAGCAGCACTTCCGCTTAGGAGAAGTCTCTCCTCAGTTTCTTCAGGTTTCTCTCCTCAGCAGAGGTTTCTTCTTATAGTCCAAAAGTAATCTAATTTCTTGGGATCAGGGTCCCAATATTTATACCCCAAAATCCTTTGTTCTCTGAGGGCAGAGGGGTCTTTGCCTAGTCCAAATCAGTTCCAGGGCACTCTGTTTACATGACTCCTTTCCTTTCACAGTGCAGGGCAGAAACATCAGACGCCCCACAGGAGGTGGAGCCAGCATTGTGGAGGGAAAGCACAGCCCTGGAGCACTTTGTTGACATGATTCCTTCTCTCCTTTCACAGTGCAGGGCAGAGACATCAGACGCACCACAGGGGGTGGAGTCAGCCCTGTGGGGGGCAGGCACTGTCCTATTCTGGTCCCAGGTGCAACTCCTCCCTCCCATCTAGATTCAGATCTCTCTATTCACCACTGGGCTGACTCATTCTGTCTCCTGGAATCCCCCAGCCCTGTGACTCAAACTCCAGACAAGGAATACACAACCTAGCAGAGGCAGGCCTGGATAGTTAGACAAGAAAATACCTACTTTCTAAAAGTGGTATTTTCAAACACAGAATGTTAAAACCAACTTCACTAAAAGATGTATTTTATCACTCTGAGTTCAGGCATACTAAACTCGAATTCCTACCATGTTCCCTGAGTCAGTTAGGATTATAAGATGTAATAATCTAACTGCCCATTCTGGCCTATGGAGAACAGCTAGCCTTGCAAAAGTGAAAACAAAAAAGGCTGTAATTCACTATTTGAACATGCCACACACACAGGGCATGTCCTACCTTATACTTATAATGCACCCTGACCATGGGCCTACCATAGGGGTGTCTGATATGAAGAAAAGGGAAGGTTTAGGGACTGGCAAGTGGGTGCACTTGCCCACTCATCATGACAGTACCAGACTGCACACAGGATCTGCAATGGCAGGACTTAGACACACTTTTACAGGCTGCTTCTGTGGGTGGCACAACCAGTGCTGCAAGCCCACCAGCAGCATTTGGTTTACTAGCCCTGGACACTCCGGGTGGATTGTACTAGGGTCTGACAGGTAAACCAAATCAGCCAATCATGGAGTCACTAATCCATACATTAATTTACAATAGGGAGAGCATATGCACTTTAGCACTAGTCAGCAGTGGTTAAGTGCCCAGAGTCATAAAAGAGCCAACAACAGGTCACAAACAATTATAGGAGGAAGGCAAAAAGTTCAGGGATGACCATGCAAAAAGGGACAAGTCCAACAGTAATACATACACATAATCCCATAACAACAGCAAATCAATATAACATTTCAAAATGTTAAAACCTTTCTCAAAGAAGTTTTACATTTTTTGATTTTGTAGTGTGCAGAATATCAAATGTTTTGGATACCTCTTGAATAAAGTAAAAAGTTAAAGCAGAAGAGTCAGAATACCATGGGAAAGTCCGCCACATTACTTGAGAAGCCAAGCCTTAAACAACCTATCTGTGGTAGACCTGAACAGCTACAACTATCAGATGTGGTTTCCCCATAGGGCCCAAATGTCTCCCATGTATGACTCAAATCGTGTTGTTCACAATACAGTACTTCAGAGAACATTGTGAAGGGGAGGATGTGGGCTTGTCAATCAAAGTCTTTCAGTGGTACAATGATAACACAGCTGAAGTGTATTAAAAAGAACGCTGGAGTCCAATTTAGCAGTTGCTTTCAATATTTATTAGGTGACTGTAATAATGGGTATCAGTACTGGGAAGTTTTTTTAAATTTCAATTCCAAAGCCCCAACCTTTTTTAAACCGATAACATTTTAGAATATGGTTTCTTTATGTTACATCTGGTAGACAAACAAAACATGTGAGTTGTCTGTTGATGCATGCACATGAACACTTATGGATTAACTCTGAACTCCTGGGTATAATTCTGATGGGTGGTAGCAAGTTTTGGATAGGGTGACTCATAGTATGTCTGGGACAGTTCATCTGGGAAAATGAATTTAAGCCCTGTGTTGACCTTCAACAAGAATTTGGCTTGCCCTAGAGTGGTGCTGTTTTAAGTATCTATAAAATTGTAGTTTATAGGGAAATAGGTTTGGGGGTTGGGGGAAGTGATGATTCTTGAATGGGTCTATTCTGATCCGGTTAAAGCAGGTTTCTATCAAAAATATATCGACCGCTCATTGAACCACATTTACCAAGCCATGATGATATTACGGCACCTGGTGGAAAAATAGTGGCTTTAGAAACATCATTGAAAGAATGGAAACTTCTTCAAGATTAGGGTTCTGATTATGGTAATTAGTGAGTTGTTTGGAATTTATTGCAGGTGATAATTATGATCTATTCAGCTTTTTTGTGGAGTACTGTTCTCTGGCAAGGTGATATCTGTTGGAAATTCCAATACATGTAAGGAATTGGAGTGTTCTAGCATTGTAACTTACACTAGAGGGTTACACTTGCTTACCAGGCTACTACCAGTGGTGAGCAGACGGCACAACGCGGTCAAAACACCGCGGCGCCATTATTACGCGTCTTTTACAATGCAAGTCGTTACCACGACTTGCACTGGAGGGCGCTCTAGACTAAGGAATAGTAGATTTTCTATTCCAACACCTTCCCTACTGTACGTAGGCTGGAGTTGGAATAGTAAATCTTACTATTCCTAAGTCCAGCACCCTACAGCGCAAGTCGTGGTAATGACTTGCATTGTAAAAGATGCGTTGTGATGTACCGCGATCATTTTGATCGCGTTGTACCATCATACATCCCTACCAGTACATTACCATTATTACCGTGGAGCATTGCAATCCCATATCTGTTAGATTTTTGCAAATACAGCTCAGTAATCTAACTGCCCATTCTGGCCTATGGAGAACAGCTAGCCTTGCAAAAGTGAAAACAAAAAAGGCTGTAATTCACTATTTGAACATGCCACACACACAGGGCATGTCCTACCTTATACTTATAATGCACCCTGACCATGGGCCTACCATAGGGGTGCCTGATATGAAGAAAAGGGAAGGTTTAGGGACTGTCAAGTGGGTGCACTTACCCACTCATCATGACAGTACCAGACTGCACACAGGCTCTGCAATGGCAGGACTTAGACACACTTTTACAGGCTGCTTCTGTGGGTGGCACAACCAGTGCTGCAAGCCCACCAGCAGCATTTGGTTTACTAGCCCTGGGCACTCCGGGTGGATTGTACTAGGGTCTGACAGGTAAACCAAATCAGCCAATCATGGAGTCACTAATCCATACATTAATTTACAATAGGGAGAGCATATGCACTTTAGCACTAGTCAGCAGTGGTTAAGTGCCCAGAGTCATAAAAGAGCCAACAACAGGTCACAAACAATTATAGGAGGAAGGCAAACATTTCAGGGATGACCATGCAAAAAGGGACAAGTCCAACAGTAATACATACACATAATCCCATAACAACAGCAAATCAATATAACATTTCAAAATGTTAAAACCTTTCTCAAAGAAGTTTTACATTTTTTGATTTTGTAGTGTGCAGAATATCAAATGTTTTGGAAACCTCTTGAATAAAGTAAAAAGTTAAAGTAGAAGAGTCAGAATACCATGGGAAAGTCCACCACATTACTTGAGAAGCCAAGCCTTAAACAACCTATCTGTGGTAGACCTGAACAGCTACAACTATCAGATGTGGTTTCCCCATAGGCCCCAAATGTCTCCCATGTATGACTCAAATCGTGTTGTTCACGATACAGTACTTCAGAGAACATTGTGAAGGGGAGGATGTGGGCTTGTCAATCAAAGTCTTTCAGTGGTACAATGATAACACAGCTGAAGTGTATTAAAAAGAACGCTGGAGTCCAATTTAGCAGTTGCTTTCAATATTTATTAGGTGACTGTAATAATGGGTATCAGGACTGGGAAGTTTTTTTAAATTTCAATTCCAAAGCCCCAACCTTTTTTAAACCGATAACATTTTAGAATATGGTTTCTTTATGTTACATCTGGTAGACAAACAAAACATGTGAGTTGTCTGTTGATGCATACACATGAACCCTTATGGACTAACTCTGAACTCCTGGGTATAATTCTGATGGGTGGCAGCAAGTTTTGGATAGGGTGACTCATAGTATGTCTGGGACAGTTCATCTGGGAAAATGAATTTAAGCCCTGTGTTGACCTTCAACAAGAATTTGGCTTGCCCTAGAGTGGTGATGTTTTAAGTATCTATAAAATTGTAGTTTATAGGGAAATAGGTTTGGGGGTTGGGGGAAGTGATGATTCTTGAATGGGTCTATTCTGATCCGGTTAAAGCAGGTTTCTATCAAAAATATATCGACCGCTCATTGAACCACATTTACCAAGCCATGATGATATTACGGCATCTGGTGGAAAAAAAGTGGCTTTAGAAACATCATTGAAAGAATGGAAACTTCTTCAAGATTAGGGTTCTGATTATGGTAATTAGTGAGTTGTTTGGAATTTATTGCAGGTGATAATTATGATCTATTCGGCTTTTTTGTGGAGTACTGTTCTCTGGCAAGGTGATATCCGTTGGAAATTCCAATACATGTAAGGAATTGGAGTGTTCTAGCATTGTAACTTACACTAGAGGGTTACACTTGCTTACCAGGCTACTACCAGTGGTGAGCAGACGGCACAACGCGGTCAAAACACCGCGGCGCCATTATTACGCGTCTTTTACAATGCAAGTCGTTACCACGACTTGCACTGGAGGGCGCTCTAGACTAAGGAATACTAGATTTTCTATTCCAACACCTTCCCTACTGTACGTAGGCTGGAGTTGGAATAGTAAATCTTAGTATTCCTAAGTCCAGCACCCTACAGCGCAAGTCGTGGTAACGACTTGCGTTGTAAAAGATGCGTTGTGATGTACCGCGATCATTTTGATCGCGTTGTACCATCATACATCCCTACCAGTATATTACCATTATTACCGTGGAGCATTGCAATCCCATATCTGTTAGATTTTTGCAAATACAGCTCAGTGAATATCTTCCTTACTGAGCATAGCTACATCTTTTCAATGGTACAGATCAGAACACTTGATTTTGTAGGCCCAGAGAAGGTCCCCTAAATAGTTCAACCCATCATCTCTAATGGGATTGCCAAACGACTTTTGAATTCATATTAACTTCTTATTCAGCACTCTGGGTGCCTAGAGCAATAGCTTCCTCTGAATGCAAGGCCATTAGGAACTGTGCATGCCTTGAAAAAGTCCCAGAGGGAGAAAACACAGCTGTTTAGACACAATACATCAATCAGTAGATTTGTAGAGGGCTACTTGTCACCTGTGGGCGTATCTAGTCGCATTCCTTATATACTGCTTGCGAAGAACTATTGCTCTGTTTATGAACTGTTGACAGTAAATGCCTATTACAAAGTGGTACTTTTTGTTCATAACCAAACATCAAACATCTTTGATGAATTTCCATTGCTTAGTCTTATTTTATCAGTTACCGCCGTTTCCAGGTTCAGAAATTTGATCTATGGACATACTGTTCATGATTGTTGATGTTTGGAATTGCTACACCTTTATGCCACTTTGTGCTTCATTCATCTTGCTGTGTTATAAGATGACAATATCAGAAAATGCCCTGTTTTGCATTTCATTATATATATTACTGAGCATATTGTCAAAGGCTGTAAATTTTAGTAGAGTGGATGGAAGTCAAGGATGGTAGCGATATGAATATTTATATCACATATACGGAATAATTAATTGTCTAGGAACTTAGTAATAGATGTTATTTATTACCCATCTCAGCACTTTATTGGCCAGCTTAGTGGTATATAGTTTATTAACCTATGCATGGCAAAACCCTGAATTGACCCTGTTGGTGTTCAGACCAAAATGAACAGTGTAGCCTGAGCAGCTGCGGCCGGTGGTGGGAGTACCTGCGGGTGGTGACGTGGGGAGGGGGAGGGGCAGGGTGGGGGGTAGTAATGTATGGATTACGGAGTTTAAAGGTAAGTTAACATATATATTAATAAAACGAATTTCGTTGCGTGCACTGCATCACTTCGTTTTATTTATTTATATGTTTAGCCAGACTGGTGTACAGCTACAGCCAAGCTAACAAATGACAGAAGGGAATGCTTTTCAAAGGAAGGCCAGGAGTTTAGTAAACATTTACCCAACAGTTTAGGCTGTGCTGCTCCTTTTGATCATGTGGACATTCGATTTATGTATGGCTCGTCTCCTAAGATCAGCTTCACGTAGTGGCACAGAATGACACAGAGGCCAACTCACAGTGTTTAAGTGTTAGGTCAAGTCTTTCTATGCATCACAATTCCATTGTCTCGGACAGCCTGCCTAAATGAGACAAGTAAGCTAAGCTCAGGGATAGAAGCTGCACCTCACCTTCTCGGTTACTGGTCCTTTTGTTGCAGAGCTCATCCTGGATCACAAATTGTTGCCTCCTCCTGTCATGGCAAAAAAGTATCTCTCGTGGTTAGAAATCATTGGCCCTACTTTGGCACTGATCACGTAGGTTTCAATCAAACTTTTCAACAGAGCAACTTTATCAGCCAATGTAATGTCTTTGGATGACTCTATGCTGCTTTCATATGTCACTGAATACTTGGAGGTTGGCCTGCTTCCATCACTTGTCATAAGCCATTCCATAAATATCATACATAGTAGTGGCTTAATGCCAATCTTGAACAGCAATCCGACCACCTGAGTCAATTGTCAACAGAGAAGGTACCAACTGCAGTGTAATAAAACAATGTAATAAATGTCTGGTGTGTGTGTAACACACAAATAATGTTATAGAAAAGCTAAATGCCTCCACCAGGGATCTGAAATACAGCTAACATTGTACATTTTCAGCAGGTTGTTGGCTTCTGTTTATGAGTGGGTTATTTCGAAGGACATGCAGAGATTTCAACAAGCTTTAACCTAGAAAATGAATCTATAAAACTCGCAGATTCCTTTTCTTTCTAATCCAAGTGCTCAGACCTCGAATCATTAGCCAGCATGCCCTGTGTGTATTGCACCAAGTTAGACAATATCACATTGGTTTCTTCTTTTATCTCTTTCTAAATTGCTTCTGTAGATGAGGCGTGCTATTTGTATTTTGTATCTATTGGCAGGCAAATTGCTCCTTTAGTATTTACCAGCCCCAGGACCCTTTTATTGCTTACATGTGCAGCTGCATCAGAGTCACAGTCATAATTGTAAATGCCATTCTTCACTGTGAAATAATCTCATTTTGTACAAAAGGCAGGGGACACACAAAAAAGGTGACTTGAGAAGTACATCAAGCCGAAACATATTTTCAGTGTACTATACTGTACTATATACATTTCTCATAAGTACAAGACATATTTTTGTCAAGATTGCACAGACACCCCTCACTTTATTAATAGCATAGAGATTCTTATGTATGCTGTCAGTCTGGTAAAGGATTTTGAGTACAGCAAGGTAATGTTTATTGCTCATGGTTAAGTTTGGCCATTTATGCCAAAATAATGGGTAATTTTAAAAGAGAGGATTTAGGTTTGGTTTGTGGAATTGCATGGTTTATGATTAGTGCAATAAAAAGCTAATGCGGGATTCTAGCTTTAGAAGCGATGTTTAGCTGCTGCACTATGTTAATGCGCCGTCTTCCGTTTTCATTAATGAAGTTGTTTTAAAAAAGCCCTGTTTTCAAAGAATACCCTGCAGTGAAAAGCTTGGTAAAATCACTGCATTCTCTCACTGACATAACTTACACATTTCCAAGTGTTTGGAAAGGCCTTGCACCTCTCATGTCCCGCCATAACATTTGATGTTATGAAGTGTTCATGTCGATAATGATATGTTAAGCACTGAGTAAGGCAAGCAGAGTAAGGGAAGTGCCACTGTTGCAAATTTGCCTTTTTCGTGTGTGCTGTGGAAACAAGTTGAATTAATTTGCAAGGAAATAATATTTAATAAGTTACATTTTTTTAAATCATTAAAATTAAATCTATACTTTTCAAATATGTTTAAACCTGTGAAAGGTGATGCACGCAGACTGCAATATAATGAGCATTGCGCCATGTATGCCAAACGTGACATTTGATTGCATCCTGGGAGTTGTAGTCCTCATTTGCTGCACCTTAGCCAACAAAACTAAAACACCTGCTAAAGTGCTGTCCTGGATATCTGAAGTTCTTGGAATTAAATTGAAATTCGAATTCGAAAGTGTGGGAAACTAGAAATTTGCAGGCACATAGGTGTCTGTAAGCTTGGGTGCTGCTGGTATGTGCCTGGTTGCTGTAGTGCCTGTGTGTCTTCTTGATCCTGGGACCCCGTCGCTTGGGTGCATGTGCGGAAATCCGCTGGTTTGTATGAATGGATACTTGTATATGTGTGTGTGTCGTGTGGTTGGGTGCTTGTATATATTTTATCCTGTGTGCCCGGTTGATTGCATGTTTGGGGTATGTGTGTACGAACGCCTGGTTTGTGTTGCTGTATGTTGATTGGTTTGTGTGCGTGTGACTGTTTAAACCTCAGCCAGCATGGTTTCTTGTATGTCTGTTGGCCTCTGTGTATTTTTGTCTATAGGTACGTTGGTCTGTGAGTGCATATAGGCGATTAGAATGGTTTAAAAACCGTCTATGCTTCCATCTACTCCTCTGTCTCACTTCATATAAGTGCTGAGTTACTTTAAATGCAGCAGAATTGACATTAATGCATCAGATGTGTCTACGTTTGCACAGTATTGCATAATCCAACATAAAATGTAATATTGTCCCCAGCAACGTTACGCTTATTATATTTTCACAGCCAACATTTGTCAAAATTGAACAGTGTGTAAAAATATATTTTGAAATGTCAAATAAACTGCTTGGAAGTCCTTAGAGAGACAAATCTTCATATATGAAGGATTTGCCCGAAAGTCAGTGCTCTATAGAATCAGCCATTCGAATAAAGATGTCACAGGAATAGAATAAGCCTGACTGGGGAGATAATGACGTTTGATAATGGCGACATTTTGCTCGGTTGGATGCAAGGAGCGCGATATATCGGTATAATACACTTGATGCATGCACTCCGGGTGCTGCTCTGAGACTGATGGCAGATACAGTGTGTCTTAAAAGTACTCGTAGCTTCAATTTACATTTTAATGTCTACCTTTTCCTTGGGAACAATGGTTTTATTGCTTCCCATAATTGGCCCCGTACAGCAGATCCAATTTCTATGTATTTTACTTTCAGCTTCACTACCACAATAATGATGTAGCTTCATCGATCAAGGGTAGAAAAACCTCTCTACCTTAAAAGGGAGAGATGTTTCTTGCACAAAAATACTTTTATGAATCGGTTACCATATTTGCATATTCGTGGCTTGTGGTGTTCTGTGGGAGTGTGATGCAGAAAAGATAGTTGAAGATCGTAGGTACTAAAATGTTTCTCCTTAAAATTTCAAAAAGTAAAAAATGCAGCTGAACTTATATTCTCACGTGTAGGTGAGTTCTATTTGATTGTTTCTTTAAAGGAGACCACAAAAATCAATTAAGATATAATATACATCCAAAAGATAAAACAATTCTAAAAATCCCCTATACGGTATACCTTAAAAAAAATAAAAAATGTTAACATTCAGAAATAACTTGGGAAATTTTCCGAGGAATAAATAATTTCTAGTGCCTCCACATTGTCCAAGCACGACAAGGGAAAGAAGCATCACAAGAGATCCTTCAGGCCTGCTGAAGAGTGTATTATTTATCACATTCTGGTGCACAGCAGCTGGGCACACTAGTGCCCTCTGCTTGTACTAATGCACCTGCACTCTGTCTCTGGTCTACTGAGCTTGCTTTGGTGGTTGGCACCCTGGGAGAGGAGGCATGAGTGTACAGTGGGGGAGGCTCACATCATTCATGGGAAAAGGGCTATCTGATGCAGCTTGCAGCTGTGGTATCTTGGTGCTCCATACTGTTTGGTTTCATAGCAGAAGATACAAAGGAGAAGCAGTGTGTGGAGGAGACGTGAATGAGTGTGTTTGCACTGATACCTTGTTGCTGCTGTGGGTGTGATGCTGACATGCAGAGTAAATAGCGTGTGGCAGCTGAGTGTAGAGTTCAGAAGCCGGAGACTGGAGTTTCATCTTTTCATGTTGTAGATCAGAGTACGGTTATTATTAGCTTAAGTACTGTTCACACTCTTTTTCTCTCTTTTATACGTTTGAGAAGTGAGATCTTAAGTTAGCACTGTGTTATACTGTGTTACATTTTAATTTATTAGGTCCCTGATTGGAGGCAGTGAGTGATAAGGGTTTTAGAATAACAACTTATTTCATTATGTTACTGAATACTGTACACAAAGTATAGTGCCAGCTGAAGTGCTGGCAGTTTCATAATTGTAACACAATATAAAGCATCTCCTTTCAGGTTATGGTGTGCTGTTTTTACGGAAAATTCTGCTTTTCTGACTTTTGTCTGGCTCTAACATAAGATTACAGTAAGCACAAAGTCAGGACAGCGTTTTGGAACTCTTTCAAATGCTGATGTATTTGACTTTCTTTGCTGTTTGGATTGTCAGAGTGGTAGACCTTACATCGTACACGTGGCACTCTGGGGTCTCATTTATGTATATCTCTATAATAGAAAGGTCTTAGTGCCTCCACTGCAATGTGCAAACTAAGATGCGGGATGGTTGTTGTGTTGCATGACTATAAAGGATTAAATAAAAGGATTCTATAATCTGGTAAGTGTAATGCCAAACCCTGCTCCCAAAGCAAAAGTGAGCAAAAGAAGTAAAAATTGACTAATGGTACACCAATGGGCCTAATTTACAAACCGTAGCGGCTCGTCGAGGGAGTGGTGATGGGCGGTGAGGTGGGGCGGGGGAGGGGCAGGGTGGAGGGTAGTAAACTACGGCATAGGCCACACAGAGATAAGTAACTAGAAAAATAAATAAAATGAATTACATTGCGCGCCATAGTTTACTACCCCTCAACCTATCCCTCCCCCACCCGCCGCCCCGCACCACTCCCTCCACGAGCTGCTACTGTTCACAAAGTGCCTCAGCACTCATAGCGGAGGACCTGCAGTCGTGGGGAAGTCTCACACCTGGGGCGGGAAATCCGCAATGAGAGGTGAATCAGGTCCAATGTGTATCCTATAGTTGGTCGGATCAGAAGTTGATCTGAAAAATATTGAAGTATCTGCACATGAGATATCGTGCTCTCTGAGTCTAAAATAGCAACTATCATAATTTTTAAACAAGCAGAAGTTGAGGCAGATGTTGCAGCTCGTGAATAACAAGAACATTATGGTGACGTTCCATGAAGAGGTTGCTGCAGTTGAGCTTAAAACTACCCAAGCTGAATGCTCTGCCATCTTTTGCAGCAGATATTCATGCGATGGAGCACGCTTTATTTGATTTCAATAACTCCAAACTAGATAATGTTTGCTCAGTCCCTAAGGCTTTGAAATTAGGATCCCTGGTAAACTGGTCAGTTTGGAGCTAGGCACTCTCAGACTGATGAAAGATCTGTTGTTGTGAATGATCTGCGTAAACATGCTTTTCTCTCCTTCACAGAGGAGGGTGCAAAAGCTGATAGGGGGCATCACCAAGTGTTTGCTTCTGTCTACATGAATGTATTGCAGAATCTCCTTTCTCCAGCTGCTTTCAATTACATTGTGCAGTGTGGATCCCATTTTGGACAACTTGACCAAAATGTTTGTCTTCAGCGGCTCACCTTATGGTCTGTCCAATGTGTACCTGTATGCAAGGAAACACAAAGGGAATCCAGATGTTTTGTTGTCAATTCAGAAGGCCATTGGCAAAATATAGCAAGCCTACTAGTGCTTAAATCGGCAATAACAGATAAAGAAACAAACACACACTCTAATTTGGATAAAAAAACTAAACATTTGGGGCATGTTAAACAATGCTTCTGGATTAAATATCCTCATTAGAAATAATGTTTTAGTACACTCACAAGTGGAGAATCAATATTGTAGTAAACCAGGAAAATGAGGGACTTTGGAGGGCAGGATTTTTCAGTTCCCTTCGTCCATAGAGCCCTCCTAGATGCCAGGATCCTGTCCGATTTGTACAGTCCTCCTATATTTACCCAGGGGCCTTACTGAACTCAGGATCCTCCTCACCCCAATCTTCTCTGACTCATTGTGGAAGTGCATTGTCACAACTGTGAGTAGAGACGGGATGGCTAAAAAAAATCACATTGCAAAGCGCTTCTGCACTCTAGGCTTGTTTACTGTAACTACAGGAAAATGTCAGACCCCAGCCTCATCCTTTAGTGATATCATCTTTGTCCCAGCCACTCCCCTCTCCCACATTCCAAGATAAGTAGCCAGTGAATACTTAATCTCTGTCCTCCTGTCAGCACAGCCAGGTTTATTGTGTCTGGGCAGGGATGAGAAGTATTTCACACCTCATCAAAGAGTTAATAACTATCGGGGGAGTGGCAGCCCAGCAGAACTGATTTATTTAAACTAAAACTTCTAGGTAGCATAACATGTTTTTACAAAAAATATCACATTGCCATATATTAAAAAAAATCTATCTTTTACAACTGAACTGCTTTTTTGGTAAATATTAAAAATAATATTTGAATGACCCCTGTAGCATTTACTGAGTCCAACTTATGAAAAATGTACTTTAGTCAAGGGTAGGCTTTCTCAGTAGGAAAAGCCACAGTAGCCTAACCAGTGAAAATAACACTTTTTAGATTGTCACTGTAGGGACATACTGCATTTGTTTAACATGTCTCACTTCTAAACACCCTGCATTGTTGACTACAATGCACACTGAGCACTGTCTTATCTAAAGTGTATTCTTCTGCCTTCTTAAACAAAAATGCGAACTAAAAAGGCTGTTTTTTTTACATCTCTAGACAGTTTCCTTAAACATGTTGCTGTATTATTTGAGACTGCAGGGAGTCAGGCTACAATGGAAAGCCTGAAACAGTCTTTTAGAGTCACTCATTGCGGGGTGTAAATGTCCACATTCCATATGTGACATTCAACAGTCCATATGTGACATTTAACTTTTACGCCACTGGTGCAATTTCAGCACTGTTATTGTGGCCTTACTTAAATGGTAAATTTAGCGATTGCGTGCAGACAACCTTTCACCAATTTGAATGGGTTAGAGCATATGCAGTGGAGGGCTGAATGGCAATCTATCAGTGAACAGAGTCCAAATGGCCTGCAAAACGCATCCAACAAAATGTGGACCATTCAAATGTGCACTTGCTTACAATGAACATTAGTGAAAGTATTTTCCATAACACATCTTTTGTATCAGGATAATATTTCTTCTGAGAACGAAAATTAATTTCTTTAAGTGTTGTTTGCTTCCAAATTTCTGCTTCTCAGAACATTTTAATCAACAGGTTTTGCTATCACCCAATAGAAGCATTTTTGTTTTTTCAATGGCTGAAGGATGTAGGGCCGAGTCAGCCCTTTCAAGATTCGAATGAGCATTGAGTAGCAGAACCCTAGACATTTCGTAGGCAAGAGTATGATTGACGAATGCGCAGGGGCTGGAAAATGTGCATGTATGTCAAACTCAGATGCCTGGTGAAAAGAAGGTAGGCCAAGAGAATGCGGGTGAGGAGCACAGATCAAATATAATTAGATACAAATTTGAGTCATATCCACACCACCCTGTCTGCACTGCTTTGGGGAACACCAACAGGACAACAAGTACACATAAAGGAATTGAGTAGCCACCTGAGATGACATATTGGGAAACCTGTTTCAAGCACAAAGGAATCAACGATAAGGCCACAAAAAGTATTCCAGCACTGTTTCACTCAATTAGTGCAAACATAGCCGTCCATAAACCGTAATCGATACACAAAATACTATATGAATAATATAGCAGGATTTCTTGTGCCGAACTTTGGAAGGAACCGAAAACTATAAAACACTGTAAAGACCTTGGACAAGGAAGTCCTGGCATCCTGAAATAATGTCTTAACACCACTGTTGTAGTCTCTCAACTACCTTACGACCATGTGAAAAAACTGTGTGTTCAGCCAAGGCTGTATATAGTCAGTCTTGGCTTTCTTATCATGACACTTTTCTTGGTAAGTCTTTTAGGCCTAAATTTAAAAAGGTGATGTTGGAAAGTGGGTTATTGGTAGTGTAGGTATGCACCTACCACTAGTAATTAGTCCACTGACATGGTATAGGGTCCAGTAAAGTTCTCATTAAGTTAGTCCCCTGTTCAATCCTTGGTAGCAGTAACCAAGCAGTGAGTCCTAACTTAGGAGACGGGTATGGAAAGCATTTAAAAACACCAATTCATCAAATAATTAAACCATAACACGCAATAAAAATCCCATACAAATGTATAATAATAAGAAATAGAATTATGAACAAATGAAGACCAACATAATAAAAATCCAATGTAGGGAACCAGAGATATGAATTCCTGAAGATTAACCAATATATAGCGCTTAAAAACCTAGAGCGCCACTCTGGGACATCAGGTCGCACTTGACTGGGACAAAGTCAATGTTTCAGGCTGACCGCGATGAAGCCCTTGCCAGATACTCTAAGTGGGGCGCCCCAGTCAAAATGTTGCCTTCGCACTTATAAACTTTTCTGGGGCTTTTTCTTCCGAAGGCCCTTGCTGCTCCTCACCAGGCCGGATTCGGTGAGGGTTCACTGGCTTGCTTTTCAGGGAGCTCCTGGTCAAATCCTGGAAGGTGAAGCTCTGGAGGTTTCAGCAGGACGAACCTGGAAACCTGGCTGGGTCACGGTGGAAGCTAGTCGGCTTGCCTCTCGACATCGGGTTGGTCACCTCCTGGAGCTTTTTCCCATAAGTTCTCCAAAATGTTCCAAACTTCAGAAGATGGTTCCTGAATGTATCCTTGTATGCCTCCTTGTATGCCACAAGTGTCCAAAACAAAAATCCAAAGATCTGACATTTCCTGGATGGTCTCTGGATGGTCTGGACCACAACTCACACAATGCACTAGGCTAAATCCTTAAAAGCTCACTGGATGCACTCCACGATGGGGACTCTTGGTGGACATTATGCAGGTGGGCTCTGTTAACCTGTAGCTTGCAGGGAGGCAACTCCTTAATCCTTCTTGAAGCGAGGCATAGTCCACAGGGCTGTAGTACCAGATTGTGCAGCAGACACAGAGATTCTGAGTGCAGGCCTTTGGGTGTAAATCCAGATTCCGGCCGGGTAGTCCTTTTTCTCCTTGTAGCTTCAGGCAGCAGATCTAAGAGACTATGCAGCTCTCAGATATTTATTCAGTGCTCTGTGGTGACATGCAGGGGGCCCCTCTGTCCAGTGAGATGCTGGGTGCCACCCAAAAGCATGACAACGTCCTTCAAAGCGTGGCATCTTCTTGTCCCACAAAGCACTGCACCTCCAAAATCCAACGTGGATGATTTCTCTCCAGAGGAGTAAGAGCTAGCTAAACCAACCCACAATATGGTTAATTTCCATTAGCTCTACTCCCCCTGCCCTCTGCAATTTCCTGCCCCCTGTCATCTTGCTGGGGCAGAGGATGTGGGGTAGGCATGCCTGGCATTTGTTACTGATCTGCTCTCTCTTTGAGCTCAGTTTGATTTACCCAGCCCCCTCTGCAGGCCCGATCCTTCCCAGCTGCAGAGCTCTCCATCATATAACCTCTGCTACTGCCATGCCACTTATCATCTGATCAAAGCAGCCTGGCTAAGCCTGTTAAGGCTGACCAATCCACACAAACCACCAGAAGGCTGGAATTTGGCTTGCCGAAGAAAAAGTTCCATATCTGCTCTTCTGTACTGTACTAGTATTGCAATGTTATAGAGAGAAGTATCTACAATGGGGAAAATTAAATGGGCAGTTTGTCCCTCACCAGTGCTTATAAAACATCATTTATAAGACCCCTGCTTATGGTTACATGACCCCCCCCCCCACCCTTGGGACACCTAGAGGAGACCTAAGGGATGAGGGGAGTGTCTAATATTTAAGAGTAGGGTAGATTCTAACTTTTTAAGTGCCCATACAACTTAACTCGAGTCTGCACACAATTTTCTTTTAAAGACAGTCTGCAAAGCTAGGCTGCTTTTAAAATAACAAGCACTCAGCAGTGCACACATGCAAGTGCATGAAATCTGCTGGGCCTCAAAACATCCAAGCCTTATTATATACTAGGGACTTAATGGGTCTGTGAATATCAATTGAGAGAATTTACTTTTAAAGACCGGCTGCGAGGCATACTGCCTTTAAAAGGATAGCCGGCGCAAAGCAGCGCACACATGCACGTGCAGAAAATCTTCTGGGCTTCTAAACTTACATGCCACATTATCTACTAGGGACTCATAAGGTCTGTAGTTTCCAAACGTAAGTGTTCTTCTATTATCTGTACTTTTTTACACATAGCACTGGCCCTGGGCCTGGTTAACAGAGCCCAGGTTACAGTCGGTGTCAGTTAACACTAGTATCATTCAGCAAAAGCATGGGGGTGAGCAGGGCAAAGGGATGATTTTCTCACACGTTTGCAAAGGCCAGACATTGTCTTTGCTTATGCTTGTTGACATATGGATTGATGAAATAGCTTCACAGTGCAGGCACATATCTTGTGGAAAAGTCAAGGACTACTCAATAACAAACTTAACAAACTTTATAGTGATGATTAATTCAACAGTCCAAATGTCTGTAAGCACAGAGAGGTACTCCTCAAAACGACCTACTAGTAGCAGTGAGAGGTCGCAGCTTCACATAATCACGCTGATAATCAAAGTAGCCCTGGATGAAAAGCAAGACGGTATAAGATTGGTAATCGATTTACACGTACTACTGGTGGTAAATTACAATTTTACATAATTCAGAAAACTTTTAAACCTAGGCATGCAAGATTTACATACGCAGGAAGAATATGCGGCATTGGGATTCATTTAAAAGTGTGACTTTCAGCTGGGTGTCTAACCCCACAACTGGGTAGGTAGTCTATGTATTACACTGAATAACCAGCACTGGAATTTTTTTTATCACCTTTTAACTAACATTGGATTTTTTTCCCATTTAAAATGTTTCCCTCATAAGGGCTTGATTGAATAAGCTGTGCACAGTTTCTTGAAAAAGTTATTTTGCTTGCTTTAAATTCGTTTACACTTTCACTTTTTAAAAGTGCAGAACTATGGATTTGTCCAATTTCTAAAACATGGTAACACGGCGAACTTAAAGCAATTTCAGTTTGACTCGTGCTTTTGCCTCTTGAAAACTCTTTAGGTAACACGCTTGTCCCATTTCCTCCAGCCATAGGAGGCCAAATAGCTTTTGCACGTTTATTTCACCGCCTATTCGCCATTCCTATGAAAATGAGAGTATAGGTTTGGGGGTGGGTGGGAAGGAGGGGAGGGAATCATGTTGAACATTTGAGTCACTTACACCTGGATCTTCTAGGGTAACCTCTAATGTATTTGAAGCATGGAGACTGGGTTTGCCATTTTTGTCAATCACCATTACAGCCCTGATGATAATGATAGGGTGAGTTCTCTTTTAGTTACAAAGTCCTTGTTGCCCCTTAAACGGGATTCCAAGTTACGTGGTATTTGCTTTGTGCTAATTAAACATGTGCTATTTGCCCAGGCACAAACTGAACATTCCTTCCTGTAGGCCCACAAGTCTACTTATGTCAGGCAAAATCTGGAACGGAATAGTGTGCACTTCCGATTTGAGCCCCTAGGAATGGCTTTTTCCAGCCACTTGTGCATGGTTGAGGATAACAAACGAGGTTTCCAAACTTTGGAGCAAGAATCATTCACATAAACCTATCAACACTATCAAATGACACCAAAACTACCCTCTTTACCATTTTTCCAATTTATGTGTACTTATTGGTATTCTACACACATTGTGGAGCATCACAACAGAGAGCCAAGTGCCTGTGTTATAAAGTTCCAACAGAGTACCGTACACGGCTGAATACCAACCACCGATACCAACACTCCACCAAACAGAACAAGGCATATAGAATGGGCTCCTACGTCTTTTTCTCTTTTGGACACATAAACCCTGTAGGAGCAGGTGCTACGCTCTCTCCTGTCTCTATGGTCTGCAATAGATGAATCTATGTGGAGTAGCAGGATAAAATGCACCCCTGGGATTTACAACTGGAGACTGATCTCTGGATCAAACCCGCTACTCAGAAAGTACCATTCCTCTCTAGGATAAAGTCAAATGTTAGCCACACCTGGAGTAAATCCAGACACTTCCTGTGGCTGTAGTCAAGGTGAAAACATGAAGAACTTCAGTCACTATACCGCTAGCTAGCCATACAGTGCATGGTATTTAACTTTGTGATGATTGTGCTGAATAAGCAATACCTGTTTTGATGCCTGCGGGTACTCATGTCAATTTCCCTTGTATTAATGACTCCGGATTTTGTGATGAGTGTAACTTGCAGAGATGCCTAAGAGATTCTGGTCCAGTTTCACCTTTTGGTAAACACTTAAAAATGCATTTATATCAAGTCGTGGATCCCTAAAGCCTGTGGTGCTTAGATGCTAATATTCAAGTTTCTTTAAAGTTGTAATGGTTTAATAGTGCTTAAAATGATGCTGATTAATTCTCGCTGATAAACATGGCCTTGGCCAATATCTTCAATAAAGTTCATTTTTTCTGTACAGCATTTCTGATGACATCGGCATTTAATGTTTTAATCTAGCCATTATCCTGGTCCTCCTTCTCTGCCTCTTCTAGCTATGCCTCTTTCCACTTACTTTGCTCTGTCTCACATTGTATTTGTTCACCTTCTTTCCAACGGTGGCACTTTAGTGATGCACTTTTCTCTGCTTAGCCCTTTTTTTTACTAACACAGTCCTCTTGAAAGACCCCTTTTATCTCCACTCTAATTTGCCCTAAAAGCTTTCTGTTTCAATTTTCACCTTGGTAGCTGTCTTTCTGACGTGCCCTTTATTTCTACAATAATGCACTAAAACACATGCACCTTACTGTGTATTGGTCAATAGTAGTCCAGCGATAAAATTAGCAATGCATTCATTATAACAGGTATTCAGCGGCAGATCCCCAAAATATATTCCCAATCTGTTCTAGTGCAGCTCAAGGAAAAAGAGCATGTTGATCATGTGTTGATTCACTAATCTAATCAGCTCTCTGTCGCTTTTTAGCAAGGTTCGTGCGTTGTAACTCCACCGTCCTAGACACATGGGAAAAATTTATTAAAATCTAGAGCAGCGCAGAGAAGCAAGGAAGGTTCCTGCACTGAGTTGAGCTAGGAGGAGAGAGCAGGCCAGCACCACATCTGCAATGATATTGCATCGCTGCACTCTTCCACAGCACTAGCATTCTTCGGCTGCCTAGCACCGCATACCCAGCTTTGCACAATAGTGCACAAGGCTGTGTGTGATGTCTAGTATGGGTCTTGTCAATGTATATAACAAGGACCCCCTGAATGTTATGTTATGTGGTGAACTTATATCGCGCACGAATCATCGGGGGGCATCTCTGCGCTTTCCTCAGTCACACCTGGAGAGCGAAGTAGCAGGACAGAAGTCAGGGCCACTAATACAAATATGCTTTGAGGTGTTTCCTGAATGTAAATTAGTTCAATTCCTAGGTCAGGGAAAAATAATTATGAAGAAAAACAAACCTAGGCAATTGTATATTCTTGTCTACTCAATGGTATATGGGAAAATTAACAAATCAAAGAGAATTCTGTCTTTACTGTCAAGATTTTAATAGTTCATAAAAACTTTTTTATACACATCAGTTAAAAAACTGTATAACCATACAGTGTGGAATAAATCAAACATAGAGTTATAATTAACAATTCATTAAAATTAGCAATGTAAAAACCACAAATAAATAAAAAATACACAACAAAGGCAAAATAAGTGGCACAATAGTTATCGACGCGTGTTTCGGCGAACTAGCGCCTTCTTCAGGATTAGCCACAAGTTACCTGAAAAAAGAAAATATAACAATAATACACATTATGTTGAAAAAAGGGTTCTATTACTCATCTTACATCTCTATAAAAAATGCATCGACAGAACTCGTTTTCCCAAAATGGACAAGCAAGACTTATCAGCAATTTAAGTCTATAAGTGGGGTCTGCTTAAGTGCTCATCTACATCTGTGGCTACAGATGTAGATGAGCACTTAAGCAGACCACACTTATAGACTTAAATTGCTGATAAGTGTTCCTTGTCCATTTTGGGAAATTTTGATCTAGCTTTGTCAATGTACGAGTTCTGTCGATGCATTTTTTATAGAGATGTAAGATGAGTAATGAAACCCTTGTTTCAACACAATATGTATTATTGTTATATTTGTTGTAGATTGTACGTAATGCTATTTAATAAAAGTATTTTTTTATGAACCTTTTTCTTTTTTCAGGTAACTTGTGGCTAATCCTGAAGATGGCGCTAGTTCGCCGAAACGCGCGCCGCTAACTATTGTGCCACTTATTTTGCCACTTATTTTGCCTTTGTTGTGTATTTTTTATTTATTTGTGTTTTTTACATTGTTAATTTTAATGAATTGTTAATTATAACTCTATGTTTGATTTATTTCACACTGTATGGTTATACAGTATTTTAACTGATGTGTATAAAAAAACGTTTTTATGAACTATTAAAATCTTGACAGTAAAGACAGAATTCTCTTTGATTTGTTAATTTTTCCATATACCATTTTGTAGACAAGAATATACAATTGCCTAGGTTTGTTTTTCTTCATAAATAGTATGGGTCTTGTGCCAGAGATGCAGCCAATTCTGTCTTTTTAGAACAGGAGCGTGAAATGAGCTATACAGTGCTCAGAGGAAGAGAATGAATATTGAACAAGACAATATTAGTTGTTGTTCTTTAAATTTCACTTAGTGCGTCAGGGGGTAGCCAGGGAAATGTTGTGCAAACAAGGTGAGTACATCCAACCAGGTAAAACTATACTTAAACAATGGAAGTGTCCAGGTACAACTGTTGCAGTTACTGTGATAAGACGCATGGGTCAGACAAGTTTTGATATAGTGGGCTGGAGGACCAAAGGGAATGTTAGAAAAGATTGGGGAAGATTTACAAGCCCCCTGCGCCAACTTTATGCCGCCGTTGCATCCCTTCCGTGACTTAGTGGCGTTGTAAACAATGCGCCAGGATGCAACATATTTACAACGTGACGCATCTAGGGAAATGCGTCACGTCGTAAAGCCCTGCGCTACATTATACCTGCATCAGGTATAATGTAATCAGGGTGGGCGTTCTGTCTCAAGGAAGCCTTGTAAAAGTGACGCAGTGAAATCTACAAGATTTCACTCAGTCACTTTTACGACGACACTGCGTCAAAACTTTGCGCCTGCTTGAAGCAGGCGTAAGGAGTGATGCAGCATGATGGGAATAGGCATTCCTGACTATTGCTGGAGTTGCGTCGTGCTTACTACACAACTCCAGCAATGTGTTGCCTTTCTGACAAAACCTGCATCACGGATCTGTCTATCCTCGCACCACCGTGCGCTGCATTGTAAATGCGGCGCATCCATGGTATCGCAAGGCTATTTTTCAGTCAAGCAAATTAACTGGCGCATCTCTGCTAATATGCAGAGATGCGCAAGTTCTTGTAAGCCTGCCTCATAGGTTTAAGTCATATCAAAAAGGGTTTATTTAAAAAAGGCATTTACTAAGCCAGTAGATCTGCTTCTGATGTTTTAATGCACACAAGCAGAATTTGATGTTCTAATGTGCAGACATTTGCACGTGTTAGCACATTAAAGCAAGCTCTCTAGGCTTTGACAATGCTTGTTTACAATTACGACATAAACCGTTGGTGCCTTGCCAACACGGAGAAAGGTAGAAACCCTAGTGGCGTACAGCTATCTAGCAAATTTTATGTGAGTGATGGCTGGTAATGTTGTGAAATGATAATCTGGAATGGAAAACTGAACGATCCAATAAAGAAAATGGTTGTGAAATGCTACAAATCTAAGGGAATGCATTACATAATAATGATGTATTTACTGGATGGCCTGGCAGTGGCTTGTTAAAGTGATTTTTGCATTGGCAGTTGCTATTGAAATGAATGAAAGCATTCATATTTCAAAATGGCCGCCCCTTTCTGTCTGCTGAGCTGCATTTACAAGTACATTCAGTGTATCTGTAGACACAGCCTAACATGCATTGGCAGGTGGTTCTGGTGCTGTACCTATCCTGACCCCCTCCTTCCTCCCTGTGTTGTCTTTCATCGCAGGTAGCTGGGTGCTACTACAGGAGTTGGGTGTTGTGTGTCCTCATATATTTGAGATCCGCCCGCTTGGGTAATGCGTTGAGGTGATACCCGCCCTTTATTCCAGTGGGAGCAGTCTATGTGGTGGGATGGACTAGATTTAACCCCCTCCTCGACATATTGAGGAATTTCAAGTGCCGCATGTCAGTACTAAGGATCTTTTTTTTCTTTTCACACTTGTACTTCCTTTCTTTACTATGGAAAAAACACGAGTGTAAGTGCCAGGGTGCAAAGAAAAGAAGACAAGTCCATCTCATGATCAATATGGGGCTGTTTGAAAGTATGTATGTGTTCACTGACGAGGCATTCTTAAAGCAATTTTAAATGCAGTTATTACATTTTTTAACTAAAACATATGATAAAAAGTGGGCGGAAATTATGTTGAAGCCATGATCCAGCACATATATCACTGAAATTCCTTAGTTACCTATGCACGCTTAAGTTCCCGGTGAACTACCCAAAACTTCAAATATAACATCACAACTAACACAGCAATCACAATGGTGTCATTGTGACATCACTTATCATATTGCCAATTACACCATTAGCTACACCTCTGCATTGACGCACAATTTCACTTTTCAGATTCTTTTCTGCCAGTGGAAATTCAGTCTTTCTTCCATATGAAATTTTTTATGGCTATGCGAATTTGTCAGCTGTATAGGCAACAATTCATGTCCTATTAGAAAATTAAAATTTGCAAATTGAATTATCTGGATGGCCCCAAGCACTGCAGAGTTGATGAAAGCTCGCTTCAGTTTAGTTCTCTGGTTTATGCTTTAATGCGTGCCTTCAAGCGGATTGGCATATTGTTATCAGGAGGAATAGATGTGGTTTCAAGCCCACGACCCTGTGATCCAAATGTACTCTTTGTGTGTCCTGCATTGGCAGAGAGAATGAAACTTAGGGGTCTTATCACAAAACAGTCCTAAATTAATCTGTGCCATAAACCTGCGAATGGCCTTATTATACCCCTCATATGTATATAACACATGGTGGAAACAAAGCCTGCGATGCAACTGTGTGAAATGATGTATGCCATAACAAGCGTCGAGGAGTGCGGTATTCTCAAGCATTCTGGATGCAGGACCGTTTTCTTTACCCTAAATATATGTAGTGTGAACTTTCCATAGTTCCCTTAACCATGGAACTAGGAAATTGGTGACATTTAAAACACATCTTGTGATTTCGTCTTCGTGTTTAAAAAAATGTGGTGTTCACTTCTAGCACTTACATTAGATTTTAAGGTAATAAGTATGGGAAATGCACTTATCTATGATCACCACAGCCCACAAAGCTTCATTTATTTGGGGGCTCATGATTTGCATTGAATTGCATTTCCCAGACCTCTCCTCTTACTCCACAGCCAGCAAAACAAATCCATAACTGCTTAAGTTACTCACACTTGGCGCAGATTCCTTGCATGCACACCTAGAGGTTTTTGACTTGGTGATTTTGCAGCCAATTAGAATGCTGATTTATGACTTTTCTTATGTGTAAAAAATGGTTACACCCGTGAAGCAGAAATGAACTGCTTGGTTTGGCCCCTCTGGATGGTTCCCATTTGTAGAAACAAGATGGCCTCTGTGAAGCAAGTGGATAGGTTGGGAATGGTGCAGCCATTTTGTTGCTAGTGAGGGAACTTTGATAGATGACAAAGGCTTGGCTTAAAAGCAAATAGAGGAAACCGAGAATAGACCGCAAGTGATGAAAGGCACCTACAGCATCCCATTCTCTCTTACACCGCTACTGCCCTGTTTAATACCACTTATAAGAGACCAATTTTCCTAATGCCGATGGTTTCAATTAAATATCCATTATGACTTTTTTTTTATTCTCGCGGCTGCTAGCCCAATCCAGTCCCATCACAGCCTTTTCATTCCCCAAATACAGTGAGAAATAGATTACGGATGAGAGATTTTGATTAAAATCCAGCTCCCTGACCTTTCAACGTGTGATTGCGTTTAACATTTTCTTTCCGCGTCTACGGCGAGCGGCGCTTGACAATATTATAAAGCAGGCCGGAGCAGGTGGCGCGCATCTGAGGTTTCATTTCCAAGGAGCAGGGCTTCGCTCTGTTTGCGTGGAGCACCTGTCTGAAAGCCCACTTCACCATTCCCAGCCCAGCATAATTTATTCCATGTGCAGGAGCGCACTTGCGCACTGGCAATAAAGAAATAATAGATTTGCAGTGCCCTTTTCAGCATCACTGGCATATGGCGGATGACTGATTGCCAATTTTATAATGTGCAAATCTGCAGAGTGACCTTAGTGTCGAGCGGAAGAGGATTCCTCTATGTCCAAATTGTGAGAACTTGGCAAAATCCTCTCATTTTCCCCTGCTATCCTCTCTCTGCTAAACTTGGGTGCATAGAAAAAAGTTTAAATGCCTGTCTTTAGTATGACATGAAAAAGGTGATATACACATTTACAAACATCTTTTTAAATGATTGATACCCCTTGTGAAGTCTTCCTACACAAGTATGAGTTGGTGCATATCTTGAAATGAGCAATTTCATACAGTCCCTCTTGTATCTAAACAATAGTCAAAATTTCTGATTTTATGAAGTTACATCTGCTCTCCATAGTCAAGCTAAAATGACCTGGATACATTATTTCATACATTGTATTCTTGGTTGCCTGGTAAGGTGATGTTCGCTATTCACATGTTCAGCTTGTCCTATATTTCCTATATTTTCCTATATTTCAAGAACGTGTCCTCCTCCCTCTAGTGTTCAAAGTGATTCTTCCCATTGAAGCCAACTTTTCCATCTCTTGCGTCCAGTCTTAATCTTCCTGGCTGATTCCCAGTCCTTTTAGCACTATAGGTTAGCCAAGAATGAGGGCCGCTTCGGTCCACCCTCATGTTGTTGATGTGAAGGCGCCGCCCTTCATAGACAAGTCGTGAAGAGCAAAGGTCTGTCAGTCTGTCGAAAGTGGCGGGTGTTGTCACAATTAGTCCTTGCAGTAGATCAGCCCCCAGTTCTACTTCTGGAAAGACTAACGGCAAATATATCATTATAAACGTTTCTTATTGTATCTCCAGGTTTTACCAGAATTAGGGAACTTCAATTTCTACATTTTTTGCAGAGCCTTTGTAGTATTACATTTTCATTGAACTTACGGCGCACGCACCCATTTAACAGAAGAGCTTTGGAAGTTTCTGACTTTCAGGGAGTTCGCCTCTTCACACTCTATTGTCTCAGTGTCTAAATACCTTGGTTCGGTTGGTGGCACTGGATGAGAACTTTCCAACAAATGTGGAGCTCAGATCAAATTCCTTTACAGCGTCTGGTGGCAAGAGTGACATGGTTTCAAATGCAAGAGTGTGACATCCTGAGATGCAGCTGTGGCACGCATTAGTGACTCTCATCGAATGGTGCATATCATATTACTCTGCGTTTTTGGCATCATTTAGGTCTTAAACAGCTTCTGAAAGGAGAAATATCCTTCTCCTTCACAAAAAAGTTGCTCTACGGTGACTCGACAGAGGAGGGAATGGGCAGTCCAGGCAGTGGTGGCCCGTGGATGGAGTTCCGTGGGGCGGTGAGGCGGGGTGGGGAATGGTGGGGGTAGTAAACACTGGAATATGGATGAACGGAGGTAAGTAAACAATTAAATGCATAAAACAAATTTCGTTGCACGTGCTGCATCGCATTTGCCCGCTACTGAGTCCAGGATACCATTGCACTGCATGAACACCATCAATAAAGCTGAAAACTAATTTTGAAACTCCCTTCCAAAGGAACCACTGTGATCATGACTATGTTCATAGGATACTTCACACAAAATAAGTCTTAAAGTCCTGGATTATCCCATGTAAGTGTTCCCCCATGCTTACTCTTCAGCCCTTAGCACTAGCAGCATGTTCCACAACTTGCTCTGTGCATCACCAGCCCTGTGGACTACCGTCCCTATGCACGTTACCCTATGCACAAAAAATCCTGGAACTAAAGTTAAATGCATTGTGATCATTAGTTCTGTGAAGATTCCCAGTGGGTTTACAGCCATATGTTTTCATGTGTTCCAGCACAGTAAGTGCCTTCCCAACTTGACACTAGTAATACATTAAAATATAATTATGCTAATTCAGAACTAGCGTCTTATCCCCGATGGGTATAGTGAGGAAGACGGAATGGATGTTGAGTGCATGGTGGAAACGAGGCCAAAACCAGTAGGTGATCATCCCAAAAGGCTTCGAAACAGGTTTCTGACCAGGCCCTAGCCCGTTTTCATGGACATTCCTCACCAGGAGGGGGATATGATTAATTTGAAGACTGTTGAATTGAAAGGTCTAAGCCTTGATTTAACGAAGCCATTCAGCAGAACCATTAAACAGCATCATTGCTATAACTGGGCTTGCTTTCCAGAGAGATCGAGTGGGTTAGTGTTAATTCGCTGTATGGTTTTCCTACTGGTAAGTTCCAGCAGCTAAGAACGTCACATGTACTTACTGTAATTTACATTTTATCAGTCAGTGCTCTTGGAATCCTCAATGCCAAAGAACAATCAGAATCAAGTACCACACATGCGGTGCCAGAACCCTCCTATCAAACTACCTAGAGGTTGCATACTTATAGATCACAGTGTCACCTATAGCTCTACAAACATCAGAGACGTTATTTGCCCAGCAGCAGCCTCACCCTGCTTTGCACTCACCTATATATAATCTTATTGAGCACCAGGCATCCTTGCCTGTGCCAAAAATACATACAATATCATTGTATATAATAGTTCTGTAATGTTTATGCCTTGCAACCTTTCTAAATGTGCTTTTAATCATTTTGTAAGGCAAGAGGAGTTCGTGATGACCTTGGGATAACCTTGCTCTGTTACAGTTTTTTTCAGCAAATTGAATAATTTATTGAAGCGATATCCCGTAATGAAAGGTGGCTTATGTCAAGGAACACGCCAAAACGATGAGCACAATTAAATGTTCTATAATTAAAATACCTCGTATGAGAGAGCTAGTTTACTGTCATTTCAAATTAAAATCTGGCTCCGGAAGCATTTCGAGCACTGTGCCAAGCAGGTGGATCTTTATGGGCAGAGTCAACCATCAAGTTATAAAAACTATGCCTAAATGAAAATTTAATATAATTTAGAGAGACATCTATGTAAGGTCCTTGTTCAGCAGTCAGAAGGAAATGCCTTCGCATTAACCTCGAAAAGGAAACATTATGTAAAGGTCATGGTCAATGGACACAGCTATATCACTGGACATCAACGAAGTTGTGATAAATTCTAATTACTTTCTAATGTCCGCCCACATTAGTTCATTTAAAGCAAAGTGGGACAACATAGGTCTAGAGGGGAGGAGATTGGATCCCTTTCAGACTTTATGAATAACCGCAGGCTGTAAAATATGTCCATTTAGGTTAATAGTATGTGAATTTGTCTCTGATGGATATCCCGAAGACCTGTCATGGATCCAGCCCTGCTGTGCGTACATTGTACACCTTGATTTAAAGAGTAGCCAGTGATGCCAAAAAAACTCTTGGCTCATACAACAGTTTATGGGCACTTTTAACATTGTACTACTGATTATCGACCTCCAGAATATCATAGTTACATAAAAATGGAGGACAGAATATTGAGGGCCAAAATATCGAAAGGTAAGTGCATGTAGGGAAATGTATATTGACTATACCGAACTCGACATCTACGTACCTTGAAGATATATGTACCACGTAGGTACATGTATGTGAAGATAGGTATAGAGAATGTAGATGTACTTACCTGTCAATATTTTTTTTTAATATGTTGTCCTTGATATTGTATTCAATCGATATTCTTGGATCGACATTGAGTGTGGACACCTACTTCATACCTGTGTGGTAATGTTAATAATGCATGCTGTTGATGGCTAGAGTATTAGAAAAAAAATAATCAATAGTTCAAAAATAAAAGCAAACAACTCATTATTTTGATTAAACTCATCAATACAGTAAAGTTAAGAATGTATTCCAAATTAAGGATAGTTTAATCTAACAATAAACCTGGACTGATCGTCATTTGGTATGCAAGGTCTGATTTCAATTTAATAACGATGTAGTTGTCTATAATCATTCTAGAAAAAAATGATATTACATCTGCCTACACCTGACTGATAATTTCAGCCGTATCTATGAGGTGGGGTTAGAGAACTGTTATATTGTGAATTAAATGTACGAAAGAAGTCATAGATTGATAAAAAAAATTTAATGAACACTTGACTCTCCATAGATAAATAATGTTCGCTGTGTCACTGCATTTCATTAGTGCTAGGTTACCTTTTCATCTGACTGTAATGAGACCATCACATTGTCTTCACCAAAAAACTTCCGCCATTTATGACCACATTCATCCCTCTTTGCTCAGTTATTTATTTCCTGAATTTAGGAATATGGTTTTTGCATCCAATGTGGTATATAAGAGTTTGTGTAAATAGGCTGTTAAGACAACACAACTAGAACATGTGTTTTGTGTGCAGTGCTCCAACTTGTATTTATCAATGAAACTTTGACCTGCTCAATATTAATGTTCAGTGCAAGTGAACAATACAAGACAAGAGCTTTGGTACCTGAGATGTTCCCAATATTGTCACACATATAATGAGAATTCACACATATATCAGAACATTTCAAGCAATGGGACAAAATCAGCAGTGCCAGCACAAACCCCTCCTACTCTGCCCCATACTTCTAAATATACATCTTAAATTCAAAATTGATGGTTTGTGGGATGTGCAGAATTGCTAGTGTATGAAAGCTATGATACAAAGTAAGGGTTCCTAAAACAGGCTGAAGGTGAGACATATCTGTCTTTTGGCTTTGTCAAATCTTGCTTTGTCATGGTTTTGGTAAAACTTAATTGTTGGGGTAGCTGCCAGTCCCCCCCCGCCCCCCCGATATAAAAAAATAAATAATTGTCTATAGGCAAATCATTTTTTTGGTCTAAAAGGCACACTTTGTCGTAGTAATCCCTGACCCTCACTGAAGGCAATTACTTTGCGTGTGAGTGTGCATCTTGTAAAAGAGCAGAATACCATCACTCAGAGTAAAGTTAGCCAATCGCTGAAGTGGGCGGACCCATTGCCACATGCTGTATACTGTAGTCAGTGGAATTAAACAGTGAATGGCAAAACAACAGACCAATGGATGAAGAGGGCTTGCTAAAGGACCCTATACGTAAATATAGTATATAAATAATTTAATTAAAATCAAGCCAAAATGTCTTGACTAGTACCAGACCTAAACAGTGAAAACATCATTCTACGTCTAAACATTTCTTCAGTTACCTCCGAAAATGTACGAAGTCGCTGTTTATGATATGGAATCCTACTCAACTGGAATCAAAAACTCTGGGTAGCATGGACCAAGACTGAAGAGCAGCATTGACCAGCCTCGGTTTTGTATATTAATTTCCATCACACTCATCCATCCATTTGCTGAGCCTGGCACTTTCAGAAATGTAAAACAAAGAAATCTAAGTAAGTCTTACGTGAACAGACTACGGACAGGACGTTGTACAGCCACGGCCGGCAGTGGGAGGAAATGCAGGGCGGTGACGTGGGGAGGGGAGGGGCAGGGTGGGGGGTAGTAATGTATGGATTACGGAGTTTTATAGGTAAGTAATGTGGGACCATAGGTAATAATCTGATTTGATGCATCCATCCTTTCTCAGGGTCATTGCGGTGATTTTGAGCACAGCAGGTGTTCGCCATTTTTCTGCCCTCTTCCTCTGTACTTGATACTTCTAAAAGACACCTTTGCTGCTGTTCTAGACCCATCCAAAGCGAGCAAGACTGACCGTATAAACGCCATCTCACACAGGCCATAGAATGATGCACTGCCTGGGATGGCATGTGTAAAATGCCAGTCTGAGGATGTCACACTTGAAGCAGGGCCCAAAATGTGACATGTTCAGCCTTCATGACACAGAACACAACACTGACGTTTGCCCTAACGCAATGGATTTTGTCTAACACAGGGAACAACGTGAGGTGCTGCACGCTCCATTAGAAATAGCCTCAGACCTGCTCCTCAGGCCGCAGCAGTCCAATTTTCAGAGCCATTATATCGGCAGCTTTTCTCTTTAGAGCGACATCCCCGGCGCTGATTAAAATGGCGGTTTATCGAAGCGGATGTCGCTTTCCTGGGAAATGGGATGTGACTACGAACGCTTTCCACACAGTGCACCTCGTGGGAATCTTCCATTCTAGTTTTCAGCCCAAAAGTAACCCTTGTTTCCGCCTAAAGAGGGGAGTAGAACCACAGACGCAGTTCTAGCATGTCTTCCGTGGAGTCGTGGCACTTGATGGAACACAACGGTGCTTCATTTAGAGCAGCGATTTTGTTTTTCAAGTTTAAGAAAGGTTTATTTCAACAACATTTTAAAAGCGGTACAAACACATGTAAATATATAATGTTCATAGAAAATAGGACTGTCAATAAAAGACAAGAAAGGATGAAATTGAATGTATAGAATCAACATTATTTTATACTGAGAGAGCGCAAACTGATTTAAATGAATGAGTACATCACACTTACCTGTAGTAAGCACAAATCATGAAGAGAAATGCCATGAGTGCTAATAGTATCTGCAAATATATTCAAAAATGTATAGCTAATATAGAGATTTAAGTAGAAGTGGAACTAATACAGAAATGTGTGACATTATATGATTTTAGTAGACGTGATTATTTCTTAATCTATGTCGTGTAGCTGTTAACATGTAAGATGGCAGGTGGTTAAACGCAGAACGTGGTAGGCCTCAGGGCCAGAGCTGGAGGGAAAGGGAAGGTGGTTCTTTTCACGACACAGATTGTATTAAGGTTTTTGGTCATTGCATTAAATAGGCCATGATTTATAGAAATGTTTACTTAATAATAGAATAAGAGTATTAACATGCTTTAATTAATGAAGAAGTTGAATATTATAATCGTTATGAGAAATATTGTAGGCCTGAAATGTTTTAGCATTGATTTACACGTACATGTCTGGGCTGAGAAATGTTGCAAGCCTTTTTAGAAGTATATGAGAGTTGGGTTCTTGGCTGCAGATATCTGTCTGCAAGGGATAAGGGGGGATCCAATTATAAATGAATGAATAGAGGTCTGTTCAGTAGACGGCCCAGACATGGAGGAGGGTTCCGGAATGTTTAAGGGGTATCAGCGGGCCGGAGAAGAGTCTGAGAAGCAAGGTCAACTCTAACGTCTGAGGCCCAATACAAGGCATCATGGAAAAAGCCAGAAGATGCACCACGTGAGGGGCGTCTCGAAAGGGGCGTCTCAAATGTTGTAGACTGTTTTGTATTAGGGACAGCACCCCTGGGTGGAGTTAGAGCAGAGACCTGAGGACCCTTTAGAGAGCGGATGGGTAGGCAGAGAGGGGTCATGACTGGAGAACTATAGGTTTTCACCAAGAGACTTAGAGTGGGTGACTTCCCTTGGGGGTCATTCACTGCTGACACCTTTGTTAGGTTGGGATTTGGTTAAGTAGGGATACCATCTAGAACAGGGTAGGGACGCCTAACCTGTGTGTTTTTCCTCCAACCTAAATGAAGGAGAGATATGCGTCAATGCTGATAGCTTTATTATTTTTAGAACTTGTGTTAGTGATTTCTGTTGCTCGTCTGAGGGCTTTCCGAGAGCACATGTATGTAATTGGACCTGTGTATCTCGTGAATCTCATTCTGAGATGCCTGTATTTGCAGCTCATTATATCTTTACAATAAACTTTTGAAAACTAGAAGTTGTCCGTGATCTTTGGGAGCAGAGTCTTTTATTGGGTGAACTAACTTGGAAATGGGTGTACTGTTTTCCTCCAAGACAGGCAACAAAGGTTCAGTCGACCAGATCGAGGTTTAGATCAATAGATATAAGGTATCGATCAAAATCTCGCCCTTTCAGTTGGTAGCTATAGAGGATGGTTGCCTTCTTGAGGACGGTGACCTAGGCCAGGTTAGCTTACCCCAAGGCCCCTAGAGATCGATGATCGGAAGAACAGCCCGCTGAAGAAGATCCGGATGACGTGAGACAGAAAAGGCAGCAGTATCGGTCGAGAGTGAGTATAAAGGGTTATGCGTGTTAGATTGCGGTGTTTTGTATTGTATCTATGTTGTAATGTCTGGCGGAGTTGAATGTCTGTAGAGTGACTGTGGAACAGGTTGTGAGCGCGCGCAACCGGTGGAAATCTTAAGTTCAAGGAGAGCTTAAGTGGTTCGGGTGTATCGGACACCCAGAATAATTGTCAACTAGAGTGAAGGGGGTCATGAGGTACCATTGATCACCCGAAAGACCGAGATAGGGGGAACGTAAGAGTGAGTGCGTGAGTAACGGACGCTGGTCGGAAGTTACTGTGTGTGTAAGCAACCTATCAGAGAGACGATAGACATTTCGTCAGTTGTGTTGACAATTACAGATAGACTGTGGACGTACAGTCGAGAGAGAAGTGACCGCTTGGTCGGAAGTAGTCATTTTTCGGTGTATGAATGGGACGCATGCATAACCGGGAGACGAGTTGAGAAAGGAGGGGTGCTGCTGCGAAGCGGAGAAAAGTGACGTCAGAAAGTGTCGCGCTGTGATTGGCCGACCGGAGAAAGACCGCGCTGTGATAGGCCAGCTAGCGAACACGTCAGACAGGGTCGCGACGTGATTGGCCGACCGGAGAAAGACCGCGCTGCGATAGGCCAAGCTAGCAAAGCCGCGACAGGATTGGTGGATTGTCATCAGGAAGTAAACAGAGTAGCGAGGCTGGATTTTGTGCGCATAATTATGAAGTGTTTTAAGTGGCTGAAAGCGGTGTTTAAGAAAGAGAAGCGAGGATCGTATGAAGGGGAAGAAGCCCCGCCGGAGGGTACGCCAGCTCGTTACATGGCAGTAAATGTTGGGTTGCATACGATCCTTTGGATATCAGAGTGGAGTAAGATTACTGAAGGAAATGAGGAACTGACGTTCCCGAAGTACGGGACGTTCAGATTAGAGGTGTTACATCGATTAAAATCAGTCATGACCTCAATGAGACCCTTGCCTAGACCAACCCAGTTTGAAGCTCTTGATGCATGGCTTAGGGCAGCGCATGAAAAGAATATGAACAGACGACAAGAAAGGGTGAAACGATCGGTAAGGGCAGTACAGGATGCCAGGTGGGATGCGGATGCTAAAAGATGGAGAGTGCATAACATGGAAGTAAATAAACTGTACCCAGTGTTAGAGGCGCCAGTAAATAAAAGCCCCCTAGAAGAAGATGAGGAGAGCGAAACAGAGGATAGCCTGATAAACAGATTATTGACAGACAGGCCACCCCCGTATAATAGAGCAGGGGGAGAGGTCGAGAATACTGAAGGAGAAAAGGGGGGCAATGCAGGAGAGCATAGACCGCTTCCCAGTTCAGAGTGGGATCCTGAGCCAAAGAAAGAGCTGTCCCAGCCTAGTCAGGTGCAACAGGTAGTCGGTAGGTTTGTGGTACAAAGAGCGCCGGAAACGGAAAGCGCCACATCCTACCCATTACCAGATGCACTACAGGTACCTGTTACCATAGGTCCTATAATATCGATATATGACCAAGAGAGAGCAAGAGGGGAAGAACGGAAACGGAAAGACAGAGAAAGAGCAGAGGAGGCAAGGAGGAACGATACCACTAATTCCCCAAGTCAGATGCCGATACCCAGAGAGTGGAGCACCCCGATGCACACAGGAGGGGACCCAGGAGGAGATCCTGGGGGCCCTAGATGGCCAATGGATTTGAGGGGATCTGGACGAAAATCCTTTCAAGAGTTAAATGAGTACATGAAGCAGTGGGATGAGGCAGTGAAGGCTCAAAAGAACATCATCGCTGCGGAAGCAGAAAGGGAAAGTCAGGACAGCAGAGCACGGACTCACTGCGGGGCTGGGGAGAGTAGCCCGGAGTGGGACTGTAGAGGGAGTAGGGGAGTCACCCATTGGGCCCGGGGAGGAGATAGAACGGACCTGGAAAACGGGGGCCCCGGGAGTGGAGGGGTGGCGCGCCCAATACTCAGTGAAGGGGAGAGGAGAGCGCAAGAGTACAGAAATAGCTTTAAGTGTCCACACTGTGTGCCCGGCACCAGAGAACTGAATGGGAGTTGTGAGAGGTCGCACCATAGACCCTGTGATGATGGAAATGAGCGCAGCTCAGGGAATATGGGGAACCAGGAAGGATCGTATCGGATACTGAGCGATACGAGGCAAAGGGAGTGTAGCGACCAGAGGGAAAATAACAGAGAGATGTGCGGTGAGAGGAGAGAAGAAGATGAGAGTGGGCAGAGCAAGAGTAGGGGTAACAGGCCCGTGTTCCATCACCTTCCAAGATCGGATGGCCGAGCATGGGACCTGGAGAGATGGGAGCAAGGGAGACCACTCATTAACTCTCCCGAGCCCAAACGAAGAGCTCGAAGTTGGGATGGTAGGGAGACCAGTGAGCCCCCTTCGAAAGACATATTGCGAGCTGAGATAAAAGCCAAGAGACTTGATGTCGCCAGCTTAAGGTCAGATCTGGATGACATGGTAGATGGTACCCTGCCTTTAGAAAGAATGGAAATGTATGAACAGGATGAAATACTGTATATGGCAAAGGACATTACTCGAAAAGCGAGAGCAGTCCATGAGAAGTTAGTCGAACTAGCAGGCAAATATATGGTGGACTTGTCAAGAACCAAAGCATTACAGGGTAACCACAGGCTACATTACACAGATCGAGACCTAGATGAGAGGAGAACGATTGGGCTGAAAACACACATAAGGGAACTGATTACTGGAATAAGGACATGGAGGGCACTAGATAAATGGGAAGAGAGGTGGTCCAAGAAAGGGACCGGCAGAAGAAGCATGATTGGTATGACACCAGGACAGCAGGGAATAGAAGCTTACCCTTTGCGTGAAGTTGCAAATGGGAACTATGTACATGTCCCTTGGAGTAGGGGAGATTTAGCTGCTTTTACCACCTCTTTCCCCAAATTACGAGAGAACCCAGTGGAGTGGTACAAGCAAGTGGAGAGATTTGTAAAAATCTCAAAGGTCCTTTGGATAGATCTGAACACGCTGTTTGACATTGTAGTACCAGGAGATCTGTGGACAGCATGCAAGGTTAGCGCTGAGTGGCCCACAACGGAGCCAGAGAGAGATGCCAAGACTAATGGGCCGTCCGAGATTGTGATGGCAAAATTCGAGAGAGTGATGACTTGGCTGAAAGAGAAGGTGCCAATGCAAGACATAGATTGGGTCAGAATAGACCGAACAAGACAGGAACCCAAAGAGACAGTTCACGAATATTACGAGAGATTGCTGAAGGCGTTTAAACAGTATAGCGGCTTGGATGTAATGGATCCAAAAGACATAGGGCAATTTGTGTCCAAGTTCGTCCTGGGACTGAGACCGGATATTAGTTTAATGATTCAGCAACACTCGATTTGTTGGCAAACTAAACCCCTAGATGAAATACTGAGATATGCAAGGTACTGCTGTGATGAGATAGACTCCAAGGCTAAGAAACTAAAAGAAAAGTTGATGGTGGTACAGATGCAGGCAGCAGGAAAGGGGGGACCACAGCAACAGCAGCAAGGGACAGGTACAGGAGGAAAGAAGCAGTACAGTCAGAACAAGGGTAATGAGGAGAGTTCCACCTTTAGACCCAGAATAGACATAGCTACCTTGAAGAAAACGACTAGGTGCCACCAGTGCAACGAGGTGGGGCATTGGAAACGCGAGTGCCCCTACAATGTAGAGATAGGAGAACAAGAGATAGAGGAGGAAGAGGTCCAGAGCGCGCCTACAAGAGGGGTAACGCCATACCAAGGAAAGGTGCTCAAAGGGGGGGGGGCTCCTCCCCGAGCCCAGTTCCCGCAACCTCCTCGAGTAGGGAGTATGGGTAAGACCTATAGACAAATGCCCCTGTTTGTAGAAGGGGAAGAATGCTATTATGTGGACCCATTAACCGGACAGAGAGTGGAAAGAGAAGACTGCACCCTCGGGGCAGCCTTAGAGGTGGATCAGAGGGGACCCTATGTTGAAGCAGAAGTAGCAGGGTGCCCTACGACATTTCTGGTGGACACAGGAGCCACTAGATCCACGATCAGATCAGCTGCAGTTCCAGACCTGCCCATGTCTGGAGAGACCATACAGGTGGTAGGGGTCGCAAACAGGAGAATAACCAGCCAATTGACAGAACCGGTACAGGTGAAAATAGGGAAGTACAGCGATGAGCACCAGTTTGTGGTTTGCGATTCAAGCCCTGTGTGTCTGCTAGGAAGAGACCTGTTGTGTAAATTGAATTGTACTATATACTGTACACCTCAGGGAGTGGAGGTATTGACCAATGATGATGATGCAGATTTCAAAGTTGCAAACTCTAGGATATGCGTGGAACTGTACCCTACTTTAACAGTAGAGGAGCTCCCCTGGGACTTGAGAGAGACAGTGGCATCAGAAGTATGGGATTTCACTGGGGAAGAGATTGGATTGGTCAAAGGGGTGGACCCAGTGAAAATTGTAGTGAAACCGCATGCTGAGTTCCCAAGAACACCCCAATATAAATTGACTCCAGAAACGATTGCAGGCATAAAACCCGTGATCGAGTCCATGATTAAACAGGGAATACTGAAAGAAATCGTGGGTAGTCCATGCAACTCCCCGATTATGGGTCTGCAGAAACCAAATGGGAAATTTCGGATAGTACAGGACCTTCGAAAGATTAATAACATAGTCGTTTCGTGTTGTCCAGTGGTACCGAATCCATCAGTGATACTGTTTCAGATTCCATTCCAAGCTGAGTGGTTCACTGTGATCGATCTTTGTCAGGCTTTCTTTTCGATCCCTCTGGACGAAGAAAGCCATTTTCTTTTCGCATTTAAGCTGGAAAATCGCGTCCTAACATGGTGTCGTATCCCTCAGGGGTATACAGAGAGCCCATCGATCTTTAATCAGCTTTTGAAGAAAAATCTTGAAAGTCTAGTGCTGCCCCAGAAGTCAGTTCTGGTCCAGTACATAGACGACCTCCTTGTGGCGTCAGAAACAGAAGAAGCTTGCAGGGAAGACTCCATTGCTTTGTTAAATCACCTAGCTGCCAATGGGCATAAGGTGTCCCCGGGAAAATTGCAGTACTGCCTGACAGAAGTGCAGTACTTGGGACACAGAATTGAGAAAGGCAAACGAAAAGTGTCACCAGACAGGATAGAGGCGATCATGAAAATGAATGCGCCTAAGACACAGAGAGAGGTCAGGATGTTCCTAGGGATGGTGGGTTATTGCCGACAGTGGATCGTGAACTTTTCACTGAAAGCAAAGCCCTTGCAAAAACTGACGCACAAAGAGGTGAGTGATCCGGTACCATGGGACAAAGACTGTTTGATGGCATTCTTACAGCTGCGAGAGGACCTGTGTCGTGCTCCGGCATTGGGAATGCCTGATTACAATAAACAATTTTTTCTTTACTGTTGTGAGAGAGAAGGTTGTGCGTTGTCTGTGTTGGTCCAAATCCATGGGAATGCCCGTAGACCAGTTGCTTATTTCTCGGCTACTTTAGACCCAGTAGCCGCAGCGTTGCCCGGATGTCTCAAATCCGTTGCTGCAACGGGTGTCAGCATTGAAAGATGTGAAAATATCGTTATGGGGCACCCGTTAGAGGTGTGCGTGCCACATTCTGTTGAACTGTTAATGACCAGGACCAAAACACAGCATCTGACCAACAGCAGGCTCACGCGCTATGAGCAAGTTATTCTTGCTGCAGAGAATGTGACCCTCAAGAGATGCTCTGTTTTGAACCCTGCTACTTTGATGCCACTTCCAAATGATATCGATGATGATGATGAATGTACAGACCATGACTGTCTCGATGTGACTGAACTATGCACCAAACCCAGACCCGACATCGTAGATGAGCCACTGACCGACCCAGACGAAGTTTTCTTTGTCGATGGCTCATGTGTAAGAGACGAAGTTGGGCAGTTGAGAGCAGCTTATGCTGTTTGTACAATTGAAGGAGTTGTGGAAGCTGGGTGCCTGGAAGGAGTACACTCCGCTCAGGTAGCCGAGATTATTGCCCTGACACGTGCTTGCTTAGCAGGCAATCAAATTCGAGTTACCATATACACCGACAGCCAATATGGGTATGGGGTAGTTCATGATTACGGGCAGTTATGGTCTCAAAGAGGGTTCATGACCTCTTCAGGCTCTCCCATTCGCAATGGAGAGTTTGTGCGCCTGTTGTTAGAGGCGTTGCAATGCCCGGCAAGTATCGCAGTTGTAAAGTGCACCGCACATACCAGAAATGAGGACTTTGTTTCGAAAGGCAATAGATATGCTGATGAAGTTGCGCGGTATTGCGCGGAACAAGGGTACTCTTTCACAGAGGTGGATGTGGGTGGAATAAATGTAAGAACTGAATTAGCCATGATACTGGAAACTGTTGATACTTGGGATGAACTGTCAACCATGCAAGAAAATGCTCCTGATTCTGAAAAAGAAACATGGGAAAAGGCAGGATGTGTAATGGGTGAGACCCATTTTTGGGTCTCAGCAGACGGCAGAGCAGTGTTGCCCAATGAGATGGTGAGTCCAATGGCTAGGCTCATACATGGTCCCGTACACTTAGGGAGAGATGCTATGCTGAGAGTGTTTAGACAGACTTGGTACAATCCTAAGTTTAGAATAGCAGCAGAAGCAGTGTGCCAGCGTTGTGTGACCTGCCAGCAGCTGAATGTAGGGAAAAGAACACCAGTTGCACTAAGTCATATAGGAAGGTCTGGAGGTCCATTCAATCGAATGCAGATAGATTTCATTGAAATGCCAAGGTGCAACCACCTCCGCTATGTCCTGGTGGTTGTTTGTGTGTTCTCCAGATGGGTTGAGGCATACCCTACACGTAGGTGCGACACCCTCACAGTGGCCAAGTTACTGCTTAGAGAACTCATTCCTCGCTTCGGGGTGCCGGCCTTTTTGGAATCAGATAGGGGAACACATTTTAACAGCGAGCTTGTGAAGATGATCTGTGTAGCACTAAATATTGACCAAAAGCTGCATTGCAGTTACCGACCAGAAGCCTCAGGAATTGTGGAGCAGATCAATGGCACGATCAAGAGCAGGATAGCAAAAGTTTGTTCCTCAATGACCCTGAGTTGGCCTGATGCCCTGCCATTGGTCCTCATGAGCCTTCGTAGTACCCCAGACAGAAGAACAGGGTTGTCACCACATGAGGTGTTAATGGGGAGAGCAATGAGGCTGCCATCTATTCCAGCTACTGCACTGTTAAATATCACAGATGATATGATCCTGGACTATTGTAAGGGGCTGTCTGACGCCATGCGTTCTGTGTCCCTTCAGGTGCAGGCTGCCGAGGTTCCAGCGTGCCAGGGCCCTTGCCATGACCTGTACCCTGGGGACTGGGTCCTGGTGAAGAAACATGTGAGAAGAAGCTGCTTGGATATTCGTTGGCGTGGGCCCTTCCAGGTCATCCTGATCACAAACACAGCTGTAAAGGTGGGAGGCCTGCCCAATTGGATCCACGCGTCACATACGCGAAGGGTTCCAGCACCTCTGGAAACAGCTCCTCTCTCGGATAGACGTCCAGCTGAGGACCGAGAAGCCATAGAGGGGGCTAGCCAAGCTGTAGAGGTGCCAGCGGAAGCAGGGAACGAGTCTGACCAAGCTGAGGACGGTCAGTACAACAGCGAAACAGACGACGCTACAGAAGGAGAAAGTAGCTGGGAGTACGAGTCAGACCCTGACAGGTCTGAGAGAGAGCGAGAACAGACAAGAAGAAGAAGGAGTAGAAGGGCACGTGGAGAAGCTAATTGGCCGCAAAGAAGGAGCTCTAGCCTGAGGTCAACTCCAGAAGCAACCCTTCCTCCGATATCAGAAGACTCAGACCCAGAAGAAGGTGCTCAGGGCGCTGAAGCACCGGACCGAAGAAGGTCAAGAAGAGTGCGTGTGCCTAACAGAAGATACTCCACACCTGAGTGGACATATCTGGCGTCAAATGTCTGTGAAACCGGAGACAGGGAGGATCCGAGCGGTGGTGGTGTCCAGTTCTGAGCCCATTATCACCGTGGAAATACGACTGTTGGTACCCGGTGTCGAACAAGAAGGGTCACTAACATTCATGCTCCCCAGACCTCCCCGCCTCAGCAAGTTAAAACACATGTTTCTTACAGAATTGCAATTCCCCGACTTTGGTACAACGATAACAGCACATGAAGAGCACAATCTTCGTTTGGAAATACTGAACTATGCTATTGAAGCTGCAACCACAAATCTGATAGTAGACTGTTAAAGGACTTTGTAAATAAAGCAAGCAGGAAAAAGAAGATTACCTAGCGCCCAGGAAGCAGAGAATTTTAGGGAACTTCCCTTGAGTGGATGGAGAAGGGCTAGGGTTGTCTTTTTTTTTGAACTGTTAAAGGACTTTTGCGAAGAAGGTTGTCAGCCTCCAGTTGTGTGGATTCTAAAGACAAAAGGATTGAAAAGAGACTGTAAAGGAACGAGAAGAAAAGAACTTTTTGCTAAGATAAGAGAGAGCCAGATTGTCTGACGAAATGGAGGCCGGCACCCCGAACCGCAGAGCTAAATGTATAATAGGTACACTAATAGTAGGAGTGATAATATTAATAGCTTTAGTGGTAACAATTTCTTATGTAAAGGGACATGAGGAAGAGGTGAAGGTAACTGATGTGAATTCTGTAGTAACACTTACACCCACTGTTGCTGGTGAGAAAAGGGAAAACACTCAAGAGAAAGCGTTATTAGCTGCAGAAGCCCGCAGGTTACACGTGGACGAGTCCCAAGGAGACTTTAGGTCAAATGCTTATGCTAAACTTTTATATGAATACGTGGATGCCATGGAGGTTAAGGATTGCTACGTCTGCATGCAGTTGCCGGCGTCTGTAGATGAAGGAATTCGCTATCATCACCTCCCTCTGACATATGGCATTACATGTAGCTTATTGCTTAGTATATTTTATGAGAGAGATAGTTTTGAATACTATTTCTCAAATTATGATTCAGTGTTGCCAGAAGTCCCGAATTATAAGCAGATGAATAAATGGGATTACTGGAAGAGTGAAGACAGATTGGCCAAGTTCTTCATTCCTTGGATTACCTTAGATACTTCACATGCCCGTAGAAATAACCTGACATGCAAGGTGTCAGAAGTCGAGAAGAAGTTCATAGGGCAGGTGGATGATCGTTATAGAAGACAAAAGATTTTGAAAAAATCAGGACAAGGGAAAACAGATTGGACCGAGGAAGAGAAGTCACACCAGAGAAAGGGTAGTAGTGGTCCAATAGCTTTAGATAAAGCGCAGAGAGGAAAGTTATGTCTTCACAGAGCCAAAACGTATTATGAAAATGTATACGTTGGAGAAGTTGACTGTGAACATGCTTTTAATTTAGAGTATTACACTAAGGATTTCCTGAAGGGAATGCAAGTGATTCCAAATGTGTATTTTGTATGTGGAAGAAATGCTTACGTGAGACTACCTGACAACTGGTATGGATCATGTTACTTGGCAATTGTCTTCCCCAAAATATATCATGCACAAGACTTAGTGATCATTGAGGGTCAGACATCATCGAGGGGAAGGAGAGATGTAGGTGATGCCGAAATGGTTGGAGATGTCTTTGGAGCTATGTTCCCTCTTTTGGGAATAATCCTTAATGATGTTAAAATTAGACGACTGGCAACAGTTGTCGACAGGTTGTCTGCCAGCACTGCTCAGTCCTTAATGCTGGTAGAAGGAGAGATGCAATCGATAAGGGCTATGGTTCTTCAAATCGTCTTGCATTAGATGTCCTACTAGCAAAAGAGGGCGGAGTCTGTAAGGCTTTGAAGGTCCAGGAATGTTGCACTTACATTCCAGACAATTCGAAGCCCCTTGAGAAAGTTATTAAGAACATAACTAATATTCACAAGGAGATCGAAGACTTGAGTAGAGAAAATGTCTGGGAAAAGGTGGGCCACGGAATGAGTACAGTTGGAGGGTGGTTTTCCACCTTAGGCAAAAGCTTTGTATGGTATATTCTAAAGCCTATCATCATAATATTGATCTGTGGGATCATATTGTGGGGATTGGTGAGGGTATTCAAATGGTACAGAGCAAGAAGGTCAGAAAGGGCCCAAAGAGAACAGCTGCGGAGATTGGCTGCCATACAAGATAATCAGTACAGGAGCCTGAGAGCTCTGGAAGCGCAGAGAATGCTACCCATAACTTCAGTTTAAATGTTAGTGATGACCCCGAGAGGTCATCAAAGGGGGGAACTGAGAGAGCGCAAACTGATTTAAATGAATGAGTACATCACACTTACCTGTAGTAAGCACAAATCATGAAGAGAAATGCCATGAGTGCTAATAGTATCTGCAAATATATTCAAAAATGTATAGCTAATATAGAGATTTAAGTAGAAGTGGAACTAATACAGAAATGTGTGACATTATATGATTTTAGTAGACGTGATTATTTCTTAATCTATGTCGTGTAGCTGTTAACATGTAAGATGGCAGGTGGTTAAACGCAGAACGTGGTAGGCCTCAGGGCCAGAGCTGGAGGGAAAGGGAAGGTGGTTCTTTTCACGACACAGATTGTATTAAGGTTTTTGGTCATTGCATTAAATAGGCCATGATTTATAGAAATGTTTACTTAATAATAGAATAAGAGTATTAACATGCTTTAATTAATGAAGAAGTTGAATATTATAATCGTTATGAGAAATATTGTAGGCCTGAAATGTTTTAGCATTGATTTACACGTACATGTCTGGGCTGAGAAATGTTGCAAGCCTTTTTAGAAGTATATGAGAGTTGGGTTCTTGGCTGCAGATATCTGTCTGCAAGGGATAAGGGGGGATCCAATTATAAATGAATGAATAGAGGTCTGTTCAGTAGACGGCCCAGACATGGAGGAGGGTTCCGGAATGTTTAAGGGGTATCAGCGGGCCGGAGAAGAGTCTGAGAAGCAAGGTCAACTCTAACGTCTGAGGCCCAATACAAGGCATCATGGAAAAAGCCAGAAGATGCACCACGTGAGGGGCGTCTCGAAAGGGGCATCTCAAATGTTGTAGACTGTTTTGTATTAGGGACAGCACCCCTGGGTGGAGTTAGAGCAGAGACCTGAGGACCCTTTAGAGAGCGGATGGGTAGGCAGAGAGGGGTCATGACTGGAGAACTATAGGTTTTCACCAAGAGACTTAGAGTGGGTGACTTCCCTTGGGGGTCATTCACTGCTGACACCTTTGTTAGGTTGGGATTTGGTTAAGTAGGGATACCATCTAGAACAGGGTAGGGACGCCTAACCTGTGTGTTTTTCCTCCAACCTAAATGAAGGAGAGATATGCGTCAATGCTGATAGCTTTATTATTTTTAGAACTTGTGTTAGTGATTTCTGTTGCTCGTCTGAGGGCTTTCCGAGAGCACATGTATGTAATTGGACCTGTGTATCTCGTGAATCTCATTCTGAGATGCCTGTATTTGCAGCTCATTATATCTTTACAATAAACTTTTGAAAACTAGAAGTTGTCCGTGATCTTTGGGAGCAGAGTCTTTTATTGGGTGAACTAACTTGGAAATGGGTGTACTGTTTTCCTCCAAGACAGGCAACAAAGGTTCAGTCGACCAGATCGAGGTTTAGATCAATAGATATAAGGTATCGATCAAAATCTCGCCCTTTCAATACCTTAGCAGTGATTTTTTTTGTCATGTAAAGTGGGCAGCTTCCGACGGGCACCATCCTTTAGGGCAGCGCCTTTCGCTGTGCCGACCTCACTAGCCGCTGCTGGTGCAATTTGATAAAAAAAGTTAGTGCCTAAACTGCTTTTTCTTTTAAATTACTTTTCTTCATTTTTTGGGAAAGGAGAGGGGATGGGTGCTGAATCGCTACAGCAACTTTGCTGAAAAAGTCTGTTCTACTTCTCGTGTGCTTATTAATAGCGCACTATGTCGAAAAATGCTATTTTTAAATAGAAATTATATTTCTAATGGTGTGCAGTGTAATAAAAGGAACAACACAATGACTCTACCGTTTATTCATGGCAACGACACCATTAAGTAACATTTTCGTCACTGGGGGGCAAATGTATCAAACGATTTTTTTGACGCAAACGCTGCGATTCGCAAAATAGCAGCGTCTGTGACAAAAAAATCAGAAAATACGGTGTATTATTGAAATCGCATCGCAAAATTAAGGAATCACAAAATTTGCGATTCCTTAACTTTGCGTCAGCATTTAAGGAATCGCAAATTGCGATTCCTTAAATGCTATGTATGAAGCACCCAAGTTGTGCGATTCCTAATTAAGAAATCGCAAATTACCACCAATTTGAGGTTTTCACAAATGCACTTTTTGCCATTTATGAAGGAGCCATGTGTCGCACATACATGCCCTTAGGGCATGTATGTGCGCCATATGCGCACACATGTAAATTTCAGGGGTGCATCAGGGTGTCCTTATGACACCCTTGAAATTATTCTCAATTTGCAATTCGCAAATTGAGAATCGCAAATTGAGAATAACTTCCCATTCATTCATATGGGCCTCATGGCCCATAGAAATGAATGGGAAATTATTCCTTAATTGCGAAATCGCAATTTGCTATTCGCAAATAAGGAATATTAAGAAATCGCTAAAAAATTGCGATTTTTTTTTTTAGATGCATACCATTTTGCAATTCTCAAATAGCGATTCTCAAAAAATGGCTATTTGAGAAACGCAAATTGGTATATTGATACATCTGCCCTTGGGTCATGAAAGGAAACTTTTTATTTATATAGTATGCCTTTCTGAATTTTTGCCTCTCGGAATGGGGGTATGACTGCGTTACCTCCCACTCAAAGGTGTGAAACTCAGAATGACGTCATAATACCAGATTCAGTAAATACGGTACCCTGTGCTCCTTGGTGTGAAATTACTGCTCCAAAATCCTGCATGACTCTCAACGGGCTCGTCTGTGTTTTAATCAGGGGCCTCAAAATATTCTTGTCCTCAGGACCCGCAGAAACTAAACTTCTGTGTAAGGGAGACTGAATGACAGTGAACACCAGATAAACAGCAAGCAAGTGCCCGTTTATGAATGCAGAGGTGTACGGCCCCTGGGGAGTTTACGGGAATGTCAGAATGGCTAGTAGTCTGACATGCCTGCAGGTAGGGCCAGGCGCTAGGCATGGGCAGTGTGGGCAGCCTCCCAGGGCCTCGCACCCTGCCTACCAGGATGGGGCCCGCACAATGGCAACACCCTACCAATCCTTGTGGTACCCCTGCTGATCAAAGTGAAAGAAATAGGTCTCTTTACATTTGGGCTCATGGGAGGGCCCCCCTCCCCCCCTGGAGCCTCTAATGGATGGTGTTTGAAGGCCTAGGGGAGGGGTGTCACCTCTCTGGCTGCTGATTCAGAGACTCTGCAGGACGCCCATTGTCAGCACTTTAGCCCACACAGGTTTAGCTCTAAGCCCTAAGCAAATCTCACACCTTCAGTAAAAAATGGGCTGTAAAAGAGGTATGTGAGGGTGGCAGAGAGGAGGAGCTGCAGCCCAGGTGGAGTTTAAACAAGCAGCCTCCCCTGACCCCGGAAGATGTCACTTATGTAAATTTCAGGGGCCTCGCAAAGTCCCTTTTGCCCAGGGCCCCGAAAATCCTAGAACCGGCCCTGCAGGCTGCAGGGGAGGGGCGGAGTCAGTCATATGCAACGTTCTACAGCACAGTCTCTCCATAAACGGCCTTCCTCTGCATGCAGATGGAGCAGTAACCATATTTGCAAGTAACTTGCAAACCAGACAAGTCCCCTTGAAAGTCCAACGTGCGCCTGTAACGCTGTAATTACGTGAGTGATAGCAGGGTTGGCGTTGCCCTTTTCAGTATTACCAGAGGAACAGATTCGCATTGACCTTTCCGGGAGTATGGAGACAATATCTCCGCCGCCATCCATTGTTCCGAACTATTTCTCCAGTGCCTGGTGCCGCTTCCATCAATATGAGCATGGAAATGACCTCTCCTGCTGCGCGGCGCACAGATCTGAGCAAGAGAGGCAATTTAGGATAATTACTAAAATGAAATGATCTCCCAGTGATCGCGTTGTTACCTTTATAAGTGTGGAAATAATCTCCAGAATTCATGCAGCCGCTTGCAAAACACTACTGCTACCTACACCCAGCACATAGGAGCCTATTCACAGTCATTTTGGAGCATCTCCTGAAATGTAAAGTAGTACAACAGTAGTACTCTTTTACATACCTCTGCATGTCTTTGTGAATTGGCCATAAAAAGTGGAAATATTCAGGGAATATTCATACACACTTAGTGCAAATAGCAAGGAATGTGCCCTCTTTGCAGTTTTACTAATAACGAGTTGAACATTTCAGGAGATGCTCAAAGGAGGGTAAGAGAACACAATAGGATCAGGGGCACAGCTTCATGAGGGTATGTGGGGTGCTACACCCTCCTAATATATCTATTCTCTAGTAAATTGTTGAAAACTGGTGCTTTCAGTTGGGTGCGATGAGTAGCCTGTCGGATTTCATCTGGGATTATTACATACACACACAGACAAAAACAGGCACACACACACACTGTCTCTCGCCTATGTTTTAAATGTCTATTGTCTATGTTCTGTTATTTTACAAAATATTGTGTTTTAAGTGCCCCTTAAAATCTGTACCCCACTCCTTTTCCACCGCCTGTTAATCTCCCCTTCTGCACTGATTAACTTTAAACATTTTGGAATATGAGAACTCAAGGGTAGAATGGCACTGAAAGACGTGCTGGAGCCTTAATGCAGCCTAACTGAACATGCAGCATTTCACAAATAAAGGGCTTGTGTTCCTTTGAATATACTTAGCTCTCCCTAAGGTAGCCTGCTCGAGTTCAAGGCTTAGTCCTTTCAGAGGTAATACATGTATTACAGGTACAGTTAAGGGATAAAGAATTTAAGGGACAACATTTGAAATGTACAGAGTAATCAGTTCAGTTCAAACGTCTTTATTCGAATATTTCATCATAAAAGACATCCATAACAGGGTATACCACAAGAGAAGAAAATATAATATAAAAATACCACAATATTATCACATAAGACATGATAAAATACATCATAAATAACCACAATTAATAAAACAGTATTAAATCAGAGAAAAGACGTGAGAAGAAGAGATAATAGTAAAACCATTGATTCAATCAATTAACATATGGGTGCCTACTCCAATAATCCACATCCACCCCAGAAATTTGGCAACCGAAATTGCCACAAGTTCAGATGTATTGGTCCTCAACAGCCAAACTGTGTCCTGCGCCACCCAGGTTCCCAAGGTTTGACAAATTGGTTTCAACCACTTTAGCCACGGCGATCTGTAGGCTGGGCAAACAAAAAGAACGTGGCCTATGGTTTCTTTTAAGTCCCTACACCAAGGACAAAATTCATTAGACTGCCCCCACCATTTGGATGTAAAGGAGTAATCATTTATTTAACAGAGTAATTATTTATTACAAAGATGCAAGAACCACACCCCACAAAAAACATTATTTACAGATGGAGGCCATCAAACATTTGGGAAGAATGGAGTTCCTCCTGACCCTCATCCTACTAGAAGGAGTGGATGAATTTGAAGTGTCCACTACAGAGCCTTGAACCAAACTGGACATCTCTCCAGAAGAACCACCACACATGTCGGGGTTAGACCCACTCTGAACAGGTGAATCAGAATCGCCATCCGGGTTAGACCCACCCCAAACAGCTGAGTCTGAATCCCTCACACACTCACTACTCATACCAGGGCTAGACACCAGCATCCTCTCCCTCCTAGCACCACTACACTCCTCCTCCATCCACCAACCAGAGTCAGCACCGAGAGCAACCGTGGGTGACATTTCACTACCCACTCCACCATAAAATGTAAATGTAAATCCAGTACTTGTATAGCGCACAAATCGCCCCCCTAAGGGGTATCTCGGCGCTGGGGGCCGTTGAGAAGATTAAGCAAGCTATTGCCCAGAGTCACATGGTGCTAGGCAGACCCCTGCCACCAGAGCCAGGGATCGAACCGTGATCCCCAACGTCCAGTGTCAGTCACCCTGGCTGCGGCGCCACACCACTTCCCACCATCAGTAACCCTATTAACTAAGGCTGCATTCCCTTTACTTCACCATTTACTGTTCTCAACCATAATGGCATTCTTGGAAACCTTCACTAATGCATGGAATAAAAAAACTTGGAACCATCCCTCTTCTGCAGATCAGGTCTCCTGATCTTCACTAAATCATGAGCATGAAATGAGACGTCCTTAACCTTGTGTAGTTTGTGATATCTATCCTTGCTTTTGTTCTGTCCCTCTAGCACCGTGCCTCGCACTTCCTCCTGACCAGGTATCCTGCCGCTGGCTCCAGTTTTATCCAGCACCCACAAAGGAAATAAATCACAAGAAGAGTGCCTACCACTTAACAAAACAAATGGGCAGACACCGGTGGAAGAATGTGGGGTATTACGGTAGCTCCACAACCTGCCTTGGACTGCCTTCAAATCATCCATCCCAGATACTGTGGGTATCCCATCCTTGTCGCCAAAACGTGTTGTATCAGACAACACGAAACCGAAGTGTCAGTAGGTTGAAAGTGTTTTATTTCTCAACAGCCCATGGCCACAGCTCAGCAGGTCCCGAAGTCGGTTCACAATTCCCAGACTCGGAACGCTTTCCCAGAACGGCCGTGTAGGACTCTACCCACACATTCTACACCAACTCAGAACATAACAGTAGCGTTTCTTGTCATTCTCATTTACTTTCTTCTTATACTACAGCTTTCCTTTCTCCTCCTGTGCTTGGTCCTCTCCTGTTGCATAGCTTAACATTCTTTTGAATGGATCACTTGCATCCTTTCACTGCCTATACTAAGGCAAATATGTTTTTCTTTAGCACTCTACGAGAGTGGATGTGTTTTCTTGTTCTCTCCCTCATCTGCTGTTTCACCTCTCCAATCCCCCGCAGTCTCTGAGTTTCTCCCCCTTCCACACAGCTCATCCTGCTGCTTCACCCACACCCTGCGCTTTTTTGATTTCAAAGCCAGCCATAAACCAAGATTGGTATTCACCATCTTGGAATGGTAAAATAAAAGCACATGCATCATCACACTGTAGTTGCCAATAAAGAACAGCATATGCAAGAAGCATGGGCAAAGCCAAAACGTTGGTAATGACATTGAACGATGCAACCCACTGGCTTTGTCATGCTTATTTTTTACTGAAGGATTTCCTAGTGGCTTAACCCCTTCTGTGCGGGGGTAATTCACGCGCTGTGCTGGGGGGCGGGGGGCGCGCGCAGTGCCCCGATGCTCATGACGTGCTCAGGTCGTCATGAGGCACGGCGCTCGTGCGCTCATTTATTTATTTATTTATTTAGAAGTTTTCTATAGCGCTAACAAGACCCGAAGGTAGCAGAGCGCTTTACAGTAAAAGGAAAGGCATGGTGAGCAAAAAGATACGTAACAAATAAAGGCAGTCCTCAAAGACAATGTTGGGGGAGGAGAAGTTCGTAACAGTAGGCCTTTTGGTAGACGGATACAGAGATAACACATAGTTCAGAGGGAGATCCTAGTTATCTAGGACCCAGGGAACGGGTGAGGAACAAGGATTTGAGTTGGATCTTGAAGTCCGGATAGGAAGGTAGAGTTCTGATATGAGGGGGGATAGAGTTCCATATTTTGGGGGCATTTCCAGTGAAGGAGCAGTCCGCAGTTTTCTTCTTTCTGGTTTTTGGTGGGATGAGCAACAGGGAGTTGGAGCTTCTCAAATATCTGCTTTGGCCTGCTTTTGTGAGCTTGTTAGCCAAGTATTCTGGTTTACCGGTGTGGAGGGCCTTGTGTGTTAGGCAGGCCGTTCTGAAGGAGCTACGCATTTCCACCGGGAGCCATTCAAGTTCTTTGAGTGCTGGGGAGATGTGGTCAAATTTTTTGCATCCTGTGATCATTCTTGCTGCCGCATGTAGTGTTGTTTTTAATGGAGCCAAGTGTGATTTGGGTATACCTGTAAGGATTGAGTTCCCATAGTCCAGTCTAGATAGAACTAGAGATTGAGTGGCTAGTTTAAGGTCTTTGTTTGGAATAAAAGGTTTTATTTTGTTCAGCAGTCTGAGCTCATCATGACCACACCCGTTCCCGTGGAACGCTCAGCACAGCAGGGGAATGATCCCCGTGTGTGAGCATTCCACGGCTCATGACGAGCTGAGCTCATCATGAGCATCGGAGCGCCGTGCCTCATGACGAGCTCAGCTCGTCATGAGCATGGAAGAGGTTAAAAGGATGCACAGATGTTTCGCCTAAAATCTGCAGTGCTCTGTGAAGGTTGTTGTATGCAAATGAAGCGGCGATTTTGTCCCAGGCAGGGAATTTGTTACAAGGACAGTTACACAAACAATATCATAAATTAAACAACCGTCTGGTCGCCATTGCTGAGGCATTATGATTTAGCCGGGGAAATGGTTTTGATCCCCTGTGCTGCTTTAAATGATATTAAAGGGAGCCAGGCTGTGCTTATAAAAATGTGAACAAACACATCTAATGATACACATAGGTGCACTGATGATATGGAGGGTTCATACAGAGATGCAAAAACATTGATAGTGAATCACAATGTCCATAAACGAAAGAAAGGGTACATACATGTGTAATAAATCCATACCGTTCATTGCTTATGCTTGTCGTGTTTCTCTTGTGTATTGTCTGTTCACTGTGCATCCTATTATCTCAGATTGGAATGGATAACATTGATGCAAAGGTGTAGCTGTCAAGAGGCACTGTGTGTCTCAAAGATGCTGTGTTTGTTGTGTTTGAAAGTTAATCACGCTTACTCTGCTGAGCTGTGAGCTCTGAACATCAGAAGAGGTTGTATGTCAGAATATCATATGCAGAAATTTCTTCTGATACAAATATTGTGAACTAAATATTGTTTACAAATAAAATATATACTGGGATTTGTAGAGCTTGTCTTATCGCTATTGAGGGTATCCAGGTGCTGTCCATAGGCACAAGGAAGATTAAGTGATTTGCCCAGAATCACAGGATGTTGAGCCGATGCAGAGACTCAAAACTGGACCCCCAGCTCCGAAGTCAGAAGCTCTGGACTTTACGCACTATCCTCTCCCTCTACAAATATATTGTCCCCTTCTGTATATTTTATTATTTACTCCTCTGGGGTGATATTTCTTGAGCATCAGATGATATTCTCACCTACCACACCCAAGAGGGCCCATCTCCTAAAGGCTTACTGGAAAACACATTTTACGGCAGACTGTTTTGGGAAAGATGCAAGATTTTTGCTCAAGTAGAAGTCTGCCGTCCAAATATGCAACAATGTGTTTGAACGCACAGTCACACTTCAGCATGATGCTGTCATTGCATGGTGTGTCCCCATTCCTTAAGAGTGGTATTTTGCAGCTTTTTGGTATCCCAGAAATGTAGGACAAGAAGATGTGTTCCCCTAGTGTGATCCAAAAGCCGCGTCAACCCTTGCCAGGTCAGAGCATTTGTCACACCTGGACCACTTAGACATCAGGGTAACATCTACTTCTGCATCCGCCTCGTTTGAGGATGGTTAGTTAGGCAAAGCCATCATGGCATCAAGAATTGACAGGATTCATCCCTTAGCATCCCAATGAGGTGATCTTCTTTAAACCCTGATGTCCTATGGTACATGAAAGCAACAGCAGTTCCTCAGAGCTCCCTTACTCTTACCCTCTTTCTGGCTCTACATGTACACTTAGGGGAAGAGAGCAGGAAAGGCCTGAGTCTGCAATCTTTTTTACAGCTATCTAAAACATATTAACAATCCAATAATCAGCCAAAGATTTCACTGACTGTGAAAGATAAACCGCAGATGTTCAATCAGTGTCATTTAAAGGATTTTGAGTTTCAAGCAAGACACATTTTAAGGGCCCCTTTATATAAAAAATATTGAGTTTTATTACCCATTTCCTGTTAAATCAAGAATATATGATGCCAAACACGAATAACTTAACTTTAACAGAGTCACACAAAAACAGCTGAAATATGTCTTGCCTGGTCCTCAAAAAATACTTAACATGACACTGTGTAGCTGGATAGGGTCAGAGGTAATGGTAGATAGAGAGATTTAGATAGAGAAATAGGAGAGACAGGAGCCAAATAGAGAGAGAGTACATTTTCCCAGGGGGCCACTGGACAATTCCTCACTTTGCCCATGCCTTAAAGCGACTCTGAGATGTTTCATGCACTGGGTCAAGGAGACCCTGGCACGCACACGATCGTGGATGAAGTTTTGATGACAGGTCACTGTATCGACACTGGGATAACTCACAAACAAAATAAAACAACCTGCTTACTGAGACACACAACAACAACAAGCCATGTCAATGGCAATTGGCAAGGGATGCTCATATACAGAATACTGAACACAACAGAAAGTACTGAGGAGACATGATGCAGGGGTGGGCACTCTCTCTGAAAACAAAAAGGCAATCGAGGCCAGGTTGCTTTTTCAGACTTGTATAGTTTCAAAGCTTCCTGGCTTCCTTCAGCACCAGATAGTTCGATATGAAATCTCGTGGGCTCTGAAGGTAATGATTGATTTCCCCCTGGTATCTTGCGGAAAACACTAACACTCGTGGAAAAAACTGATTTAATGAAAGCAAGTGTCATCGGAAAATTGACTTTTAAGTCCTAAAGCCTTGGAACACAAAGATTCAATTATAACAAGGCAGGTTTGAACTAAACTCATGAATTCATTCTTCGGTTATTAGAAGGCACTTGTATTTGTGATCAGGGATTGATTATGCTAAGAGAGGGCGCACTGTGAGCGATAAGACATGTATTGTGCTTGATGTGATAGTTCTGACCGACACCTTTTTGATAAGCAAAAATCGACCTGGTCAGCCATACTCTTAAAAGCCACTGCCTTGCATTCAACCCCGCCGTGAAAGATCCTGTCCTTAGCTAGATAAATGATGCACTAGTAAAGAAATATGAAAACAATAATTGATTTTGCTTTGCAAGCATTTTACCCTTTAGAAAACCCCACGGATGAATACATTATACAAATAAGCCATTACTTTGCATGCAGTGGGCGCTAAAATCTCTACTGTCCCTAGATGTCAGAAAAACAAGTGTCATCGATACTGAACACAGGGGGGCGCATTTTTTCACGCCCAGAATGATGAAAAGTGGAGTCATTCCTGCTAGGATTTAGACTCGTGGCTTAAATGTGTTTGAGCCTGAACGTATCTCACTGACATACTTTGATGACATAACGCACAAACAAGGGTACAGCAGATAAAAGGAATGGTGTTTTCGCTTTCAGCAGTACTTTTTTTTTGCCTGCAGTGATATTGTTCCAAGTCTAAATAATAATCTAAATAAAATCTAAATAATGTCCATTTATTTAATGAAATTACACAGTAATGTAATTAAATTGCAGACACTGCGTAAAATGGCATAAAAAACTAGAGGGATGAAAGAACGAAATCACCAGTCAGAAACATAGTAAAACTTCTAAATAGAGAACATCAAAATTTAAAGGCAGAGGAGGGGCTGTAGCGCCTGGTGCCTGTTCTTGGATGCTTCTCAACACCATAGGGAGCGGGTTCAAATGTAAAGCATCCAGGGGGTCGAGTGTTCTTCTTACCTGAAGCCTTTAACGCTGGAAGATTTTGCAACTTGAAAGGTATCGTTTGATCAGGGTGAACGCCAGAGAGGCCTATTTTAACTCCTTTCTGTTCATCTTCAGGGCCCGAGTTCTAAAGAGCATGTTGAGTCGAGCAGAACAAGCTTATAGCCCATAATTGAAGCGATCCAGCAACAAGTGGATTTAAAGGTATTTAAATAGCGCCCTCTAGCGTGGCAGCAAGAGGATGCCCAGGAAGAGAACCTAGGTGAGCAGTAAGAGTAGAATCAAAAATACAGTTGGGAACGACCAAAGGGAAAACAGCTTGGTATTTAAATAAAAAATTGAAAATGTTGAAAATGTTCTGCCCCAGAAAATATGGGAAACAATGACACATTTTTTCGTATACAGTCAATTGTATTTGTTTTCACAGCATAGTAAATGATGTCCTTAATGTTCACCAGGATAGGGCAATCCTTATTGGGCTCTTCAATGATTCCCTCACTATCAATCTCCAACAGTGCCTCTCATCTCTCCATAGCCCCTCTGTCACATGTATTTCATTTATTTTATAGTGCCTCTCATACCAGTGAAGGGGATTGTAAAATTTACATTACACATACATGCGGAGACAATGAATAGTAAATGAGTAAATCAGTGTATCGAAAATGTTCATTGAGGCCAAGGGGACTACAAGTTGTAGGATTCACATGTCCCCCATACTGGTAGGCATTTTTTTACGAGTGCTTGATCTAGGGAAGCAAAAAATCATGATTCCGACGTAACACAGTGGTTAGGATTAACTTTACTAATAAGAATGTATTTCTACCCAAACAAATCATTTTTAGCCAAATTAGAATAATGAAAGCTTGGGACAAAAAAAGCATAATTTTCTTACCTAGATTACAATTCTAATTTATGTACTGGACAGTAGCAAAATGATTTCTGCGACAAAAGCAGTAAACCACTGAGCTATGCACATAAAATATTGTACTGTGAGAGAGGTGTGGCGCCGCGGCCAGGGCGACTGACGCTGGAATCTGGGGATCAGGGTTCGATCCCCGGCTCCGGCGGCAGGTGAGCCCAGCACCATGTGACTCTGGGCAATAGCATGCTTAATCTTCCCGACGGCCCCCAGCGCCTAGAGACCCTTACGGGTGATTGTGCGCTTTACAAATGTGGATTATTAATATTACTGTGATCTGCATAGTACACACTCTTTGCAGCAGGCATATAACCCATTGCGCTACCTTAGATGAGTCAAAACTGCCACTAGACAAAACTCTGATCTCTCTCTAGCAGGTACACAGAAAAATAACATATTTACAGAGATAAATACAAGTTGTTATACAGTAAAGTTTACAAACTTAGAAATAAAAAGCCTTATGTTAGGTTACAGAGCAATTGTTCATTTAAGTGTTGTGAAAAAGTCAGGGCCATGCCATTAAGGCAAGGGCATATGCCTGGTGGGGAGCTTGGAGAGGAGTATTTTTGTGAAAAAAAGTCTTTTGAAGAGAAGAGTTTTGAGGTCCGATGTGAAGATCCGGAAAGCAGTGGGGATACACAGGTTATGAGGCAGTGAGTTCCAAATTCTAGTCGCATTCCCTAAAACAATTGCCCCCTACATCATTCTCTTTTGAAAGTTGGAGGTTCAAACAGCAGATTCTCAGCATTTTGCGAGGGTCTAGAGCCACCTGATAACGTGAGTTTGTTTGCTAGGTAGCAAGGGGTAGAAGTGTGAATGGCTTTATAGGTGACACAAGAAGTCTTATATATGCTCCTGGCTTCAATAGGAAGCCAGCGAAGGGTTGTCAACAAAGGAGTGATAGATTTATTTCTTTTGGCCCCCAAAGACAAAACTCACAGCTGAGTGGAGGATGGATTTTAAAGGGGATAAGTGGGTCATAGGGAGGCCTGCAAGAAGAGAATTGCAGTAATCCAGTCTCGCGAGTACTAAAAGTTGGACAAGAGTTGTCAGATCTTGTTCAGGAATATAATGTCAGATATCCCAGAGAAGTTATAGAAATGTGCCTTCTTGGCCATGGTGTTGATTTGGGATTTGAGGTTGATTCTTTTGTTCAGGATGACCCTAGAGATTTTGCCTAGTTTGCCCCACTAATGATGACCAGAGTTTAGGAGGGAGGTCAGCAAACGCGCCTCACACATATCCAGTGGTACAGGAACAACAGAAGCAGGTCAGAATACATAGGTGGAGACCATGTCAACTTTGTCCATGCATCTCCCACATAGTATGAAAAAATGTGATCTTTTTTGCACTTTGAAACGGATCACCTTTCTTGAGATAAATGAGCCGAGCTTCCAAACCCATTAGGCTATGTAGGAAAGTGCAACTAAATTAATTTATTAAGACAACGTATAGACGTAACCCAAAAATCTACAAAGATGCAAATCCCATGCACAACGATTTAAAAAACAAGAACTTCAGAAGAACGTTACTTAGGCTCGTCCGGTTCACACCAATTGGAAGATATGACTTTTTGTTGAGAGTGCCCTAAAAGAAAATGTAGTGGCTGGCATAGCTAATGTCGATCCTTGAGTGATGTCCGAGAATGGTTCCTTTCTGAACACAATTTCATTTGTGCCCTACAAAAGTTATTATTAACAGAAAATATTCCACAAAACACATTCCCCCTGCCCCCAACGGAATGTTGACTTATAATTATGCGACGAGAATGTCAACACTTAATAGAAAAAGACAGATCAATATAATAGCACCAGGCCTTTAGGAAATGAATAATGTAGAACAAATATGCTGGCACCTAGTAAAATAGTTTACTTTTTAAGGGAAGCCAGAAGAGCCTGCTAAATTCAGACATCCTAGACAATATGCCACATGATTTCCCCAAGGCTAAAACTACCCTTGTGATGCGTGGAGTAGAAACACCTTCCAATGGTGATGCAAGCACCATACCTAGGTTGCTCATCTTGGCAGACCGACCCTGCACACCCACTCTATTTGTGCACTTAACCTCGTTGCTCCTCACGGCAGCCAGGGTCGTAACTTCCTTTGGGACAGCAGGTGCAGTGGCACCGGGGCCCACAGGCTTGAGGGGACCACCAGATCTTGATTATTGCCCATTTTACAATTCAAGCAGTAGTCAGAGGGCCTGTTTGCTTCCTGGCACTAGGGACAATGATACACTGGGTACACTACTGACCTCAGCCCTGCCTCAGCGCGCCTACTCTCTTTGCACGCTTACCCTGCTAGAACCTGGCAATGCTCTTAGTAAGACTTTGAACATGAGATAAATATAATGCAAATTGAAATTGTGTTGTTACTTAACAATTTAAGTTAACATGAGTAAAGTGCTGTTTCTCTACCAAAATGACATACACTGTCTGGAATGTATAACTGTTGTTGTAGGTTATCCATGTGCGCGCTAAATTGAATGTTCTACCAATCAGACAAGCTCCAGGAGTAAGATGGGCAGTTAAGCCTTGCTACCAAGTCAAAGACTAAAAGAGAAGTAACTGTCAAGTGAGTGATCTTGCAGGAGTATATCCTGCTCTGCTAGTGCCACTGACGTAAGTGGTCCTGTGGGTGAGGTGTCTGGTGATTGATTGTTTAATTCTTCTCTATATCACTGTGGCCTAGTTAATATGAATCCAATGATTAATGTGCATAACTTCCGCAATGCTACATTCTACATTTGGTGGGCATGCTTTCAGGTGGTCGTGCTCACTGTGTAGGAACAGGCTGGCAGGGCGAATGGATGAGGTTTCCACTCTTCTGTGCATCACCGCAGGGCAGGTTTTTTCCTATCAATGATTCCACCTTTGGGGGATGGCCAACTTAGGAATGGTGGCAAGGGAGCACAGAGAGTTTTTCCCCACAAAGAGCATTAAAGAGAATAACCAGTAGATTGAGTCTGTGCATGCTCAGCCTGGTAAATCTGAGAACGGCTACATACTGAGACAATGACCGTCTCTTGCGCCCATGATCAGGAACAAAAGGCTGCCCCCTGTCTCTTACCCTTGAGTCAGACAGTGCCCTTGTGATCTTTGAGCTCAATCCATTGTGGTTGCAGACTATTGATTCAATTCCATGTGTTCAGCTGTGCCAAGCTGGAGAACCTAGTGAGTCTGTTTTTCCCTGATCTCCTCATGACCTTGCATTTGGTTGGTGAAGTAGTTTGCTTGTGCCAACATCCTGCCCACAGTGATTGCTTGATGATGTTCATGCAGATGAATTCACAGTGCAGTACCACCACACATGCCAAAGGGATCCTGGCTCTCTTTCGATCAGCAGGGCAAGCTCTTTGTCATTGCACTCCCTCATCATTAGGTTACCAGCACTTTACTCTGTATTACCTAGTTGTTGGAATTGGCCCTTTTGGCAGGTTCAACCTAAACTTTTTTGCGTTCTCCTAGCCTTTTTCTGTACCCTGGTGTTGGTGATTTTAGGCCTCTGAGCACTATAGCACTGTGGTCCAGTGTAAAGTGTGTGCGCTGTCTGTGTATGTGTGGTGAGATGGGCCTGCCCTCTCATAGGAATGCATGGGGGATGTGTGTGTCCCTGGTAATTCCTGGTATGAGAGGAGTGCAGGGGCGAGTTTAGTACGTATGAACTCGTGAGAATAAATGCTGCACGATGGTGTGCATAAATTTATGGTGACCGGTGGAGAAATGCCACTTTTAGAAATTGGCATTTCTGTGTATTGTGTGTCTGCCTGCCTGATGTGAATTGCCTGTCTGGCTTGCGATTGACAGGAGCTGAAAGGTGCGGGTAGCTCCAGGAGCCAGTGGGAGTCAGCCCAGTGGTGAATAGATAGATCTGCATGCAGATGAGAGGGAGGAGTTGCACCTGGGACCTGAATAGGACTGTGCCTTCCTTCCACAATGCCGGCTCTGCCCCTTGTGGTGCGTCTGATCCCTGAGCCCCCTAACAAAGGAGAGAGGGGCTGGGCAAAACAAAGTGCTCCAAAGCTCTCCTGAACCAGTTGCATCTGGTTCTCCCACCCTGCATATTGACACAAAGGGATTTTGTAGTATAAATATAGGGGATGTGACCCCATGAAAAGCCCTGTTCTGTTTCTGATCCTGATGGAGGGGGGGGCTTGCTGCAGCTGGGGGCCCAGGAGGAACTGCCACAAGGGCTTGCCTCCCTGCTGGAGAGCCCTGTGTGCTGGCCTCCTTGGGCCCTGCTATGCCCCTCAATCCCTAAATGCTGTTGCTGTTGGAGCTTGGGCTCCTAGCGCTGTACTTCAGAGTGCTGTACTTTAGTTTCTGAGGAAGAGAGGAGCGTGTGGCCTGGCAGCGCGGGGGCTGGAAAGTGCCCTGAGGGAATCCCGGTGTGTGGGATTCCCCCTGCGCTGTTTTCTTTGGTGGGAGCCCACCCCGCATTTTGTCAAAGCCCAGCGGGAGCCTACCCCGCTTTATGAGTAGTTATGCATGTGGGTGCCCACCCCGCTGCATATTTCAATTTCTAAGACAGCCTACTCCTCAATGTCGCATTTTTGATTTTAAAACTTAAGCGGGAGCCCACCCCGCGTTTCACCGCCGCGGCTCGATCACCGTAGAGGAAGCCTGGTGCCCGCCTAACTGTGGGCAGGGCGCCAGGTGGAAGTGCGGCCGGAAGCAAAGGAGAAGCCATTGCCCGCCTGACTGTGGGCGGGGCGCCAGGCTGAAGTGCGTCTGGAAGCGAAGGAGAAGCCGGGCGGTATGCAGGGAGGAAGACAGGAGCCTACCCTGCTTCCCCTAGTGCCCATGAGGGGTCCCCGGGTCCCAGGAGGGTACCCAGGTGAAGAAGAAGTGCAGCCGACGCCAGCGAGGCTCTCAAGAGTGAGAGAGCCCCGCCCGCTGCCCGGGTGAAGTCAGCAGAGGCGCCCAAGTCAGGAGTTGGAGCGGGGCTCCCGTGAGCGGTTGGGTGCCCCGGCAGACCGTGGAGAGGAGACAGAGTCCCCCGCCGCCAGGTGAGCCGGTGAGTGGAGCTGGCTGGGGGGAGCAAAGTCGAGGCACCACGCCGGTGCCTCTTTCCCGAGCAACCCCGCTTGACAGAGGGCTGCTCCAACACTAGACACAGTTGTTTCCCGAGCCTGCGTGGCTCCAACGACGAAGGGGGTACATTGCTGTTTAAAGGGCCAGAGGGCCCAGTGTTATTGTGCTGGTCATTTCCATGAGCATTTTCAGTGCCCCCAGTGTGGAGTGATTTTCACAGTGGCGCCGCAGTTGCGGGTCGCTGCAAAGTCTTGCCATGATTATTTTAGAGCCCTGTGTGGCTCCAACAGGGGCATGTTTATTTCCAGAGCCAGTGTGGCTCCAACATGGGGCAAGATATTTTAAAGGTCCCATTGGGTGCCAGAGGGCCCCGTAGTCCTGGGCCCTTATGTTGATTCCCAGCTGTCCCGCTTGCTAGAGGGCAGCTGCTACGTTAGTTGTGGCCATGATTGTGTTAGAGCCCCGTGTGGCTCCAACTTGGGCATATTTGTTTAGAGGGCACAGTGGGTGCCCAGGGCCAACATTTGGTCCTCCCAGCTGTGCAGCAATTGGTGCCAGCAGCATTGTTTAGGGCATTCTTTCTTCAGGGGCACGTCTTTTAAGTTAGGAGTGAGATGCACTCCTTTGCCCCATATTTTCACAGCTGCGCAGCACTTAGTGCCAGCTGCTACGTTTAGGTTTGCGCAGTGGCGCACCTTGACTTCTGCTGCATGGGCAGCGCGGATGACATTCTGGACACAGGGCATTTGAGCCCCTTTAGAGAGGGCCAGTTGGCCAGGGGGACTGTTAGGATTGAAGGGCGCCAGGCCCTAATGTGATTATGTGAGCTAGGAAATGTAATGTATGTACTATGCTTAAAGCACCCTGTGTTATTCCTCTAAATGTGGTCTTTTATGACTATGAGGTCGTGCCTACTGTGGTTAGGTTTGAGATATTCTCTACTGTGTTTTATTCCCTAATGTGAGTTATGCGTAGGAGGTTAGGGTCTAATGTGTTTAGACTTATGAGAGGATTGCATAATGTGTTTATGCTGGTGAGGTTGGTGCAGAATGTAATTTGCGCCTAATGTGATACTGTGCAGAATGTAGTTTTTGTTACAGGCTGATCCTAAGTACAGTGATTACCAGTGGTTACTGGTTGGACGTTTATGATCTGTTTTACTTTTACTAAGTTCGCTTTGTGATGGTTCTGACAGTGGTGTAGTGGGCCCTGTCAGGTGTATATAATCCCTTATAGATATAACCTAGTGCCAGGTGGCACCATGTATAATATGTGTTTACTATTCTTATGTGTTATGAGAATACAAAGGATATTTTTGATATAACCTTGTGTGGAGTTCGTTTTGTGGTGTGCCTGGGATGTTGTTGCTGTGTGCGTGCGCAAATGCTTTACACATGGCCTCTGATATAAGCCTGCTCGTGCCAAGCTACCTAGGGGTGAGCAGGGGTTATCTTCAGCGTGTAACTCCCTTGCCCTGACTAGAGTGGTGGTTTCTGCCTGGCTTTGGCACAAGCCTTAGCCAACCAGAAATCCCATTTCTAACAATAGTATATATAGTATATTTTTTAGAATTAAACATACTTCTTTATCGTTAATGTTAAATGTTTAGAGAGAGCATTACTTCTGTACTTAACATATTTCCATAATATTGATATTTATCACATAAAACATAAGTTTGTGGTATTCTGAATACAGTTCACGAGTAGAAGTCTTGGGGCCAGATGTAGGTAGCCCAGTACCGGTCGGTAACGTCCGAAATTACCGAATTTTGGCCGTTACCGAACGGTATTGGGCATTTGAGATGTAGGGGCTAAAATTAAGGATTCGGTAATTTACTGAATCGGTAATTTAAGGAATCGGTAAATTACGATTCCTTAGAATACTGATTCGGTAAATTACCGAATCCTTAATGTAGGGAGCACTCAAGTGAGTGCATTTCTGAGTTAAGGATTCGGTATTTACCACCAACTAAAAGTTGGGGGTAAATATCAAAAACCTTTAAAAAAGCTAATTTGTGCTTTTCCAAAAGTGCCATGTGGCAGACATACATGCCCTTAGGGCATGTATGTGTGCCACATGTGTACCTGTGCACTATTCAGCGGTGCAACAGGGTGTCAATGTGACACCCTGCCACCCTTGTAAGGCTTCCCCCCATTACCGATTCGGTATTTACCGAATCGGTAATTCACATACATCCCTATGGGCCTCCAGGCCCATAGGAATGAATGGGAATTACCAAATCGGTAAATACCAAATCGGTAATTACCAATTTTTACCGATTCGGTAAAATTTACCGAATCAATACCTACATACCATTTACTGATTCTGAAATACCAAATCGGTAAAATTCGGTATTTTAGAATAGGTAAATAGTATTTACCTACATATGGCCCTTAGTTCCTGGTAACACAAAAATATTTAATCAGCATCCCGATTATTCATATAAAGCTGCAAAATACATCCTAAGAAAAAAATATTGGGAAAGAAATAAACAGTAATTCAGCGCCTTCTTTTTTGAAGGATATCCACTTTTTAAAATAGCATGTAAAATATGCAGATAAAAATTCATCATTATCTGAATATGTGTAGCTAACATTGGTAGGTTTTCATTACACAGACAAAGATTTCCATCTTGATGCTAAATGGAAAATAAATTGTACTGGTTGTAAAAAATTAGATTATTATTTGGGGTGAGCGACTGCTCACTTCAATGAATAATCACAGTCTTTTTCATGGTAAACTCTCTGAGCCACTAAATTGTGCTGAGTTCAAACCCAGAGTTATGGCCTAGAGCAGACAGGTTTAATTTAGGACAATGTTAAAGTGTTTATGCAGTTCCAAAACAATAATAAAGAAAAAATGCCAAACCATAAAAATCCCAAACTGAATTAGAACAATAGAGTAAATTTAGCAAACCAAAATGGCAAAGATTTATAAGGGGAACCGGAGATATGATTTAAAAAAACAAAAAACGTTTTGAGTACATAATAGAGCCAAAAAGTGCTAAGTGCCAATGACACTCTAGGGTTGTAGTAGATTGGAATGTAGGCACAATTTTAGGCTGACCGCGATGGAGTACAATTTAGCTACACCAACCAGGTTGCCAGTTAGAGTCACCAAAACAGATAAAACGTTGAAAATACAGCACAATAAAGATCCCACTCTAATTTATAAAAATGAGTAGGAAAATGTAATAATAACCAAAATGATACCAAAACGTCAAAAATCCAACAAGGAGAACCAGTTATATGATTTTTTTAAATTGTAAGTGAAAATAGTGGCACTAATAGTAGTCAATGGTCGTGGTAGACTGAAACCTAGGCATGATTTGAGGTGTTGTAGTGCAAGTCAGATACATCAAGTCTAGAGCCTGCAGGCAGGAAATTTCGAAAAAGTTCCAAGGTGCAAATCTGAAAAGGGACTTTATTATTCTTTCTGTGGAAAAACTCTTCCCCAAGTGAGACGCACCTGAAATAAAATCCAAAGCTGTGTAACAGCCAGTCAGATATGCTTTGCGGTTGGTCTCCTCAGAGCTCTGGAGCAAACGTTTTGAAAACCTTAGTACATTAGGAGAAGCACTAATAGACTCTTGAGGTGTCCGGTTTAGGACAACAGCAAAGTCCCAGCCATATCCAGTAGCCTGAGGGGAGCTGGGATTCTCCACGGGAATGTCATTTTCAGCATTTGTATGTTCTTGGAGCCACCAAGGAAATCAGCCTTTTCATCTCTGGAGATTTTTTCCGTCCTTGTATTTCAAGTAGAAGGGGGTCCAAAACCCTCACATCCTTCTCATAGATCACAGATGCCGAAAGCAGAAGGTTGAGTCTATTTGGTAGCCTTTCACATGTCTAGAAGTGTTCTGATGGAGCTGCTTTTGGGTGCCACATTTAAGCTTGGCATCAGCTAAAGGGTGTAGGTGTCTCCTGGGCCCTCCCTAACCAATGAGGTAAATGTTCCAAGGGCAACCATACCTATGTTTCCAGTAGTTCCTGTTTACCTTCCTGCAAACAGGCCCACAATTACATGTGCCAGGACATTTTCAAAATGAGGAAAGTTTTTGCCAACAGTATACTTGAGCTCTGAGGGCTGGGGTGTGGCAGTGTCATATGTAAATCACGGATGTCCTTCCATATCTCACACTATAATCCTGATTGAATCCGACACTGTAACCACAACAAACCCAGAGACATAAGCCTAGTAAGATGAAAGCAACTGGATAGGGGACACACAAGAACTGACTTGGCATCATGTGCTCTCCCTTTAAAGTGCGCCCTAGTATTACATGTCGCCCAAAAGACCTGTCAAGCAGGATTTCATGGTGTGGTGGCAGGAGGATGCCCAGAGTCCCCACTCTGAATATTCTGGGGTATTCAGACGAGTCGTCTCTGCCCATTCAGGCAATTTGCTCCTGGGGCTCATTTCAATCTACTTTCACACCTATTAATGAGCTGGAGTACAGGGTGGGGTCTGACAAAGGCTAATACAAATTAGCCTTCTGAGGGTTCAGGCAGGTAAAGGATAAGTTTTTAAAGGTTACTTTTCCATAAAAGGTATTAACAATCTGGCTTCACAATTGAATTGGATTTTTAACAACTATAAAAATAGTAGTTTAATATTTTTCTAGTTATTCCAATCCCCAAGATACAGTATTAGTATTTTAATCTGTACTATGTTTTTGTTTTACATAGGACAGCTAGTGAAAAGAGTTTTTAGGGTCTTGTCACTACAGGGATTTGATAACATTAATTTTCTATACTTCTACTTTTAAATACCATGCACCCTATCTTCTGGGATACAAGGCCTATATAGGAGTGACTCACTAATATTTATTTTAAAGGGAGGTTTTTACTGTTAATTTATAGGGGTTATTTTACCAGATCAAACTGTAGGGTTTACACTACAGTAGTCAGGCTACAGTGGTAGGCCTGAATCCATGTTTTCCTTTGTCACCCTAGTGGATGGCATGATCAGTGTAGTGGTCCAAATGAGACTTATAACTTTTGGTGCCATGGGTATATCTTCACACTATGCACTATGGCGTTATAGAAAAGTTAAGTAGGCAAATCATGAATTATCCAATTTCAACATGTTTTAAGGATCAGAGTGCACAGATTGTTCACTGGAAAGCAGTTCCCTCATGTGCAGAGCCTAAAAAACAGCAATAAAATTCAGCAAAGATATGGGAGATACTCCCTGAAACAGGTAATTTTCTCACATGCAAGGAGTAGGGTGGTAGAGTTCAGAGGCGGAGAACTGCATGAGAAGCAACTATGAGTGTCCAGTAGCAATAAAAAGAAATACACATATAGCAGGAAAGGAGAAGACAAAGATAGTGAAGAAAGCAATACAATACCATATTCCCAATGAGAACTGAAATCAAAATAAACAATACTCCTATCACATCATCAGAGGAAGGATACAAGACATCCAGTTAAAATACAGTGAGACAATGGGCAGAAAAACAAATAAAGTGGAGAGCAATAGACAAAGAAGCAGGGACATGAGAAAGACAAGGAAGCCATCAAATCATGAGCAACCCAAAGGACACTCTAAGTCTGTTTTGGATCTCCAACAGATAAGTAAAGCTATTTTTTAGGCGAGACTAAGGGTGGAAGTATAGCGAAGTGGACAATGAAAAGGCATGGTGACCTGCAGCAGTGTGTAGGCAAGCACTGGGAAGGGGAGCCACAATTAGATAGTGAGTCTCCAGTCATTAGTTAGAAGAAATTCTATCACCATACTATGTTAGTAGAGACGGTGGGTGAATTGAAACTGCCAGGAGTAACTAGTTGAAGAAAGTGCTGACACAATCCAGCACTATAATTGACAAATAATAACTGTATTACACACGTGTTCTTACGGGAACATGAGGAGGCAACATGGAAAAAAGAAGCAAAGTACATAGCAGAGTTTGACAGTGTATGTGACAATTAAACTTCTCTGCGAGATGTGTGAAAGGAAAGGTGGGAAACTGAAAGAATATTTGGGGAGTTGGAAGGCATTTTCACACAGTTTCATACAGCATGCTCCTCATTTAGCCTGTGTGGTGGAGACAGCTGTTCCAGCACCCCAGCCAGGCCACCTAATTGAAAGCTGGCCATTGTTAAACTACTGCAAACATTGATGGACAAACTTCAGGGGGAAACGTACTTTCAGTGGTGTAGCAGGCAGAGGTTTGGGGGTAGTCTTCCCCAGGTGGCATGAGTTTTGGGGGCTCTACCTACGGCCATCGAGGGGTGGCAGATGCAGGGACCACAGACAGCCCCACTTTTACCTATGGCTGTCACGTGGCGGCAAACGCCCGACCGCCACGGGCGGGAAAAGGTCTAGCGACGCCACTGCATACTTTGACAGCAGGCCTAGCATGCCATGGTGAGATATTCCAACTTTGCTGATATAACAGGGGCCTTTGTTATAGTTAGTTATTTTTTGCCCAGCAGAGGAATACAATTTCAGACATTTTTGTGTTGGAGCACCATCGTTTCAATGGTAGTCCAGCAAAGATGGGACAGTCTGCCCTAAGCTGTGTGAGACATTGAATACCATATCTGGTGATGTCAGGTCTACTGAATAAGTGTTTATCTTGGAAGAGTCAAGAGCGATTCTCCTTTTGGAAACTTCCCCTTCGGATTGCCATCTATAAAGTGCAACACAAAGTAGAGAAGGACTAATGGGCATCCTTCTTTTTATGTCGGATTTCTTATTGCTACCCTTTTCTAAATGAAGCCTGCAAGCCAATTTATTGTTTAGGTGTGGAAACCTTAGTACAAGTGCCCTCTTCTCTTTTTACGTTTGCTTCTTTGTACACATCTTCTACTGACACAAATTGTTCTCCACTATGAATTCAATGCAAAAGATAGGAAGGCCCAATGGCAACTATATTTTTCAAAGTTTGTTCCTACTTTGTGTCTTGTGGTGTAATATTCATCCCCAAAACATTGATTTTTCTTTTTTCACATAAAATGATCTTTCTTTATAAAAATGACGTAGTTCCAAGTATCTATATTGTCTTAACACGTATTTTTCACACTCCAGTTGACAATATATGTGCTGTTGTTTCCTCCTTATCTCCCAGTATAACAGATGCGATTAACGGTAAAATGCCGTCATGGTGGATAATGTAGCACAGAAGGGGTTGAGTTTGGTGAAAAGGGTATTCTCTTGCAAATGCAAAGCTCTGACAGGGTATGCCACCTCTACAAAAGTCCTTTGGACTCTGATCAGACAGAGGAAAGAAGGATTATTAGAGCCGAGCACATACTGGGCTGTCTCTTGATACTATCAGTGCATGTCCTAGAATAAGGAATTATTGGGTGGTCATGTAAAATGGGATTGAGATCTTCTTTGAACCATCATTGCCTGTCTTGGAAATTGTAGTAGTACTACTGGTTCCTTGTTATGTTATGGTACAATGTGTGTATTTGTATAGCACACAACTCACCCGGGAGGGTATCCTGGCGATGAAGCAGGAGCTGTATGGGCTGAGCCAGGGTCAGGGCTACGTGAAGAGCCAGGTCTTCAGTTTCTTGCGTAAATCACGACCTGAAGAGCTGGCTCCAATGTGGAGTGGCGGTTTGTTCCAGGCTTTGGAGCAAAGAAGAAGGCACAACCTTGTAAAATTAAATTATTTCGGTGAACAGAGATTGGAGAGTCGTTTGCCCTTTACTTTTTTAATAAACATCTACCTCTCCATATCTTAATTTTTTTACCCTTTTTGAATGATGTTCTTCTATTTTTTATGCATTCACTTTTGGACCTGGCTCTCTATAAAGTACACTAAAACGAAGTGCACTGTGCAGAGAGTTTAGTGGGTCCCAGATTGCTATACAGAGGCAATAGTAGATAATACTAACACTCTATTTGTGGTAGTGTGGGCGAGCAGATACGCTTATAAGAGGGTAGTGCTAAGCAATTGTTGTGCTCACGGAAGCAATTAATGAGACACACAATCAAGAATAAATCTGAGACCAATTAGCATAAATATCACAGATTGGATTTTAGTTTTTCAGACCAAGAACTTCATTCACAGGCAAGTACTTTTTTAGTTATGAAGTTTCAGATTTTGGAAAATAACTCAATTACGTACAATGAAAGTCTATGGAGAAATATAAAAAAATGCACATAGAATCAAACAGTTGGTTCTCTGGGTTCACCATTGGGGTTTAGGGTAGTTGCAAGGCCAGGTCCGATGTTCCACTAGCGGATCATCAGGAGCATCCTAGATTCGGCCAGGAGCAGGGTAATGATGTTATTGGTAGCAGGAGAAGAGGGCCACCTCAAAACAGACAGGACCAGGGGATTTACAGATAAGTCAGGAGGACCCCAAACGAGGGATCGGGTCACAAGGGTCTCAAGACTACGAAAGCAAAGCTGGTTTGTTGGTACGGCATGGCTCTGGTTGGTTCTGGTGTCTTCACACTCAGTGGGGAGACAGATCGGATCCTCCGGTGCTGGTGTTACTCTTTGTTTGGTTGCCGCGTCGGCGTTGCCAGGGAGCAGCAAATCGGTTAGCTGGACTCCGCAGGTTTGGTGCCTGAGGACTGCAGGAGAGTTGTTCCTCTACTCCAAGGGTTTTCTCTGGCGATTGTCGAAGAGCTGGCATTTCTTCGGGGTTCTTGGAGGCCTCACAACAGCAGGATGAGACAGCACACCCTGATGGTCGAGTCCTTAACGCGGCAGGCAGGATTTCACAACAAAATTCTGCAGCAGGTACTCTGTTCTTGGACCAGCAGCTCTTCTTTGAGGGATGACACCTAAATACAAAAGTTAGGGGCATAAAAGGGAGTGACAGTTAGTAGTCAATGGGCTACATACCTGTATGGTGTCTACACCCGCTATGGGACCACTTTGTGTAGGAAGGAGTACATTCCTGACAGGCTAATTCCTTCCATCCCAAGATGGAGGAATTGGACAAGTGGGGTCCACACAACCTGCTCCATCTGAGTGGTGGTGCTGGCTCACAGTGTTCACACCTCCTGCCAAAAGTGGGATCTGGACAGGGGGGGTTTGACATTTTCCACTAACTGGAGAGGCCTGGAACGCATTTTAATGGTGGTATATCCTTTGAAGCTTCCTGCATTGGCTGGCAGATTCTGCTTGGAGGAGTGTAAAACACCCTGCCTAGAGCAGGCTTTGTTCCTGGTCTCTGAGAGTAAAGGCTCTCACCCTAGTAGGCCCGAAGCAAACATGTCTAGTAATGGCAGGCTGGCTGAGACTAGTTGGTAACCACACTAGTAGCTGGCCGGTTTTCAGGGGACCCCTCTAAGGGCCCTCGGTGTGCATTTATTAATGAATCCCTCACTGGCATAAGTAAATATCCAGCCCATGGTCTCTTTATGGCTTCCCTGAGCATTTATAATTTCCAAGGATGGACTTGGCGATTGTAGGGTCATATTCACTAAGGCAAATATGTCCACACATGGGATATAGTGCACCCTGCCTCAGGGCTGTAAAGCTTGCTGTAGGGGTGGCTTACCTCTTACTCATGCAGTGTCTGTGGGCATGGCACACAGGGATGTGTGCCATGTCGACTCTTCATTCTTCTCTGCATCAAGGCATGCAGTCTACACTGGCAGTGTGCATGATCTTGGGGAAGGGTCCTTAGGGTGGCACAGTACATGCTGCAGCCCTAGTGGACCCTCTTCAGTTCCAATGCCCTAGGTAGTAGGGGTACAATTTACTAGGGACTTATAAGGTGGCTATAGTTGTGCCAATTGAGGTACAGTGTTAGTGAAAGAACTCTGGCAAAGGGGACCTGGTTAGCAGGGGCCCAGTGCACTTTCAGTTGAAATCACATCATGTTCCAATCAAAAAGTGGGGCCTAACCATGTCAAAAGAAGCACTTCCCTACCTTCAGACTCTCTTTTTCTTCTTGATTCTTGTGCTGATAGCAACATGTCTAACTGTCTATTCCTGTACTGCTCACCTGCGGCCATTCGTGTGCCAGAATGTTGATCTAGATATTTTTCTAGTCAATGATTTTAAGAATTATTTAGTTTGTGACGATATTGGTACCTTAACATGTCTGTTACTCTTATTAATAATACTAATGCTACTGTTACGACAACCACTGATAACATCACTGCTATTTCTACTACTATATGACATATACTACTACTTTTTTACTATTCATTTTATTACTATTTCTCCTCCCACTATTACGAATGTTACTATATCTTTAAGGGAAACATCCTTTACAATGCAACTTTTACAACGCACTACCATTACGACGCAACTTTTACAACGCAAGTCATTACAACGAATTGCGCTGGAGGGCGCTCTAGGATAGGTAATAGTGTAATTACTATCCAACACCTTCCCTACTATCCACGGGGACTGGAGTTGGAATAGTAAATTAAACTATTCACTATCCATGAGGAAGAGGTGTGGCGCCGCGGCCAGGGCGACTGACTCCGGAATCTGGGGATCAGGGTTCGACCCCCGGCACCAGCGGCAGGTTAGCCCAGCACCATGTGACTCTGGGCAATAGCTTGCTTAATCTTCCCGACGGCCCCCAGCGCCTAGAGACCCTAACGGGTGATTGTGCGCTTTACAAATGTGGATATTATATTATTATTATATCCAATGCCCCCCAATGCAAGTCGTTGTAATGACTTGCGTTGTAAAACCTGCGTCATAATGGCATGCGTTGTAAAAACATGCGTTGTAATGACATACATCCTATCTTTAACCGCTTTGGCTGCATAAGCTTCAGGGACTACTATACTATCACTACTCCTAGAAGCACTGCTATTACTATGCTTCCAACATGTTCAGAATGCAGCAGTTAAAACTCTTCTAGGCTCAAAATAATATGATCATGTTTCCGATACACTTTAACTACTTGATTGGCTTCCAGAATTAAAGACAATCATCTTTTCACAACACTCTGTAGCTGGATGTCTGGATTGTGTATTTCTGAGGGGCGTAGTTCAGCTATGATCCCCTCACACAGGCACAATCCATTTTATATAGCAGACATACTGTGCATGCCTCAGGCAGCACAATATATCTTCCAAAATGTAGCTGTCAGGGCACACATCAGGGCATCACGGAAGCCAATGAAAAGCCACAAAGAGCAGCATGGGCGGGATCCCCAGCACTTCATCAGCTTCTTATAGGGCTGTACTTCCAGTCCTATCAAGAAGCTGGGAGAGGGATTAAGATGAGTGTTCTCCTTTTCAAACCTACCCTTGGTTCTCCATCTGACTCCTCGTTGGGAATCATGGCTTGCTGGCTCAAATGCCTAGCACCAAATTCTTGCTCTGCTACTGCCATGAAACCTTCAAGTTGCCATCTAAGTAGGCAAGATAAGTTAAAACGATATTTCTCTCTGCTTGTGTGTAAGTGAAGGAGAGTGAATGGGATTGAGTAAAAGTGTGTGTGTGTGTTTGAGTGTCAATGAAAGTGAGTGAGAAACTGAGTTTAAGTGTGCGGTGTGCATGAAAAAGTGAAAGTGAGTACGAGAGAGTGAGTGGAGGAGTGTGAGTGTGTTAGAACGAGTGATTGGAGGTTATGAGAGGGAGTGGAGGTTAGTTGGGACAGATATCAATCGTGCAGCAGGTGCAGGTGCACCAGAGCCCAGAGTCAGTGAGTGTGTGTGTAGGTGGGTTAGTTAGTGAGAATGAAAACCAGTAAGTATGTATGTTTGTGTGTGAGTAGAAGTGAGTGAGAATGAGTAAGTCAACGAATGTCAGTAATAGTGAGTGAGGGGAAGAGAGTAAATGCGAGAGGGAGCGAGTATGAGTGAGGGAAATTTTGAAAAAAAATGGGGTGAACTCCTGGCTGGTATTATGCCACATGACTTTAAAATATCACCAGCCACCACTTCCAGCAGCAAAGCTTTGATTAGCGGTCTTTTGGACTAAATGTATGAAATATAGGTTCCTTGCTTTCAGAGTGGAGGCTGCTCAAGTATGAAATAGCATCCCATTGGAATTGGAATATGTATCCCACCATTTCATTTTCCGCCAAAAAAGCTTTTGAACTGGATCTTTACACTACAGTGTACTACTGAGATGAATCTGAAGTCCATGCTCAATATATTTTTTCTGTCAAATGCCAAGAGACTCCTAATGATTCAACGTTTGTGCTGAATAATTAACTAATAATATTAATAATAATCACTCATACAATTATTATTTTTAAGATAATATCAACAATATATATACTAGATATAAAAAAGTATGCCTCTGGGCCTGTATGATCACCCACTGTTTCATATGGTGATAGAAAACACAGAGCCCAAATAGAGACAAGCCTTTTGTTTTTTTTTGTGTGGTCAATGTATGCTGGTAGCATCATGGCCTGGAGATATTCTTGAAGACTTTACCAATTCTTGAAAAAGGCTCTTAAAGATCTACTCCCCATGAAGGGACACCAACTATTGCATGGTTGCCCAAAAGTGTAATTTTAATATGGCGGTCCAGAGCACCAATAGGCATATGTGGCTGTTCACATCAAGAGCCATTGGCTGGCTTCCCACCAGCCAGTGAAAAGTACCCTTCGCCCAGAAAAGGATACTGTTACCTAATGAGGCTCTATTCTTTTGTATGCGGTCCAAGGCACCCTGAAACACTAAGTGTGGGAATGCTATTCTTTGCGTAAATACATTTCAGCCCACAAGATTGACCAGATACATTTGCAAAAACTGATACAGCCTTCGTGTATATGATCTGGTTCTGAAACAAATAACAAGTTGGCATGAAAAAGAATGACAAATTGAAATGCAACTCTAGTTGTGTTGTAAAGTCATAGATTCCTTGCCTAGCAGATTACTTCATGGAACACCAACAATTTGTTAGAAAAATGAATTAATGTACCTTCAAACATTAGAGGATAGTAATGATTTTTTGGGGATCTAGTGAATATCTTTTTATAGATTCACATTCCTGCCAACAATTTGCTATTGTTGCAGCGGGTACTGGGCCTTTCTTTTAATTTAAATCTCTGGTTTCTCATTTCTATTTTCTCTTTGATGTGACATACGTAACTGGTAGTCACTTGATCCTCCGTTGAATCTTGCATTGTGCCACTGAGGGGTTGGATATAGGAGATCTAACATCTGGTGCATCCAATGAGGATCAGGAATTGGATAACCGAGTCACAAATTCGTAATTAAATTCACGTATATAACTCTCAACACCGAACTATATAAGTAAAGGATTATTACTGTGAGTCCGAATCTCCTGAACAAATCTAGCCAGACTAATACCATGCAGGCTAATAATTCTGTTAAGACAATACAAAATAAAAACATTAGTACCTAATGATCTGAAATTCCTCTATACTGATCTCTCCCTCTCATTAATAAATCTATTGGCATGCACAATCAAATTAAGGAGAGAAGTCATGATAAACAGAGTCTATAGTTTAGTTAAAGGAAAGCTCATCAAAGATAACAAAAGGGTAATAAAACATTAATAAACATTTAAGATCTAAAGAGTGCAGAACAGTCTAATTAGTTGGGTTGGCCATGAAATAGAAAGGGATTTGGAGAGTTCAGCAAGGACATAAACTATGACAGCTCATATGCTGTGTCCCATCATGAAACAGTCCAAGTATGCTGCACACAGCATATACGTCAGCTGGGAAAGAGCAAGTAAAGTCTGCAAAGTTTCCCAAAAAGCAATCACCAGGGTCTCTCACAGAGACAGCCAGCCTGAAGTAGTCCGTCCATCCATCAACACAAAGAATAACATATCAACCAGCTCCGGGGAGACACCTCCTTGATCACCTCATTGTGTCAGACCACTATGTCCATTGGTCAATTCGTATACGATGATTGTCACACAGAATAAAGGAAGACGCATAATATAGCAAGAGGTGGTATTGATCACTTTGTTTGTCAGATCATCCACTATACATAGACCTTCAAACAATGATCCTTTAGTAACAGCCACAAGTTAGTTCAAGAGGACAGTTTCCCATAGCAGATGTTTCCGAAGTATCAACTTATGTTGTAATAGTCCTTGTAAGCAAGTGAGAACTCTTCCAGTAAGGCACAGTTTCACGTCAAAGTGTAAGTCAAAGCCAAGTAGAGAAAATGCAGGCCTTGAATAAAGTTATTTTAAAGTATAAAGTAGTGGGAATATACATTTTATACATTTCGTAGGGGAAATTTATATTCCAAAAATCCTTTTGACTTATAGGCACTCAGAATATGTTATTTGTTGGATTGCAAAGATCACATGTAACTATGACACATTACTACATTTTCAAAATACTAAAATATAAAGTTATTTCAAATCACAAAATTACTAATATAGTTTCACAAGGTTTACATTTGTATGTATATGAAGTTTATCTGACGGTTTCAAGAAAATTACATTCAATATGACTGTGTAGGAATTTGCTTTTCAAATTTGGTGCACAATTTAACATGTGCAACTGATGAATGAAAACCTTCCAGTATCACTCGTAAAATTATCTAAATTGTGTTAGATTTCAGTAATTCTCTATACACTTTACTATTTCAATGAGGATGGTTAGGAATCTTATAACATATGAGTACCTCATTTTAACCTCTTAATACAATTGTAATTGAAGCTGGTTAATAAAGTATGAACCTTTATTATTCAAATCATATGATTATATATATTCTACAGTTATCTGCATGCTTTTATGTGTGGTTAATGTACATTTGTTCACAAGTTCCTCAAAATGTTTCAGTCGGTTTATGTGTCAAGCCAGGGTTTTGACAGCTTTTCAGCTGAATCACTATGCAGGACCGAACAAATTTAACCACCTCTATTCACCATTGTTGCAGACACACCTCTCTTACCTCCGATGAATTAAAATAAAAACATTAACCACTGTATGACAAGGCAGGTACCAAACAAAGACTAGAACAGGGGAAAGAGGTTGAAAGGAAAACACATTTTTGTATCTTACTGTCAAGCTGGAAGCATCCATTACAATGCAGCAACGCTGCAGCAACACCCACACTCTTCCAAGAGGCTGAATATATAGTTAAAGAGCCCTTTGAGAGTCCAGCAGGTACCAATTTACTACAAGGCATTTGCACATAAAAATTCTGATAGGAGATAAAAAAAACAATAAACTAAAGAGCTGTCTGTACCGCACTGTGTATTATGGCTATTCTTTACATTGATAAGCAGTTCAAAACAGCACATTCTAAAGCTGGCTGCCATTTATCAGTTGCTTTGACATGAAAGCAGTTATTAGAATAGAAAATGAGAAAGAAGGTCTCAGGGCCAACTGCATGACTCGAAAGCCTCAGACTCTCAGAAAATCAATGCGAGGAACAATCAAGTGCATTTGTTATGTCAGATGAAGAGTGGCTCTCGCATCAAATCAGAGCCTCTTCGCGAACCAGCTGCGCTGGCTGCAAAGCGCGCATCTCTGAGCCGGCAACATGCGCACCAGAAACCTCCACTGCGCCGCGCGCAGAGACGCGCGCCACTTTGATGTGCCTTGAAAAGCAAGCTTTTCTTTCTAACATGCTTTGTGGTTTTATGCCATGTTTTGTGGGGATTTGTGTCATAATCCCTCTTAATGTATCCCTGTGAACTACAAGAGTCAAAGAGGCCTTCTGTGCAGACAGAATGTGAATGTGGTGGGCATTGTGAATTGCACTGCGGACAGTGCAATAGCAATAGGGGGCAATAGGAGGTTAAAGGGGCAGGCACATTATGAATCAATGAATGTGGATGAATGAATGAATTTAGTTTTTTACTATATTATCATTTTATTATTGTTTTTATACTGACATGGTTTGATCACTATTAAAAAAAAAATGATACTTAGGGACTTCAATACTATCGCCTCATGGCACTGTTCATCAAAGTACGGCCCGGGGCCCACATGCGGCCCACCTGACCTTTACGTGTGGCCCCCTGGCCAACAGCAGCACTGGGCTGCTGTTTCCTCGACTCAGCAGTAACATTAAAAAGATGTTAAATAAACGGCTGAGCATTTATTTAAGGGTTAAGTGAAGCTAAAGAAAGGGAGTAACTAGGGTGTCCTGCACCTCTTAGCTGTAGAAACATCTTGCTGCAAAAGTGTAAACGTTTTATAAAGTCTCTTCAAAATTCAAAAAGTGTATTTCTTCAACATGCAGTACCATTTCTCCTTAGTACATCAGATTATATCAGTGTGCTGAGAAGTATTTTTTTGTTTAAAGTGATAGTTTTTAAACATGAATTTAAAAACATTAATTCTTCCTCCCACCATGACAACAATGCCAATATTAAACTAAGAGTTAGGTCAGTTGTTATGTGCATCCTCTTGGGTGGCCTGGGTTCCTATTCTACATCAACAACTCCTAATTCATTACATCACACACAGGAGAGGGTTTTGTAAAGAGCACACCATGAAGTCATATATTTTGAGATCTTCTTATATGTGATATGAAGAAAAAGGAGGGAAAGTGAAAACAACTGCCTAGGATCACACAGTTTGGCAAAATTGGGAAGCTGGGATTAATTCCTGGTTTTCTTGTTTCACATTGTGCAGTTCATCACTAGATATATGCTTTGCTTTCCCTAAACCCACTGTCTCACAGACACTGGCCCGCTAACCCTCCTGCCCCAACCACCACCCCGCTGGGATCAACGCGGCCCCTTGCAGATCACAGACCAAACATTTTGGCCCCCGGGGAAAATGTTTGCGAGTACCCATGCTCTATGGTTTCAATAAGTCATCTCTGGAGGATTCTTATCAGCATGCAAAATCTGCTAATGAAAACAAACCTTCTTTTGTGCTGGGAATATAGCATGGTCTTCATTTTGAAACACAATACTCCTCCTCAGTTGAGCAGCATTCTTTGTCTAGCCTTAGTTCTCCCACTGGATTTATGCATGGGAGGTAACTTCCTTCCAGCAGGTTTGGCACAGACAGTATTGTGAAGAACAGCATCCTCCTTCGCTCAGTCCTGCTAGTCGCTGATGTCATCAGGATTGGATTGCAATTTTGGATGAGTTTTGATTCAACATTTTCACTGTTTGGCACCTGGCCACCCACGTTTCCTGTCTGTTTCGTGCTAAATTTGCATATTTGCAGTTTGCTAATGGGTGACACTTCCTAGACTCATGAATGACACTTTGTATGACACTTTATTGCGAATTTAAGTCATTGACACAATCAGAGAAATGTCATGCACCAGTTGCAGGAATTTCTCCCAGACGCAAGACCACTGCCCCATAGCAAAGGACTTGTCTTAAAATCAGCAGCGATTGTCCTAGCAGCACAAATTAACTTTATTGTAGCCTCTCACATTATCAAAACTCTACCGGCAGTATTGTTTCGCTGAAGGTCGTTCGCCACCATCGCCTTTCTAACAAAACCATGGACACAATCGCTTTCCCATATTGTATAACTATGATGCCACTGCCTCTCTCGTCATAACTGAGGAGTACATCATACTTTGGAAACCTAAAAAATAAAAATAAAATTACCAATGCTATGGTATATACCTGCTCTGGGAGCTAACCATGTGAACATCAAACCACACCTCAAGGGACTGGATTAAGGAGAAAGACCAGGCCTCTTGAATGTGCCACAGAAATGCTTGACTAAGTTTATATACATAATCCATTTACTGGTGTTACAATTTCGTCCAGTTCAAGGGTCATTCGTGCATTCTGTTATTTGCAATCCTGCATCTAAGGAGGCAAAAGCAAAACTGCAGTGCCAGAATGCAAAGAAAAGAAAGCAAAAGCTCACGCCTGGTGAGATAATATGAGTTCTATGCAAAAGGAAGCTTTTAATGAAAGTGTTTACCCAAATCACTGATGCTTTTGTGTGAAGGAGAAAGAATTTGCTTCGTTCATTTCAACAGATTTTAGATTTTTATGCATGCATATAATATTAAAAGCTGATTGACAGTTCTATTATTTTAATGTATAGACCTGGCACCGTTTTTAATCCACAAGTATTTTGCTATTGCTTCTGCTTTCCTATTTACAATGTCTGTTTAAACAAGTCATAGTAGTGGGAAATGTAAACTCTAGTTTTCCGTGCAAATCCTTATGGTTGTCAAAAATTATATAGCAGGTTGACATGCCAAGCCTTCTGCTGTAGCTGACGTATTTCCTTTTATTGTATGATGTCCCAGTCATGATTAAAGTGCATATATATTTGAATGAACATGTTGGCAATGTTTAGCTGTGTCACGAGGCCCTATTTCATGTGTGACCCCTCTTTCCAGTTCTGTCATTTAAAACCACATCACGGTGAATTCTGGGAGTTGTAGTTTGGATTTTCTAATGGGTGAGTGAGTGCCCAATGTGCAAAGTGATGTAAAACTTAAAGGTGTTCTCATCACTGGCTGAAGGTCTTAAACATTCCAGAGCCAATTGACCACTATGATCGTCAAAGTCACTCACTCGATATGACGAAAGAGGTCAACTGAGCTCCCAATGCTGCCCTGGTAAACAGCTGCCAGCAGCCTCCATGTCAGTCTGCTACCTCAGCTCTCTGTTGACGGGCTTCCTGTTGGGAGATGATCATGCAGCCAGCTGCAATGCTGGGAGTGGCCACATCTGGGCTGCCAGGGAGCGAGGAGGAAGCGGGCGGGCGGCATGCCCAAGCCTGGAGAGAGGCAGTCTGTGGTTCTGCCTCTGTGCAAAATGTAAATGGACAGTCATGTAAGTCTGCCTGAGAGCACAGCAGTCGGTCACTCTCAGAATCTGACTCTCAGGGGCAGATGGTGCCAGTGTACATAAGCTTCCAAAAGTCTCACAGTCCAATCAGAGGATGCTCGCCACTGCTGCTGTAGTGCACAGTGTGGGAAAGGCTCTGCCGCTAGGGACCCTTTTCTTGCTACGTACAAAGCAAAATCAGAGGAGCAGCTCTGCTCCCGTGCACGGTGCACAGCAGGGGCGGATTGGCAAGGCGGGCATTCGGGCATGGGCCGAAAGGCCGGTGCCTCAGTGCCCTCTGTGGGCCGTTTTTTTCTCCCCTGTCCCAGTCCACAGAGAGTGGACTAGGAAAGGGGAGAAAAAAAACGGCCCACAGAGGGCACGGAGACAGACAGAGAAAATGAAAGCAGCCTCGCTGTGCGGCTGGACAGCGATTGTCACCTGTGGCCTCTCCTTCACCCCTGCCCTGCCAAGCAATCACGCTGAGGCTGGGGAGGGGTTATTGTTTGCAAGAATCGGCCTCCCTGGGGGCCAGGTGTTTCTCGGGCCTTTGAGCCATTTTCACCTCAGCCCAGAAACGGTGTTAGTCTTAACACCTCGCCCACAGCCCTTCACATTCAGGGCATAGTGGGCGAGGAAGAAGAATGGGTCTTGCTGTGGGGGCCAGGTGATGTTTGGAACATGCACCAGCTTCACCTCAGCCTCCCCCCTGGCTACCTTGGATGACCTAGAAAGCTGTGTTTTGTGCTCCCCTGCCAGGACATTTTCGCATTTTCCCCGAGGCCTGGAGGGCTGATTAATTTACTAATTGCAGGGGCCTTACCTCTGTTCATGTGCTCCTGAGCTGAAGGTCTGGGGAGAGCTAAGTAGGTTAGTAATAGCAGTGGCTTTGCTGCTTTTCAGATGCTCCTGTGCTATTTTTTTTAGTTGCTCAGCATGTAGGCCATGGTCACCTTGGCCCTATGTCCTGGCAAAGAACAGTATCCTCCCACTTTCATTCCTTGTCTGTGCAAATGGTGTTTCATGAAAGGGCACGCCCCTTGAATGTGGGCCACGCCCCTTGAATTTAGGCCACGCCCCTTGAATGTGGGCCACTTTTTTCGTCAGTGCCCGGGCCGAATTGTGATCCCAATCCGACCCTGGTGCACAGGTAACTCACAATGAAACAGAGTCCCAGAATCCAGTATCCAGGGTGGACGTTGATGAATTGCTCTAAAAGGAGTAGGTGGTGTTGTTTCACCAAATTCTACACATTTGCTGAATGTAGTAAGTGGGTGAATCCATTTTTCGAGGCACAGAAAGATTAAAATAAAACACTGTAACCTACTTACTGAGCCCAGCTGAAATGCATGATTCATTTCAACCTTACAGTAAAACTGAAAAAAATCTGATATGGGTTAGCCTAACTCTAGATGAGTGGCACTTGACAGGGCTCGGACACAAAATGTAATTACTATCAATAGGGAGTGCAGTATGCTTTATATGTATTTTATTACACTGATATTCGTATGGCAGCTCATACATTTTTTATTTAAATCCAGCCATAAGACAAATGAACATTAATGTGGCTAAAAGCATGAAGGTCTGCACAAATTATTTTTAATATACATTTTATAGCCTTTTATAGCCTTACCACCCTCCCGGTACCTGCAGTCAACCACCAAAAACCTTCTCACCACCTACACATATATATACAGCCACAGTTCAGAATCGTGTATATTTATCCTCGTTGTCATCACCCAGCTGTAAACTAAAGAATCGAACAAGACTTCTTGAACTTTTGGAGAGGTCTGAAGACCAACCTCTTCCACTTAGATCTGTATTGGATCTTTCAGTATCATCCCTTGCTCCTCAGTTTGTTCAGATGCTCAAGTCTGCATCCTCTATGAAGGCAATCCAAGGCCCAGGCTAGTTATTCTCCATCCTTTTCTTTTTTTTTTCCATCTCCTCCACAGTGGGTCTGAAGACCACCCTCTTTCACTTGGATCTCTATTGGATCTTTCAGTACAACCCCTTGCTAAGTAAATACAATCTTTGTATGCGAGATTGGGAACGTGCAATCAGTGTGAAGCAAAACTCTGTTAGGACATGCGTGTTTGTTGTTTGTATTTGTTGTAGGGAATAATATGGCTGCTGTACAAAGATCTGTTTAGATTTAAATGTAAATCACGTTGTGCACTCTGAATATAAACCCCAAAACATCGATGGGAAACTATATCAAGGACAAAATCGATTAAAAAAAGTGTTGACAGGTAACCAAGTTTAGGTTTAATACTTCTTACTCCACATATATGTACCTAAGCAGCATATATATCGTCATGGTTTGTAGATGTGGAGTTAGGAAAAGTAAATCCGTACTTTCTTTCTTACAAGCATTTACCTTTGGATATTTTTCCCCGCTTTGATATTCCATCCTTCATTCTCCTGTCAGGCGCACAACGCCCATTGGGCTCAAACAGGGCCGGACTGGGAACCAAAACCGGCCCTGGCAATGTGCTCGGCCGGCCCCCCTCCTCCCCCTGGGGGAGGGGGGGATGCCACCACGCTCTTTACTAGGGCCGCTTTTCCGCCGAATTTGTAACAGGGCCGATTTTGCAGCTTTGCTGCAAAAATGGCCCTGTCACAAAAACGGCCCCCAGGGGCACAAAAACGGCCCCCACCCTTGCGGCCGACCGGGGAATTGCCCGGTGCCCGCAACGGCCAGTCCGGGCTTGGGCTCAAAGGGCTTCAGCACCCGCCGTCGGGTGTGTCAGCCCGGGCTGAGACAGCTTCCGGGCACACATACAGCTGCATCGAGTACTTCACAGGTCTTTCAAAGACCATAACGAGGCTTTGTTGTGTTTTCACCCGCCCCTGCATCTCCACTGTGTATATTGTTGGAAGAATTAGCCCCTCCCGAAATTTTTAGTAGCCCCCCCCGAAATTTGGCTCTAGTTGCGCATCTGACTCTTGTAACATGATATTCTGGGGGTCGATATTCAGTAGTACGGTCATAAAATTACCGGACCCCCCCCCAACCCCCCCCCCGCTTTGGTTCATAAGCTAAGTCATTAACCCTGCATATGGACAAAATGATTGCATCAGCTCTGTTCACAGCTCCTAATGTTAGACCAGCATTGCTGTAGCACTTGCAGCATCAATCTGCTGACTTCCACAACACATTTTCCCTCAATCTATGTAGTTGCTAGACATTAAAGCATTAATATTAGGTGTTGTTACCTTACACATTCCTGTATTCTGTTCCTTTTCAGAAAATTGCTTGTATTAAAAGTGCTGATTACATATGGGGTGTTGTTTGTCTTTGTCTGATTTTCATGTGTTCAGAAAAATCTCAGGCCTATACCTGGAAATATATAAGAGTTGTAGATTACCAAGTGTCAATGTGTAATTCTGAGAGCAATGAGTTTTTGACCATTATTTTTGTTTATTTCGCCACATATTTTTCCCCATTGAAGAGCCCTTTCCCTGCCATCGCCATTAAACCTGGGAGGAGGGGGGAGGGTTTCCTGTCCATTACCCGATCCTGAAAAAAACACTCCCAGATAAACACATTTGTGTACGTTTTCATCAACTTGCAAATTTGTAGGTGTTCACCTCACAAAAAGTTTGGTTTGTGTACTTGCATTAATATTAGGTACATTGGGGCATATTTATAACATTTGTGGCACAGGGCAGCGCAGCAAGTCACCTTACTTTGCTGTTCTGTGTCACGGGGAAAGAGCAGGAATGCGCCCATATTTATCCAATAGAGCGCATTTCTGTCCTTTTACCTTGCACTGGCTCCATTTTGGCTGCCTAGTGCCAACACAGGCACCCTTGCACTAAGGTGCAAGGGTGCCTGTGATGTAGGCAGGATTGTTTATGTGCATGAAGGGGCCCCTTCCTGCATAAAAAGAATCCTGAGAGGCTTTTTCCTCTTTCTATGTGTGCTGCAGAATGCAGCACATGTAGAAAGACGAAAAAATTAGGATGACATAAAGACAGATCTCCTCGTTACACCTCTCCTGGGAAGGCAAATGATTTTGATGCATTCCCAGGTTTACAAGTCCTTGTAAATCTGGGAATGCATCAAAATCCATGGGAGTTACTTGGGAACGCCCACAGTAATGCCCATGGAATGTCAAGCCACTGCAGAGTAGCTCAATGCAGTGATTTGCGCTGCGTTGCGCTACTCCAGATTTATGAGGCCACTCAGAGCCACGCAAAGTGGCTTTGAGTGGCTTCCTAAATCTGATTTAGAGGTTTGCATAGCACATGTAGCACATTGCATAGTGCAAACATGATACAAGCCTCCCATAAACATGCTCCTTAGAGTATATGTAATTATAAATTATTGTATATTGGTTGCTGGCTGGAGCAGATGCTCTGTACATTAAAGGGAAGCGGACTCATAAATCCACTAGGAGAATACATTCTATTTTTGACATACAGATTGACTTCTGTCAGAAACACCACGCTCAATGAGTGGATAGACTGTCTGGGATTCCGGGTCAAAAGTATTTCGAAAACGGAACTTTCCAAGATGCCGCGTGGCTTAACCCCTCCCATGCTGATGACGAGCTCAGCTCGTCATCAGCCACGGTGCTCGTGTGCTGATGACGAGCTGAGCTCGTCATGGCCGTTAGAACGCTCACACGCGGGGATAATTCCCCTGCTGTGCTGAGCGTTCTAAGGAACAGGAGTGGCCTTGACGAGCTCAGGTTGTCATCAGCACACGAGCACCGTGGCTGATGACGAGCTGAGCTCGTCATCAGCACAGGGGGCGCTGTGCGTGCCGCCCCCAGCACAGCGGGGGAATTACCCCGCAGAGAAGGGGTTAAGACTTGGCGTCAAGTAGTGCACTGTGGGATATCATTATATAGACATGGGGAAGCGAGTACGTAATACTGGGGGTAGGAGGAGTGTTCCACTTTTGGTTGGACTCCTGGTACTCAAAAAAGTTCTTGCTCCTGTATCCTAAGAGCACTGCACTCCGAAATAGCCCAATGGCGAGGTTTAGCTCTATATCAGAATCCAGAATACATAAATAAACAAACAAACAAATAATGACATATTTGGATATACTTCATAAATATTGTAATGAATGTATTTTACAAGGCAGTTGGACAGACTGTGTTTGTTTTCCTGGAAAGCACCAGTTTATGAATTCTGACAACTGAACTATTATTGCATGCAGCATCCCACCCTATTGATCCAAGGCATGAACAAGGATATTATTGCTATTAGAATCCTATTGGCCTGTCCATGCTTCTGTCCTACACTGGAGAGGCTCCCATGGTCCAATAAGTGTGACTACGAGTGGCATATGTCTGGTTTTTCGGAATGTAATCCAAACGTCTGCAGCTTCCTTGCTCTCGAACTTTCCAATCTTCCACCATTACCATAAGACTAACCACTCTGAACCCTGGTTCAGCGAGGATCTAAGACGAAAAAACAGGAATGTAGGAGATCAGAACATGAATGGAGACTCGACCACAAACCAGAAGACAAAGGGGTATATAAAGCTAACTAACAGACTTATAAAAGAATGATTTTAATGGAGAAAAATAATTACTGTGTGACAAAAACTAGAATGGGCTATGAATTCCTCTAAGGAACTATCTGCAACAGTTAATAAATTATCAAAGCTACCAGACACTAAGAACCCCAATATTAATTGACAATTTTGTAACAAATTAGCATCTCATTTTGAAGACAAAGTCAAACTGGTTTATGATTCCTTTTTAGACATTAATCCAACTGTTGATCTAAATAACAGGCCGCTGAACAGCACCCACAGCGCCAGTACTCTATCCCATTTTGGACATCTGAAGGTGGATCAGACCCAAAGGATACTGATGCAGATTAAATCAGACTCTCCTGAGGACCCATGTCCAGCCAGAATAATTAATCTAGCCCCAGAAGTTATAGCCACATACCTCACGGCCCTGTTCAACAATGTATTCGTTGCCGGAGATTTTCCTATGGACTGGAAGAAAGGGTCCATACTTCCACAGTTAAAAAAAAACAATTTGGATGCCGCTGACCCTAATAATTATCGCCCAATAAAACGACTACCATGCTTCACCAAATAGGTTGAAAAAATCGTCAATCAAGAAATACCTACTTTTTTAGACAATGTAAATAGTCTTGATCCTACACAGTTTGGATTTCGTAGTCACCATAGTACCGAGCTGGCGTTGGTCACAGCTATGGAAGAAATTAGGCAGACGATAGATGGCGGTGGAAATGTGGCTCTGATCCTTTTAGATCTTTCAGCCACATTTGATATGGTTAATCACTCTGTTCTAATCAATTTCCTGGAATCAATTGGGATCAAGGATAACGCACTTCAGTTTATCACCTCCCTTTTACCTGACCGTATCCGGACAGTCTCTCTCGGTGAGTTTAACTCACAAGCCTTCACTCAGCCTTGTGGGGTCCCTCAGGGCTTATCCCTCAGCCCCACTCTATTTAATCTTTATGTTACCCCACTTGCGGTCTGACAAGATCATTTGGTTTTTTTTTGGTTTCATACGCGGATGACACGCAGATTGTTGTGTCAATCACCGACAATCCCGAAGCCATAATAGCCCAGTTTCATGACTATATGTCTCACATTGGGAAGTGGATGAGCAGTAACTGCCTACAATTAAACTCCTCGAAGACTGAGCTCCTGTTGTTCGGCAATAATCCTTCTTTTTGGTCGTCAACTGGAGGCCCCAGAAATTGTGGAACCTACCTATCCAGAGTGACAGAGCAAAAAACCTTGGAGTAATCATTGACAGCAAACTATCCTTTGAATGACAAATAAATCATATCACCTCAGCATGTTTCTTTATTTTAAAAACCCTATGGAAAGTGTTACCTTTCATTCCATCAATTCTGCAGAAGACGGTAGTTACGGCTCTCATTTCATCTAAAGTAGACTACTGTAATGCGCTTTTCAACAATATTTGAAAACAATTTTTACATAAGCTAGAAACACTGCAGAATGCCAAAGCATGGTTATTGCTAGGCAATCCAAAACATAAATCCACATCCCAAGCATTGTTCCAATTACACTGGCTTCCTATATGTAAACAAATTCAGTTTAAGGCTCTCTGCATTGCCTTCAGAGCACAACCAGGAACTGTTACAGCGTTTTCAGCGCTACACCCTGGCTCGCTCCCTGCGTTCATCCACCAGTGGAAATCTTATAATTCCTAGATTTAAGAAAAGCAACTGGGGAGGGAGAGGATTCATTCTATGTACACCGAGGCTGTGGAACTTGCTTCCAATAGAACTAAAATCTAAGACAAACCTATAGGAATTCAGGAAGAACCTGAAGACTTGGCTTCTCAATAAATAACATGCCATTTTCCAGAGCCTTCATGCTGTCCATTCCGCTCAGCACCTAGATACCCCCTGGTGATTGTTGCGCTTTAGAAATTCTATTTCATTCATTCATTCATTCATATAGCTCTCACCCTCCTCATACATACCCCTTCCTGATTCTCTTCCTTTGCACCTGACTCCTCTCTTACTTTGCTGAATGCATAGGATGCGTTCCCATCTGCGTGCTCCCATCGCGGCTAGTACGTGCTCTAATGTTTGCTTCCCTTATTACTGTGCACGTTCTGGGAGCCCGTCCTGGCTTCCTCTTTATGCCTTTCTCTTCATACTTGTATTCCAATTGAATCGGTGCACGTAAACTATTCTAAAGTAATATTTTCAAGACATCTCTTGGAATTAGTTTGACTTTACTCTCTGAAATATGTACAAAGTGTCATAGTAAATTACTGTTTCAATGTAGGCACCCCATTTAGATAGTACTGTGTATATACCGTTAAATGAAAACTTTTGGGATACTGTGGTTTATCTTTTTAAAGTCATGAAATTACACGGTTTCCACTCATACTAAATCCTTAAAGTATTTGGTACCCTGTTTTAACTAAAGTATTTGCTGTATGTGGTAACCCTTTAAAAAGACAGTTTTGGAGAAGTGTTTCTTCAATTGTGGCTCCTCCTAAATGGCGGAGGAGCATTGCCCCGCCTGCTGCGAGCACAGCAGGTAAACAGTAATAAATAAAATGGCATAATAATGCCCTTTTATTTTGCCACCAGCTTGCGCTGTGCGCAGCACAAGCATGAGGCAAGGGGGCAGGGCTGCATCATGCTATTGCAGGATTTCTGCTGCCCCTTACAATGCGCACAACGGGTGGCTGGCTGGATACCTACGGCCAGCCCAACATGCGCACTGTACACCCAGCAAATCCCTGGCTGTCAAACAGCCAGGGGATTGCTGGTACAGACACCCAGCCTTAAAATGAGTGCTGGGTTAGCCTGCTCCCACCAATCCTGCTGGAGCTGCTGAGAGCAGTTCCAGGATTGGTCAGGAGTCACGTTCCACTGGGCAGGAAGGGAAATCCTTACCTTTCCTGCTCGTGGACGTCACACCACGATCACCAGGGGTGCTGCACCAGGCTCAACATCTTGGAGGTGAGTTGGGCATATGGCGTCCCCCCATATTTTTTTGTATTGCCAGCCGCCGCTGTGTTTCTTGCTAGAAGGGGAGTGTTACTATATGTAATGTATGCAGTGCCAAGCATTAGAGATTCATAGCTTACCCATCACAATAAAGATTTTTGATTTGATAATTCTTCTCTTTAAACTAATTAGAGAAAAGTTGAATTCCACTCCTCCTGATTGATCTATTCTAAAATGTCTTTCTTTTTTCCTTTCGTTATTTCAGGTTTCGTGTGCGAACTTGAAGAACAGCGGAAAGTCTGACCTTTTCAAAACAGGAAGCTCCAAAACCACGCTAAAGCACATATGGACAGAAAGCAGCAAAGACTTGTCCATCAGCCGCCTCCTGTCACAGACTTTTCATGGTAAAGAAAATGAAACGGCTTTGGATCTGCGATACGACGCCCCGGAAACTTACACAGAGCAAGAGCTCTGGGATTGGCTGAGGAACTCGACAGACCTGCAGGAGCCGCGGCCGCGCGCCAAGAGACGGCCCATCGTCAAGACGGGGAAATTCAAGAAAATGTTTGGATGGGGCGATTTTCATTCCAACATCAAAACAGTCAAGCTCAATCTCCTAATAACTGGGAAAATTGTTGATCATGGCAACGGGACATTTAGCGTTTACTTCAGGCATAATTCCACAGGCCAGGGGAACGTCTCCGTCAGCCTGGTGCCCCCAACTAAGATAGTGGAGTTTGACTTGGCACAACAAACAGTGATTGATGCCAAAGATTCCAAGTCATTTAACTGTCGCATCGAATATGAAAAAGTCGACAAAGCTACGAAGAATACGCTTTGCAACTACGACCCTTCAAAAACGTGCTACCAGGAGCAGACCCAAAGCCACGTGTCATGGCTCTGTTCCAAGCCCTTCAAAGTGATCTGCATCTACATTTCATTTTATAGTACAGATTATAAACTAGTACAGAAGGTGTGTCCTGATTACAACTATCACAGCGACACGCCTTACTTCCCTTCTGGTTGACAATAAACTGTGCGAAAGACTAGAGTCCAAGGAGTATCAGAGGTGCAGTGACAGGGCTGGCACCTCCATGAAGAAAGCCACGTCTTCTGCCTGGAATGTGTCTGCATCTTTGCTTGTGCCCACTAAACGAAAAGACAGTTATTTTACAGTGAAAAAACATCTGTATCAGTTTCTTCCTAGTTAACACCATTTACTGGTATGTCCAATGTGTTAGTTACTGTCCTTTATGACCAAACAGAGAGAATCACTCTCAGATTTGATGTATTGAGAATGATGGTGGAAGGGTGTCATTTTCTGATGGATTATGTTTCAGGATCACCTAGAAGCAAGGATTGCCACTATGGAAAAGTACTACAAGACCTGCTTGCATTGCCAATGGTTATTCACCCTGTTCCTTCAGTACAATTGGCCTGGATTACAACTTTTCAAGAGTTAAGGATTGATGATTAAGAATATAAACTGAGATACAGTACAAGGACACTGTTTGCGAGCATCCCTTATGATATAAAAACAGGAAAGCAAAATAAAAAAGGACTTTCTGCTAGCACATGTAGGCACTCTCAAGGTGGCTAGGGTGGCACTTTATCGATGGAGTTTGTCACTGATAAAGATGAGTAAACATTTGGAATTTACACACAGGCACACCCTGGTTTTTCTTTGACCTTGTTGCCCTTTGCCCTCTGAGGGCATCAGGGTGACCCAAGCTGCCGAATACTGCCAAGCTATGTTAGAAGGGAAATGCCTGTTAGAGACCCTGTAAGTTATAAGTGGCTGACTTATCTTTATGACAGTGTAATGTAACAAATTCAATATACTAGTCTTCATTTGTATGAATGGTTTGTATTGTATATAGTTTAAACAGTGTCACTTGAGCCGCTTATTAATATTAACTTGTAATTGTCTCGCTGCTTGTTATTGGTTAAAAATACAAACAAGAAAATGAGGAGTCCATTATATCAATGTACCTGTAAACACCATTGAGAAGGACAGAACATGTACAAAACATTTATTCAGCTAAAGTATTGTTGAAACCTATACATATAAGAACATTACAGTCTGTATTTAGATATTTTATTCCTGGAAAAGGTGAAATGTACATAGAAATAAAATACTTAAAGTTGAGTTTCAATATTTGTAGACATTGTTCTCGGAGGGTCTGGTTGGATGCACACTGTATGCTACTCTACAAAGGTGATGTATGGCAGTGGATTATTCATTTAAGACACATTCAAAGCTGCTCATCATGGAACCTGCTAATAAACAGAATCAGTGTATATTGTGTCATGCCCTGGACAGTGGGCACTAGGACCCCGATGTAGGAGTGTGGGAGGGGGCCGACACTAGACACCACTTCCGGTCAAGGGGGACGGAGTTAGGGACACTCAACGACGGACAGGGCAAGGGCAGGACGCCAAACAACGGCTGCTGTAAAGAAACAAAGAAAGGTACCTGATATCGATCGTGGTCTCCATTTAGATCAGTTTCTGAATCGGATAAATCACTGCTGTGATGTAGCAATAGCTGATAACAAAACTTGTTACTCACTATTGTTACGAAATAAAGGCTTTCCAGGCTAGAATAACAGGGCTCTCTGAAGGTTTTCACCTCAATGTCTATTTCATGCCACTCAGAAACCCCCGGATAAGATCATCCTCGTAATTCACTGTTACCCACCTATAATTCTATATATCATAATCTACCACCTCATTGGTGTAACAGAAAAGGAGCACCCTTGGAGAATATGATGAGGAGTCCTTAAGTAGCCCATATTTCACAGATATTCAATCACATTGGGCTGAATGAGGGCACTGCATGGTTGGGGGGGTGCCTGTTGGATTGTCCCCCCACCTCCTAATCCCGACTGCATCAAGGTTGCTGCAGGGGCATGCATTATGCCCGTTAGCACCATAAACAACCTGTTGGCATTTAAATATTGAGTTATAGTAAATGGACGTGAACACATCACTTTTTGCCCATGCTTTCATCAATACTTGGCACATTGCTTGCAAGAAAGACAAACATCACCGCTACTGCACGTCTACTTTTACTCTACTGCGTCTGACACTTGCTCACTTTCATATAGCAAGCTTAGGCTTCCTCTTTCAAGTACAAAAGGATCCTCACATGCAGAATGTGTATGAAGTGGTTTTACTGGACAAGGCTCATAGGTGCAGGATGCAGATTCTATGAAAACAAATAAAGATTGGCACAAACAGCCCTCACAAATTCTTATCTATTTACTGCAGGTTGGATCAAATACTTAGTGGTGTTTATGACTTCTTTCAAACTGATAATTTTGAAGTAAGAAGATTTATGATGCCAATCACTTTATAGCATGAAGTTTGTATATGAACTGCGACCACCACTTGGAGTTTCTTAATTTACGATTGAATTCAAAGGAGTTTCGTTTCATGCAAAGTTTTGCTGGCATCCAGTGTTTAACCCCTTCGCTGCGGGGGTTATTCCCCCACTGTGCTGAGGGGGAGGGGGGCGCGCACAGCGCCCGCATGCTCATGACGAGCTCATGAGCTCTGGTGCTCCGGTGCTCATGACGAGCTGAGCTCGTCACAGGTGCATTGGCTCCCGTGGAACGCTCAGCACAGCGGGGGAATTCTCCCCGCACCTGAGCGTTCCATGGCTCATGACGGGCTGAGCTCGCCATGAGCACCGTAGCGCCGTGGCTTCTTAACACAACCGCAGAGCTCAGCAGCCGAACAGAAACTGCATTTCTCTCCAGTGTAGTTTTTTCTGTTCCAAAAGTTTAGATTTTTTAACGCACAGTGCAAAAAAGAAAGAGCTCTCCAAGTACATTACAGTAAAATGGGTTGTTGTTCGCAGTTCATACACGTACATATGATGGTGACCACCTTGTAGTAAATGAGCAACATAAAGGGTGAAATCTTATCAAGCAGCCTCTTAGTATTCTGCAAAATCAACCCATATGATTCAGGTAATATGCATCCATTCAAATCCTGTAATAGTCAATATTCAGGTGAGAGTTTTAACCCCACAAATTGTACTTGGAGAGAAGGGAAATAAAAATTAAACTCAAGGGAGGGAAGATATAAAGACAGAGTAAGATAACATAAGAAATAGTTGGAAAAGGAAATCTGAGAGGAGGGACTGGAAATGAGAAAGAGAGCCAAGTAATAGGTCGCTATGGTCACAAAACAGGACATCGTCTAGCAAGGATAACTGGCACTTGGCGTAAAGGGAGGCCAAAGGACTTCTACTATATTTTATTAAAAATGGAATCTAAGGAGGTTCCCCATATGCGTTTGGAAGGGGCATGGTTGCTACTGTGGTGAGATTGAACAATGTGCGGGCTTTTTTTTTTAAGTTTAAAGTTTATTAAAAGAAAAAATAGAGAATACACATGAAGAATAGTAGTAGACATGAACTAGCAACAATACATACTGATTACTACTAAAGGGGGAGGGATGAGAGAGGGAAAAAAGGGGGGAATGGAATATCTTAATAAAACAGTACAAACAAGAAATTCACTTGAAACACAAACCTTAATACATCAAAAAGGAACAATAGTAAGTAAGCTGTAAAGCATCAATTCCAAAATTGCAATAATTAAAAAGATAAAAGGAGTAATAAATAAGGAATAAATCTAGAAGTGTAAAGACAACAAAAACTTCATGAAGGTTTTCGAACTTCATCTGAGGTATTAGGTAAAATGGCCGAAGATGAAGCAATAGTTGTTAGGTATAAGGATAAGGGGAGCCATAAAAGATCTCTTTTAATGGATAAAGATACAGGAGTAACATTATGTGTGTCCAATCTATGATGGAAACAAACAGCATTCCACCAAGCTTTGAAAGTAACTTTGTCAGCTTGTTTCCAATTTGAGGTTATTAAATGAAGGGCAATTGCAAGCAACAGGTCAATTATTAAGGGTTCGGAGTTGAGTGTGGCCAGGGAAGTGATAGGGAACCCAAAAAGATGTTGGAAATGGAAAAAGGAATTTGGGTGTTGAAAATGGTATTGATTTGGGACCAAACTAATAGCCAAAAACGAGAAAGAGAGGGGCAGTCAAAAAGCATATGTTTTAGATCAGCTGAAGGATCTTTACAGGTCCAGCAGGTGGAGGAAAAGTCAGTGGAAAAGGAGGCTAATTTCATTGGGGTGAAAAGGAGGCGTTTGTAAATAAAATAAAGAGTCTGAGAAGTATTAGCGGCTCTTGACGTTTTATGAATTTTTAACCACAATTTGTCCCAAAAAGGAATAGGCCAACATTCAGTGAGATCTTTTTCCCAGGCCAATTCAGATTTCACCTTGACCCTGTCAGAGGAGAAAAATGAAGATCTATAAAGAGAAGAAGCCGATGTAGTGATAGATAATAGAGGGAAAAGAGTAGAACATCTGGTAGGAATATTGGGTTCAGGTGGTAAAGAAAGAAGATATTGAGAGAGAGGAGGAAGGAGTAAGTCATATTGAGATTTACAGGAAGAAGGTAAAGAGAATTGTAATTGAAGATCTGAGAAGGATAAAGGTGTATTATGAGAAACTAGTTGTGAAATCCAGATTAAACCCTTGAGTCTCCAAGTTTTCCAATAGACAGTCCGACCTTTGATGCCTAATAATTGATTATGCCAAATAGGTTGTTGATCTAACGAGATAAAAGAAGGATAAGAGGATGGAAGAAGAGGAATCAATAATGTACGTGTATGAGAGATCACTAAAGGATGTAAGGAAGAGATATTATTAGTAAAAGCGAGAACTTCATTAAAATGAAAAGGAGCTATAAAGTGTTTTTCAATAGTCAACCAAAGAGGAGGGTAAGCACAGTGATCCGGAGAAAGCCATCTAGAGGACTGTCTTAGAGAAAAAGCATAATGATATGATTTGAAGTCAGGAAATTTGAGGCCACCAGAAGTTTTTTCTGCTTTAAGGGCATTAAGAGCAATTCGAGGAGATTTATTCTTCCAAAGAAATTTGTTTAATATTGAATCAATTTTTTTGAAATAAAAACCAGGAATGTGCATAGACAGGAGATAAAAAATTAGTGGGGAGAGCATCATTTTAATAGAATCCAGTCGACCCCACCAGGAGGCAAAAAGGGGATGGCAGCGATCAATAGATGCAGAGAGAGTCTTGAAAAGAACATCGAAGTTTTCTTTTAAGGTTTCTGGAATAGTGGGAGAAAACCATAATCCTAAATATTTAATCTTAGAGGATTTCCAAGAGAAACCAGTAGAGATAAAATCTTGTTTCAAACAAACAACATTTAAAGGGAGAATTTCACATTTATCCGAATTAAGACGATATCCAGACAATTGAGAGAAGGTATCAACTTGAGAAAGAAAAGCTGGAAGAGAGACAGAGGGATTAGAGCAATATAGAAGGATGTCGTCCACGTAAACAGACATTTTAACATGTGTAGTGTCCAATTTAAAACCAGTAATCCTGTTGTCCAATTTAATTTTGTTAAAAAAGGTTCTGAAGCAACAATAAATAAAAGAGGGGATAAGGGACAACCTTGACGGACTCCTCTGAAAAGGGGAAAATAATCAGCTGTTTTTCCATTAACAAAAATAGAGGCTTTGGGACCAGAATACAATAGTGAAATAAGAGAGATTAATTTAGCAGGGAGCCCAATCCATTTACGAGCCTGAAACATAAAATCCCATCCAATCCTGTCAAAAGCCTTCTCAGCATCCAATGCTATCGCAGCAATGGGATAGTCGAGAGAAGAAACTTTACTTAAGATATTAAAGAAAACTCTGGAATTTTCTGAAGATAAGCGACCTTTGATAAAAACCCGACTGTTCCGGACCAATAATATTGGGTCAAATAGGGTCGATACGAAGAGCAAGGATCTTTGCAAGAATCTTATAGTCAAGATTAACCAAGGAAATAGGACGGTAATTTCTACAAAAAGAAGGATCTTAATTCTTTTTAGGAATTAAACAAATTAAGGCATCTTGAAAAGATCCTGAGGAGGACCCTTCTGTAGTAAAACATGTATAAAGTAGTAAGAGATGGGAAAGAAGTAGAGAGTCGAAGTGAGAATCAAATTCAACGGTAAAACCATCCGGACCTGGTGCTTTGCCTCTTTTTTAGAACCGACACTGCATGCATAATTTCGGACAAAGTGATATCGGATTCTAGTGGGGCAAAATCAGTGTCATGAGTAGGAGGAGAAGGTATCGATTGAAAGAAAGAGGAAAGTTCAACAGAGGATGGTTGTTGCTCCGGCGTGTACACATTTTTATAGAAAGAAACAAATTCATTTAAAATATCATTATCCTTAAAAAACGAATCTCCAGCATTATTGCGAATAGAGTTAATTTTAGTTCGTTCTTAACGAATTTTTAAATAGTTGGCAAGAAGTTTGCCCATCTTATTCTGACCACCGTAATACCGGGCACTGCTTTTTAAAAGGTAAGAGGATGCAGCTTCTGTACAGGATTTATTAAATGACATTTTTGCCTCAATAAGGTTTTTTAAAGAAGTTTCAGAAGATGAGCCATAATAATCATATTCAAGTTTTTAAATTTTTGCCAATAACTGAGCATTTTTGGCTTCAAAAAACGTCTTCTTTCGTGAAACAAAATTGATGATGAAACCCCTAGCTGCTGCCTTAAAAGAGTCCCAAACCATTACTGGAGAGGAGTCTGGAACGGAGTTAATAGAAAAGAATTCAGAAGCAAAAGAGGTGAATTGGCATTTGAAATTGGGCTCTGATAGTAAAGCATTATTAAAACGCCCTCTACCAGCATTGGGAGAGAATGGTAGCAAATCAAAATCGACAAAAACTGGAGCATGATCTGATATGAGGATGGAACCAGTCTCAGCATGTAAGACACGTTGAGATAAAGGTTTACTGAGAAAAAGATAATCTATTCTGGATTGAGATTTATGGGGGGCAGAATAAAAGGTATATTCATGTAAATCTGGGTTGCAAAGCCTCCAAATGTCAATTCAAGCTTTGCGTCTTATGGCAGAGGTGAATTGAGAGTGCATTTTGGTGTTGGAGAATTTCACAGAGGATCGTCTATCTAAAATAGGGTCTAGTATCTGATTACAATCACCTCCAAAAATAATATAATCTTCATCAAAGATAAGAAAACTAGCTCCTGTTCTTGCTAAGAGGTATTTCGGTTGGTGCGTGACGTCGCCATAGAGAACTTGGAAAAGCAGAAGGAAATGAAGCAAATCGGTAAACTGAAGAGGGCAGCTCGACAAGGTTCAACAATATGTTATTAAGACGTTGAAAAAGTTCTAACCAGCAAAAAAACATGCAAAGATTAGAATAAAAACAATACGTCACTTGTGCGTGGACGATTCCAGAAGGATAATATGTCAATTAAACACTATATAATATTGAAAGGCTACAAAAAATGAAGAAAAGCCTCCCTCCTCAAAATTGTGACAGCAAATATTCTGCCCACATTGCGAACAATATATGGAAAACATATGCTATTTCATAATATAGCAGGCACAGGAAGTAGCGTGAACATAGAGGGCAGCAAAATATTACAAGTGACCTTTCCTCATAATTTAGCTGTCAGAGCATAGCGATGTTGAAAATGAGGAAAAGTGACACAATGTTACATAGCTGAGGAGATTCAAACAAGGCAGTTGCCTCAGGAATTTAATACGAGTGTTTTTTCAACCAGTAACGCCACAAAAAACTCTGTATTCAGTTCGCCAAGTCAGTTTAAATAGGTTGTGATGAAATGCACCCGCAATTTAAAAGCATTGTGAAGAGAGGAGTAAGGCACATAAAATAACTGCAGAAGGTTGCCAGGCTTCAGCCGCTCCAAAATGGCGGACTCGCCTCAAACGCGATCTGCCGAAATGAAGAATAAAGCGGCACAACGTGCGTGGCTCACCCGGTGGCTCCAGAGAGGGATTTCCAGAAGCCACCGATGTTCCGCCACTAAAATCCGTGAAAATGGGGATCGGACACTCTCCTAAGAGACCCGAGCGCCTCCCGTCACATCACGGTCCGACGGAGCTCACTGGATCTGCCGCCATCTTCCTTTGGCGCCGAAGACGCGCCCCCAATGTGCGGGCTTCTAAGATAAGTAACCCAGGCCCACCAAGTGTGAAAAGAAACATATTTAAAGTCTTTCCAATCAAGTAGAGTAACTTTAAGAGCAAAGGTAGTCAGAACAAAATTTGATTATTGTCTTTAAGTGAGAGTGGCATCCCAGCTGCATGCAGTCCAAGAGCAATAGTTTGAAAGTCTAATAAGATAGTTGTGTTAGATACTCTACGTAACTAGGTCACTATATCTTTCCAATATGTGGTGAGGAAGGGACATGAAAAGAACACGTGTTCTAGGTTGCCTCTAGTTGCTCCACAGGACACCAAGGTATTAGTATCCGTCCGCATCAGTTTGTAGAGTTTCTGAGGGGTCCAGTAGATCGAATGCACGACAAAGTTCTTTGTCTGTAGCAACGAGGGGATAAGTTTACCATGGAGCAGTAGGGACCTGAGATTACCTAATTGTTATCAGACTGGGGAGTTATGCCCTTAAGACTGAAGTACATGGCTCTTTTATTGCACAGGTTGAAACTGAATTGGACAAAATTCTCACATAGTAATTTATAAAGCTTGGATGCTATATGTCCACATGATTGGACACACTTGAGGGCAGAAAAAACAAGAGTAGTAGCTAGACGGCCTAAGGTAGAGATTCTAGCCTAGAGCTTCAAGAAGTCATGGAAATTCAGGTTGGGTAGTGAGTACTTTCCCTTCAAATAAGTAAATGACAGGGGCTCCTTATCCATGCATAGATCCATTTCTGGCCAATTCCATTCCCAGCGCCGAATGGCTAGACATCTATAGCCTCTTATTATTCCATAAAGACATGGAGATGGATATATTAATGTTGGAGACTAAAAGTTTATCTAGTAGTAATAGGGATTTAATTGTGTCCTTTAAAATGACATGGGAGAGGGCAAAACAGTTGTGGGACATAGCTAAATTCACCATTAAAAGGAATAGGTGGCTAATGTGTTTTTCAATACTAAGCCTAGGCAGGACATCAACGGGATTCAGATCCAACCGGTGTATAACATGAGCCACTAGGAATGTTGTTTGATGGTTTAACCAGTCTGAGACATTACAACCACCTGTACTTACGAGAGACCTAAGTTATGTTAAACTCATTCTGGTCCTTTCATTATTCCAAAGGATCTCAGAGCAAAGTTTGCCTGTCGCTAAAAAGAACGAAGTGGATAGGCAGATTGAGGACGTACTGGATAGGAAGTTAACGAAGGGCGTCACCATAATTTTCAGGGTTTCCAACCTACCCCACTATAATATAAATTTGGGGTACCAAACGGACAAAAGATCTTTAAACTCATTGATGGTCTTGCTCTTATTCTGGGATGTGGATTCGGCCAAGTTGTTACAAAACCAAATACTGAAAGATTTAAATAATTTAGGTCGCTTCTGGAATTGAGTGTTACTCAGGCAGGTGGGACATTGAGAGGCATAACCTCCGTTTTGTCCCTATTCAAGGAGTGTCTTGGAAAATAGGAGAACTCATTAATTATATCCAGTATTATAGATATAGCTATTTCTGGTTTTTCTGAGAAAATTAAAATGACATCCATATAAGCAGCTGTTTTATAAACCATGTCATCAAACTTTATCGCCTCAATGTCTGTAGATATAGGCAACATTAATATCAAAGGATCAATGGCCAGTAAAAAGAGCAGTGGTGAGAGTGGGCCACCTTGATCGGTGCCCTGTAGAAGAGGAACCAAGGAGGACAGTTTGCCATTGACTTTGATTCTTGCAGTAGGCCTACAGAGCCATAACCATTTTGATATAGTCATTCCCTAGGCTGGACCTAGTGAGACTAGCCTCAAGGAAGGGCCAGGACAACTTATCAAAGGCCTTCTCAATGTCTAGAGCTATGAATGCTGAGGCAGCAGCTTGTGGAAGGGATGTTTTTTTTCGATTACTTGACAGAATAGCCGGATATTATCACATGCTAGCCTGCCTTTACCAAAGCCCGAGCTAACACTTTAGCATCTATCTTGGTCTCCATATGTATTGAGGAAATCGGTCTAAATTTGTTAGGTTGAAGGAGTCCTTCCCTTCTTTTGGGATCACCACAATAGGGGCCTCCGCAGCGGCACCTGATACCTCCCCCAAGGAAATAATATTTTTTTATATGCTTTCTAAGGCGACCATAATTGTGGGCGCAAAGGTTTTGTAGAAACTTATAGGCAGGCCATACGGATCCGGACCTTTTCAGATGGAATGAGCTTAATTGCCTTCTGGATCTCGCTCCAATCTATCAGCATATTCAGACGCCAATGATCTTTAGTAGAAAGGGCTTTTATTGGTGAAGGCTAAAACCATTTTCAACAGCTGTCGTCGGAAGTGGTGACTGAGTGGAGTATAGTTAAGTATAGAATTTCTGAAAGATTTGGAGAATGTCACTTGTTTTTGTTTTGATGGAACCAAAAGGGTTTTTAATGTTAGAAATTAATATGGAGTTCCTCTTAAATTTGAAGTAAGTGGATAGTGTTTTTCCAGCTTTATTTAGATAAAACAATATTTCCACCTTTCTGCATGTGCCAGGACCCACAAGTGTGTGTAATTGCTCACAATTCTATTATAATCGTATTTCAGATTTTTTAGAGTTGTCAAAGCAGCAGGGTCTTTCGAGCCTCTGTATAAAATATCCTGAGTCTTGATATCAGACGATAATTTGTCCAGGGAAGTTCGACATTCTTTGCTTTTCTAAGCCATTCAGCTTATAAACAGTCCCTGAAAGAAGTTTTTCAGGGTGGCTCAAAGAGTAACTGGAGAGGAGATCAAGGATGGGTTATCATTGAGGAACAATGTTAACTCCTTATTCAATTTCCTTACATCAGATTCGTTCGCCAGAATTTTGGTGTATATGTGCCATGACCGTTTTTAACATTGAGGGTCTAGGAGTCTGAAAGAAACAGAGAGGACTGTGTGGTCTGAAATGGAGATGTGCTCAATAGAAGAATTCAATATTCCCCGTAACAGGACATTATCAACTAATATGTAATGTGGAGGGGAAGGGAAAAGAAGGTAAATCTATGAAGCCATGCGAAGAGTAAGGTGAGTGTATCGCTATATGGGCTTTGGGGATTCTATATTTAAAGGCTTAATTCCTATCCAGGACAGTATCCATTGGTAAGTTAAAGTCCCCACCCAAAATGAAACGGGCCTTCGTTGGAAGTAGCGCAAGTTTGGCTGCCAACTTGGATCAAAAACCAGGATTATCAATGTTCGGAGCATATATGTTTATTGCGAATACCTCTAAGATTCCAGGTTGGAGTTGAGTAATCAGCTACCTGCCACTGTCATCCTGTTCAGAAGTAATGATTGATAAAACAGATTTTCTTGATATTAGGGTAACAACCCCATTTTCTGGGGGACAATGCCAGGGAGCAGGATAAGTCATGCACCCAGCCATTGCACATACAGGATGCTTCATTGCGACCAATATTTGTTTTCTGTAGAAATACTATGTCCCCATTCAGGGAGTGACAGTAGTGCGAAACCTTCCTGCGCTTAACTGGGTGACTAAGCCCTTTTGTATTAAGGGAAATTACTTTCAGCGTAGACATAAGTCAGACATATTAAGCTACAACGGACTGTTTGGTGAAAGGAGTAATTGTGGTCCACCTAACGACCAGAGGTGAGAGTGCACTGTAGGTAGAGACATGGCTCTGGCAAAGAAAAGTCTCAACAACAGAAAAGGGAAAAGGAGAGGGTTAAGCCTTAGTACATGAAGACCCCCTACAATTATGGGAGAAGCCCCTCAAGGAGGTGGAGAAGTGCAGAGAAGGCTGTGGTGCACACATGGAAAGGAGCTGAAGCTCTCCACACCACCACATGCAAGGTAAAACAACAATAACAAGCTAGACAGCCCAGATATGTGTATACAACAGGGTGGCTTATCAACACATATTATATAAAACATCTTGACCCACTGGAAAGGAGGACATATGGAAGATCAACAAGTGTAATTATCCATTTACATACCCCATCAGCACACAAAAACCGGCACACTATGACAGTATACATTGAACATTGCTAATCCCAACCCCGAATAACATGAGCAGGTCGCCCCAGATCGACAGTCACAACAGGCCCACCCTGCAAGAAAAAACTGCTTCCTGGGAAGCCTTGTTGAACACTGAACTATCTAATTACTAATAAGTAGTTGATAACCCTGAGAACTTTAAGGGCAAGGGTAAAGGTATAAACATGACAGTGCTACCATAAGTAACAAAATCAAGGACAATCAGGATCATCTGCAAGGAGACATTATGTCTAGACCTTGAGTTATGGATTTGCCCCAGAGAAGTGTAGGTCCACAAAGAAAGAATGAAGACAGAACCCACTGAATTACTACAATAGCGGCCTCTGTGGCCGTACCCGATACCTCCCCTTGGGAATGCAAAAATGTTTGTTGTGCTCTTCAAGGCGACCATAATGTTGGACGCAAAAGATTTGTAGAAACTTATGGGCAGGCCATCTGGGCCCAGAGCCTTCCCAGATGAGATGAGCCTAATGGCCTTCTGGATCTCACTCTGGTCTATCGGCTCTTTCAGACACCTCCTATCCTTGGTAGGAACGGCGTTTATTGGTAAAGACTGCAGACATTTTAAACAGGTGTCTTTGGAGTTAGTGACTAAGTACGGGTATAGGTTGGTATAGATATTCTGAAAGATTTGGAGAATGTCACACATGTTTATTTTGGTGGATCCTGGAGGGTCTTTGGTGTTAGAAATTAATGTGGAGTATATTTCAATTTATTTGTAAGTGGTTATTGTTTTCTCAGCTTGATTAACATAAAAAACGTTTTACCTTCTGCATCCACATGGACCCACAAGTGCACGCATATGCTCACATTTTTATTATATTCAGATGTCAGATTTATTTTAGTTTTAGAGTAGCAGTGTCTTTCTGGCCTCTAAATAACATTTCTTGAGTCTTAATATCAGCCGATAATTTATCCAGGGAAGTCTTTGGTTTTCTTAGCCATTTGGCATATAACATGTCTTTGAACAAAAGCATTTCAGGTGTCCCAGAGAGTAACTGGAGAAGAGACCGAGGATTTGCTATCTTTGAGGAACAATGTTAATTCCTTACTCAATTTCCTTACATCAGATTCGTTCACCAGAATTTTGGTGTTCATGCAGAGGGGAAAAGAAGGTAAAGTAAGTTCCGATGTAATTATGTAACCTCTATACATTTACTAAGCCATGGGAAGAGCAAAGTGAGTGCATCGCTATATGGGCTTTGGGGATTCTATATTTAAAGGCTGAATACCTATCCAGGACAGTATCCATTGGTAAGTTAATTCCCCACCCAAAATGAAACTGGCCTTCATGGGAAGCAGCACCTGTTTGGCCGCCAACTTGGACCAAAAACCAGGATTGTCAATGTTTGTAGCATATTTTTTTTATTGTGAATACCTCTAAGTCTCAAGGTTGGAGTTGAGTAATCAGCCACCTGCCACTGCCATCCTGTTAAGAAGTAATGATCAATAGACTCGATTTTCTCGATATTAGAGTAACTACCCCATTTTTGGGGGGACATTGTTGGGGAGCAGGATAAGTCATGCACCCAGCCATTGCGCATAGAGAGGGTTTCCTTGTGACCGTTCTTTGTTTCCTGTAGAAACAATATGTCCCCATTCAGTGGGTGACAGTAGTCAGAGACGTTCCTGCACTTAATTTGGTGATTAAGCCATTTTGTATTAAGGGAAATTACTTTTAGTGTAGACATAGGTCAGTCATATTAGGCCACAAAGGACTGTTTGATGAAAGGAGTAATCGTGGTCCACCTAACGACCAGAGGTGAGAGGGCACTCTAGGTAGAGACATGGCTCTGACAAAGAAAGGGGAAGGAGAGGGTTAAACCATAGAGCACAAAGGCTCCCAAGATTTTGAAATAAGCACCTCAAGGAGGCATAGGAGTGCAGAGAAGGCAGGGGGCACACTAACAAGGAGGGGTGCTAAAACACCTCCCCACAGTCACTGCAAAGTAAAACATCAATAACTATCTAGACGACCGGGATGTGTGTATACAACAGGGTAGCTTATCAACACATATTATACAGAACAACTTGACCCACTGGAAAGCAGGCCATTTGGAACATTAACAACTGAAACTTTCAGTCTACATACCCCATCAACACACAAAAAATGTCACACTGCTAAACCAACACATTGAACATTGCTACACCCAACCCCAAATAACCTGAACAGGCCAAACAGGTCGACAGTCAAAACAGGCCCGCCCCACAAGAAAAGACAGCTTCCTAGGAAGCCCATATTAAACACTGAACTAATTACTAATAGGTCGTTGATAACGATGGGAACTGTAAGGAAAGTGTACAAGTATAGACTTGTCAATGCTACCATAAGTAACAAAAGCAATTACGATCACCTGTAAGGAGGCATTATGTCTCTAGACCTTGAGTTATGAATTTGCCCTATAGAAGTATGATAACTGTAGGTCCACAAACAAAGAATGGAGCCAGAACCCACCATATCATGACAGGGCAACATCCCATATACAATGTCAAGAAAGGGCAATAGGCCAGAGGACCAAAATGGAATTCAACATACAAAACATTGTTAAAATAGTATTAAGAACAGATCCAAAGACACCTGACTGTCTGATGGGGGGGACAGGTATACCTGCCCTTTAGCTCTGCCACAACTAAATGTATGTTAGATGCTAAGATAGCAGGACTGAACCAAGGTGGAAGACACAGGAAATCCAAGTGTCTACTGTCACATGGATGTGCAGAGCATCGAATAGACGTATCTAATAGGAGAACAGGGTCTCCATGCACTATACTAGTAGACATGTGGACAAGACAGGTAGCACCCAACCAAGCCCAAGGCCAAAGTATATCTTGACCACAATGTCTACACCAATCAAATCATCAAGGCTTATCATTACTCTCCTCCATCTGCAATTCAAAGGTATTAGCAAGAAAAGTTATGAGTTCTGCTGGTTCCAGAATTATGTACCTTCGCCCCTTGAAGACAATCCTAAACCGCCATCTTCCTAGGTGCTATGTTTGCTGAAACTGGTGTAGGCCCACCGAAAGAATCTCAACCACTGGGGATACTGCCAGATTCATAGCAGCAGACTCCAGGTGCTACGCTGAAATGTGATGACAGACAGGCCAGGCTAGGTGGTGAAAGACGCAGTTATTAATTACAAATTAGGACGCTGCCTCTATCTTCCCGGCCATCGCATGTGCAGGGGCAATATAAGTCAGGCAGCATTCCATCAGTGCGAGGGAAGCATTGCTGTGTTTGAGGGTTTCTTGAGGTTAGCAGAGTGCACCAACTGTATCAGGTCACGGTCCTGCTGCTGCCACCACCCACCAGATGTATGTACATGTCATCCTCTGGCCAAGTATGGCCAGAGGGGTTATAATAAAAAGGAGCAAACAGCTTGAGGTACATCTCTGGCATGACCCACTCCATGTATACATGTGTCCTTATTGTACGACAATCAGTACAAGATATACACATCACCCCAGGCCCTAGCTGAGCACAACCCTGATGAGGAGGACAGGCAGTGCCCCGCAGACTGTCAACAAAGAGAAGCACAGTGATCCCGGCCTTCAATAAACAGCACAACCCTTACCAGTGGCCACTTCTACGATACTGCCGAGAGTGTCCCCAGCACCCTACAAGATGCTGCAAGAGCGAAGAAGATGCAGCGTGCAGCCAGATCCCTGCTGACAGCACAGAGATACTCCACGGTGAGTGAACAGCACAATGCCATGTATGCTCCCGACGGCCCCTGCCAGAGGTAACGGCACAGCAAGAGAAGAGGAAAAGAATACACATCAAGAATACACATCAAGTTAATAAATAATTGGAGTGACAAGAAAAAATATTAATAATAAAAGGACAAATGACTGCACCGGAAGGAAAAAGGCCCGAAAGACAAGAGGCAAGAGGCAAGCCCCACAACGACCCACAAGCTGGCTCCGGCCCCCAGAAGCAGGTGAGGCAAGGAAGGTAGACTCAACAACACAGCCCCAAAAGAAAAAAAAATAATAATACAGAGAAAAAAGAGGGAGAAGACAAGACCTGTACAATAAAGCAATACCACAACGGAAACAAACGAGTCAAGGTGACTCTCAGAAACGTGAATCCTCATGGCGAATGAAGCTCGAGCCCCGCCTCAGCAGATAGCCCCTGTGGAACACACCCTCACCAGGGTGTTACCACCATTCAGCGAACTAGTAGACCCGGCGAGAGCATTCCCACGATGGAAAATGTGGATTGAGGGTTCAAAAACTACTTTGTTACCACAAGAGAGACAGACACAGCTATCAGGAGGTCGCTGTTCCTCCACTATGCTGGAGAAGAAATCTATAAACTTTTCAAACGCCTACCAAACACAGGCATCACAACAGACTATGAAGCAGCAGTGAGGGCACTCATTGTCTACTTTGACCCACAGCTCAGACAAGACATCCAGAGGTTCAAGCAGCGCCAAGCCCAACAACGCGAAGGAGAATCGATTGTCGCCTTCTATTCCAGGCTGCACAAACTAGACAGGACCTGTACAGCGGATGACCAGCCCAAGGAGATCAGAGCACAGGTCATCCAAGGATATTGAGACAAGGTGCTCAGAGGCCTAATCTTGCACCAACCCAACATCAGCCTAGAAGACTCCTGATCTAGGCTTGAACGCACCATCTATTGGCGGTGCAGGCCAGCAAAATGGACCATGCCCTCACATGGGCTTAGGAAAAACCAGCAAACATCAAGATCCAGCGTGCTGACACTATCCAGGTGAGAAACAGGAGTGACACTACCAGGAAACAAAAATTCCCAACAATCAAGTCAAAATGTGGGTTCTGTGCCCGAGAGGAACACCCTGTTTGTGTATGCCCTGCACAGGGCTGTATCTGTGCCAACTGCGGAATCTCCAAACACTTTGCAGTAGTCTTCAGAAAGAAGTCCTTGGGAAAAGGCACTAGAGATAACAGACCACTATCAAAGGTGGTTTGCCAACTATCCATGACATACATTGCACACTAGGGCAAACCCAGTGGAACAGAAACATCAGACTGATGCCTCGAAGATTCCTCCCCCACAGAAGAGACCTTTCTCATCTCTTTCACACTGGAGAAGAAGCAACGCCGGAGGCCACAGCTAACATGCATTGTCCTTGTAGCGGGATCAGAAGTCAAAGCCATCATTGATATAGGTGCGTCAGTCAATGTAATGGGGATCCAGCAATACAACCCTGTTCGGCCTAAGCAGCCCCTAACGCCATCCTGAACTAGAATCTTCTCCTATGGGAGCCACTCCCTGCTACCCCTCAAAGGGTGGATGTCCATGCCCATATGATAGGATGATAAACAAGGAGGGTTTGGCTTAAGCGCAGTAAGGCTGCGCCAATACTATGAACAACAAAACAAGGTGCCAGTACTGTTCAGTTATTTATTTTAACTTTTTGCAAAACAAGAGAACAAACAGCTCATTTGCATGGACCACTCTTTCAGTCCAGAATCTCTTTCAAATAAAGTTTTATTAATTCAAAATTGTATTATTATGTTTTTTTTAATTAGTTTTTCCAAAATGTTTTCAAAGAACTTCTATATTTGACAAATATTTACATTCAAGCAGAACCATTAAATTCTCATTAGGGAAGGAGGGCTTCTAACTTCAATATAAAATGTGTGAATATGTACAAGAGTGTGGTGAATGAAAAAAAAGGAAGTCAAGCATACTTCAGTTATCAATCTCAACAATCATACTGTGATCCATTCATAATCGACTTGCTCATACATACTAACTTATACACCAAACGCACAAGGAAAAAATAGGTAAGTGAAAATCGTTGTTTGGAATGCGTATAGGTGACCCTAAGCTATTTAGATTCTTTTTGTTACAAAGGTACCTATCGCAACTGCAATATTTGCCAATATTTTCAAACTATAAGGCCATCAAACAGTCTTTTTAATCATGATACTTTATCAATGATTGGCCTAGCAAAGAAAAAACAAGAAGGAGGGTCGACGCGTTTCGAATCCCAAACGTTGAAGGGATCCTCATCAAGACCATGTGTGGAATTAATCTGAAAAACATGAAAAAATGAGCAGACCTTACTATAGGTGTTCTAAAAATAAAGAAGGGTGTGCAATCCTCAACTTAACATCCAAACAGAAACATGCACAAGCAGTACCTGTAATCTTGGAGATGTCTTGTCTTTAAGGAGAGATCTGTATAGATTCAATTGAAATGAGTCAGCTCAATGTACCAGGATGCGGCGAGTTGTGTTTAACTCATTTAAACCTGAAAGGTACTCACTTGTTTGTTCACAGGGAATGGGCGATAATAGTTAGTTATCCGTTGTTCAGCTATTCAGTTGGCTGTCCTCCCAACGGGTGAACTTCAATTTGTAGTCGGTCTCTGTAGCCTGAATAACAAAATGACGGCGTGTCAACTCAATTCGCTATAATATAGCTTCTAATGCCAAAGCACGCAGTGGTGTTTTTAGGGGGCAATGGAAGTTGTATGAACTTTGCTATTTTACCCTTGAGCGGGGAATTCGTTTGGTTCTATACCCAAGTTACTAACTTTTACGTATGCTCCACCCGTTCTCGGAACCGTTATATAAACACGCTGTTGACAGAGTGCAATGAGGGGCCGCATTGACTGTCGCGTGTGCTTCGCGTTTTTGGCATACTCACAGATGCGATATTGTTTGACATTGCCTTGGTGTCAGTTGGATATTGCCTACCTTTGCTCGATAGAACACGAAGTCTGCAGCGATACAATCAGCTGTCCGTGACTGCGGTAGTCAGTCTTTACTCGTCCAATGTTTTTTGGCGAATACTTCCGGTTGGAAGGATTATGGGTTTTGTGGTTTCTTTAGCCGAAATCAACGACGGACTGTTGATGGAATTACGAGTGAACGACTGCGATTTGTATTTTAATTTTATAAGCTGGTTCGGAGTGACAACGCCTCTGTCACAGTGCTACTGCTTATTGCAAGCAAAAAGAAGTCATATAACATAAATCTCTTAGTATGTTTTGCTCACCGGTCATCAAACAGGAAATACTTTCAGTAGGGAGGATTGTGGATTTTGTAGTTTTTTGTCCAAAATAAAACACGGATAATCGGTGGAATTTTGAGTGTAAAGCTTCAATATGTATTGTATATAAAATGGTGTGATTGACAGAACAGCTACCGCAGCGCTACCTATAGTTTTTTAAATAAAAGGATTCATATGGCATCGATCTCATAGTGTATTTTTAGGCTACAAGCTGGAAAATGTATTAAAAAAATCTTTCTGCTTTCCGCATTTGAATGTATCAGTCCATACATTTTTATCAGTTGGTAAAATTCCAGTTGGCAGACTGAAGATGCCGTATCTTGCATGCACGATATTATCTGACAGATTGTATAAAACCCATTTCAGATTGAATGTTTACAAATGGTACAGCTCTGACATTTCGTTTAATCCATTTATTGTTGTATTGAATTTCAGGATCAACAGTGCCTCTCTTTTGCAGGGTTTTGTTTCCAGATCTCCACCTCTTGGGTCAGATTCAACTTTTGAGATTATTGTCCATTTTAAATCATTCTCTCCATGCGCATTGTCAATCCAATGCTGGACTAGGGGTGCTGTCACTACTTTTCTCCTAATCCTCGACTTATGCTGGGAGATCCGTTGTCTTGCTTCTTGATTGGTCTTCCCAATATAAAGCTTTTTACAAGGGCACAAAATGCCATATATCAAGTTCCGCGTTTTGCAATTTGTGAAACAATCATGTTTCCATGAGATCCCTTCATGTTGGAATAGTGAGCCCTCAATTGTAGAGGGGCAGCACACACATGTCCCGCATTTGTGAAGGCTTGTAATTGGAGGTAGATTTACATAATCTCTAAGTGTGGGATTTCTACTTTTAGGTAGTGCAGCTCGTACAATTTGGTTGGAAATGCTTTTATCTTTCCTAAAAGCAAATAGTGGTCCTTCTGCCAATTGCGGGTCCAGATCCTTTAATAGATGCCAATTTTGATGAATCACCTTTTTTAACCAATTCGATGAGGGACAATACGTTGATACACAGACAATACGTGTTTGAGATTCACGTTCTCTTCTTGTTAAAAGATCTTCTCGCGGTGTCCACCATGCTCTCTTTATGGCATGTTTGAGTAGTTTTGAAGGATATCCCCTACTTAATAGCTTCTCTTTCAGGACATTCGCATGTTCCATGTACTCATCTTTGAAAGTACAATTTTTCGGATGCGAAGAAATTGTCCTATCAGTAGGTTCTGTTTCATACTTCTGGGGTGATTACTAGTGTAATGGAGAGATTTATTCCGGTCAGATTTCTTTTTATAAAGCGTTGTTACCAATTCTCCATTTGTGCAGTATACCTCTACGTCCAAAAATGCCATACGGACTTTAGAGAGCTGCAAACTGAATTTGATATCTTGTGTCTGATTATTTATCCAACTATGGAAAGCTGTTAGTTCTTCCTCATTGCCTGTCCAGGTTAGGAAGACGTCGTCGATAAAACAATACCATCCACTAATCCATTTTTTAAAAGGATTGTTATTGTAGATAAATGTCTCTTCATATTGGTTCATATAAAGTACTGCCAATTCTGGGGCAAATGGACAGCCCATAGCGACTCCTTTGATCTGGAAAAATAAATCATCTTTAAATTTAAAATAATTCTTTTTCAAGGCCATTTTTGCCAACTCAATGATGAACTCTGTTGGTATTTTCATTGGACGATCTCTTGAGTTAAGGAAGATTTTTAATACTTCTAGGGCTTCATCTTGTGGTATTTGCGTATATAGGGCCACTACGCTCGCAAGGTCTACCACAGACACTTCCTTGTGTCTGCGATCCAGGTTAGACTTTGCTGTCCTTTCCTGGTTTTTGTATATACTTAAATAAAAAAAATTCACCTTTTTTACTAGGAGCATTTTTTCATACCTTTTAGTAGACTTTCTTTCACGTATCATTGGGTGTTTGGGAGTGGATGATTGTGACAACTGAAAAGAACATTTAGGTTAACATGTCAGAAGAACAAACCTTTGCTTATAGTGAAGAGCAAATTAAAAAACTTCTGAGCAATCCTCCTTCATTCAGTTCAGCGACACTCATACTGCTCGTACTAGCAATGAATCAGATAAATTGATCCGATTAAAGAAAAAACAAACCCGCACGGACTTGCATGGACACTACCTCATTCAACATCTGAGAGCAGGAACTATTCCCACAGGATTAATTGTCAAAAACATACCAGTTATCTTCACGGAAGACGCTATCTACAAAAAGGGCTATAGTTTCATTGAAACTAAATGTAGCCGAGATTTAATGGTTTTAACAATAGAAACTGCACAAAGGCTGTCAAAGACGCAATTAGAAGAAATAGAAGCCTTAGAAACAGAAATAAAATCTAATCAACTCATTCTTGACTCAAAAACTCTACTTGAGAAAGTTGAAAAGGAAATTTCTGAATTCAAGGACTATACTGTGAACCAAAAAGAAAACAACTTTGAGAGAGACAAACGGAACTTTTCGCTAGAAAAAGCCTACCCATACCTTCCACAGGATTTCTATTCCAAAGCAGAGTCAAGAAGATTCCTCCCGGAAATCAGGGACGATCACGTAACAACTTCATAACCTTCTCTGATACTTCCTCGTCAAGTGGCAGCGACGCAGATAACAGTGGATACAGACCGAATTTGGTGGAAGAGGAGGATATAAAACCTATTATCCACAAAGCTTCCAACAAAATTATCAACAAACAACACCACAACAACAGCAACAGTCTTTTTTAGCACGAGAAAAAACGTGATATCAGAACCAACCATGGGAAATGTCAACAAGGAGTCAGAATTACAAAAACTAGAAAAATCTCCCATTTTCAATCTGTCAGACAAAGTACTAACGGGAACAGAAATAAGTGTTCTAGGAAAGGGCCTCACATTCGTGCCTACAAAAGCAACTGATTTTGTTCGTTTAAAATCTGAATTTATTGAATTCTGCAGGAAAATTCGCCTAACCACCTTTTTCGCTGACAAACAGATGACAACATATACAGAAACAACGGGACTACACAAAAAGTCTAATTTTTGTCCACCTGCATACAAGGTTCCGAAAGAGGTCACCACCTTTGAGAAAACAATTTTATCTGCCATTTCCTCTCAAGAAAAGAAAAAAACAGGCTTTGTAAAGCCAAATCTAACTAAAGCACAAAAGAGGCTTTATGCTCTTTGAAAAATGATGAAAACATCATAATAAAACAAGCCGACAAGGGCGGGTCTATAGTCGTCTGGGGTACAACGGAATACATTGCAGAAGCTAACAGACAGCTAACGGACAGGGAATGTTACCGGAAAATTGATAAAGATCCCACTTTGGAACTCCAAAATGAACTCTTTGCTATACTCAATAAGGGATTTGAACAGGGTTTTCTTGGAAAAAAGGAGTTTGAATATCTACAAAACAAACATCCAAGAACTCCACTGTTCTATGTACTTCCTAAAGTACATAAAGATGAGAAAGCACCCCCTGGAAGACCAATTATTTCAGGTTGCGGGTCTTTATTTGAACCAATATCAAAATTTGTGGATTCTTTCTCAAGCCTTTTATGACAGAGGTCAAATCCTTTTTAAAGGACACTACAGACTTCATAAATAAACTTACAACAGTGCAATTCACGGAGAATAAAGACCTTTTGGTTAGTATGGATGTAGTGGCCCTATATACGCAAATACCACAAGATGAAGCCCTAGAAGTACTAAAAATCTTCCTTAACTCAAGAGATCGTCCAATGAAAATACCAACAGAGTTCATCATTGAGTTGGCAAAATGGCCTTGAAAAAGAATTATTTTAAATTTAAAGATGATTTCTTTTTCCAGATCAAAGGAGTCGCTATGGGCTGTCCATTTGCCCCAGAATTGGCAGTACTTTATATGAACCAATATGAAGAGACATTTATCTACAATAACAATCCTTTTAAAAAATGGATTAGTGGATGGTATCGTTTTATTGACAACGTCTTCGTAACCTGGACAGGCAATGAGGAAGAACTAACAGCTTTCCATAGTTTGATAAATAATCGGACACAAGATATCAAATTCAGTTTGCAGCACTCTAAAGTCCGTATGGCATTTTTGGACGTAGAGGTATACTGCACAAATGGAGAATTAGTAACAACGCTTTATAAAAAGAAATCTGACCGGAATAAAGCTCTCCATTACACTAGTAATCACCCCAGAAGTCTGAAACAGAACCTACCGATAGGACAATTTCTTCGCATCCGAAGAAATTGTACTTTCAAAGATGAGTACATGGAACATGCGAATGTCCTGAAAGAGAAGCTATTAAGCAGGGGATATCCTTCAAAACTACTCAAACATGCCATAAAGAGAGCATGGTGGACACCGCGAGAAGATCTTTTAACAAGAAGAGAACGTGAATCTCAAACACGTATTGTCTGTGTATCAACGTATTGTCCCTCATCGAATTGGTTAAAAAAGGTGATTCATCAAAATTGGCATCTATTAAAGGATCTGGACCCGCAATTGGCAGAAGGACCACTATTTGGTTTTAAGAAAGATAAAAGCATTTCCAACCAAATTGTACGAGCTGCACTACCTAAAAGTAGAAATCCCACACTTAGAGATTATGTAAATCTACCTCCAATTACAGGTCATCACAAATGCGGGACATGTGTGTGCTGCCCCTCTACAATTGAGGGCTCACTATTCCAACATGAAGGGATCTCATGGAAACATGATTGTTTCACAAATTGCAAAACGCGGAACTTGATATATGGCATTTTGTGCCCTTGTAAAAATATTGGGAAGACCAATCAAGAAGCAAGACAACGGATCTCCCAGCATAAGTCGAGGATTAGGAGAAAAGTAGTGACAGCACCCCTAGTCCAGCATTGGATTGACAATGCACATGGAGAGAATGATTTAAAATGGACAATAATCTCAAAAGTTGAATCTGACCCAAGAGGTGGAGATCTGGAAACAAAACTCCGCAAAAGAGAGGCACTGTTGATCCTGAAATTCAATAAAACAATAAATGGATTAAACGAAATGTCAGAGCTGTACCATTTGTAAACATTCAATCTGAAATGGGTTTTATACAATCTGTCAGATAATATCGTGCATGCAAGATACGGCATCTTCAGTCTGCCAACTGGAATTTTACCAACTGATAAAAATGTATGGACTGATACATTCAAATGCGGAAAGCAGAAAGATTTTTTGAATACATTTTCCAGCTTGGAGCCCAAAAATTCACTATGAGATCGATGCCATATGAATCCTTTTTTTAAAAAAAACTATAGGTAGCGCTGCCTTAGCTGTTCTGTCAATCACACCATTTTATATACAATACATATTGAAGCTTTACACTCAAAATTCCACCGATTATCCGTGTTTTACTTTGGACAAAAAACTACAAAATCCACAATCCTCCCTACTGAAAGTATACCCTGTTTGATGACCGGTGAGCAAAACATACTAAGAGATTTATGTTATATGACTTCTTTTTGCTTGCAATAAGCAGTAGCACTGTGACAGAGGCGTTGTCACTCCGAACCAGCTTATAAATTTAAAATACAAATCGCAGTCGTTCACTCGTAATTCCATCAACAGTCCGTCGTTGATTTCGGCTTAAGAAACCACAAAACCCATAATCCTTCCAACCGGAAGTATTCGCCAAAAAACATTAGACGAGTAAAGACTGACTACCGCAGTCACGGACAGCTGATTGTATCGCTGCAGACTTCGTGTTCTATCGAGCAAAGGTAGGCAATATCCAACTGACACCAAGGCATGTCAAACAATATCGCATCTGTGAGGACGCCAAAAACGCGAAGCGCGCGCGACAGTCAATGCGGCCCCTCATTGCACTCTGTAAACAGCGTGTTTATATAACGGTTCCGAGAACGAGTGGAGCATACGTAAAAGTTAGTAACATGGGCATAGAACCAAACGTATCCCCCGCTCAAGGGTAAAATAGCAAAGTTCATACAACTTTGCATTGCCCCCTAAAAACACCACTGCGTGCTTTGGCATTAGAAGCTATATCATAGCGAATTGAGTTGACACGCCGTCATTTTGTTATTCAGGCTACAGAGACCAACTACAAATTGAAGTTCACCCGTTGGGAGGACAGCCAACTGAATAGCTGAACAACGGATAACTAACTATTATCGCCCATTCCCTGTGAACAAACAAGTGAGTACCTTTCAGGTTTAAATGAGTTAAACACAACTCGCCACATCCTGGTACATTCAGCTGACTCATTTCATTTGAATCTATACAGGTCTCTCTTTAAAGACAAGACATCTCCAAGATTACAGGTACTGATTGTGCATGTTTCTGTTTGGATGTTAAGTTGAGGATTGCACAACCTTCTTTATTTTTAGAACACCTATAGTAAGGTCTGCTAATTTTTTCATGTTTTTCAGATTAATTCCACACATGGTCCTGATGAGGATCCCTTCAACGCTTGGGATTCGAAACGCGTCGACCACCCTTCTTGTTTTTTCTTTGCTAGGCCAATCATTGATAAAGTATCATGATTAAAAAGACTGCTTGATGGCCTTATAGTTTGAAAATATTGGCAAATATTGCAGTTGCGATAGGTACCTTTGTAACAAAAAGAGACTAAATAGCTTAGGCTCACCTATACGCATTCCAAACAACGATTTTCACTTACCTATTTTTTCCTTGTGCGTTTGGTGTATAAGTTAGTATGTATGAGCAAGTCGATTATGAATGGATCACAGTATGATTGTTGGGATTGATAGCTGAAGTATGCTTGACTTCTTTTTTTTCATTCATCACACTCTTGTACATATTCACACATTTTATATTGAAGTCAGAAGCCCTCCTCCCCTAATGAGAATGTAATGGCTCTGTTTGAATGTAAGTAATTGTTAAATATAGAAGTTCTTTGAAAAGTTTTTGGAAAAACTAATTTAAAAAAACATAATAATACAATTTTGAATTAATAAAACATTATTTGAAAGAGATTCTGGACTGAAAGAGTGGTCCATGCAAATGAGCTGTTTGTTCCCTTGTTTTGCAAAAAGTTAAAATACATAACTGAGCAGTACTGGCACCTTGTTTTGTTGTTCATATGATAGGATGGGCAAGAAGTTTTGACAATCATCCACGTCATCGACCAAGAGGCAGACACCTTAGTCAGCAGTCACACTGCCGTAGATCTAGGTCTCGTATCCTTTGCCAAGAGTGCTCATGCAAATTATGACCTGCTAGATATATTCCCTGAGCTGTTCGAGGGATTGGGCCGTCTCAAGTGCACCCCGATTAAGCTACATATCGACCTGTCGATCACACCTGTAGCGCTAAGACACCGCTGCATCCAGTTCCACCTCCGACTACAAGTGGAGATAGAACTTGAGAAACTAGAACAACAAGGAGTCATAGAGAACGTGTCAGGCCTGACTCCTTGGGTTTCCCCGCCGGTGGTCGCTGAGAAACCCAAACAACCTGGAAAGGTACGACTGTGTATCGACATGAGGCTACCCAACTGCGCCATCAAGAGAGAACAACATATCACGCCCACCATGGATAATATCATTGCGGGCGTCAATGACTCCTGATGGTTCTTGAAGCTGGACCTCGATGGCGGGTACCATCAAGTAACCCTGGAGGAGAAAAGCCGGTACATCACCACTTTCAGCACCCACCTGAGGTTGCGCCAATACACACGCTTGAGCCTTGGCATCTTGTCAGCTGCCGAGGTCTTCCAGAATGCTATATGTGGGACATTGTCTGGCCTCTCCGGCATCCTAAATGTCAGTGATGACATACTTATCCACTTCTCCACCTCTGGAGAGCACCACAAGCACCTGAAGGACACATTGCAACGCCTCAGCGATCACAGGTGACACTGCATCGAGACAAGTGTTCATTCTTTTAACCGTCACTCTAATTCTTCTGGTATGGCTTCAACCAAGATGGAATTCAAGTAGACCCCTGCAAGCTACAAATAATAAAACAAGCACCAGCACCCAGCACACCTTCAGAAGTGAGGAGATTCCTCGGTATGGCCACCTACTGTGGGAGTTCATCCCTGACCTGGCAACATTGGCGGAACTACTCAGGGCCCTCACAAAAACAGATGGTTGAGGAAAGTGGGGTTACTGAGAGGAGAACCTCATTTCAGAAAATTAAGGACGCCCTCCTTGACAAAGCCACACTCGTATACTTCAACCCCAAAAAACACACTGAGCTGTTAGTGGATGCCAGCCCCGTGGGGCTTGGAGCCGTGCTCGCCCAAGAACAGGAGCCTGGGCGATGGGCAGCCCTAGCATTTGCAAGCAAGGCACTGACACCCACGGAGGCAAGCTACGCCCAAGTCGAATGGGAAGCACTAGCCATCAAGTGGGCATGCAGGCATTTCCACCTGTACATGAGCACTTCAAGGTTGTGAGCGATCACAAGCCTTTGGTACCACTCTTCAGGTGTTTAGACCATCTCCCGCGAATCGACATGTGTGCCATCCAGCTGCAGCATTATCAGATGGAGGTGGTCTATAGACCTGGATCGATAAAATCTGCAGACTTTCTGTCACATCATCCCGTGCCTTCAGAGAGGCAAGACAGCCGGAACGACATGGAAGAGTAGATGGCCCCAACGGACTACCTCAGGCCTTGTTTAAGTCAGACGAAACGTTGTGGTCAGGTCTCCTTGCACCACTGTCTTTACACTGCAAGCTTAATGACCACATCCCAGAATCCTGGAAAGGTGCCATCATTCATCCCATCTACATAAGTGGTAAAAGAGATGACCCAAAAAATTATCTAGCCCTCCTGGACATCGAATCCAAATATTATGCCAGCATTTTACTAGAAGAACTGACAACCTGGGTAGAATCAACACTGCTTCTCCCCTTCAAACAGACCGGCTTCGTAGACAAATCAGGTACAACCAGTAACCTATTGACATTTTCTGTATTGATTGAGAAGGCCGACGTCTGTCGTATGTAACTATATTGCTGCTTCGTCGACTTCAAGGCGGCTTTTGATCGAGTGCCACGTGGCCGCCTATGGCAAAAATTAGTCCCCTGGGGTATGCCCTCAACCCTCTTACAAGCCATAATCCAACTCCACACACAGACCTGAAGAAGGTTAAAGTTGAGCGATGGGTCCCATGTCTCAAAAAAGATCCAAACAGGAAGCGGTGTTAAACAAGGCTGCGTCTTGGTGCCCCTTCTTTTCAACCTGTTTATCTCTGACCTACTCCCCCAACTCTCATCCGCCCCAACTGGACGGGACCCGCATCAGCAATCTGCTATACGCTGACGACCTTGTGTTATTGAGCCACACAAAGGTAAGCCTGCACAGGCTTCTTGACGAACTCCTTCCCTACTCATTTGAAAACGCTCTCGAATTGAACAAAAATAATTCATTTTAGCAAACAGAAGCATCAGAAAAGCGTATGGTTTTTTAACAACAAAAGCCTCGACACAGTGGCACACTATAAATATTTGGGAATTTTCCTCAACTCCAGAGCTTCCTTCACCAAACAAAAAGACACCATCAAGGCTAAAGCACTGTAGCTGGAGGTTGCGTCGGCAAAACTCTCAAAACACCTACTAGGACCAAGCCTAACTCCTCTGCTCAAGGTGATGAAGGCCAAGATCACAAATTCCTTATTATATGGTCACGAGATTATGATGGGCTCAACAAACATCTTATTAAATAAATCAACCACCAGTATCTTCAAGCGAGCATGGCGTCTGCCGAGGTCTTCATCTCCAGCACAAGTCAGATTAGAACTCGGCCTGCTAGATCACAATGGTGTAGAGGCTGGTGCTTTTATTAAGTTCTGCAATAGACTGCGCAACTCCTGGGATGACAGTCTTGAGATCAAATTCTGGAACGAAATATCAACCAGCGCATCTACCCAAAAATATCGGCACCACTTGGCCCACTACCTACAGCTCCTCAGAGTTTCGGAATATTGGGGAACAAATCCACTACAACAGGCATTGAAGACCGTAATCAAGCGAAGCTTTGGGCTCTGGTCTTTCCACTCTGACAGAGCAAAATTATCCAGAAGGAAGCACACTTGGGCCGGTGTCTCCGATTACAAAGCGGGGGTTGAGTCATCCTACTGAGGTAAAATTCATGGCCCTAAGGTTAGGTGAATGACCCTTTTTAAAGTATTTGCCACAATGGCGGCACCTTAATCACAAAATTGAATGCCGCGAATGCGGCTACCACTCCAAAAGCTTGGAGCACATAGCCTACACATGCCCAGCTCTGCTACATGACAGAAGGACCTTAATGCGAGCGGAGTGGATGAAACTAGGCGCTCGCACATGTCGTCAGGCCATAATGGCAGCTATGAATCAAGAAAATACGAAGCTGAACATTCGGTTCACCAAATTTGTCACCAGAGCTGCAAAAATGCTTGGGAAAAAGAAGGCAGCATTTCTTTCGCTGGCTGGCCCTGAGATCTCCTTGCCATGAAAACTCTAGCGGCCGCCGGCCCGCTTCATCTATGCCTACATGGACACCGTTTTCAGGATTTTAAAACTAGCTGTCTCTCCTTTTAGACTTTCTTAAAACCACTCTGTGACTGTCATGTTATTTAACAAGCTTGATCCGTAAAAGATAAATGCATATTCGGACAATTTTTAATTTTTACCCATTTTTATTGCAAGATTATTGCACTGTTGCATCAACCAAGGTCCTCTTTTGCTTCTTGAATGTGAATTTAGAAGAGTAGATGCAAATGATCTCGAGCGCAGCATGCCCCCGAGCGTTGACTATATAAGGTATCATGGAAGCAGCAGAATCGACCCAGTCCTCACTTGAGTGCGCAGCACCTTACTAAGTGGCACATGGTAAGACTTCCTCAGGGAAGTCAACGACTGGACACCGGAGGACAAAGAAGTGCTGATGAAAATGTGGAGAATGAGTTACAAGTTTAGCGTTACCCAAAAAGGGTCCTACTGGCTCACCCATCGACCCTCTTCCCATCCCTGTCCTTAGACTACTGGATGAGTCACAGCTCTCCATGGTCTGTGCCACACTCAACTTGTCATTGCAACTTGCCAGTGTCCCAGCTTGCTGGAAACATGCAATGGTGTCTCCCTTGCTGAAGAAACCCACGGCGGATCCTAAAGTTCTCTCCAACTTTCGGCCAATCTCCTTACTACCGACCTTTTCCAAGGTCATGGAAAGGCATATTCATCATTACTTAGCCCAGTTCGTCGCCACCAACAGCTTACTGCACCAGTCGCAATCTGGGTTCCGCCCAGGCTTCTCAACAGAGACGACGCTCTTGGGCATCACCGAAAACCTCCGCCTCATGCTTGACAGAGGAGACACAGCCGCACTGATCCTTCTTGATCTTAGTGCGGCTTTCGACACTATCTCCCACGACATTCTCCTCAGATCATTGGCCACCTTGGGTATCGGCGGCAACGCATTAAAATGGCTGGCATCTTTCCTTACCGATCGGACCTTTCAAATCTTCTCTCAGTCCTCGACATCCAAGGTTCACTCCTCACCTTATGGTGTGCCCCAGGGCTCGATTCTCAGCCCTCTTCTCTTCAATCTGTATGTCACTCCCTTGGCTTACATCGCCGACCGTGCAGGGCTCACGTTGTTCACCTATGCTGATGACTCGCAGATCGTTTTCTCCCTATCTCAATCTGATCAGGCCTCCACCTCCCACCTTCAGTCAGGCCGTAGAGAAATAGCTATCTGGATGAACCAGAACTTGCTCAAGCTAAATGGGGGGAAGACGGAGGTCTTGATCCTTGGGAGAAAACAAGATCTGTGGAGTTCGAAGCATTGGCTAGCTGAATGGGCCCCATTCCATCTGCAACTGAGCACGTTCGCAACTTGGGAGTGACTATAGATAATGGGCTAACAATGCAAGCTCAAGTGAAGACAGTGGCGGCCACATGCTTTACCATCCTGCGTTGGTTGAGGAAAATTCTGTGGATGTTGCCGGAGGACACTCAGAGGTCGGTGGTCAATGCCTTGGTGACCTCCCGGTTGGATTACGGCAACGTGCTCTACCTGGGGGCTACCAAGGCAGTCATTAGGTGCCTCCAAATGGTCCAGAACGCTGTGGCGTGTTTACTCTGCGGCTGCAAGAGAAATGATCATATCTCTGGACGCATCAGGGAGCTCCACTGGCTCAGAGTGGAGAGCCGTGTGGAGTTTAAAGCCCTGAGTTATATGCACAAAATCAAATCAGGTACGGCTCCCAGATACCTGCAATCTCTGGTAACCATGTATTCCCCAGCACGCACACTTCGTTCATCCTCTCAAGTTTTATTTTGCGTGCCAAAAGTTAGGTTCTCAAGGATAGGCGGTAGGTCCTTCTCCTTCATGGGTCCTAGACTCTGGAACTCCCTTCCCCTGAACATCCGCTCAGGACGTTGTTATGGTCAGTTCCGCAAAGCCGTTAAAACCTGGCTATTTAATCAGTAACCCTTGGACGTGCAGTGTCAAGTGGCTCTTGCCTCCGCCAGCGCTGGGAAACCCTTTTTGGGTAGCTGTCGCGCTCTATAAGCTGAATAAATAAATACATAAATAAATAAATCTTGCATTGTAATCCTGCAAGCTCTTAGACAACAGGTAACGCAATTGGTGCATGGAGGACATCAGACATCACAAAAATTAGGATGAGAACGAGAGAGAAAGTGTGGTTTCCAGAACTAGAAGCAATGGTAGAAGACCTAGTGCGCAGATGCCACGCATGCCAGATGACAAGTGCACCAGAATGACCGGCTCTAGTGATCACTGAGGAACCATGTGCTGACCCCTGGTCCAAACTGAGCATGGATTTCGGGAGTTTCCCCGATGGGAGGACCTTTCTGGTTCGCACTCTTGTGACCAGCGTACTTAACACATGTAAAAGGAAGTATTTGAGGGGTGAGGGCTGAAACAAGGATGTAATATTGAGACACATTCCAAAATGAGGCCAGAGAAAAGAAAAAATGTGCAAGGAGGCGAAAACAGACAAGGTAGATGTATTCTTTACACATACCATCTCTCAAAATCCTGGCATCTTTGACTGCATTTTGGAAGATGATTGGAAGTCTATATCATGTGATTACTTCTTTGTAATTTCCGGACGATACATATTTCAGTGCATGATTCTCTCACTTTGTGGGGGTTCCCGCACGACTCTTACACCATCACTATGCCTGTGTAGAACCTGTGGCTACATTTCTAGAGATAACACTCTTATGAAGTAGTAAGCAAAAGCCTAACAGTAGAAATGTTGTTTAACTGCATTCGTCCTTTGCACCCCAATTTTATCTGACTGTCTTCTGGGATATATGACTTTGAGAAATGCAGTACTGGGACAAAAGAGACATTGCCGGTGGCTCACAAAAGTAGCAAGTGGTTCACAAAAGTAAAGTATTGCTAAGTCCACTTCCAGTACCCTTTACCCAATAAAAAATTTGCCATAAATACTCCAGGTACCTCTGCAATCCATTTTGCTAACTCTGTGTCTAATGTGTGTCGGGCTGGTACTTTAAAATTTTACAAGCCGCAAAAAACGTTTGTGATCATTTCACTGAGAAGTCAATAGGGGAGCAGCACTGTTATGCCTTCCCATTTCATTAGATGGTAATTCACTTTGCCACATGCATTATGTGGTGAATACGTTTTGCTCCGATATGTCAAGGCAGAGGGATGGTGGTCCTCCATTCGTCCATCCTCTTCAAGGTCTGAGTTGGAAAAGCAGAGTCGTTAAATCTGACCTTTACCACACAGGGCCAGTTCTGCTGGTCATATGTCAGCTGGCCACTAGCCAGCAAACATAAATGTTGGTCTGTCTATCTTTCTAGGTGCCAAAGGAATGTCTTTGTAATGGTGAAGGCTGAACTGCTATCTAATTAGTCAAGCTGAAAGGCAGAGAAGAGTATTACCTGAAGGAGAGAGCCACTCACCGTATTAGATTTATCTTCTAAGACACTTTGAGATAATTCAGTCATCTATCGAAAACCTGACTTCTGCCCTCAATAGTTGTTTCCCGTTATGGCAAGACAATCTCCTGAATTGGCCACAGTGATATTTTGGCTTCAGTCTGAGTGTCGCAGCCTTCTTACCTGCCTTATAAAAAGCTTTAACAGCTGAGAATTTGAGCTGGCCCTGAGCCATTTCAAGGTGCTGACCAGCAGGACAATTCCTAGCTAACTGGGATGCTAATGGGGAGACTTTGGATAGTACTATTGGTAGTGAAGATGTTTCAAAAGGAGTGATGTCACTGAAACCAGAAGAAACCATCAACAAGAATTGCTTGAAAAAACACATTTGCCTGACAAATGTACTCTTTGAACACCTTCTTCCTTTTTGCAAGACAAAAAAAACATATCGGTGAATTGTAAAAGTTGTGGTGAGAAAGAGCTTCCTTATGGAAAGTGCTCAACTTTGTCAAGAAATACATTTCATCATACTTCTGAGAGATCTTCTGAATCCTGCAAAGCCGTCCAACAGGAGTTTAGAATATCACAGGCACAGTTCATGAAGCCCATGTCACATATAGAAGTGTACACAAAATTGATGGGTTGAATGCTTGAATCAATATAAGCCACTGGTAATTACTCGGGGCTCGCAACCCAATTCATCTTTTATTTTGAACAAAAGGCCATCGCTGTTTGTGCCCAACCATATGCAAATCAATCTCCACTCTGCTCCAGTGGTAATAATCCTACGGAACAGCCAAGCCAGGTCCTCCCCAAGCTGGAGCACATGAACCCAAGACCAGGTTTGCCCTCGTTCTGCGTTCTGAGAAGCGACACACCAGGATTTTAGAAAATCACAGGTATAGTTCATTGAGCCCTGGCCACATACTGACCTATAATAGACCCAGCCAAATAGGCAGAAGCTACATCAAATCTTAAAGAAAATTTCTGATTGAGTAAAAGGACCTTCTCGATCTGATGTTGACACAATAGGCAGCAGCAATTGAGAGCCCTGTCCGCTCATCCAGCTCAGAGCTCTAGCCACTAGATGGCTGGAGTTTGAAAGGGCCCCCACGCCATGTATCCAAGCTCCTGGAGCTTTACTGGGATTATTGGTATGATCTGCTGTCGTTTAGAAAAGGACTAAAAACTTGGCTTTTTAGTTAACTGACTCATGCCCAATGGACCTGCCACAGTTTCTACATTAGGTAGCGAATAGCGCCAGGACACCTCAGGGTAGCAGTGCACTCTAAAAATCCCACTAACATTAACATTAACATTAACATCTGGAGTTTTAATATATAACTGCTGTTGCCACCAAAGCAGCCCCTAAGTGCTGAAGATTGAAACTCATCACCCCACATAAAACGCTGAGCAATTCATTAAATAGTTTACAAATTGGTGATCTTTCAAAAATTTTAGGCCAATGATGAGGGAACTTGAGAGCTGACCAACCTGGATTGAAAAATGCGCAGATGCCTATTGTTTGTTCAATTGTATGTTAGGCAGTTGCCTGCTGGAAACAGTGCATAGGTTTCTATTTTGGGCATGTAGTCCAAACTACTTCATAATAAACAACATTATGGCTGGCCAATGCCCAGACTGATATATGATTGGTTCATAAATCTGCAGCCAATGGAGTGTAGGGAATACATGTTCCAGTTTTCACATGCAGCAGGTTTCTGCAGATGCTTAATATTCTGTAGGAGGTATCGAGGAGTAGCAAAATAAGTTGTTTTTGCACAGCCAAACTGAGAAAGGACTTAATCCATCGTTACTTGAGTTCAGATTGTTTCTCTGCAAACCAATTACCAGAATTACTTCCTCAGACCGAAAAAAAACCATTCTACTTTGTGCTACTTCACCACTCTGAGTGACACTATGAAGCTCACACATTCAGTGCCATTTCTACATCAATGTAGGAAATATTAATCCTCTAGAGGAACCAAATATGTTCCACCTAGACCAAAGCCTCTAAACTCTGACTCTCTCTTGTGTATCTCCTTGTCTGTATGTATCTGTGTATGAACCCAAAGAAAGTAGAGAGGGGTCTCACTTACCCAAAGGGACCGGGCACCATGTAGACTATCATGTTAAATTAGGAATTCCCAATAGGCTTATATATCTAGACTCAACCACATCCTGTGCCTTTATTTCAATCTCACATCATACTTCTCATTCACCCCCGATAACAATAAGGATCAACACCACATCTATATATTATTATAAAAATAATTATTCTCTTTTATTTTCTTATTCATATATCCAATCTCATCTAATAACCAATAATTCAATTAAAAAGTCAAATAATACAATATCACAGTCATATTATACATAAAGGTGCACATGCATCTCTATAGGCAATTGCGATTCCTTAATTGCGATTATTAAGGAATCGCAATTAAGGAATCGCAATTGCCTATGCATGTAGGAAGCGCTAAAAGATTTGCGATTCCTATATATTCCCTAATTGCCACTCGGAAATTGCGAGTCACAATTAAGGAACGACTTTCCATTCATTCCAATGGGCCTAGAGGTCTAGAGGCCCATAGGAACGAATGTGAATTGCATGCAACATTTGTCAGTACTTAATAGGTACTCGCAAATTGTGCAAGCAATTTCAAGGGTGCAAGGATGCCAAAATGACATCCTGCTGCACCCCTGAAATTTCCATTTTACCACTTGTTGCGCACACACATGCCCCAAGGGCGTGTGTGTGTGTAACATGGAACTTTGAAAATGCACATTAGTGCATTTTCAAAGTTTTCGCAAATTGCCATCAACATAAAATGTACGATAATTTGCAATATTGCTAATGCATTGCATTGCATTTAAGGAATCACAATTTGTGAATCCTTAAATGTAATCGCAATTTAAGTAATCGCAAATTTAGCAATTACTTAAATTGCAATTTTTGCATTTGGGATGATGCGTCCCAAATGCAAAAATAACGGTCGCAAAGGGTCAGATTCACAAAGTTTGCGATTGGTATTTTCGTCGATGCATGAGGCCCTAAACATTAAAATCCCATCATTATAAATTCGTTTCTAGAGGAACAGAGTACAAAATATCACATTACTTAAACATAGACAGAGGAAATACAATAGAGCATCACATGCGTCTTTTATGGTCACTAATCTTTCTAAATCACTGTCTATATCACAGTGTATCATGAACCATTAATATCTACTGTATTCTTCAGTGTCTTCCAGATTTAGCTATGCATCGGCATGTTTCGATGAATACCCCTTGTTCAAGGCCACCTTCATCAGGATAACAAGTTTTTTCCCAAAGTCTAATTAAAAATTGATTCACCTCTAAAAAGAAATATAAAAACAAAAAAGTGTATACAAAACCTATTATGTTCCTCTATTTACAAAGCTAAGGTTTCTTTTCACCAAACAAACATTTACATCTTCCATGTTTAAAATTTTGTATTTTTTTTATATATATACATGTCTACATTTCTTCTATTTCATCCTAATTTTCCACTCTGCTTAGATTGGGATGTGCACCTTAGTGTATTGGGGTTTCCACAGTCATGTCTACAATCATTAATTCCTAATATTTTTACTCGTATACACTTTTTTGCTCACACAAAAGTTATGTATATTGATCATAAAATTATATAAAACATTCGGGTACCCAATCAAACCCGAACTGTCTCCCATCGGTTATAATACCTCATATCTTAGCTCAAATATCTTTCTTTCAAAGGAGTTATCTGATAATAATCTTGAAGCACTTACATTTTCATCTTAAAGATACATGTGTGGTCTGGTCAGGTGATTTTATATTCGTGTGTCGTCCTAAACAAAAGATGGGCCCAGCGGGATGTCAAGAATAGAGGGAGATTTGGGCAAGTTCATTTGTATACTATTAATTTATCAACCACACATCCCCTTCTTCCTTTCCCATACCTTTCAAATATCCGCAATGTAGGTACAGAGCAGATTCTTCCTGCACACTGGAATCCAATTAAATTCTATTTTGTTTGTTCGGATGCTCTTTTTTTCTTAATCTTATCTGGAGGCAAGGTTCTTTCTTTTATCAATTTTAAAACCTTAAAAAGATCAGAGGGAGGGATTGTATTTAATCCTTTATTAGTGTAACAAATAATGTAAATGTATGTTATAATTCCTCCTAATTTTCCAAGACTATAGTTCAATTGTGTTCGAACCTTGTATTTCACAAACACAGCAATTGTCTTCCTTTTCTCATTCGTATCTGTTTTATACTTAACTAACATAGAGAGGATGTTTTATTACTAATAGTTCTCTTCTCTATAGGAATCCACCAGCGTGTGTGCTTGCTGAGCTCAAACATGTTCTGCAGCACAATCAGTATAAGAATATTAACTTGTTGCAACGTTGGTGAGACCTGCGAAGAAGGTATATGAAAGGATAAACAAACCTAGATTGAACATGGTGAACAACAAAACAGTGACACCAGCAGGTGACCACGTCCCACTGCAGGGATGCACAGACGTGGTTCTCCCTCTCAAGAGAGCACACAAACTCTGCATAACTTGGCATCTCTTGTAAGAATCTCACCAACCAAGTGAAGGCCATATTCCGCTTGCCTAAAGTTTAAATGTAACATTGTTAGAAGGCCCACTTCTACAACAATGAGAAGGAACAACTGAGTGACCCGTCAGTCAACTAATATAGGGATATTAGTACTCTTGCCCCATATATGGTATTACAATCTACATCCCTTTGGCGGGCTGTCACTTGAGACCCTGGTAGGAAGGCTACCTGATCTGACCTGAGCCACTATGATGGTCATGGACCAGGGGTACTCTTGTTTTACAGAGGTGGATTCAGATGCTTGTGCAACCTCTTCTATAATACTGATAGCATAGCCCTATGCAAATGAGGGTAACACTTTGCCTCTGCCTCTGCGCCGCATTATGGAAGTGGGCACTGAGTCAAACAGCCCATCAGGAGGTGCACTGAGAGTGCGCCACAAAAAGGTGGTGCCCCTGAGACAGCCATATGGAGCAGACAAAGGGGGTGCCATGGACCCCACAGACAACTGTGTGTAGGTGGGTGCAATCACTCACTGCATCCCCCGCAGGGGGATCTCTGTTTCCCTTGAAAGTGCCTGTCAGGCGTTGCCTGCGCTGTGAAAGCAGAATGGCTGCTTCAAACAGCCAGTCCATCTTTCATTAATTTGCTACCTCTTGGGCAGCAAGGGTCAAAGCTGCCTTGGGTGTAGTGCATTATTAGTAATATGATGTACTGTCCATGTGTGCTTCTAGCACACTCAATGTGTATTTGCTGGAGCTATAGTTGTTGAATTGAACTCTAGTACAACTCTTTAAATGAACAGAGGAAGCTTCACAACATTTGATTCAACCAGAACAGTGAACATGCTCACAAGAGTGTCTTAGCAAACCTGTAACTAAAAGAAAAGAGTGGAAGATTGTGTGGTTATATTATGCAGAGCACACATAGTTCACACAGAAATACACTTTCTAAAAATATAATCTCATGTCCATTTTTCCATTTTCTTTTCTATTTTATAACCTAATATAAATGTCTGGCAGACTGTTTATTTTGGAATACGGCACTCCATTGATACAGTGAGGGCGCGGTCACCTAAAACAAGCATTTGTGGAGAAAGCAGAGAGGCATTGGATATTTTACCAGCATCAGTTCTGGAGATATGCAACTTAAATCAGGTAACAGCATCTAAACGCTAACCACTTACATAGGCAGATGAAACAATATCATCCCGACCACACAGTGCTCTGGTTCCAGGCACTTGTTAATGAGATCGATTCAGTTTCAGTCTAAAATGCAAAAAGGGAGGACATTTATGATTAGCACAGATCACTTCATTGTAGGTCTCCATGTCCCTCCTGGGCAAAATGCAACATTTTTGGTGTTTAGAAAAGTGTGTGGTTGCTCACCGATGTCATTCTCATTAGTCATTGACCATTAGTCAGGAATGGAGCCCACACCTGCTGGTAGGTGTCCAGTTTATCAGCCAGTGTGTAAATGATCTTCATGTAGGAGACAGTCTTAAACATTTCGTTCAACCATTCTGTGTCCTTGGTTGTGTGTAGGGAATGGTAGTGCCGCAAGATACTAAGGGGCTCATTAGGATGGCGGACAGAAGGACGACCGCCGTCCTGGAGTAGGCGGAAAAAGCCTTTTTCCGTCCGCCTGCCGCGGATAGTCCGACCGCCATATTAGGATGGGAAATACTGGCGAAACTCCGTACGCGGCGGAAGAGAACGCACCGCCGCGGAATGACACCCGACCCCGCGGCGGACGTAACCAATCCAGAGACACCGCCGTACAGAATGACATCTTCGACCGTGTCCCAAATCACGATGGCGGAAAACACACATAAAACCGCAGCGGAAAAACAACCTGCCTGAACACGGCGGATTCCCCACGGCCAACAAACCACACATTGCGAAGATACCCACCACAAGCAGCTCGCCCACATGGACCCAGCGCTACACGCTTTTCCAATACTCTTCGCGATCCATCATCTACGACAACGCAGGTACGCTACACACCATTTACTGCCGGAAGGGGAGTACCTGGCAGGGCTGTGACGTTGGGAGGGGGAGTGTCATGTCACAGGAAATACATTTTTCGAACACACCAAAATATACACAATTGAAGTACACAACCAGGAATGACAGCGACAAACCACAAAACATGATTTATTAGCTTTATTCAACATAATAGTTGCATAATATCAGATTATCCAAGAGCATGGGCACTGGGTACAACAGATCATGTACATCATTGGCAGCACGTGAGAGGGCAGAATGCAGTATCAGAACAGCAACAGGGCATTGTGGACAACAGATCAGGTACATCAGAGGCAGCACGTGAGAGGGCAGAATGCAGTTTCACAACAGCAACAGGGCATTGTGGACAACAGAGCAGGTACATCATTGGCAGCACGTGAGAGGGCAGAATGCAGTATCAGAACAGCAACAGGGCATTGTGCCCAACAGAGCAGGTACATCATTGGCAGCACGTGAGAGGGGCTAAGTGCATCAACAGTCCATTGCACTGAACATGTCCATCAGAGCCAGCACGTGAGAGGGGCTAAGTGCATCAACAGTCCATTGCACTGAACATGTCCATCAGAGCCAGCACGTGAGAGGGGCTAAGTGCATCAACAGTCCATAGCACTGAACAGGTCCATCAGAGCCAGCACATGAGAGGGCACAATGCAGTATCAGAACAGCAAGAGGACAGAATGCAGTATCAGAACAGCAACAGGGCATTGTGCCCAACAGAGCAGGTACATCATTGGCAGCACGTGAGAGGGCAGATGCAGTATCAGAACAGCAACAGGGCATTGTGGACAACAGAGCAGGTACATCAGAGGCAGCACGTGAGAGGGCAGATGCAGTATCAGAACAGCAACAGGGCATTGTGCCCAAGAGAGCAGGTACATCAGAGGCAGCACGTGAGAGGGCAGAATGCAGTATCACAACAGCAACAGGGCATTGTGGACAACAGAGCAGGTACATCAGAGGCAGCACGTGAGAGGGCAGAATGCAGTATCACAACAGCAACAGGGCATTGTGGACAACAGAGCAGGTACATCAGAGGCAGCACGTGAGAGGGGCTAAGTGCTTCAACAGTCCATTGCACTGAACATGTCCATCAGAGCCAGCACATGAGAGGGCACAATGCAGTATCAGAACAGCAAGAGGGCAGAATGCAGTATCAGAACAGCAACAGGGCATTGTGCCCAACAGAGCAGGTACATCATTGGCAGCACGTGAGAGGGCAGATGCAGTATCAGAACAGCAACAGGGCATTGTGGACAACAGAGCAGGTACATCAGAGGCAGCACGTGAGAGGGCACAATGCAGTATCAGAACAGCAAGAGGGCAGAATGCAGTATCAGAACAGCAACAGGGCATTGTGCCCAACAGAGCAGGTACATCAGAGGCAGCACGTGAGAGGGCAGAATGCTGTATCACAACAGCAACAGGGCATTGTGGACAACAGAGCAGGTACATCAGAGGCAGCACGTGAGAGGGCAGATGCAGTATCACAACAGCAACAGGGCATTGTGGACAACTGAGCAGGTTCATCAGAGGCTACCCAAGTACGTGCGTCAAGCGACCCGTCACAAGGAGATTAATAAAACCTATGTGGTTACATTCGTCAATCTACACACAAACTTAAATGACATGTGACTGATGGCAACTAGACCTCACACCACAGAATCAGGTGGACTGCTTGAACAACTCGCCTCGGACACACCGCCAGCACCAGAAACAGGAGTGTGAGACACAGCCACGGCTGTGGTGACTGACACATGTGCCATAGACCCAGACACACCGCCAGCACCAGCAACAGGAGTGTGAGACACAGCCACCGATCTACTGACTGACACATGGGCCCTAGACCCAGACACACCGCCAGCACCAGCAACAGGAGGGTGAGACACAGCCACCGATCTACTGACTGACACATGAGCCATAGACCCAGACACACCGCCAGCACCAGCAACAGGAGTGTGAGACACAGCCACCGATCTACTGACTGACACATGAGCCCTAGACCCAGACACACCGCCAGCACCAGCAATAGGAGTGTGAGACACAGCCACCAATCTACTGACTGACACATGAGCCCTAGATCCAGGCACACCGCCAGCACCAGCAACAGGAGTGTGAGACACAGCCACCGATCTACTGACTGACACATGAGCCCTAGACCCAGACACACCACCAGCACCAGCAACAGGAGTGTGAGACACAGCCACAGCTGTGGTGACTGACACATGTGCCATAGACCCAGACACACTGCCCGGACATGTCCCTGTACACTGACCAACAAACACCATGCCTGCACCTGACACATGTGAGTGAACAGCAGCTGAGCCAATAGGACCACAGAAATGGTGAGCCACAGTGCTGTATGGGCCAGGAGGCAGGGTGGCTCTGTGAGCTGGGGACAGCTGGACTGGAGCGACATTGGGGTGGTCAGGTCTCAGTGGTGTGTGTCTCCGTTTCCTAGTGAAACGTAGGGGCACCCCAGACATGCCTGGACTGGTAAGTGGAGTGGCATCACCAGACATCAAAGGTGTATCATGTGCTTGTGGTGTTCTGCTCTCTGGGGACGTGCTGGACCCTGCCTGCCGTTTGCCGTGGGCCTGCCTTCTGCCCTCTGCATGTGTAATGGGTGATGCAACAACAGTGTACTCCTTCCTCTGCTTTAGCGGGGCGTGGATGGGAGTAGAGGTATGGGGGGACTCCACCGCTGATACATGTGTTGTACGTTCCTTAAACATCATCCTCAGTGCAGCCAGGGGTGAAATATGCCTGTCCTTGATGGTGCTCGTGTCCATGGGAGACCCCTTGGCCATGGTATGTGCCTTGGACGTTGGAGGTGTCCTGTCCCTGGAATGGGCCTGATCCCTTTCCGGTGCCCTGTCCCTGGGTGCAGACATGTCCATTGTAGTGTCCCTCTCCTTTGAAGCTACCTTGCTCCTCGGAGGTGCCCTTACCTTGGTACTGTCCTTGTCCTTGGGAGTGTCCCTGCTCTTGGGAGGTGCACTTTCCTTGCTCCTGTCCTTGTCCTTGGAAGTGTTCCTGCTCTTGGGAGGTGCCCTTTCCTTGCTACTGTCCTTGTCCTTGTGAGTTGTTAGACCTGACACCTTTTGGCGTGGTTTTTCCCCCATCTTTTTGCCTCTGACTCATGTATTTTTGATGCTGTGCTGGATTTCGTTTTTGCTGGTTTAGATGCTTTGGACACTCTGCCACTGCTGATCAGTGCCAGAGTGTAAGTGCTCCCTCTGTAAATTGACATATTGATTGGGTATACCTGATTGGCACATTTGTATCACCATGAAGTCCCTAGTAAAGTGCACTGTGTGTGCCAGGGCTGGTGATGACAGATGCTACTAGTGGGCCTGCAGCGCAGATTGCGCCACCCACATGAGTAGCCCTAAAATGGTGACTCAGGCCTGCCAGCGCAGGGCCTGTGTGCAGTCAGTGACTGCCATGTCCGCCTGGCCAGTGTCCCCACTGGCTGGGCCTAACCCTTCCCTGTCTGTGCACATCAGTCACCCCTATGGAAGGCTCAAGGTACCCCCCTGGGCAGGGTGCAGTGTATGGATAAGGTAGAGCATGTACTAGTGCAGGTCACATGCTCTGGTAGTGAGCGGCAGCCATTTTGTGTGCTCACTGCTGTAAGGCTATCTTGCTCCTTAGAGTAACATGGGGGAGGCTGGTCCCATTGGATACCAGCCTATCTTACCATAGGAACAAGATGGGACATAAGTGAAAGATATCCCTGAACTCAGAATTTAATAACACATCTTTTAGTGAAGGTTGTTTTTAAATCCTGTGTTTGAGAATAGTACTTTTAGAAAGTGGCTGTTCTCTTGTCTAACCTTTCTGTGTGCCTGGGCCTGTTTGTGGATTGACTGTCTGGCCTGAGTGTGACAGGGGCTGCAGAGCCCCCAGGGGATTGTCTGCGTCAGCCCGTGGATGAAAGGCAGCATCTGCTGCCAGGGAAGTGGGAGGAGATCACACCTGATAGTGACAGGGCTGTGCCTGCCTGACCACAAAACTGGCTCCACCCCCCTGCTGGGCGACTGTCACCTCTGTCCCTGATACTGAAAGGAAGAAGGAAGCCAGGAAGCCCCCAGTGCCTCAGCTACACCCAGAACTGGTTTAGACGGGCTCAGGGCCCACTTGCACAAAGACTTCAAAGGACTTCAAAGACTTTTTGGGGTATAAGAGAAGGACCCCTGACTACAGAAAATCAGATTCTACCATCAAGAAGGAACCTCTGCTGGAAGAAGGACTGCTGGAGAACAAGAGGAAGATTGCCTTGCTGTGTGCTCTAAGGGCTGAACTGTTCTGCTGTTGCAACTGAAAGCTGAGGAGGAGAAAGGGACTTTGCTGTGTGCTGTGACCCTACCTGCTTGAAACTGCCAAGACTTTGCTGTGTGCTGTGTCTGCAACTTGAATCTCCAAGGGCCTGAGAAGAGCTGGCCTCCTGTCTGCAACCCAGGGACATAAAGGTTGCCTAAGGACTACAAGACTCTGCTGTGCCCCCTGAAGCTGCTGTGCGGCGAAGAGATCGTGAAACCCTGTAGTTTGACTGCTTAGCGCACTGGCTGCTCTCTAATTGGATTGAGGGCGCCGCGCTGACCCAGCCTGCTGTGTGGCCGTGATCGACGTGTTCATCGACACGTGTGGGGTGCAGGCCGGAGACTTGTGGGCCTCCCCAGCGCAAGAAGCGCTGAAAAACAATTGTGGGGCGTGTCACCGTCGCAGCCCGGGGTCCGTGAACTCCTGTGAAGGTGCCCCGTCCTTGGCCGGTGTGGACGCCACGAAGATCGAGCCCGCCGCGCTCTGATTGGGTGAGAGAGCAGAGCCCCCTCACCAGAGCCACGACGGGATTGGCCCGTGGAGCGTAGCACCATCGGCGAGGCCGCGCTGCCATTGGTTGGCGGCCTCGCGTCCAGAGGGGCTCGTCACAGGAGCCGCGACGGGATTGGCTGGTTTCGCAGAAGCTGCTGCGGAAGCCGTGGAATTGCCGGGATCACCGCCGGGACGGGGGAAGACTGACCCGACCTCGCCGAGGGAATCTAGAGCATCCCGCACTCCTGGCCTGCCGTCCCCCACAAGGTGAGCAGCACCACCTCCCCCGCCGCTCGTTGGATTGTCGAGAGCGGGCGGGAGAGGAAAGGGGACTGGCCGGGGCGGAGACGAGGGAGATCTGCTTGGCGCGGTGCACCTGGGGCATAAGAAAGAGTGAGGTGGTACCGGGGGAAAAGAAGAGTCCCTGGGCCTCGCGGTAAAGCGCATTTGCAGTGCTTGAAGCCCACAGATAAGATTACACGTGGGCAGTGTTTTTAATGCTCGCTTTTGAGAGAACATTTTCTTGAAGTAAGTCAGTATTGCTTATTTTGAACGCTGATTTTCCCAGAGACCTGAGACTATCGTTTATTTAACAAGAACTTCCTGAAATTAACTGCAACCATCAAGATTAAGTACCACATGTTCTTAAAGAAGTGATTATCGTGCAACTGCTTATTTACCTTGCTGAAACTAGATAAAGATATATATTTTTATAAAAATATACTTACCTGTGTGGTCTCAGTTTGTGGTGGATTGGGGGTTATTGTGGTGTTAAGTGCAAATATTATACACATTGGCTTGGGGATAAGCCTGCCTGCTCGCGCCAAGCTACCTAGAGGGAGAGCGGAGGTTATCTACTGTGTGTATTCCTTCACCCTGACTAGAAGCAAGGGTCCCTACTTGGTCTAAGGTACTTACCTTTGCCAATTAGAGACCCCCAGATCTAACATTGTTGGACAGCGGTGCAGATTCTGAACTAATGATTGCACTTGACCTGCAGTGATTTCTTGTACATCACTAGTCTAGTTTAGCAAGCACAGGTTGCGCAAGATTTTTTCTTTTTGGTGAAACCTTTTAGTTGAAAAGGTTAGGAAGCATCATGTCTCAGAAAACGCCAAGCGTGAGTGTAGAAGTGGAAGTGGAATTTGAAATCCAGGAGTTGTTCATCTATAACAAGGAGCAACTGAAAAAATTCTGCAAACAGCTTGGATGCCCTGCAAAGGGCAGCGCAAACAAGGAAGAGCTACAGAAAGCTCTGAGGGCCTGGTGGGAGGCCAAACATGGTGATCCAGAAGCTGCTGTTGGAGAGGGAGGCACACAGGTGAATGTTTTTTTGTCCAGTGAGTTGCCAGTGAGGAAGCCAGCGTCTAAGGCTGGCAGCAACCACTCCAGTAGGATTATTTCTCCAGAGGAGCTGGAGGATAATCAGAGAGCTAGGGCCCATGAGATTGAGTTTTCTAAGCTCAAAGCACAAGCAGATAAGAGGAGACTCCGCCTTGAAACTGAGAAAGAGGCGGAGGAGAGAAGAAATGCTCTCGCTTTAGAGGAGAAGAAACTCCAATTGGCTCATGAGTTGAGCATGAGGGAGCTGGACATTAAATTCAAAAAGGTGGAGTCCAGTTCTAATGGTGGCAGCGCACAACCAGTACAGGCGGGTAAGGTATACATACCAAAAGATCTGGTACAGAATTATCAGAGGGGTGCGGATATTTATGCGTGGTTCAGAGCGTATGAACTTGCCTTAAAGATGAATGAAGTGCTTGAGAAGAATTGGGGGGCAGGATTGTGGAAGCATTTTGAGGCCTCTGGGAGGGTTGTTTTAGCACCCTTAGAAGCAGCAGGTACTTTATCCTACCCCGCTATGAAGGAGGCTTTGTGCCTCAAGTATGGGCTCACTTCAGAACAGTACCGCCAGAAGTTTAGGAACTTCAAGAAGCTTGATTCAAGAACTTGGGTGGAGTGTGTGAGTATGTACACGCGTGCACTGGAAGGTTGGATAAAGGGCAGCAAAGTTACTGATTATGTGGGGTTGTGTCACTTGATTAGTTGGGAGCACTTAAGTAGTTTATGTGTTCCAGAGCTGCGCCAGCATCTTTTAGATAGCTAGTTAACTGATCCCAGTGAGCTTGCTAAGGAGGCGGACCGCTGGACTAGTACCAGGGTCCACAAGGGGGTGGTAAGTACCCCAGCCAAAGGTGGACAGGGTCCCCAGCAGAATAGTGGGGGGGACACGGGTAATCAAAAGGAGTCTTCTAAAGGGCCCCAAAATAGTTCCCAGGAGAAGGAGTCTCAACCCCCCAAGTCTAAGAAGTCCGGGCCCCATAAGGGCAAGCAGGACAACAGGCCCCCGCCTACTTGCTTTGCATGTGGGGAGGTGGGGCACATTGCCCCCAAATGTCCAAAGAAGAAATCAGCACCCACTGGTGCTCCCGCTCCGGCGTTAGCCAGTGTAGTTTTGGGAGGGGATTTGATTTCCAGTGGGGAGGAGGGGTTAGCAGTGATGACCCTTGTCTCTTTAGGAGACCAAGAGATGGCCCAGGAAACCTTGCTGCCCCAAAACACTAAGAAATATGGGCAGAAGATGACCATCAATGGGAAAGAGATAGAGGCTCTGAGAGACACAGGGGCCAGCGTGACATCTGTCCGGTGTCAGTGGGTGTCTGAAGAGCAAATTGTTCCCAAGGTACTCCGGCCTGTGGTGGCATCTGACAGTTCAGTGCGCTACTGCAAGTTGGCAAATGTTCCATTTGAATGGGGAGGAGTCTCCGGTACTTTGGAGGTCGTTGTAAGTGATGCCTTGCCTGTAGATTGTCTATTAGGCAATGACCTGGAGAGCTCTCCATGGAAAGAGGTGGAGCACAGTGTGGAAAAGTAAATTTTGCCATGTTATATGTGCCTACGTGTTCCCCATCTTATGCTATATGTGCATGATCGATATGCATGTATTCCCCTCTTCTCGATTAAAGACGCAATTACAGTTGTGTCCATCTCTAGTATGCCAGTTTCCAGTCATCATGAAAACAACGAATATCAGGCCTATGTAAACCTACGTTGCCATATTTCACAGTGTGCACGTTAATTCATTGAATTGTCCCCGTTTCTAGGCCTCAAAAGGGCCCGGATTCAGATTCAGCTCCAGTCTTCTGAACCCTCTCCGAGGAGCGATACAGCCCCCACCTGCATCCCTGACCCTTAGCTTACTTCATGCCTCGCAGTGCCCGGCCCGGCCTGGCTCTGCCTCCCAGTCTGCCAAGAGTATGTTATGCTTCCAGTTATCAGTCCAGCCCTCCTTCTCTGCATTCCTAAGCTACTGAATCGCATCAATAGTTTCCGTCATGGTCTAGCCTTTCTGTCTCCATGTAAGAGAAATACTTTATTAATATTCATAGAATATTCCTCGCACACACAATACATGTAGAATTATGCACGCATCAGTCCTAATGTCTAGTAGCCTTTGTCCTGATAACTTTTGGATTCTATCAATATGTACTCCAAACACCAGATACCAGATATGCCTTGGGTACATGTCGCTCTGACACTCCAGACTTTAGTCTCCTCTTCTAGCGCAGAAGTCATAGCCCCCAGTTCTCCCTGGTAACACGTCATTGCCCGTTTGCGCGCACCACTAGGTTAGAGGTCCCAGCTGCTCAGGTAGCCCCCTCCATGTTTCCGCCTCATTTATGACACTTCTGTTACGTTTACATCACATGTCTATGTCTACGCCCTGTACACGCCTTCTTGTTACATCATTTTGCCCTTATCTTTCGCGACTGCTACGAGTCACGCCTACTGCTACGCCTACTGTATTGAATGTAATGCAATTGTTTTGATATATATATATTGTGCACTGTTACAAAAAGTTACCCAGTTTCCCTTGTCCCTTCCTGTGCAGCTGCCGTCCCGTGCTTCCAGGCTGTTCTGTCCTCTTCTCTTATGCCTGATTAAAGCCTGAAGACTCAAGATACCTCGAATCCTGACTCTTATTTATTGAGCTACCTGTTTTATTGCTTATACTGAAAAATAGTACCGGTAATTAATTATTTATTTACCACATAATGGCGCCCGAATAGGGACTTGCCCTTTCCCCACGCGCCGGAGAAGCCACGCAGGCTCCCTGATCCTCTGCAGCCGTGACGGAACCATACCGTGCACGTGCAGATATTTCTGCTTCAAGTATCCCTCAGGCCCACGGAGGAGACGGAGGTTGCGGTCCAGCATCCAGACGAGGCGGTGAGGAACGCGGCGAGTCTCGACCAGAGCCCAAGCCGAGAGTCCAAGGTCCGAGGTATCCGGAGGCCCACCTGTAACTCAAGTCCGAAGTTCGTAGTCCGTCGTCGTAGCAGTCCAGTCCAGTCCGAGGCCTTCCGTTCTTGCTGCCCGGTGAGTACCGTTGCGGGGTAGTATCTAGACAGGGTCAATTAATTTGTCTCTGGTCCGTGGGTTTGGGTACACAGATCCAACACGAAGTGTCCACCTAGGTGGATGCGGGTCCTGACGTGTCTCTTTATGGGACCGGTAAGTTCGTGCTGTTTTAGCAGTGCATCTAGTCATTCCAGTAAGTTCTGTTCTCAAGAAATTCAAGTGTTCTGTCCGAACTGTTATTTTAAATGTTATTCCATGTGTCTTCAATGTCGTGGTATGAGTGATTTGTTTTTCCAGTTATTATTGTGTTTACCGTGTATTGTATTGTGTCCAGACTTCAGCCTAAACTATGCCTCTATTCTCGAAGTTACGTCAGTTAAAAACCAGAAAGGGATTGTTAGAGGAAGCAGTTCCTGTCCCGCCGAGGGACAGTCCAGGTCATTTTATGTATCATAAGCATGGCTTAAGTGCCATATTATATCTAGACTTATGGGTGGAGTACACCAAGGAATTAGAAGAGAAATATAGATGGCCTGTATCAGGTATGTGGGATGCCGAGTGCATCATGCGAGTAGAAGAAGCATTATGGAAAAAGAAATCCAGACAGTCCCAGAAAGATGCCATCGAGTTATGGCGCAAAGAATCTCACAGAAGAACGGAAAAAGAAATCAGAAAGACAGAATTAAGTAGGGAATCCTCCGAAAGAGCCCAAGAAAGGGAATTAATCGAAGTAGGTGAACGAGTTAAAGCCGAACAGTCAGACAGACAGAGAAATGCCCTTATTAAGGGTATGTATCCTCTTCTTGCCGAGGGCTTGCCGAAAGCAACCCCGGAAGCACCATGTAATTTTCCGCCGCCATTAGTTCCGATTAAGTTACGTCACAAACCAACCGCAGCTGATATTTTTCTCTCGTCCTATTTGGACGACACAGTCCCAGAATATGCAAATCCTGTTCCGCCAGCTCCCGTAAATAATGTAATTCCTGTTCCTCCAGCCACCGGGGCACCGGTTACAGCACCTGTTACGGCACCCCCGGTCCAGCCTACAGTACATGTACCCGCTACATCAGTCACTCTCCCAGCACGTACAGTACCCGTTGACGATTCTAGTCTAGGGGCCACGGGGGGAAGTCCTCCTGGAACCCCGCCTCAACCCAGACGTATCACGCTACTCGAGCTACATGCACGAGCGTTACAGCGTTCGCCCAAACTTCAGTCAGTCGCCGATATCAAGCGAGCCCTTACCGAATGCCGTTATGATCCAGTCCCAGGCGATGATGATATGGTCCTGTATTCATTGCGTGTAAGACGGGTGACCGAATATTTGGACACCCTACCGAATATGAAAGGTTATCTAGACAGAATATATCGTTTCATCCGTACAGGAGCAGATCCAGGAAGTATTGGCGAGGCCATGGCTCAAAGAAAAGTCGAGATTCAGCTCATGCTTTTAAAATTTCTAATTAATTGTTTAATAAGAGAACAAGATTATCCGGATAAAGATCCGGAAGAAATGAAAGTCCTGACCAGGTGGAGTGACCATATAGCCGAGGGAAGACACAAGACACAGAACTGTATAGAGAGTATGTACAAGAAAATCCGTAGGGAAATAATAAAGATACACGAGAAACGAGAAGCAGCACGAGTAACCGAGAAAGAAGACAACTCTTCTACTGAAGAGGTAGACGACGAGAATCCCTCCAGGATAGCGTATGTAGGTAGTACTAGACTTCCCGACCGACATTCACGCCTAGATCACAAGAAAGTTTTCCCTCCTCCAGCACCAGAACAAGGTTCTCTTGAGCAAGTATTTCAAGCTACCGATCACATTCTGAAATCACGAATCGGTTATAGTGAACTGAGTACAATGCATGAACAAGAACTAGCTCGATCAGCAGTCCGATGGACTACTGATTCTACCACTTTTCCAGACGAAATAGTGGCACAAATGTTTCTGAAACTGCCCCCAGCCGAGCAGCGACTGGTGGGTATGTATATGATCCAGCACCTCATTACATTGTATGAGGACAGCATTCTGATCCAGGTCTGTTACATGATGTTCTGAACGAGTTACTCCAGTATAGATGGAGAGGTCTAGGTACTGATTTAATTAGTATCATTCTAGAACAGCGCCACAAATATCGAACGTTTCTGAATCCGCATTTTGTTCATGTCTCACCTCCAGAAAGTAAATCATTTTACATAGATAGACAACATCCGTTATGAGAAGTACACCCAGTTAGGACAACGGGTGGTGTTCTAGAACGAGTATTTGTTTACACCCCTATCACAAAGATGGAACTCTTAGAGATGAAAAAGTTAATTCCCTGTCACGACAAAGATCCAGCAGGGTTCCACCGAGAATTAAAAGACATGCTCCGTATGGGAGAATACACGTATCCTGATATTATTAAAATGTTAAAGGTCCTGTTGCCCGCAGGGGTATATGAAAAACTCAAGGAAAAAGAATGGGAGGTGGGAGAGAAAAAGATAGATTGGACAGCTCTAGAAGCTGAAGACAATTCACGAGTACCAGGTACCGGTCTTGGGGGTAAAGTTAAAGAATTGCCCGAGTTATTGATCCAGGTTTTGCCAAGATTACTAGCCACGAAAAAGGAAGATTGGGATGCAATCTCAGCTTGTAAACAGAAACAGGAGGAAGACACTAGTGATTTTTATTCTAGATTTGAAAAATGTTTTATTATTAATAGTGGTCTGAAAACGAGTAGTGAATCGTACCCTCATCTTTTTGTTACCAAACTAGTCGAGAATTCAAGTCCACAAGTTAAAAATCGAGTTTTGAAAGTCGAAAGTAGTTGGCAAGCTAATACTCCGTCACAAATGCTCCAGATGCTCCAGTATCACCAGAATAGAATCAGGGAAGAGCAAGAACACGAAAGGAGACATATGAAAGACACGAAAATGAAAGTATTAGTTGCACAATCTGTTCCACAAGACAGTCAGAAGAGGGGTCCGAATCAAGCCAGTCATCCTGCAGCTCCCGTTAAAGGGACCTGCAATTACTGTAAACAGCCAGGTCATTTTATAAACGAGTGTGCAGTTCTGAAACACAACATAGCTACTGGTAAGACTAAAGAAAGACCACGTCCGCCTAGACAAGAACAAGTTTCACAGACTTCTCAGTCACCCCAGAATGCACAACAGACAGTTCCAGCATCGCAGCCTATCGCTGCAACACAGCATGTTACACAGCAGATGTACCAGTATGCACAGACAGAATATCCAGATTATCAGCCATATTCATGAAACAGCCTAGAGAGGGAGGTAGGCTTGCCTCTCATCGAGATACCTGTAGATCAAGAGGGTCCCTATGTACACAGTCAAGTATTAGGGAAAGACAGAAAGTTTTTGATTGATACAGGGACAAGTAGGACTACTATCAGTCATGACGAGGTTCCAGGGGCTCCGCTCTCAGGCTCTAAAAACGTTTCCCTTGGATTTTCAGGAAAGCCGATTGTTAACGAAATTTCGAAACCAGTTTCTCTAGAAGTTGGTCCATTGTCCCGAACTACTGATTTGTTACTCACGAAATCATGTCCAGAAAATTTGTTAGGCATTAAGACATTAAAAGAATTAGGTGCAGTAATTTGTTGCTCCCCAGAAGGGGTCCGATTGTTCCTGAGAGACTTTAAAGGTCATTATGTATTACGTGATTTTGATCCAAGATTATTGAATGTACCACAGCATTTATGGGCGCAAGGTCCAACTGATGTAGGTTGTATGCATATCACACCCCATCGTGTGACTCTCAAGCAAGGTATAGTTTTGCCACGAATCAGACAGTACAGATTGCCACCTGAGGCTGTAGCAGCCTTATCCAAAATTATTGACGAGCTCATTGCTCAAGGAGTGGTTGTAGAAACTGACTCCAATGTATGTAATTCTCCTATCATTCCGGTCTTGAAACGTACTGATCCAAATGCACCTCCAGTATATCGATTAGTGATTGACCTTCGAGAGCTTAATAAATGTATCATACCTCAGTATCCAGTAGTCCCAGATATTTCGTCACTTTTGACAGCCATTGATTCTGAAGCTACATTTTTCACTGTTATCGATCTCAAGAATGCATTTTTCAGTGTCCCCATTCATCCAGACAGCCAGTACCTTTTCGGTTTTTGTTTAAATGGAAGGAGCTATAAATTCACACGAGCTCCTCAAGGTTTCACAGAAAGTCCCAGTATTTACAGTCAAGCACTTAAGAGACAACTAGACAATATTCACATGCCATCTGACACTGCCCTGCTCCAGTATGTCGATGATCTACTGATCACGGCCCGTTCTGAACGTGACTGCGAGCGAGCGTCACTTACAGTTCTGTATTTTCTGGCCGAGCAGGGGCACAAGGTGTCCCCTTCCAAATTACAATTCTGTGTCCAGCAAGTGGTATACTTAGGACACTTACTGTCCAAGTGGGGTAGGCAGTTGACACCAGACCGTATCCAGTTAATAGCGAGTCTTCCACAGCCCAAGACACAGAAGGAGGTACGAGCTTTTATCGGCCTCACTTCTTACTGCAGACAATGGATTCCTCAGTATGCATTTCTAGCCAAGCCACTGATACAGTTAACGACACAGGAGGCAGCCGTATCGACTGTCCTCCCTTGGACCCAGGAACATACACTTGTATTCAATGAATTAAAGAAAGCCTTATGTCAAGCACCTGTTCTAACGACACCCAACTACAGTAAGCCTTTTACACTTTTTGTTACAGAACGTGATGGTACTGCATTATCTGTTCTCACACAAGATCAAGCAGGACAGTACAAGCCCTGTGCTTATTTCTCGAGCACATTAGATCCAGTAGCCCAGGCTCTGCCTGCGTGCCTCAAGTCAGTTGCAGCCACAGCTCTAGCAATCAGACAAAGTGATTCCATAGTGTTAGGACATTCCCTGACAGTACAAGTTCCACACTCCGTGGAAGTTCTTTTAAACCGAACCCAGACTCAACACTTGACCATTGCACGTTTAACAGGTTATGAACTGACACTGTTCCAGCCACACATAGAAATCAGACGCTGCAACATTCTAAATCCAGCCACACTGTTACCGTCAGTTACTTCAAATCCGGCCACACATGACTGTGTGGAAGTTGTCAACACTATGACAAAGCCAAGACAAGACCTGACAGACATTGCATTACCTAACCCCGACCTGACACTTTATGTGGATGGTTCATGTATGAGAACAAGTACAGGAGAACTAGTAGCCGCGTATGCAGTGACTACTGAAACCGAAGTTATAGAAACACATCGTATTGACACCCTGTCTGCTCAAGCAGCAGAGCTAGTCGCTCTGACCCAAGCCTGCATACGTGCCAAGAACCTGAAAGTAAACATATATACAGATTCACGTTACGCATTCGGAGTCGTACACGACTTTGGAGTGCTCTGGCAGGAGAGAGGTTTCATGACTTCTCATGGAACCAAGATTCAGCATGGTCTCCTCATTCAAGCTCTGTTAGATGCAATACATTTACCGACAGCTATCGCTATCATGAAGTGCAAGGCACATATGAAAGTTACTGACATCATTTCCCAAGGTAACGATCTAGCAGATCGAACAGCCAAGCTTACAGCTCAGGCTTCAGACATTCTAGTTAACACGACACAGACACTCACTCCAGATCCGACTACTTGTATGACAGTTAAGGACCCTACACAAGATGTCATAGACATACAGTTACATGCTACTCCCGAAGAAATCAAGAAATGGTCCGAACAAGGAGGGGTCCAGACAGATCAAGGATGGTTGACGAAGGGAAAAGCCACATGGTTTCTCCCCGACTCTATGGTTCAAGTCATTATTAATACCGCACATAGTCCAGCACATCTAGGAGAGAAAGCTATGTTAGACAGTATTCAGAACCTTTGGTTCAACAAGCACTTACGAGCTGCAGCCAAGCAGAAAGTCCGTACCTGTATGATATGTTGTCAGTTCAATCCAGGTAAAAGTGTCCCGGTGGAACAAGGTGGATTCCAACCCCCTGACCACCCTTTTGAAGTCCTCCAGATGGATTATATTCAGATGGAGCGATGTCGAGGTTTTAAGTATGTCCTCGTAGTTGTATGCGCTTTGTCCAGGTGGACAGAAGCATATCCAGTTCCAGATTACACAGCCGCGACCACTGCCAGGCAGTTGGTTCGTGAATTCTTTCCCCGCTATGGACTCCCTAGGGTCGTGTATTCAGATAACGGCCAGCCATTCTCATCTGAGCTCATGAAACATGTTTCCCTTCTGTTGGGGTACCAGTGGAAGTTCCATTGTGTGCGCCATCCTGAAGCAGCCGGTCTCGTAGAGAGACATAATCAGACTCTGAAAATCCGCATTGCTAAAATTTGTAGAGAAAAAGGTGTAGACTGGCTAGTTGCCCTGCCAGTTGCTTTATTTTTTATGAGGATGGTTGCACATTCCAGATCAGGTCTGTCCCCGTATGAGGTCGTATTCGGCCGCCCCCAAACATGTGGGGTACACCTAGACCCCGCAGTATTACCGGTGTTTCCAGTAATATGCTGACAGATTACCTAGCTTCCTTGATGTCTGCCCTACACTCTTGTCGTTCACAGGTTGCCGCCGCATTTCCAGACAACACCGAGGTGAAACCGCATGAAGTCATTCCAGGCGACCTGGTGTTGGTGCGGAATTTTGATCGTTCAAGTCCGCTGGAGCCCCGCTGGAAGGAGCCCCGCCTCGTTTTACTAACAACAAGGACCGCAGTAAAGCTCGAGGGGAGAAAAGGATGGGTCCACCTGACCCACATAAAGAAATTCCATGGACTACCAGAAAAGACTTTTGCTAAGGACTGCCTCATTCCAAAAGACTGCCTAAAAACAGACTCTGAACTTGACTCTGAACTCAAAATTCCCTTGTTAGAGAAAACTCCGCAACAGGGGTATAAACAGAAACTCCGGTCTAGTAAAATAAGTCAGCCAGTTTAATTGTCTAAGTCCCTCTCGGGTGAAACGGTTAGACAGGTCCCTGACATGTATGAGATAGACCCCCATAGTGAGAGAGTTAGTCAAAACTCTATCAGATGTATCATTGTTCTAAGTTTTTTATTATTTTTGAGTCTTATGGTTACCTGCACAAGTTATGCTTTACATTTATGTTTTCCAGTTTCACATGTACATATGTTTTCTAACACTACAGTAGAGCACACATTTAGTGATCTGCCTCCTCACGAGCTATCCTATCGTCTTGCTATGCGAAATAATACATTCATCCGGATGTTGCATTATTCACACCAGACCAGCAATGCCACTAATTGTTGGGTGTATGGTCGACTCCCCCCTTTCCAGACTCCGAAGGGAGTTCTGCCACTCTTTCCTTATCCGTTTTCACATAATGGTTCGTGTGGAGCATGGTCCACGTTAACATCATCCTCAAATGATATGTCCCTTCTGAATAGAACATGTTTTCCAGACAAGCAAGGTCTCTCCCATAGAACAGGGTTAGATCTAGAAAATGAAGTATATGATTTAGGTAATTATTTTTCGAATTTCATGGTCCTGAATGTTCAGTCTGATACTACTCCAGATTTACCTGCCATTTCAGTACTACCAGTCAAAGGCGAATTATGTGTCAGAAAGAATGGTTCCGCACATGTGGGACATAGTGATTGTACTACTACTATCGAGTATAGTGACAGTGGGAAATCTATTTTCAAAGCCTCACGTCATTCTTATTTTGTTTGTGGTCAGACCGCATATGTTCGTCTGCCCCTCGATTGGGATGGAACATGTTATATTGCCTTCCTACTGCCACCAGTTTTTCTAGCCCCATCTGATTATCACAGAAACACACATCTAGTACACGTCAGACATAGAAGGGAGATCGAGTCCCCAATTGTCGATCAAACTGAAACTACTCTAGAACAATATCAAGACTTCAATAAAGGTTTCTTCTTCTTTATAGGACCTATCCAGAATAGTAAGCTAATACGTAGGTTAACCAGAACCCTTGAAGCAGTAGTGAATGAGACTACTTCCGCTCTAGGTAACTTAACCGAAGAGCAATCTGCTATGAGATTTGTCGTGCTCCAAAATCGTCTCGTTCTTGACGTCATACTGGCCGATAGAGGAGGAGCATGTAGAGTCATCGGATCTAGTTGCTGCATTTTCATTCCTAATAACGCGCCGTCTGTTTATTCAGCTATAACCAGACTTCATAAAATTGCCCATCAGTTACACCAGAATCCAGGCACCTGGACATGGTCCGGTTGGCTCTGGAGTATCATATCTGCTTGGGGATGGAAAGTATTGTCATTCCTAGGTGTAGCAGTAATGATCATATTCAGTTGCTGCCTCTGTATACAATGTGGCCCTGCGATTTGCGGCATGTGTGCTACCTCTTGTATCCCCAGTTCTAAGTCCCGTTCCAAGACAATTCGAGACGAACAATTGATGCTATATGAAATGATAGATGGTATCATGAATATTGATGTTTCCTGATGGAAACGTAGGGCACAAGGAGGGAATGTGGAAAAGTAAATTTTGCCATGTTATATGTGCCTACGTGTTCCCCATCTTATGCTATATGTGCATGATCGATATGCATGTATTCCCCTCTTCTCGATTAAAAACGCAATTACAGTTGTGTCCATCTCTAGTATGCCAGTTTCCAGTCATCATGAAAACAACGAATATCAGGCCTATGTAAACCTACGTTGCCATATTTCACAGTGTGCACGTTAATTCATTGAATTGTCCCCGTTTCTAGGCCTCAAAAGGGCCCGGATTCAGATTCAGCTCCAGTCTTCTGAACCCTCTCCGAGGAGCGATACAGCCCCCACCTGCATCCCTGACCCTTAGCTTACTTCATGCCTCGCAGTGCCCGGCCCGGCCTGGCTCTGCCTCCCAGTCTGCCAAGAGTATGTTATACTTCCAGTTATCAGTCCAGCCTTCCTTCTCTGCATTCCTAAGCTACTGAATCGCATCAATAGTTTCCGTCATGGTCTAGCCTTTCTGTCTCCATGTAAGAGAAATACTGTATTAATATTCATAGAATATTCCTCGCACACACAATACATGTAGAATTATGCACGCATCAGTCCTAATGTCTAGTAGCCTTTGCCCTGATAACTTTTGGATTCTATCAATATGTACTCTAAACACCAGATACCAGATATGCCTTGGGTACATGTCGCTCTGACACTCCAGACTTTAGTCTCCTCTTCTAGCGCAGAAGTCATAGCCCCCAGTTCTCCCTGGTAACACGTCATTGCCCGTTTGCGCGCACCACTAGGTTAGAGGTCCCAGCTGCTCAGGTAGCCCCCTCCATGTTTCCGCCTCATTTATGACACTTCTGTTACGTTTACATCACATGTCTATGTCTACGCCCTGTACACGCCTTCTTGTTACATCATTTTGCCCTTATCTTTCGCGACTGCTACGAGTCACGCCTACTGCTACGCCTACTGTATTGAATGTAATGCAATTGTTTTGATATATATATATTGTGCACTGTTACAAAAAGTTACCCAGTTTCCCTTGTCCCTTCCCGTGCAGCTGCCGTCCCGTGCTTCCAGGCTGTTCTGTCCTTTTCTCTTATGCCTGATTAAAGCCTGAAGACTCAAGATACCTCGAATCCTGACTCTTATTTATTGAGCTACCTGTTTTATTGCTTATACTGAAAAATAGTACCGGTAATTAATTATTTATTTACCACAACAGGACTCACTTGGAAATGTTGGGTTTGCCTGCGTGGATCTGTGTGTCCATCCGTGCAATGACAGCCAGAGAGGGCGGTTTAGCAGAGCTGGAGCCTGGAACAATGGCCCAGGGACCTGCCAAGAGAGGAAGGGGTAGAGGGCGCGGGAAACCAGCCCCCACCATTCCCACGGTCCAGGAGGAAGCAGACCCTGAGGGGGATGCCCTGGAACCTACAGGGGAGCAGGTGGCCAAACTGGGGGAATTGCCTGAGCTGTCCCAGTGGCAGAAAGATGGTAGTCCCTCCAGGGAGGAATTCTGCCAGGCTCAGAAGGAGTGCCCTTCTCTCATTGGTGTGCGGCAGCAGGCTGCAGACCAGGCAGCAGGCCTGGGGTCCAAGGAACATTTGATCTATTGGGAGGATGACTTACTTTATAGTGAGCCTAAGTTCGCTGAGCCCGGTGCAGCCCGTGTGTTGGTAGTACCAGAGCGCTTCAGGAACTTCCTACTGGGTCTGGCTCATGACGTGCCTCTCGCAGGACATCTGGGGCAAGACAAGACCTATCACAGGCTTGTCACCCATTTCTACTGGCCCCAGATAAAGAAGCACGTCGCTGCCTTTTGTAAGTCTTGCCAAACTTGCCAAGCCAGTGGCAAGAGCGGAGGGAAGTGCGTGGCACCCCTCCAACCCTTTCCTGTGGTGAGCACCCCTTTTGAGCGGGTGGGCATTGACATCGTGGGGCCCCTGGACCCCAAGACAGCCCTAGGCAACAGGTTTATCCTGGTCTTGGTGGACCATGCCACTCGGTACCCGGAAGCCATCCCGCTCAGGACAGTCACAGCCCCAGTGGTGGGCCGTGCCTTGATGGGAATCTTTTCCCGTGTGGGGTTCCCCAGAGAGGTGGTCTCTGACAGGGGGACAAACTTAATTTCTAAGTATATGAAGTCCCTGTGGAGTGAGTGTGGGGTGACATACAAATTCACCACTCCCTACCACCCTCAAGGAAATGGGTTGGTTGAAAGATTCGATCGCACATTGAAGGGCATGATTATGGGCCTGGAAGAGCCCATGAGGCGGAAATGGGACGTCTTGTTACCATGCCTGTTGTTTGCCTACAGGGAGGTGCCTCAGAAATCCTTAGGGTTCAGTCCCTTTGAGTTGCTGTATGGCCACCCTGTCAGAGGGCCTCTCACTCTGGTGAAGGAGGGGTGGGAGAAATCCCATGGGAAAACCCCTCAGGATGTGTTCAGCTATGTGCTGGCCATTCGCAACCAGACCAAGCCCTTCAGGAAGCTCGCTCAAGAGAACCTGGAGGCTAGCCAGGAGGAAATGAAGAGATGGTATGACCAGAACACTTCTCTGGTTGAGTTCCACCCTGGTCAGAAAGTGTGGGTGATGGCGCCAGTGGAGCCTTGTGCGCTCCGTTACAAGTGGTCTGGGCCATATGAGGTGGTGGAACGCAAGAGCGAGGTTACCTACTTGGTTAACCTGAAGACTCCCAGGCAGCCCCTGAGAGTGCTACATGTGAACCGCCTCAAACCCCACTTTGAGAGGTCAGAAGTGACTATGCTCATGGCTACAGATGCTGGAGGGGAGGAGGATAGTGATCCTCTCCCTGACCTCCTGGCAGTCAAGGAGCAAGATGGGTCAGTGGATGGTGTGGTCCTCTCCCCCACCCTGACCCCAGAGCAGCAAAAGGACTGTCGCCAAGTCTTGGGTCAGTTCGCCCCCCTGTTCTCCCTGACCCCAGGTGTCACCAAATGGTGCGTCCACGATGTGGACACTGGCGACAGTCTACCTGTGAAACAGAATTTTTACAGGGTGGCTGACAAGGTCAGAGCTAGCACCAAGGAAGAAGTTTCCAAGATGTTGGCACTAGGGGTTATTGAGCCCTCCAGCAGCCCCTGGGCTAGCCCAGTGGTCTTAGTGCCTAAGAAAGCTGCTACCCCCGGTGGCACCCCAGAACTTCGGTTCTGCGTGGACTACCGTGGGCTCAATGCGGTCACCAAGACTGACGTGCACCCCATCCCCAGAGCTGATGAGCTGGTGGATCGGTTGGGAGCTGCCCAGTACCTGAGCACTTTTGATTTGACTTTAGAGTACTGGCAGATTGCCTTAACTGAGGGGGCCAAGGAGAGGTCAGCATTTTCAACGCCAGAGGGGCACTTCCAGTTCCGTGTCATGCCCTTTGAGTTGAAAAATGCCCCTGCCACATTTCAGAGATTGGTCAACCAGGTACTGGCAGGGCTGGAGCAATTCAGCGCAGCCTACCTGGATGACATTGCTGTGTTCAGTTCCACTTGGGAGGAACACCTGCAACACCTCTCTGAAGTGTTGAAGGCTCTGCAGAAAGCAGGCCTCACTATCAAGGCCAGTAAATGCCAGATAGGGCAGGGATCTGTGGTGTACTTGGGACACCAGGTGGGGAGCGGCCAGGTGGCGCCCCTACAGGCAAAGATTGATACCATTCTGGCTTGGGAGCCCCCCAAGACTCAGACTGAGGTGAGAGCCTTTCTAGGTCTCACCGGGTATTACAGACGGTTTGTCAAAGGTTATGGCACCATTGTGGCCCCTTTGACAGAGCTGACATCTAGAAATCAGCCCAGAAAGGTGAATTGGACTGAGGCCTGTCAAGCTGCTTTTGACACCCTCAAAGCTGCCATGTGCACAGCACCGGTGCTTAAGGCACCTGACTTTTCCAGTGAGTTCATTGTGCAAACTGACGCTTCAGAGCAAGGCGTGGGAGCAGTACTCTCCCAGATCAATGATGAGGGCGGAGACCAACCAGTGGCTTTCATTAGCAGGAGGCTAATCCCCAGGGAAAAGAAATGGAGTGCCATTGAAAGAGAAGCTTTCGCTGTGGTCTGGGCTCTGAAGAAGCTGAGGCCCTACCTGTTTGGGACTCACTTCCGTGTTCAGACCGACCACAGGCCCCTCAGATGGTTAATGCAGATGAGGGGTGAGAATCCAAAACTGTTGAGGTGGTCCATTTCCCTACAGGGGATGGACTTTACGGTGGAGCACCGCCCTGGTACAGAACACGCCAATGCTGACGGTCTGTCCAGATTCTTCCGCCTTAGTGATGAGGACTCCCAAGAGGTTGGGTAGTTCTCCCCACTTTCAGCTGGAGGGGACACGTGTTAGACCTGACACCTTTTGGCGTGGTTTTTCCCCCATCTTTTTGCCTCTGACTCATGTATTTTTGATGCTGTGCTGGATTTCGTTTTTGCTGGTTTGAATGCTTTGGACACTCTGCCACTGCTGATCAGTGCCAGAGTGTAAGTGCTCCCTCTGTAAATTGTCATATTGATTGGGTATACCTGATTGGCACATTTGTATCACCATGAAATCCCTAGTAAAGTGCACTGTGTGTGCCAGGGCTGGTGATGACAGATGCTACTAGTGGGCCTGCAGCGCAGATTGCGCCACCCACATGAGTAGCCCTAAAATGGTGACTCAGGCCTGCCAGCGCAGGGCCTGTGTGCAGTCAGTGACTGCCATGTCCGCCTGGCCAGTGTCCCCACTGGCTGGGCCTAACCCTTCCCTGTCTATGCACATCAGTCACCCCTATGGAAGGCTCAAGGTACCCCCCCTGGGCAGGGTGCAGTGTATGGATAAGGTAGAGCATGTACTAGTGCAGGTCACATGCTCTGGTAGTGAGCGGCAGCCATTTTGTGTGCTCACTGCTGTAAGGCTATCTTGCTCCTTAGAGTAACATGGGAGAGGCTGGTCCCATTGGATACCAGCCTATCTTCCCATAGGAACAAGATGGGACATAAGTGAAAGATATCCCTGAACTCAGAATGTAATAACACATCTTTTAGTGAAGGTTGTTTTTAGATCCTGTGTTTGAGAATAGTACTTTTAGAAAGTGGCTGTTCTCTTGTCTAACCTTTCTGTGTGCCTGGGCCTGTTTGTGGATTGACTGTCTGGCCTGAGTGTGACAGGGGCTGCAGAGCCCCCAGGGGATTGTCTGAGTCAGCCCGTGGATGAAAGGCAGCATCTGCTGCAGGGAAGTGGGTGGATGAAAGGCAGCATCTGCTTCAGGGAAGTGGGAGGAGATCACACCTGATAGTGACAGGGCTGTGCCTGCCTGACCACAAAGCTGGCTCCACCCACCTGCTGGGCGACTGTCACCTCTGTCCCTGATACTGAAAGGAAGAAGGAAGCCAGGAAACCCCCAGTGCCTCAGCTACACCCAGAACTGGTTTAGACCGGGCTCAGGGCCCACTTGCACAAAGACTTCAAAGTACTTCAAAGACTTTTTGGGGTATAAGAGAAGGACCCCTGACTACAGAAAATCAGATTCTACCATCAAGAAGGAACCTCTGCTGGAAGAAGGACTGCTGGAGAACAAGAGAAAGATTGCCTTGCTGTGTGCTCTAAGGGGTGACCTGTTCTGCTGTTGCAACTGAAAGCTGAGGAGGAGAAAGGGACTTTGCTGTGTGCTGTGACTCTACCTGCTTGAAACTGCCAAGACTTTGCTGTGTGCTGTGTCTGCAACTTGAATCTCCAAGGGCCTGAGTAGAGCTGGCCTCCTGTCTGCAACCCAGGGACATAAAGGTTGCCTAAGGACTACACGACTCTGCTGTGCCCCCTGAAGCTGCTGTGCTGCGAAGAGATCGTGAAACCCTGTAGTTTGACTGCTTAGCGCACAGGCTGCTCTCTAATTGGATTGAGGGCGCCGCGCTGACCCAGCCTGCTGTGTGGCCGTGATCGACGTGTTCATCGACACATGTGGGGTGCAGGCCGGAGACTTGTGGGCCTCCCCAGCGCAAGAAGTGCTGAAAAACAATTGTGGGCCTTGTCACCGTCGCAGCCCGGGGTCCGTGAACTCCCGTGAAGGTGCCCCGTCCTTGGCCGGTGTGGACGCCACGAAGATCGAGCCCGCCGCGCTCTGATTGGGTGAGAGAGCCGAGCCCCCTCACCAGAGCCGCGACGGGATTGGCCCGTGGAGCGTAGCGTCATCGGCGAGGCCGCGCTGCCATTGGTTGGCGGCCTCGTGTCCAGAGGGGCTTGTCACAGGAGCCGCGACAGGATTGGCTGGTTTCGCAGAAGCTGCTGCGGAAGCCGAGGAATTGCCGGGATCACCGCCGGGACCGGGGAAGACTGACCCGACCTCGCCGAGGGAATCTAGAGCGTCCCGCACTCCTGGCCTGCTGTCCCCCACAAGGTGAGCAGCACCACCTCCCCCGACGCTCGTTGGATTGTCGAGAGCGGGCGGGAGAGGAAAGGGGACCGGCCGGGGCGGAGACGAGGGAGATCTGCTTGGCGCGGTGCGCCTGGGGCATAAGAAAGAGTGAGGCAGAATCGGTGGAAAAGAAGAGTCCCTGGGCCTCGCGGGAAAGCGCATTTGCAGCGCTTGAAGCCCACAGATAAGATTACACGTGGGCAGTGTTTTTAATGCTCGCTTTTGAGAGCACATTTTCCTAAAGTAAGTCAGTATTGCTTATTTTGAACGCTGATTTTCCCAGAGACCTGAGACTATCGTTTATTTAACAAGAACTTCCTGAAATTAACTGCAACCATCAAGATTAAGTACCACATGTTCTTAAAGAAGTGATTATCGTGCAACTGCTTATTTACCTTGCTGAAACTAGATAAAGATATATATTTTTATAAAAATATACTTACCTGTGTGGTCTCAGTTTGTGGTGGATTGGGGGTTATTGTGGGGTTAAGTGCAAATATTATACACATTGCCTTGGGGATAAGCCTGCCTGCTCGCGCCAAGCTACCTAGAGGGAGAGCGGAGGTTATCTACTGTGTGTATTCCTTCACCCTGACTAGAAGCAAGGGTCCCTACTTGGTCTAAGGTACTTACCTCTGCCAATTAGAGACCCCCAGATCTAACAGGAGTGTCCCTGCTCTTGGGAGGTGCCCTTTTCTTGGTACTGTCCTTGTCCTTGGGAGTGTCCCTGCTCTTGGGAGGTGCCCTTTCCTTGGTACTGTGCTTGTCCTTGGGAGTGTCCCTGCTTTTGGGAGGTGCCCTTTCCTTGCTACTGTCCTTGTCCTTGGGAGTGTCCCTGCTCTTGGGAGGTGCCCTTTCCTTGGTACTGTCCTTGTCCTTGGGAGTGTCCCTGCTCTTGGGAGGTGCCCTTTCCTTGCTACTGTCCTTGTCCTTGGGAGTGTCCCTGCTCTTGGGAGGTGGCCTTGCCTTGGGAGTCACTTTGGTGGGGGATGGCTGTGTAGCATGTGAATCCATTTCCATACACACCCCTACATGATCCTGTCTGTCAACTCCAGTGTTGGACAAGTCGTCTTCGGATAAAGAGATTACAGGCTTAGGGGATGGTGTCTGTGCCCTCCGTGCCCTGTCGTGCTGCCTGTGGCTGCTCCTAGTGTAATGACCAGAATAAGAGGCCTGGTCTGAGGACTCACTCTCCCCTGTAACATAAAGTGGTGTGGATGGTTGTACAGAAGTAGCACCCTGTCTATGCGACTGTACAATGGCTGAGGACACAGTGTTTGCCAATGACTGAACTGTTCTGTGGAGACCAGCAACATCGCCATGCATCCCCTCCATGAATGCCACCACCTGCCCCAACTTCCTATCGTGGTCTTGGAATGCATTGATCATGTTGGTCTGCCCTACACACAGCTGTCGCAGCAGATCAACAGCCTCTGCACAAAGTGCACTTTGTGTCACTGGGGCAGGTGCGGCGGTTCCTGCACCGAAGGCAACTCTGCTCCCCCTCCTCTGGCGAGCACGAGCAGTACATGTTGCAGTGGGTGGCAGTGTGGGCCCTGTGTGCAGTGTCCCGACTGAAGGTGTCGATTGCCCACTCCCTGTCTGTGCCAACAGTGCGGACTCACCAACACTTTCAGAGGATGAGGGCGATGGTGTTTCCACATGCGAGACCTCAGGGACGGTCCTGTCCCCCTCTCCGGGGCTGCCCTCTTCAGTGTCAGTCTGCGTGTGTGTGACCTCTGATTCAGAATCTTTGCCACCACTCATCTCCGTCGTCTGTGGGTCAGTGCCCTCTGCCAAAGCTGAAATAGAGACAAACGCGGTGTGAGTAAGTGCCACACTGACGTACTGAAGGACAACAGATCTAGGATTCCATTACATACATTGTACATGTAACACACATCCTGCACACGTCACACCCCTACTATCTGCACACATGTCATGCCATGGGACCACAGACCTCAACGGCATGTCCTGGAACCCTCAACTACCAAGCAAGTGGGCTGTCCACCTGGCGGACATGGATGCCAACGCCTACTCCGCTAATGGCACCAGCATGGTATTTCAGATAAACATACGCACCATGGAAGCCACTACTGTGTCTGAGCAGCAATACATGCATTGCAGGCTCAAGTAACATACACATACAATCTGCTCACCGCTAGTTTGCTGTGCTTCCCCACTCAGCTGGGCGGACAGGTCAGGATGCGTCACAGCAATGATACGGTGCATAACAGGGGTCATGGTGCGGCGGGCCAGACGTGTAGATCTTGGAGTAATCCCCAGTGTCATCTCCGCCACATTCTTGCTAAGCCTGGAGATGTCGTCCCAGCGCTTGTGGCAGTGTGTGTGTCGTCTATTGAACCCCTCCACTGCCTGTACATCACGTGCAATCGTCCTCCACACGGCCTTGCGAAGGTGCAGCTTTACCTGCCATGATGGGAGACAAGAGGGTAACGTAAGTGGACAGTATGACATGCACAAACATCGTAGTAACACGTTTCAACATGCAGCCATGCTCAGCACTACACATGTAAAGGTCCCACAGCACACCGCACGGCCTGCAGAAGGCAGGTGCCACAGAACACCTCATGACCAACAACATGTACACCACTGTACTTACCACCTGTCCGGGCACACCGTAGAGCCGTTGGTAGTGGCTGAGCACACCGTCCACAAGGACATCCTGCTCCGCTGCGGTGAAGGGACGCGACTGGGTCTCTCGCACTCCCTGCATGGCAAGGTCCTGGACAACAGCAGCAGCCGTTGGTCAGCTCAGCAGCAGCAGGTCGAGGTGATGGTCACAGGCAGCAGCCGTTGGTCAGCTCAGCAGCAGCTGGTCGAGGTGATGGTCACAGGCAGCACTGGATCAAAGCAGTGAATGTGTGCTTGTGAAAGTCACACATATATAGGGCCCAGAGCCCATGTCAGTGGCACACGTGGCCAGCTATTGGTTCCCCCTTGATGCCTCATTCGAAAAGGCCCAATGACAGGCCCTGGTGTGGCGGTGCACTGTTTCCGCCATTGTCGATGGCGCATACGCGCCACGTGTTACCCCTTCCCATTGGCTGCCTGTGCACGTGCCTTCACGGACACACATCGGCAACCGCACGTGCGCACTTCCGCGACGGTTGCATCTTTTGCAACAATGTTCAATCAGTGGCGCCACGATGGCGGTGTACGCCTTCCACGGGGGAGGTGCAGGCCAACACATACTTGTAATTATGGAAATCGAAATGGCAGGTCATGACCCCCCTTACAGTCACATTGCATCATCCACCGTACACCGGCCGTGCCAGGCCCGGTGCACACCCGCCGTGCCAGGCATGTCACCCACCGCCAGGCCAGGCCGGTGCACACCCGCCGTGCTAGGCATGTCACCCACCGCCGAGCCAGGCATGTCACCCACCGCCGAGCCAGGCATGTCACCCACCGCCGTGCTAGGCATGTCACCCACCGCCGTGCTAGGCATGTCACCCACTGCCGGGCCAGGCCGGTGCACACCCGCCATGCTAGGCATGTCACCCACCGCCGGGCCAGGCCGGTGCACACCCGCCGTGCTAGGCATGTCACCCACCGCCGAGCCAGGCATGTCACCCACTGCCGTGCTAGGCATGTCACCCACCGCCGGGCCAGGCCGGTGCACACCCGCCGTGCTAGGCATGTCACCCACCGCCGAGCCAGGCATGTCACCCACCGCCGTGCTATGCATGTCACCCACCGCCGTGCTAGCCATGTCACCCACCGCTGGGCCAGGCCGGTGCACACCCTCCGTGCTAGGCATGTCACCCACCGCCGAGCCAGGCATGTCACCCACCGCCGTGCTAGGCATGTCACCCACCACCGTGCCAGGCATGTCACCCACCGCCGGGCCAGGCCGGTGCACACCCGCCGTGCCAGGCATGTCATTCACGGTGGTGGGTGACATGCCTGGCCCGGCGGTGGGTGACATGCCTAGCACGGCGGGTGTGCACCGGCCTGGCCCGGCGGTGGGTGACATGCCTGGCACGGCGGGTGTGCACCTGCCTGGCCCGGCGGTGGGTGACATGCCTGGCCCGGCGGTGGGTGACATGCCTGGCCCGGCGGTGGGTGACATGCCTGGCACGGCGGGTGTGCACCGGGTCTGGCACGGCCGTTGTACGGTGGATGATGCAATGTGACTGTAAGGGGGGTCATGAACTGCCATGTCCATTGACATCATCAGAAGGATGTGTTGGCCTGCACCTCCCCCGCGGAATGCGTGCACCGCCATGGTGGCGCCAGTGATTGAACATTGATGCAAGAGAAGCATCCGTCCCGGAAGCTTCCACATGCGGTTGCCGATGTGTGACCGTGACGGTCCGTGCACAGGCAGCCAATGGGAAGAGGGAACGCGGGCCGCGTATGCCCATTTGAAAATCGCGGAAGCAGTGCACCGCCATGGCGGCGCCAATGATGTTATTAATTGGACCGCTGCACCGTGCTGTATAGTCCGCTATTGCGTTATGAGGGTTGTGACCGTGCTGGCGAAAGTGCATATGTCATGCACTATATCATGTGTGTTCATACTATGGCCATTGATGTGCACACAATGTGCTACACATGTGCATGTCGACGTGTTGACGTCTTGTATTTCCCTACACACGTTTCAAATTCTTCACATCTACACAGTACATCAGGCCTGTCTCGCCACATTCTGAATCTGTTGACAGTGTGTAGTTAATGTGTGCTAATAACAATAGTGGGGGTACACATGCATTCTGTGTATGCGTATGTGTGTTGCCTGTTGTTTGACCATGCATGTAATGAGCGGATGCTCACCATTGTCAGTGTTGTCATTGGTGCATGATGACATGGAGTGTGTGTAGCATTATCGTTTAGTGTTTGCACGTGCATGTGTGTCTGTGATGAGGCTTGTACACATTTGGGTCCTTACACATGTCTTGTTGGCAGTAATGTTGACATGAGACTAAGTTGCATTGTACATGTTGACACACTTCATGTTGCAAGTGGCTGCACATTGTTCATAGGGCACTCCGTATTCTCGTAACTTTCTGAGATGTCACACATATGACTATTGTCCACAACATTTATCTTCTTGCTAGTGTTGGCTTACATGTGATGGAGTTGCACAGCCATGCGTTGTTTGTAAGTTGACTTATATTACATCTACTCCCACACAGGAGGGCACCAAATGTCCATCGCCCATACACCGTGCTGGAGGATATGGTTGACGAGAAGGTGATCAGGAAATTCCGGCTAGATCGACGTAGATTGAAGGAGCTTGTAGACCAATTGTCTCCTCATCTGCAGCCACGAAGGACGTATCCTGGTTCCATTACACCCACAGCTAAGGTGATGGCGGCACTACACTTTTTTGCTACTGGCACCTTTCAGTACACAGTTGGACATGCCGGGGAGATGTCACAGTCCATGTTCAGCATGGTACTTCGGGATGTTCTAAAAGCCATGATGCTGTACAAGGATGACTACATCCATTTCCCACGGCCGGCAGAGTTGGCAGCAGTCAAAGCAGACTTCTATGCACTGGGCCAGATACCACACTTAGTGGGTTCCATTGATGGCACACATATCGCTCTCATTCCACCACGGGCACGTGAGCCGGTATATAGGAATCGCAAGCACTTTCATTCATTCATGGCCGACAACATCATCTCCCATGTGTGTGCAAGATTTCCAGGCTCCGCACATGACTCCCACATCATGCGGAGCAGCATTGTCCCCCAACTGATGGCAAATCTGCGTCCAGGACACGCGTGGCTTGTTGGTGAGTATGCTGTGGGGACATTTGTTATTTCTGTGTGGCATGGGGTACCCACCAATTCTGGTTGTGATATTTGTGTCTGTCATCCCCCTACATAGGCGACTCGGCGTACCCAAACCGGCCCTGGCTCCTGAGTCCCATACGTAATCCTACTACAGCGGGTGAAATGCGCTACAATGATGCCCATGGAAGGACACGTAGAGTGGTGGAATGTACTTTTGGACTGCTAAAGTCCAGGTTTCGGTGCCAGGATAAGACCGGAGGGGCCCTGCCTTACTCACCAGGCAAAGTATGCAGGATTGTGATTGCCTGCTGCATGCTCCACAACCTGGCAGTGCGCAATAACATTGAACTGATCTTGGACCCTGAAGACCAACAAGTTCCTCTGCCTCCCATCCCACCCATGTCGACTGATGAGGATAGTGGTGAGGAGGAAGGTGTGGACCAGAGGCGTCAGCTCATTGATCGCTTTTTCCCTTGAATGTGAGTGACTACCTCCTGTGCCGGTTGACAATGCGTTATGTATGTTTGCTGGTGGTGTGTGGATGTGGTGTTCATCAGCTGCCTGTTCTGGTATGTTATGTTTGCATGTATGTGTGTTTATTTCTCTGGACATGCAAGTCTCCATGATGTGTGTCCTCTCATCCACTGAATTTGTGATGGGTGTGGTTTGTGGAATTTTGCACTGCTGTGTGTTGAGATGGGTGTGATTCACTTTCCTGACGTGTGTTTGCTGTCTCTGATTTCCCCTAGGTCACTCCCACAGCGGCAGGATTCTGGACGACATGGTTCCCTGCACCTGGTCAGGTCTGTTTCTGAGACAATCATGTGAATAAACATGGAGGCAACACATCATTGAGTGTGTAGGTGAAATTTATTTACAGGTTGTGCATTGGTGCTGGTGGATATATGCAAGTAAGTGTTGAGTGGGGGAGTGTGAGTTGAAGGTCATGGTAGATGAAATGTCCGTGCTACACAACCACATTGGGAGATGTCGGGCTAGCCCAGCAGACCTGTGGCAATACTTGGCATAGTGGGACAGGATAGTTTGCGAGTGGATGGCAGCCTCAGGCAGTGTTACAGTCATTGTCGGCCCCTCTTTGAGCGTGTAGATGGAGCATCCCCACTGCTCTCACCTCCATCCAGCCTCGGACGGCCCCTCCGTCTTGGAGCCGGTACGGAGTCAGCTTGTGGGGCAGGTTGCTCAGGGGCCACATCTGTGTCCAGGGGCACAGGTGGCGGTGGCGGTGGTGTTGCTAACCGTGGCGGCTGGACACTTGGTTGAGGGGGGGGTGTTGCGGTCTAACCATTCCCTCCACAGTGATGTTGCTGGCCCAAGAGGTCCACTATTAGGCCAAGGCGGCTGTCAATGGACCGCAACACATTGGTGTTATCAACCGAGTCCTGGTGGGCACGATCAGCATGTCCCTGGCCACGCTCATAGGAAGCCTGGACTCTGCCTAGGGCTTCCAGTGTTTCAGCGGCAGGATGGGGTGGGTGTCCTTCCCCAGCTTGCCGGTGTGAGGTACTCCTGCTTGGGGGATGTTGCCTTGGCTCTCTCCTCTCCCGTCCACTCTCCCTGCTTTGCTGAGATGTTGATGGCCCTGCGTCTTGCGGTGGATCAGGCAGGGTGACACAGGCAGGAGTGGTGGTAATGGTGGTGGTGGAGGTGGTGGTGGTGGGTCTACAGCTCACTGAGGCAGGTGTTGCAGGAGTGACACAGGCCACGGTTGTTAAAGCAGAAATTTCCAGTGAGGCAGATGGCCCTGGCACTGTGCATTGGCCCGCTCCCTCCTCGGCACCGGAGCTGGCTGTTGCATCGTCCCAAGAGAGTCCTGGATGTGAGTGAGGAGAGTGTTGCGGTGGGTTGCTGGTTTCAACAGTCAAATTGCGATCACCTGAGGGACAAGATTTTGATGATCAATACTTTGGACATGACATGTTGTGTTTGCCATACATTACTTTTCAGTGACCTCTCTCACACACCCCACACACCACCACCCTCCCTGTGGACATGGGGACCTGTTGGGAGTTGTTGTACTATCCTCTCTCACACACCCCACACACCACCACCCTCCCTGTGGACATGGGGGCCTGTTGGGAGTTGTAGTACTATCCTCTCTCACACATCCCACACACCACCACCCTCCCTGTGGACATGGGGGCCTGTTAGGAGTTGTAGTTGTGACCTCTCTCACACACTCCACACACCACCACCCTCCCTGTGGACATGGGGGCCTGTTGGGAGTTGTTGTACTAACCTCTCTCACACACCCCACACACCACCACCCTCCCTGTGAACATGGGGGCCTGTTGAGAGTTGTAGTACTATCCTCTCTCACACACCCCACACATCACCACCCTCCCTGTGGACATGGGGGCCTGTTGGGAGTTGTAGTTGTGACCTCTCTCACACACCCCACTCACCACCACCCTCCCTGTGGACATGGGGGCCTGTTGGGAGTTGTAGTTGTGACATCTCTCACACACCCCACACACCACCACCCTCCCTGTGGACATAGGGGGCCTGTTGGGAGTTGTTGTACTATCCTCTCTCACACACCCCACACACCACCACCCTCCCTGTGGACATGGGGGCCTGTTGGGAGTTGTAGTACTATCCTCTCTCACACACCCCACACACCACCACCCTCCCTGTGGACATGGGGGCCTGTTGGGAGTTGTAGTACTATCCTCTCTCACACACCCCACACACCACCACCCTCCCTGTGGACATGGGGGCCTGTTGGGAGTTGTAATTGTGACCTAACTCACACACCCCACACACCACCACCCTCCCTGTGGACATGGGGGCCTGTTGTGCTAGTCGTTTACATTTTGGTGAGTATGTAGCCCACATGCATGGGTTAGAGCCTGGGCGCTTTTTCTTCTCAGTTGTGTGAGGCAGGCCATGTCTATGTGCTCGTGGTGCTTGGTTTGTACTTAACAGCCTCTTCTCCTTCCTCAATTCCTTCCAGGCTCTCTGGGTACAGTATGCCCAGCACCTTTTCCTCCCAATCAGTATACGGTATGGGCTCCGGAGGTGTGCCGCTGCCAGTGTGATGTGCTCGCAGATGATTTTTAGCACGGATGCCTTTGACCCTGGTTTTTAGGTCATGCCACCGCCTCTGGATCTCGTGCTTTGTCCTTGGCACGGTCCCTGACGCATTCACCCGAGTTACCGTCCTGTCCCACGTGTGATTTTTGTGGGCCACGGTGGTCTGCTGGACTAGTGTCCCGAATAAGTGGGGTTCAACATGGATGATTTCATCCACCATAACCTTCAACTCTGTCTCCGTGAATTTCGGGTTTTTCTTGGGTGCCATGGTGTGTGGTGCTCAAGGTGTGGGTGGATTGGTTTGGGAGGTGCAGGTGTGTGGTGTGTAGGAATGGTGTGGTGGGTGTCTGTGTGGTGGGTGTGTTTGGGTGGTGGTTGTATGTGTGCAATTTGTGTCTGCTGTCCGTCGTCTCGGGCCTCTTGCTAGCAGCTATGCTGTGATGCAAAGGTTTGTGGTAGTGGGTGGGAGTAATTTTATAGTCTGTGTCGTGGTTGTGTCCCAATGGTTGTTGACAGTCAGGTGCTAGGTGGGTGTGTTGACTAGTGTGGATTAGTAGGCGCTTGGGGGTATGTCATTGTGGCTTGTAATTGGTGTGGGTGTTTCTGGTGGGTGGTAGTCCTGTTTCGTGTGTTTTCTATTAACTTCCGTCAGACATTTTGCCATTGGTTTGACGGTAGGGATGTTGTTCGTGTTGGCCTTCCGCTGGGATGCACAGTTTCTCGTTGCATTGTTTCCGCTGCGGCCGTGTATGGAGGTGCGTACCGGGGAACAGGCGGCGTTATCCTAATCGCGCCCACGGAGCCTCTGCTGGTATTGCGGTGGTTGTGGCTGTTCCGGCGGTCATGTTTTCCGCGGCGGTTGGTGTTTCTTAGGTTCCGTCCGCTTGTGGCGGTCTCCGGTGTACTCCGTTCGCCGCGGACGGAGTTTGATGTGGTCCATCCGCTGCGGTCGGACTTTAGACCCATTTTCATCCTAATTGCTACGGAGGTTTCTCCGCGGTGCGGTCCGGAGTATCTTGGCCGCTTCCTTGGCGGACGGAACCAGTTCCCGTCCGCAATCCTAATCGGCCCCATAGTTTGGTCAGGTCAGTGGCAAGAAAACAGCGCTCATGATCTGTCATTGGGGATGCTTTTTGTGTCGTGTAGGAACACCACTTGATGGTGTAAAGGGGAGGTGCAGGATTCTGCACAGCGTGTCTGTTACTGCTGTCCACAGACCTCGGAGGTCCGGACAATCATACAGGATATGCATAGTGCCGCATCCCCAGGATTTGCATTGCCAGCACCGTGAATGATGCAGAAGGCCTAATGTTCCAATTGTGAGGAGGCCCAGTACCAATCCTGCACCATCTTGAAAAGACAGCATTTCACCTCATATGCCCTCACATTGTGGTCCAAGTTTTTGAGGACCTCAGTCCACTCCTCAATATCGATGGGTAGATTTGTTTGCCATGTAGTTCACAGGCATTGCAATTGGGGTGCTGAGTACCTATGCCATATCAGAAAGGTTATACAGAACCAAAATCACTTGCTAAAGTGGCCTATAGTGGAGATATATAAAATTGGGGAGGGCGCTACAAGCCATGGTGGTGTGCCCAAACTTCTAAAAAGACTGGCCGATTCCTCCTCAAGCCTAAAAGGCTTTGAGGGATTTGTGGTTGAGGGTCTGAAAGAGATTTTCAATGCCCACTTGCCACCATAGAGGCTAGTCAGGCATAGCGCCCCTTGTATGGAGGTGAGCCCCCTCGTGCAGGCAAGGCTCGATTGAGGAGAGAGTGTGGAAGTGTTTCCAGGCCTGAGCCATAGATCATATCATTGGCAGAGCACAGCTTAAGAGCCCCATACCTGTAAAGCAGTTATAGACCGTGCAAGCTTTGAAAGATGTTTCTCTCTAACAGGACCCAGAGGGGGAGATTGTTTATCTCTTATTGCATAAAGACGTGTGGCGCGAGATGGAGTGCTACGGAGTAGTAGTCAACTGAGGGATTTCCCAGGACGCCATACTTTTTTTGAAAGTGATCAACTTGGAGATCGCCAGCCATGGTCAAGACTTTGATAGTCTTATCAATGGGTCAGAGCAGTGTGATCAGGAGCAGTAACAGTAGCATGCCCAAGATGTTGGTGAATCTTGGGAGGGTAACCATCTTGATGGCCTGCACCTGGCCCCAGTATAGGAAATTAAGATGGGTCCATTGGCAAAGTCTGCTCGTGTCATGTCAGGAGGCGGTCTAGATTGTCCTTCCTCATGCGGTCCAAGCCTCTGTTGATATAGACACCCAAGTATTTGAGGCGGGATGGTGTCCAGTGAAATCAATAGCACTGGAAGGCAGCCACTGTCGTGGACAGGGAGAGGGATAGTGCGTTGCTTTTGTCCCAGTTTTTCTTGTATCCCAGAATCGGCACAAACTTGTCAATGAGAGTCAGGAGGGCCGGCAGGGATCAAGGAAGGGTTTTGAGTGTCAGTAAGATATCATTAGCGTAGATGAGAAAGGGTGGGGATAGCCACAATATCCATTGATTGATGGATGGTTGCGGCCAATGGTGTCAGTGCTAATAAGAAGAGCAGCGACAAAAGCAGGCACCCCTGCAGTGTACCACATTGCATTGGGAAGGGGGCAGATAAGAAGCCCCTGCTATTTACCTGGGTCGAAGGGGGGTCAAGTAACAATCAAACTTGTGTTATGCAATTGTCTCCAAGGCCAAACTTGCAGATGGATTGCAAAGAGGTATCCCCATTTTATGCAGTTGAACGCCTTTTTGGCATTGAGAGAAAGGGCTAGTGCTGGAGCATGTCTTTAGCCAGCCAGACGACATGAGTCAGGGTTCAAAGATAGTTGCGAGAAGTTCGAGCTGAGACTAAGCCGACCAGCATGCAGTGAATGAGCATATGGATGACTGCCTTAAGGCGGGCTGCCAAGACGCTGGCTAAGATCTTGACATCCCTATTCAGGAGTGATATGGGTTGGTAGCTGTCGCAGGGCAGCACTCTTTACCTAGCTCAGGGAGCACTTTTAACAATGGCCTTGTTAGAAATCGGTCCTAAGCAGCCTGTCTAGTCCTCCTCTTTGTATGCTGCCTGGAGAGATTCTGCCATGTCTGGTGATCTTCCCTGGGAGTCCTGCTATATGGTGTGGCGGAGATGGCACGTGCAATGTTCTCTTTGGTGATCACTCCCAAGAGTAACTTCCACCGATCATCATTCAGCTGGGGGAGATGGACTGTACAGAGAAAGCTGTTAATGCTGGCCTTGTCAGTGATAGTTTCTTGAGTGTCAAGGTGCCTACAATACTCCATGAAACTATATCCGCTTTTCCTTTTGGTGTGTGATGAGATGGCCAGTTTGGTCTTTAATAGCCAGGATAGTGGAGCCTGCCTCACGTTTTCGAAGCTGGGCTGCAATTAATCTGATGTCCTTCCCACTGTTTGTAATAATGCTTTCTGAGTTTATGGAGCACATATGCAACCTTGGAGGGAAATGGGTGATCAGGTCCTTTTTTGCCTTCTCCAACCATCGACAGGTGGAGTCAGTGGGATGGGGGGAATATGGCTGGGTCAGGGCCTGAATGATCATTTCCAGGGAGGCCTGTTGGATCACCCTTTGCTTATTATGAAGGGCAACGTTGCACATGAATTGGCCCCTAATGGTGGCCTTCTCCTGGCCATTGCCCAGAGCGTCTGTGTGGATGTGCCAGTTCCCTGGAAGGCTAGTCGGGGAATGGTCAGAGAGTGAGGCTTCTAGAAGGAGGGCATCCAATACCGTCGGCACAAGTGATAGGAGATAAGGAAATAGTCCAGTCTAGACTGGGTGCCTTGCACCGGCAATAGATAGGTTTATGACTTGTCAGTTGGGTAAAGAAGGTGCCAGATGTCACAAATACCACAGTCCTCCTGAATATTTAGTAGGATCCCTCTGTCCATGTTCGTTACCCTGTCCAGCAGGTCTGTGCGGCCCAATACCGTCTCCAGGGCCATGTTCCAGTACCTTCCCAGCAAAACAGATGTAAAACCCAGTTCCGAAAGGATGCTGTTGAGATGTAGGAGGAATGTCACTTTAGTTCCTACCCTACTGGGGCAAAAATCGATCCTACACATAGGATCTTGAGGAGAGCATAGGTGCATCTCCCCTCCGGGTCTGTTCATGTCTTAAGAATAGCACATGAGAGTGATATGGGCAGAATGGCTACTCTGCATTTCCGCAGTGTAGCATGTCCCTAGAGAGTGGCTAGGTGGATCAACTGCTGTGTATAACTTACATTTGTCTGCCTCAGGGCCAGTGAGGTGGGTTTCCTGCAGCAAGGCTATGTCTGCAAGTTTTGAGTTCAGGTAGGCTAGGACTTTTTTATGCTTGATATAGTGGGTGAGGCCATGGACGTTCCAGGATAGGATCGTCAAGGGTGTCAATGCCATGATTAGCGGGTGTGGAGTCTGGCCGGGGGTGGAGGGGAGTGGGAGGGGGTTGGGATGTACATAAGGATATCTGCACATGGATCAGAGCTGTTGGGACGGGGGCAAAAAGGATGGAGGGTGGATCGGGAAGTGGGGTGGAAGGGGTGTTTGTACAGGGAGTTGGAGGTTGGCAGGGAGGTTTTGCGACCTTCTCCTAGGAAGGGCATGGGAGAAGGGGATATTGCTTTGATCAGAGGAACTGAAGCCTCACATGTGCTTATTTGCCGAAACCCTGGCCTGGTCTGGAGAGTACGTGAAATGGGTTCCATGTCCTCTTAAAGAAGAAGGAGGGGTGATGACAGTGATGGACAATGGCAGCAGTGTAGTCTCCTGTGTGTGAGAGGTAGAGATCCAAATGGAGATGGAGTGGAGAAGATTCAGTGGTGGCCAGCGATGTCCTTCATGACAGTGGGTCGCTATGATATGTCAGGTAGGTCTCCACCGGGGGAGCCTCCGGCGTGCAAGACATCCAACCTGGCTGACCGGGAGAGGGTGGGGCACAGCTGAGCCCCGCAGGGAATTAACTCCTATATTACAATGTGGTATAAGAAAAGAAATAGCATTTAATATGCAATGCAATAGAAAAATAGTGCATAATGGGAGATCATGTAATTTAACAGAGTACAGTTTAGATATGGATACTAGGATATAGGAATGCAGAGGTAGAGACAATCAGAAAAACTGGAAGTACTCATTTGTTTGGCAATGTGTGGAGTCAGGGTGGTGCTGGTGATTGTCGTCACCCATTTTGGAGGACACAGGAGTTTTTAGCGGAGAGCGGGACTTGTCCCTTCCCAATTCCTGTGTGAGATCCACCATCGCCATGTTCCTCCCGCTTTCAGAGAAGGATTGGGAGCATTGTTCCTATGGCCTGCCAAGTCACCGGGATTGTACGCTAGCCATGAAAGCAGGAGTGCCCACATCGTGAGCAGGGGAGTGGTGTCCATAGGGGAATCTTGCAGAGTGTCCAAGAAGGTTTGCAAGTCTTCTGGCTCTAGGAAGTCTCTAGACTTGCTCTCTAAGTTCATCCTCATCCATGTCATCTCAAATAGTCCATATTTAATGTCTCGTTTAATGCAGTGCTCGTTGAAGAGCTAGGAAGGCCTGTCACTTTTTATTAATCTCTCTGGAAAAGTCCGCTGACTTTTAGATTTTGTGCCCTTTATAGTCATAGAGTCCCTGGTTGTGAGCAGTGGTCAGCATTTGTCGGATCTGGTGGTGTCTCAGAGAGCATGCTACAAGCAGATCGGGGTTGTCTCTACTGGCCAGTCTTAGGGCACTGACATGATGGGTGCATTGGATTGCCAATGGTGGGATGAAAGTGAGACCCATGAGGTGTGGGAGTAAGTTGCAGAGAAATCACCCTGCAACGCTCACTTTTCTCCGAGAAGCCGAAAAATCATATATTGTGTCTCTGGCTCCTGTCTTCTAAGTCAGTGACCTTATGAATGGGCGGGGTGAGTTCCGCGCTCTGGGCATCTGAGTTTGTCGCTTGTGTTTCCAGCGATGTGACAAAGGTGTCAATGTCATGTAATCCCCCTTAGAATGCCCCTATTTCTGCCCGAATGGACTTCGTATCAGTGGTAAGGTCTGTGATCTTGGCATCTATTATTTCTAGTCTGTGGCTCACTGTTGTAATTTTCTGCAGGATGTATTCCATTGGATCAACCAGACATCCTGGCAGTGCCGGTTTCTGAGCTTTTTGCTGGGCCATGACCTCAGTGAAAAGTAGCTGATGGGTCGCCTTCCCGGAGTATGGGTCCAGGGGCACTTTTGTGGGTGGTTTGAGTGGCACGGGAGGCAAGATTGAGTCCTCAACCCCTGTCAGTCCCCCTGATATGCTAGGTCCTCCAGAACTGTGGTAATTGAGTTGAGACGACAAAGAGGCCACATGTAGGAATCACCTGTACTCGAGTAGGAGGTCTGCCACCCCTTGGATGGGGAATGCTGGTCCAATGTGTTGGGGTGGGGAGAGGAGCAGGAGCTACCTCCTAAAGCTGGGTGGGAGTTGCCCGGTGCCTGGTAAAATAATAAGGTTTGGGTAAACCGTGGATTCCTGAAGGGCAGTCAGAGTTAACATGATGAAGGTGTTGCTCCCCGGCTGTGGGTGCCAAGTGGGATATTTGGAGGTGTCAAGGTGGTGCATAGTCTGGTCTGCTAGGCTGGTTTGGGTTGGAAACAAAAGATTGCCATTCTGAGGTGGATGGCCGAGAGTAGAAGGTCAACTCACTGACACAGTACCAGTTCAAAACATGCTAGAAAACCTGGAGCAGGTGTGTGCAGGCTGATGAAGGTAGGCCAGGCCAGGTGCTCCACCTAACCAGTGGTGCATAGGTGCAGCAGTGATACCGCAAATGGGCGGGATCAGTTGATTAACAGGAGCAGGCTGGGTTCAGGGGCCGGAGGTCTAGGGTACAACATTTTCTAACCCTGGCCAGAACAGGGTGGTAATTGCACACACGCAGAGGTGTTGTGATGCCAGTTGCATTCAGTGCCTACCTCGTGCTTGGGCTCTGGGCCAGGCAGGAGGGTGTTATGTTATGAAGGGGAGGTGGTGATGAAATAAACCAGGATATTTGGTGTCCGAAAAGAGGCCTCAATAGTTAGTTCTGTCCTTAGGCCTCATGAAGGCAGGTCCATCTTCCAGTAGCAGCTGGTCCGTTGTTAAAGCAGATGGAGGGGTACTTTTAAGACAGGGAGCTCTCCACGCCCGCGGGCCATATAAGGCGATGGGGTGTGGGCTGCGGTGATTTAGGGCAGCCATGGTTGGAGAGAAAGACAAAGCATGAGTACTCCCACATGTGTCACAAAAGCAGAGTTCCGCAGCAGGTGGACCTCAAGGGTCAAGATGTGGCTATATGATGAAACCACAGGGGCGGCTCCTCCTCAGGAGTGGAGGAGCATCGCCTAGCCTCCTGTGAGTGCAGCAGGCAAATATAAATAAATAAAATGTCATTTCAATGCCATTTAATTTATTTGCCACCGCACCAGCTCACACTGTCTACAGCGTGAGGGTGGCGGTGGGGCTGAATCCTACAAATGCAGGATGTCAGCACTGGTACACAGTGTGCATGTCAGATTGACCAACCGTCTTGCGACGGCCAGCCCGACATGCGCACTGTCAATCCAAAGGCTGTGAAACAGCTTGAAGAGTGCTGGCACAGGGCCATAGCCTGAAAATGAGCGCTTGGTCAACCTGCTTCCACCAATACTAGTTCTCCTCTTTCCGGCACAGCATCTCTCAGTCCGCCATTGCACCGGCGGACTGTGAGACGCTGTGCCGGAAAGAGGAGACTCGCTTCAAAATCAAGGAATCGGGTTGTGAAAAAGTCGCATGAGCCAGTACCTGTTTAACTCAGTAAGCAGCTCTTCCTCTGAGAAATCCATGATGGGAGTTTTTTATTGCATCTGAAGTTCTGACAATCGACTCTGCGCATTGGAATTGAGACTTGCGCAGGATTATCAAGAAGACAAGGACTGATCCCTCAAGGTCCTGAGGAGAACCCCCACAACTAAGGGGTTTCGAAACGCGTCGACCCTCTTTTGATTTCAAGGCCAATCTTGTGACAATGATGTTTTGAAACATTTAAATTGTAAAAAGTTTTGATGGCCTTATAGATGACTATGGTGTGTCATTAGACATAATATAAAATAAAAATAGCACACCACCATATACAATAATAAGAGGTTCTTTTGAACCTTGGTGAGGCTATTCACGTCCCTTCTTCTCTTTTTTTCAATACCTGTCCCACTTGTGTGTTTGAATTCTTTTGCGTCTACTCCGATTTATACCTCTTTTTGGTTGCAAGATGTATGTGTATGACAGCTTTACAGACTAAATGGCAGATGGCGAATGTGATGTGTGACTGTAGCCCAATCATTCTAAAATATTTTCTTTTGTGTCTTATTTTCACCTTTTCACATCCAACTGGATCATAGCTTTTAATATTACCTCTTCCCCTTGAAGTTCCCTTATAATTTTTTTGAAATAGTGTGTTTTGGAATATTTGAGAATATATAAAAATTAAAAAGATTAAGACAGTAACAATTTGTTTTGTGGTAATGCTACAATTGTTTAAGTCATTGTGCATGTAAATGTGTTAAATCAAAAAGCAGTACTGGCATCTTGTTTTGTTGAGAACCATATACGGTGCACCCTTACTGCGCTTTAGCCAAACCCTCTGTTGTTTCTTGCTTCCACCAATACTAGGGCTTCTTCCTTTTCCTGCTTGTGGAAAGGTGAAGTGCCTCAGCGGACATGGCCCAACACCGCACTTATGGTGAGTAGCGCGTTCGTGTCCCAGCATGTTTTATAGAAGCTAGCCGCCAGTGGGAAACCAGCCCTTGGAGTAGGAAGGCCACATTCCTGAAACTCCTCTCTGTGGAAGCAGCGCCTACTAGGCCATGGCTGGCAAGGGCCTACCATCCGGAGGAGGAAGATGGCCATGCAGAGCTTGAGCTTTGTTGGTCCCAGAAAAGGCATCAGGAGGCGTCAGGTGCAGCCTTGGGTAGAGGGGGTTGCAATAAGGGCCATGAAATGTTTGGATGCCGTCCATGTGGAGTAGGAGTAGGAGCCTCTCTGGAAATCTGCGAAACTCTGGAACCTTGGCGTTAAGTGGCCATCTTTGTCACAAGTCAAGCTTTTCCCCCCACCTCATTTAGAGGAGATGTGCCCAATGATGGAGCTGCTTCTGACTGTGCCATGGAGACGCCTTTTCTGGTGGCAGTTACACCACTGAAAATGGTGTTGCTTTAGGATGGGAGGACTTTTGCCATTTCCACTGGCCCTCCTTCTGTTCAAGACTATCATGCAACCCATGGTGGTCTTGCACAGATATCCCTCAAATGTTTGTGTTGGTTGGCTTCCATTGACCTGGCCTACACTATCAAGCAAGGAGTAAGCCTCTTTTGATGAGGACATTGCCAGGGTGCAGCCAAGATGACTGTGGCTCCCTTTAGGATCAAAAAAGACCCATCCACTTTTGCACATTACGTTCCAAAGGAAGAGTCCTACAAGTCATGCTGCCTATTTCCTACCAGAAATTAGTCCTTATTTTTTTGACTTACGGAGCAAGGACGCAGGTTGCCAGGCGCACCATTTTGAACATATGTGACATAGGCAACCCCTGCCCGTAATATCCTATGAGGTGATACTGCCCTGTTTAAATAGACTTGAGTAACTGGTAATACCCAGCGCTTCGGGATACAAATGAAGCAATATTGAATGTGAATGAAAGATTGGAGTGACACACATCCAAAATTCCAATAAAATGCTAAAAAGAAAAACGAATATTACAGTACCCAGATGGGTCTGTATGATCCTGGTGAAAGCTGGCTGACTTCTTGGGCTACAACTAGCCAGCTAAAACATGTTGACCTGAGGATGTCAGAGCTAATAAAGTCTTTACATACATCCCACCCTGTTTTTAAGCAGCCATGGGTGTCATACTAGTAAAAGTGAGTGGGGTACACCTGAAGGCTATTTTAGTCTTCCAAAGCCAGAGCCAATGTAAGTCCTTAGGACTACCATGAAAGTGCTTCTCCTTCCAAAAGTGGGGTTGACTCCATCCAGCAACAATAGCTGTGTCGATGTAGGACTCAATGATGTAGCATACCACACAAGTGTGGGGGGGAAAGTCCTTAATAAAACTAGGACGTTTTTTCCTGGAAAAAGGACTTCTCCTTGGTACTTACATTAATCTGTTGGGAAACTGAATTGTCTTTCTAAAAATGTCACTCTCCCCCACATGATTAAGGACCACCCTCTGTTGACGGAGGGTACCCAGGACTGTGGACTTCTTCACTTGGCAGAACTCTTTTGAACTAATATTGCATCCATTAATGTAAAATGTATCGAGGGGCATGCCCTAAACGACTTGTCCTCCTCAGCGGAAGGCCTTGAATCTATTTCATTATTGCAGCTATGTGGCATTGGGGAGAGCACATAGGGAGAGCAAGTTTACTTTTCTTCGAGGCAAGTTGATCAGTGATTGTTAATTACTGTAATGCTCAGTGTGGTGGTTCTGCAATGAAGGGAGGAAGGATGTATGCTAGGGTGTGTTCACAGTGCTCTTTCATTTGCTAACTGGTCCAGTGTTTGATGTATAACAACACTTTTCTTATGATTTGAAACCAAATAAAGAGATATGATTAAAAAAAGAAATCCCTCAATATTTCCCTTCTTTGCAGGGGCTTATCTCTAAGCACAACAAGAGCTTGTTTTATTCAGGCATTGGATATGTGCAGCCATACTTGTCCTGTATCCACATTCATGACGTCAGCCCCACAACAAAGCAGTGGCCCAGTGGACACCCTACCACAGATATTTCCCGTTGGAAGTGGTTTCATCAATCAAGCAGTTGTCGCTTCAAGGGAAAAAGCTCAATCTCTAAAGCAGCTACCTCAACATTTCTGCAACCATTAGTTTTAAAGAACATTAGTAATCCCAATGCACAAACACAATTATTTAATGGTAATGACTTTTTGAACAAACTATGTCTAATGAATATTGCAAAACTGTGAAAGCTTGAAAGTAATATTGTCTTCGGTTTCTATTGAAATGATTCCTGATGCAAGGACACTGTTTTTTATAGTGCAAGTAACAGGATTTCAGACTAATTTTATTTGCTTAAAACTGAGGTATTTGGGCAAATAAAAACTAAAGAAATGTTAATCTAGAAAAACACTATCTTGTCAGTGAAATACAAATTAACATTTTGTACAGGGTCTCCACTTCCGTAGCGGCTAGTGTTTGCTACAAAATCTATTTGTGATCTCTAAATAGCACCAGCCCCAATGCGCATGACGGGATTGCATTCTGCATGCCTAACACACTTCATTAAGGAGATATGATGCATCTGAAACGAAAACAAATTCTAACCCATGTCTAGGTCATTTGCAACGTTAAAAATGCTTCAATTTATGTTTCAACACTGATTACTATAAAAGCAAATGATTTGGGGAATTGTCTTCAAAAGCACTATTTAGAATTAGCAGGTCAAATTCCAGATTTGCCATTTTAGTAATACTTTAAAAAAGTATTTAATTCCAATTAATTATAGCACATTACATCAAATACCTCTTTTTAATGTATTTTCAACTTAAGAGTTTTCTGGTCATGTTTTCCCAGGGACATCCGCACCCTGCAGTATCATCTTTTCCTAGGTGGTTTTGCCACAATAAAACACAGGAGCACTCACAAGGCTCTAATTCCTCATGCTGTCCTTCCTTGGCCTAACCTGGCATCAAGTCTGCCTCATGTCCAGTTTGAATAACCGTACCCGAACTCCAATAAACATATCTCCACCACCTGTGGACAGTTGTATTAAGATCTGTTCTAAAAACGAAAGGAATGTACCCATTGGTGTACCTCTTCGAGTGAGCTATTTACAACTTGTGTTGTCTCGGTATTACTCTACTATCGTTGAACACAATGCTTAGATGTACCTCTTGCTAACATGGATTTCATACTGACCAACCACATTTTGAGTATTGCCAAGCATCTTCTCCACTTCCGAATCTTTATAAACAAGCTGAGATTACACTAGGCCTGATGTGAAACAGTGGTCCAAAAGGTGGAAATGATATCTGTTAGAATTAGTGAAATAACTGCTAACACACAACATGGTTATTGGAAGATGAATAGACAATTGTAGATCTAATAAATAGGGTTCAATCAACTTCCAAACAAATACCTAAAGGCCTTAAAAAGCAGTTGTACATGGCAGTGAGTGGCAAGGAGGCACCGACGTGGCATCATCAATTATAGCACATTACATACTGTAATGCCATTTAATATATCCCAAAATGTCAAAAAGCTGTACCCTTGACTCCTCACTCTTCAGTCTTAAATATCAAACCTTTGGACGTTATTCAGTCTGCCCTAGAAGCATCACACTGGCTTACTGTCAGAAAGAAAACACCATTGCTCACCAAGTTTCAAATAATTTTTATTGGGTTTTACAATTAATTGTCACTCATCTTTTAGTCTCCCATAGTTGGCTGATTACACATCAGGTATATAATGATGAGGAATTTCAACTTGGAGAGGGGAAACAAAAAGGAGTGCACAAGAATTTAACACATAAAGTAGGTGGGTAAATGCTCAGAAGGGATATCCTTGGAAGGGGGTAAGTCCAAATACATTATGATCTTCACATCAATCACCTGGAAGAACAATGGTTAAGGAGCAGAGGGAGGTTCAGGGAACCATAGCTCACCATAGTGTCTTCTCATGGGAAAGATAGGGAAGTTACCAAACTAGTAGAGGAGGTGAGGTAGAATCCTCATCTTGGATAGGGCAGTACATCCCCTGGGTGTGAGTGGGAGTGTTTTGACGACATACAATGCTCTAGTGAGGTTTCCATCAAGTAAATCATGATCAGAACATTATATTCTGAAACATGGCTAATAGAAACAAAAAAGAAAAACTACTATTTACAAAGGGTCTCAGGGAAAAGTTTAAAGACCTAGTGTGAATATACTCCCCAACAATATATGACATAACAACACAAATATCCACAGGTCTAGAACAAGATAAGACAAATGGAGCTGCCAAAGGGATCAGTCTGATTCCTATACCTCAAAGAAAGGAAAGAGAAAAAAGAACATTTCATTTAAACAACTGGGGGGAATATTATCAAGGGATTTATCTCCGCTTTTTTGGCTTTAAAAGCCAAGAAAGCGGAGATAAAATTATCTCCCTATTACCTAGCTGTCGCTAACACCAGTTAGCGACAGCTAGTAGGAGATACCGACCATCTTGGGCCCTGCTTTGCATATCAGAGAAATGTATCACTGATGACATGCAAAGTGGGCGTGCCAAGATGTTAGCGACTGGAAACAGTCGCTAACATCGCTATCTCCTATTACCAACTTTTGGAGATATTCGCGCTAAGCGCGAATATCTCCAAAAGCTAACACCTGCCCTGAGCAGTTCTTAGCCATGTTATCCAATGGGAAGTGGATAACATGGCTAAGAGCATTTGCTCGGTAATGCATGAATATCGCTGACTTTTCAGCGATATTCATGCATTTCGGCCGATTATTATCGCTTAGGAGATAAACCTTGATAATATCAAGGCTCCTAAGCGATAAAAATTGTCGCTACACGGCGATAAAATTATTGCCGCTAAGCCAACATAGCGATAATTATCGCTAGTTGTTGGTAATATGCCCCCTGGATTCCCATCAGTCACCAAATGGTCACATATTTCATCATCTGGGTCTCCTCCTCAAAATCACATTAGTGACACTCAAGGCTACCCCTTCACTGAGAGAAAAGGGGAGCTTGTGGAAGTTATAACTAATTCAAAACAAACGCTATTTAGACCTCTCGATGTGAATGATAAATTATGTAGGAATCATGATTGCAGTGCTGTGACAAGTGAAAGTGAGTGAATTAAAATTGACCACTGGGAAGCAAAATTATTTATTCACGCTTCCTAACAATTAAATATTAAAAACAGTGCAAAAAGACAGCCTGAAACTAATAACTGTCTAGATGGACTAGGTCAACATGTTTCAGCAATATGGATAGTTCATTGTATGCCTTCGTCAGGACCATTGATATTGCCTCTGCAAGTGAATATAATGTGTGTATGAAAAAAGAAAATTTGTACATAAACAAAATTCGCATGTGTAAAGAGATCTAACCGATACAACCTCTTTACTTGTGGTTAAGGATAACAATTCCTCTTGAAAATGATGATTTCTGTAACATAGAAAAATATTATATGAAAATATATTCATTTTATACCAGAAAGATCCAATTAAAAACTGCTCCAAATGTGATTTTTATCCCTAGGGCCAATCAATTCTATTGTGCCCATCCTATATACAGCTTTAGCATGTATCATTTTAGCTTACCCGTCTTTTGAGAGGATAAGACCTCGCTTCACCTGGCCACGGCTCAGGACATAGGAGACACCGCTCTATAAAAAGTGAGAAAGAAGAAAGAAAAACCACATATGTGTAACTTAACAATGGGTCTGATTTTGAGGAGGAGACCCAGATGATGAAATATGTCACTATTTGGTGACTGATGGGAATCCAGTTATTTAAAAGAATTTTTCTTTTTTCTCTTTCCTTTCTTTGAGGTATAGGAATCAGAGTGATCCATTTGGCAGCTCCATTTGTCTTATCTTGTTCTAGACCTGTGGATATTTGTGTTGTTGGTAGGAAATAGAAACAAACCCCATCCCATTTGATGCAGGCCCCTTCAGGTCTAGTCCAGAAGCAGGATGAAATGAGAGTATGCACAATGTTGACCAGTTTACCTCTAGCCCGGAGGCTAAATCAAAGTCCTCAAATGTTATGTAAAGAATCTCTAGAGTGCAGCTATTACTCCTAGGAGTGTCATGGAGTTAATGAGCCAACTGAGGAAATATGAAGGAAAGGACTTAAGAACTTGAAAAGAGCCAAGTCTTGAGCTTTTTCCGAAACAGAGGGGTAGACTTGATGCATCTGATTTTCAGCTGAAGTTTATTCCACAGAGAGCGGCCTAGGGGAGAGAAAGATATGCCCCCAGACCTTGCCTTCTTAACATGCTGAGCGTTAGCAAGACAGAGGTTGGCAGAGCACAGGTTTCTCCGGGGGTCACAGAACTTAATTGTAGCTCGTAAATAGTCTGTGCTAGTTCTGTATAAGGCTTTCTGGGTAAGAAGCAGAATCTTAAAACTGATCCTTTTCTTGACCGGGAGCCAGAGGAGATCATGAAGAAGTCGGGTTACGTGGGAATTACGGCATAGCCTGAAAATTGTTTGAGCAGCTGCGTTTTGGACCCTCTGCAGTCTGTCAATCATGCAGTTGGGTAAGCCCATGTAGAGTCCATTCTGATAGTGCAAACGAGCTGTGATCAGGGCTTGGATCACTAGTTGTCTAGCCGTAACAGACAAAAGATACAGAATCATTCACAACATATCTAAGGCAAAATAGGAGCCCACTACTGAATTAACTTTGCAGCGAAACAACAGTTGTTCATCAAATTTAATGCCCGAGTTTTTTACCAATGAATTTTGAGTACGCTGGGGTGGGTGGTGGGCATCAGATGCCCAGAAAGACTGCCAAGATACCTCAGCTACCTGACCAAAGAAGATGAGTTTGCTCTTCCCAGCATTGCATTTGAGTTGATTTAAGGAAAAACACCTAAACACCTACATATCTGAGTAATACCAGTATGGTCACCTGCAAACTAGCTAATATATATCAAAATATCATCAAAGTACAGAGACACAGTGTTCTACTTACAAGAGTGCTACCTCATTTTCTGCCTCCTCGTCTCAATCTAAGTCTCAGTGATCCAATCGCAAGCACAAAGAGCAGAGGGGATAACCTTGCCACGTTACCCATTTAACTGTAGTGGGGGTCATGCGTGGAAAGGCATGCGTGATAAAGGAATACATGGTTAAGACTCATTTGTTGTTGGGACTGCATTGTAGAGGCACGCGTGGTTCAGCCATGCATGTGCCTGTCATAAAACCCACCCAGAGTATTTAGCCCTCCAACATTTTCGCAATTATAATATAATCAAAGTTTAAGATTGTGGTCAGCTGATATGAAGCCGAGTCCTTGGGGGCTCACCCCCGCTGGAGTAATGAGACTGTAAGCATTTAGACAAAATATTGAGTTTTTGAAATTGGGACACAGAAATATAGAACCAAATATTGTGATACAAAGATAGTATGATGCAGAAATATTGGGTACAAGAATATCATTTTTTTAGGTAAGCAATATTGTAGTTAAAAATATAGTTGTTTTTAATATTGTTTTCAATGATATAGTTGTTAAAAACATCTTTTTTTCTCATTATTTTAATGTGCTTTTAGTGTGTATGTTAATTTTAGGTTTTATTATTGTTTGTGTAATTGTTGTTACTTTTTAAAATATAGTTTGTAATTTCAAGTGATTTAGATTTTTTAATGTAATTTCTAATAGTAATTTACATTGCCATAGCAGGTTGTTGGGTTTGTAGGGAAATGGGGTGGGAAGTTAATTAAGTAATAATGAAATATAATTAGTTAATATTTTTATCAATAATTTAATTGATTAATCATTATGTTTATAGTGTAATAAATATATATTTTAGGTGTGAGCTGCTAGGTCTTTAGGGGTATAAGGTGGGAAGTTTATTAAGTAGTAATGTATTTAAATAGTAATTAGATAGTTGTTCATTAATTATTTAATTGAAGACTATGTCAATTGTTTTATACTTATTTGTTTTAGTTATATTTCAGGTGTGGACTAGGGATTGGCAGAGTTGGCGTAGTGCCACTACGCAGAGTTCCACAGAGTTATGGAAAAAATATGTGAAACCGGAGCCCACGTCATACGGCCAGCCGAAGGTCCGTGTGTTGGGATGGGGGTCTCTCGTGCCCGGGCAGGCTCCCAGATCTCCCCAGACTGGCTGGGTTGAGAAGCAGGGACCGGGTCTGGGGCAGGGCCTGGGGTGTGTGAGCTCCATCCTGTGGCCTGCCAAGGGTCAGTCTGCCCAGGACAAGGGCCTCTGGTTCAGATCCCCCAAGCACTCAAAAGGGCAAGCGGGAGCCCTCCTGTGAGGGCTCGGTACAGGCAGATTGGCATCCTTCGGGCCCGTCCATCTGGTTGTGCCTTTCCCCTAACCAATCTGGTCACGTACAATGGTTTCCAATGTGGTGACCAGATGGCCAGGCTGCCCTGGGGCTCCATCGGTCCTGGGCAGTCCTCCCCCGGGCGTCCGGGCCTGAGAGCTCTGGCTGGGTGCTTCCACCCCAGGCCCTGTCCCATGACCTGGGCCCGGTCGGGCCTTCCCCAGGTTGGATGGGTTCAGGAGCATAGGCCCGGGGCCCTTGGGGGTCTGATGCAGGCCCGTGGAGTCCTCCCCCTTGCAGGCTGGCCCGGAACCACTTGGCGGGCCCAGGGATGGGTTAAGCTCTGCCATGGGCCCGGGTCGTAGATCCGCCGGGGACCCCCATTCTCAGCCACGGGCCTGAGGCCCAGCTGGGGTCCCTGAACCCCTGGGATGTAGAGCCCCCGAGCTGTGGATGGGCAGGCAGGAGCCCTCTGGAGAAGGCTCGGGGCTGGCAGATTGGTGTCCTTCGGGCCCAACCATCTGGTCTCACCTTTCCCCTCGGCCATCTGGTTGCGTGCAATGCTTTCCAATTTGATGACCAGATGGCCGGGCCGATCTGGAAGTCCTGTGAGGGCTTGTCCACCTCCCCGACCCCAGCCAGGGCTCTAGGAGGTCGGGTGCCTCTGCGCCCTAGGTCCCCTCCATCACTAGGTGCGCACGGGTTACCAGAAAGAAGGGTAGCTTTCCCCCGGATTACTAGGGGCAAGCTATGCCGGAACCCCTCTCGGGTTGGCGGTTCTCAGTCGGGGACCAGATGGGCTATGCCCCGACCACACCTCCCCACCATCTGGGGCTCCTTCCTTCGGCCCCCGCATAGCAAAGTGCCTGGGATAGGCTACATCGGTCCTGGGCAGTCCTCCCTTGGGCCTCTGGGCCACGGATCTCCTGCGGGCTCCCCGTGCCTGAGGCTCAGCTGGGGTCTACGAGTGCCCGGGACGTGGAGCCCCCGAGCACGGCAAGGGCAGGCGAGACCCCACCACGAAGGCTCGGGCGGGCAGATGGGCATCCTTCGGTACCGGCTATCTGATTGCACCTTTTCCCTTCGGCCATCTGGTCAAGCGCAATGCTTTACAATGGGGTGACCAGATAGCCGGGCTGGCCTGGAAGTCTCGATGAGGGTTTGTCCGCCTCCCTGATCCCAGCTAGGGCTCAAGTAGGTCGGACGCCCCTATGCCCCAGGTCCCCTCCATCACTCGGTGCGCACAGGTTACCCGAAAGAGGGGTAGCTTACCTCCGGATTACTAGGGGCAGGCTATGCTGAAACCCCTCTCGGGCTGGCGGTTCTCAGCCGAGTACTAGATGGGCTATGCCCGGACCACACGTCCCCACCATCCGGGGCTCCATCTTCTGGCCCACAGCTTGGCAAATTGCCTGGGATGGGCACCATCGGCCCCGGCTGGTCCTCCCTTGGGCATCCAGGCCCGAGATCATCTGCGGGCCTCCCTGTGCCTGAGGCCCAGCCGGGGTCTCCTAGCCCCCGGAAAGCAGAGCCCCCAAGCCCTCCAAAGGGCAGGCGGGGGCCCTCCCATGAAACCTCGGGGCTGGGAGATGGGAGTCCTTCAGGCCCAGCCATCCGGTTGCGCACAATGCTATCCAACAGGGTGACCAGTTGGCTGGGCTGCCCTGGAATTCCAGATGAGGGCTAATTTACCACCTCGATCCCAGCCAGGACTCCAGGAGGTTGGGCGTATCTGTGCCTAGGGTCCCCTAATTCTCACAGTGCGCACAGGTTACCAGAAAGGGGGGTACCCTTCCTTCGGATTACTAGGTACAGGGTACTCCATACCCCTATTAGCCTAGGGGTCCTCAGCCAGCTGCCATGTGGCAGGGTGCCCGGGACAGGATCCCATGGGCCCGGGGAGGCTTCTCCTTTGCCTCTGGACCAGGGAGCCCCGGCCGGGTCCATTGGCCCGCCAGGCCGCGGGTCGGGAGTTCCAGCCCTAGGCCCCGTCCCCCGGCCTGTCACTATCCCAAAGGTCAAAGACAGGGTTCTGTGGTGCCCCGGGAGCCCCCACTCACTTGGCTGGGTTCAGGAGCTTCGTCCGGGTCTCCTGAGGGACGTGGGGAAGGTGGCCTCCCCACCCCAGGCTCCGTCCTCAGGCCTGCCGTGTGGCAGGATACCTGGGACGGGGTACCGCTGGCCCGGGGAGGCTTCCTCTGCACCTCTAGGCCATTGAGCCCGGCAGCCCCGGCTTGGTCCAGGGGCCCTGCCGGGCCCCGGATCGGGTGCTCCAGCCCTGGGCCTTGTCCCCCGGCCTGCCACTATGCTAAAGGCCCATGATGGGGTTCCGTCATGCCTGGGGAGCCCCCTCGCTAAGCTGGGTTCAGGAACTCTGTCCGGGGCCCCTATGAGCTGTGGGGAGGGTGGGCTCCCCATCCCGGGCTACGTCGTTGGGCCTTCTGCATGGCAGGATGCCCGGGACAGGGCCCCAAAGGCCTGGGGAGGTTTCCCCTTGCGCTTCTGGGCCTGGGTGCCCCGGCTGGGTCCAGGGGCCCTGCCGGGTCCTGGGGTGGGTGCTCCAGCCCTGGCCCCGTACCTTGGCCTGCGGTCGCCAGGGCAGTCTCCCCACCCTGGGCTCTGTCCTCAGGCCTGCCGCATGGCAGGTTGCCCAGGATGGGGTCCCACGGGCCCGGGGAGGTTTTCCATGCGCCTCTGAGCCCAGGAGCCCTGGCTGGGTCCAGGGGCCCGCCGGGCCCCAGGTCGAGTGTACCAGCCCTGGGCCATGTCCCCCGGCCTGCCACTATGCCAAGAACCCAGGACAGGGGTTTGTGGGTCCCGTGCAGACCTCCCCCGCTTTACCTGTTTGTCAAGGTGTCCGGGGGCCCCGCGTCAGAGGGCCTTTTGGCTCCCCCCTCGCAGCCCCATGGCAGAGGCCCAGCTGGGGCCCTGCGTCTCCAACCCCCATGCCTCGGTGCCTGCTCACCCTTTCGTTAGGGCAGAGAGCGACCAGATGGCCGCCCTTCGAGCCCAGCCATCTGGTCACGCCTTTCCCCTCGGCCATCTGGTCGCTCGAAATGCTTTCCAATGGGGTGACCAGATTGCCGGGCTTCTCTGGAAGTCCCGATGAGGGCTCATTTGCCTCCCCGATCCCAGCGAGGGCTCCAGGAGGTCATGGATTACAAAAAAGGGGGTCATTTTCTTCCAGATTACTAGGGAGAGGATCAGTCAGACCTCTGTGAGGTATTGAGATTCTGAGACAGGGGAAGGCAGGACCCGGGCCCATCCGCCGTGTACCCAGAGGCCCGGGTCCGCGTCTGCCTCTCAGCCCCTGAGCCCCTTGCCCCGGGAACAGGCAGGGACACAAAGCTGGCATCCCCTCGTGCAGGGTGGCCTGCCAGGGGAGGCCCCGGCCATACTCCGATCAATTGGGCACTCTCGGTCCGTTTAAGGATGAACTGCTTGGCCAGCCTCGGCTGTTGTTTCAAGCAAAGAGCTTCCTCCCCACATGGACCATCCGACACGAGGACCTGCCGCCTGGTGGGGGAGGCCCTTCACCCTACCCAGCAGAGCGCCGGCCTAGCAGCCCCCGTAAGCTTGTGTCCCCCCAGTGGTCTGACCCGAGCGAAAGGGGTAGGGTGGCACCAGGCCCTCGGATGCTCAGCCCGGTGGTCCGGAAGCCCAGTGCATGTTTCTGAGGGGTGCCGCTGCCAGGCTTCGGCACCCCTGCGTCCCGCTCAGTCTGCACCTCGACCTACCTCTCACTTCAGGGGGAGATGGCTGGGCCTACTGGTGCTCGTATGACCGCACCTTCAGCAAGCCCTCCCCTAGCAGGCTCCTGACATGGAGGGGTGTGCGAAGGTTGCCAGTCGGGGACACGGGCATGTGGCTCCCGAACCCGTCCCATCAGCAGGTGCGGCTACCTGGTTGATTCTGCCAGCAGCAGTTGCTGCAGATAAAAAGCTTGTAGTTGGATCTTGGGATCAAGTTGGCGGTCCGCTGTGAGTCGAGCTACCACCTGTCCCAGCCCCTGTCACTCGGCGCTCCCTTGATGCTCTTGACTTATTGCCCTGGGGGTCCGAAGCATTTACTTTGAAAGAATTAGAGTGTTCAAAGTAGTTTGGTCGCCTGAATACTTCAGCTAGGAATAATGGACTAGGACTCCGGTTCTATTTTGTTGGTTTTTGGAACTGGGGCCATGATTAGGAGGGAAGGCCGGGGGCATTCGTATTGTGCTGCAAGAGGTGAAATACTTGGACCGGTGCAAGACGAACCAAAGCAAAAGCATTTGCCAAGAATGTTTTCCTTAATCAAGAACGAAAGTCAGAGGTTCGAAGATGATCAGATACTGTCGTAGTTCTGACCATAAACGATGCCGACTAGCAATTCAGAGGTGCTATTCCCATGACCCGCCGAGCAGCTTCCCGGAAACCAAAGTCTTTGGGTTCCGGGGGGGGAGTATGGTTGCAGAGCTGAAACTTAAAAGAATTGACGGAAGGGCACCACCAGGAGTGAAGCCTGCAGCTTAATTTGACTCAACATGGGAAACCTCACCCGGATACGGAAAGAATTGACAGATTGATAGTTTCATCTCGATTCTGTGGGTGATGGTGCATGGCCGTTCTTAGTTGGTGGAGCGATTTGTCTGGTTAAATGACAAACCAGACCCCTACGTGCTAACTAGTTACGTGACCCCCAGCAGTCGGAGTCCAATTTCTTAGAGGGACAAGTGGCGTTCAGCCACATGAGATTGAGCAATAACAGGTCTGTGATGCCCTTAGATGTCCGGGGCTGCATGCACACTACACTGAACGGATCAGCGTGTGTCTACCCTTTGATGACAGGTGCTGGTAACCTGCTGAACCCCGTTTGTAATAGGGATTGGAGATTGCAATCATTTCCCATGAACAAGGAATTCCCAGTAAGTGTGGGTCATAAGCTGGCATTGATTAAGTCCCTGCCCTTTGTACACACCGCCTTTCGCTACTACAGATTGGATGGTTTAGTGAGGTCCTCAGATCGTCCCCGTCGGGGTCGGGGTCGGCAACTTCCCTGCAGAAGCGCTGAGAAGACAATCAATTTTGACTAGAGGAAGTAAAAATCGTAACAAGGTTTCCGTAGCTGAACCTGCGGAAGGATCATTAACGGCAGAGTGGCCGAGCGACTGACGGTGCCATCCCTAAGCCCTCTTCTGCACAACTCATGTCTCCCAGCTGGCGGGGCGGTCCGTGGCTGCATGGGGTGCTTGGGTGAGGACCGGGCATTCGGTGGGCCTCTTCCACCTGGGAGGACCCGACCGATGCGTGAGGGACCGGGGACAGGGGTGGCCCCCGTCCCTCTCTGGGAGGGGCACAGCGGTAGATCCTCCCGAGACGGAACCCACGCTCACACGGCATGACCCCCGCGGTAGGGGAAAACCGAATGGCAGTGCCTCCCCGTGTTGGTACCACCCCCCCCTGAAAGGCCTTGCCACCCCAGGCCCCCCATGCCCGAGTCAGGACCTGACTGGGCTTTGGGTGACCGAGGAGCAGCCCTTCTCGTGCGGCAGATTGGCCTGGAAGAGAAGGAACCGAGGGCCTATGAGGGGACCCCAGCTCCTCTCGGTGGGAGGCATGTGGGAAGCTGCCTGGCTCTTCCCTTCCAACCCCTCTGACCCAGGCAAGGGTGGGGTGGGCCACCGGCACGACTCAGGGCAGTGACAGATGGCTGAGATATAGGTGGGGTGACCCTCCCTCGTTGCCAGGTACCCGGTTTGACCCGATCCCGTGCGACAGGGCTGAGGGGTTTGAAGACTCTGGTGGGGATAGGTAGCACTAGGGCTGCCTGCTCCCGTCACTCTGGGAGCCCCCCTCGCCCACAGGTGGATGGGGAGACTCCTAGGCCGAGTGCCTGGTAATGCTTTTTTCTCCCCATGGTGCAGTCTGACTCCCAGAGGGGAAGCCTTGAATGGGGCACTGGGCCATCTCTCCGTGTGGGCGGTGGATGGACGATGCCGCCTTCCTCCCTCCTCTCCTGTGCCTACAGGTGGCAAATGTTTTCAAAGTAGCGTGTGACTCTTGGCGGTGGATCATCTGGCTCGTGCATCGATGAAGAATGCAGCTAGCTGCGAGAATTAGTGTGAATTGCAGGACACATTGATCATCAACACTTCGAAAGCACCTTGAGACTCCGGGTTCCTTCTGGGACTACGCCTGTCTGAGGGTCGCTTGATCGTCAATCACCCTGGGGCTTCCCTGGGACGTGGCTTGGGCCATCGCAGGCCTTCATCCCCCCACACGGTCAGACCCCTCCAATTGTGCACGGCAGGGTCCCTCACCCAATCCTGTCACGGAGGTACACCGCAGGCAGGCCTAGCCTCTCCTCTGCCACGGAGGGGAAGGGGCTGGTGACCGGTCCGTCCCGGGCCCATCCCAGGGCACCTGGCTGCGTGCTGCACGTGGCTGTCTGTGGTGTCCCACCGGGTGCCCGAGTGCGCGTTCCTCAGGCGCCCACTTCAGTGGCTGGCTTCCCTGCTGATCTGGGGAAAAGAGGGCAGGCTGCTGGGACGCCGGCCCTCTTGTGAGGGCAGGTGTGGCTGGCGTCCGCCGGTTCCCCCAACGCTTTGGCATTTTCCGACTAGGACCTCAGATCAGACGTGGCGACCTGCTGATTTTAAGCATATTACTAAGCGGAGGAAAAGAAACTAACCAGGATTCCCCCAGTAACTGTGAGTGAAGAGGGAAGAGCCCAACACCAAATCCCCGCCTGGCGGTGGGTGCGGGCATTGAGGCGCACAGAAGACTGACTACCCGGCATCGCTCAGGGGGCCCAATTCCTTCTGAACGAGGCTCACCCCGTGGACGGTCTTAGGCCGGTAGTGGCCCCGGCGCACTGGGATCGGGTCTTCTCGGAGTTCGGTTACTTGGGAATGCAGCCCAAAGCGGGTGGTAAACTCCATCCCAGGCTAAATACGGGAGCAAGATCGATAGCCAACAAGTACCCTAAGGGAAAGTTGAAAAGAACTTTGAAGAGAGAGTTTTAGAGGGTGTGAAACTGTTGAGAGGTGGGGTCTGTGCAGTCCGTTTGGAGGATTCAACACAGCAGGAAGGTTGGTGGCCGGGGAGTTCCAGATACCCTCCGTGGGACCGGTTCCCGGGCCCTACCTGGCCCTCGCAGGGCTGATTTCCTACGCGGCGGTGCACTGCTACCGGCTCCAGGTCAGCTGTGAAGGCTTTGGAGTGGCAGGTGGCCCTCCGCTTCGGCGGTGGGTGTACAGCCCCCCTGGGAAGCAGCTTCGCTGTGTCCCCGGGGCTAAGGGAGATTCACCCGCCTCCACGCCCTCTCCGCGCACCCGCTCCCGGCCACCCCTCGGGGTGCACTGGGGCAGGGAATGGAGGGACGGGGCCCCATGCTCCTGGCGCGACTGTTGACTGGGACAGATTGTGCTCAGTGTACCCCAACCGCATCGTGCCGCTGGGCTTGGAAGGGGTCTGCAGCGATGTCGGTTACCCACCGACCCGTCATGAAAGACGGACCAAGGAGTCTAACACATGTGCAAATTGGAGGGCCGGGCGAAACCCTGTGGCGCAATGAAGGTGAAGGCCGGCACATGCCGACTGAGGTAGGATCCCACCACTCTTCCAGCACCACCTGCCCGTCTCGCCTGCTTCATCGGAGAAGTGGAGCATGAGCGTGCGTAATAGGACCCGAAAGATGGTGAGCTATGCCTGGCCAGATGAAACTCTGGTGGAGGTCCGTAGCGGTCCTGACGTGCAAATCAGTTGTCCAACCTGGGGATAGGGGTGAAAGACTAATCAAAATATCTAGTAGCTGGTTCCCTCTGAAGTTTTCCTCAGGATAGCTGGCATTTGGAGCCCCCAGTTTTATCTGGTAAAGCGGATGATTAGAGGTCTTGGGGCCGAAATTATCTCAACCTATTCTCAAACTTTAAATGGGTAAGAAGCCTGGCTCGCTGGCATGAAGCCGGGTATGGAATGCGAGTGCCTAGTGGGCCACTTTTGGTAAGCAGAAATGGCTCTGTGGGATAAAACAAGTGCCCGGTGCAGACACTCATCGGACCCTAGAAAAGGTATTGGTTGATATAGACAGCAGGACGGTGGCCATGGAAGTCGGAATCCGCTAAGGAGTGTGTAACAACTCACCTGCCGAATCAATTAGTCTGAAAATGGATGGCGCTGGAGCGTTGGGACCATACCTGGCCGTCGCCGGCACTGAGAGCCACGGGGGCAAAGCCACAATGATTAGGAGGGCCACTGCGGTGTGCACAGAAGCCTGGTGCGAGGGCCCGGGTGGACAGCCGCAGGAGCAGATCTTGGTGGTAATAGCAAATATTCAAACTAGAACTTTGAAGGCCGAAGTGGAGAAGAGTTCCATGTGAACACCAGTTGAACATGGGTCAGTAGGTCCTAAGAGATGGGCGAGCACCGTTAGGAAGGGGCAGGCAATGGCCTCCATTGCCCTCGGCCGATCCAAAGGGAGTCGGGTTTATATCCCCGAACCCAGAGTGTGCGGAGACGGGCGCCCTCGCGGCATCCAGTGCGGTTGTGCAAACGATCCCAGAGAAGCCGGCATGAGCCCCTGGGAGAGTTCTCTTTTCTTTGTGAAGGGCAGGGTGCCCCCTGGGTTTGCCCTGATATTGGGCCCCTAGCCTTGGAAAGCGTTGCGCTTCCAGCAGCGTCCGGTGAGCTCTCGCCGGTCCTTGAAAATCCGGGAGAGATGGTGGAAATCTCGTGCCAGGTCATACTCATTTCCTCAGCAGGTCTCCAAGGTGAACAGCCTCTGGCATGTTGGAACAATGTAGGTAAGGGAAGTCGGCAAGTCAGATCAGTAACTTTGGTATAAGGATTGGTTCTAAGGGCTGGTTTGTTGGGCTGGGGCGTGAAGCGGGGCTGCGTCCGTGCCACCGCAGGACGAGGCGCTGCCCTCCGGGGTGGCGGCGGCTTTGGACGCAAGCCAGGCCCTTCCTGTGGTGGCCTCGGCCGGTGCCCCCTCCCCGGGGCGCGGGCCAGCATTCTGCCTTGGCTGGCACCTAGCAGCTGACTTAGAACTGGTGCGGACCAGGGGAATCTGACTGTTTAACAAAAAAAAAGCATTGCAAAGGCCCGAGGCGGGTGTTAACGCGATGTGATTTCTGCCCAGTGCTCTGAATGTCAAAGTGAAGAAATTCAATGAAGCGCGAGTAAATACCGTAACTGCCTCTGTAGTGCTAGACTCTGCATAGAGAAGCATAGAGAGACAGGCCTAACAAGGTTCTATCATGACAGCAAGCCTGATAGTGAGAAATGATGAAGCAAACAAACCCAATTCCAGATGGGGTAGTTCCTGGTGAATAAAAACCCCGTTAAGATGGCGTAAGGAGGTGCTGTCTTTCCCAGAAATCATTAACCTCCTCACCGAATTTGACAAGCCAGCACCCGCTTCAAACAATGCAACTAGCAACAACGATTCAGATCTCGGCCTTAGTTCACCCTCCATAGCAGAAGAAGGCACAACAGTAGACCTCAGTAAATCCATCGAGTTTGTGGCCTCCTCAGCCAAGAATGACATTGGTACAACAAACTTTGAGAATCTTCCTGATGTGTACGAGGTCAGCAAAGATGTAATAACAAAGAAAAGTGACTACACAAAGAAAGTCACTTATTGGAAATACCCAAACGAAAAATATAAATGTGACTTGTGTGGAGACATTTTGGGAACTTTTGAAGAACTGAGAAAACATGTCTCCAATAAGCACAAAGGCTTCTATCTTAAAACGTACTGCTCAAAATGTGACAAAGAAGCCGAATACCACAATATTGCATGCCATTATGCCAAATTCCTGTGCAGCTTCTGTGGCATCAGATTTGGAACAAAAATTGGTGTTTGTCAACATGCTTGGCATGCGCATCCAAGAGCGCAAAATGAGGCTAGACTACCAGCTCTAGCAAGCAGCAAACCGTCAAAATTATGGTGACAGGAAGAAATACTGCTACTAGCAGAATTGGAAAAAGTATATGAAAATAAGAGGAATATTAATGCGCTAATGGTTCCACATTTTGACAAAAACAGAATTTTTTGGTTAGAAAAAAGAAGAGATAAAAGCAAACAATCCGCAAAAGATGTACTGCAAGCATCAAATGTTTCTGAAAATGACTCTTGCGATGAACCAGAGGTTAAAGTGGAAGTAACAACAGAAAAGCGCAGAGACTTTATCAATCCCAAATGTGCGCTAAAAATCAAGAACTTTGATGAGCTGGAAGATAGAATCACAGAAATCGAGAAGTACACCCAAAATGTAGAGCAACACGATGCTGCTATGGATCTGATGGATGAGGTAGTGACTTATATTGCAGAAAACACCACTGATATAAGTCCTACACCAGCAAGTGTACCAACAAATGAACCAGAAAGTGAACTCAATAATGAGCCTATGAACTCTGCTCAAGATGAACACCAGAATGCCTCAGTAGGGAACAAGATAACAAAGAAAGACAAGAAAAACGTCAGGCTTAATCGGACGCACAATAAAAATTATGCCAAAGCAAAAGGCCGCTATAAAGAATACCAGGCTCTGTTTAAAAAAGACAAAAAGAAAATTGCCAGTATTATCACTGATGGGGCAGAAGATGCCACTTGCCAAATCGGTGCTGATGAATTTTTTCAATTCTACAAAAACATAATTGAGAAAGAACACAAGAAAAATCCAGAATTCATGCAGATTGATCTGATACCAGAGGATTACGAAATTAGAAATTTATGTAAAGAAATAACACTGCTCAAAATAACTTATGCCTTTGAGAACTCCAATTTAAAGAAAGCAGTGGGGCCAGATAAGATTGGTCTGAATGACTTGTATAAAGTGCACAGCAGGCAACCAAGACTGCTGCCCAGAATTTTATAGTCTTGGTTGTTGATGAGAAGAGTACCAGAAATTATCAAAAAGAACCGATCAATTTTGATACCCAAGAATGTACCGATTAGTGAACTTAAAAGAATCAATAACTGGCGTCCAATTACCATCGATACTGCTTTCATGAAGTTATTTACAAAAATACTAACTAAAAGACTCTCATTTTTTGTTGAATTGAATACGAGACAAAATGGCTTCATGAAGGTGAGAAGTTGTCTCGAGAATCTGACTCTCGTGCAAAATATCATAAAAGGGGCACGAGAAAACAATCACTCACTAGCAGTAGTATTCATAGATATATCGAAAGCCTTCGACTCTGTGAGCCATGGTCACATTATACAGAGTCTCGCAAGGCAAAGAGTTCCATCATACATCAGAGACATAATAAAAGACTTGTACACTGACTCAACATCTTTCAAGGGAAAGAACAACTAAGCAACTCCTGAAATAACAATGAAATCTGGGGTTAAACAAGGTGACTCTATTTCCACACTACTATTTAACATTGCAATGGATCCTCTGATCTGTGATCTTCAGAAAAACTGCAAGGGCTTCACATTTGGATTGGATGGTCTTATTGAGCAAATCACCGCTCTTGCCTTTGCCGATGACATCACAGTACTCAGCAGTACTTGGGAAGGAATGAGTACAAATCTGAAAAACATTGAAAAGTTCAGTAAAACTACAGGATTAAAACTTAATGTGAAAAAGACACATGGATTATATATCAGTCACCATAACGATAAAATCCTGATTAACAACTGTAAACCATCGCAGTTTGAAAAAGAAAATATTGAAAACATTCATTCAGGAGAAAGTGAGCGACACCTCGGATTGAACTTTGATCCACACACTGGTCATACAAGCAACAACAAAATTAATGAGGTATTGTCAATTGGGCTCAAAAACTTGATAATCTACCACTTAAGCCCACGCAGAAAATAGAAATTTTGTGTCAGTACTTGGTACCTAAACTATCATTCAAATTGGAAATGACGGGAACAGAAGCAAAAACTTTTAATGTTCTGTATCAAAGAATAAAAAAGTATGTCAAACACTTTCTACACCTTCCAGCATACACATGCGATGGTCTCCTATATTCGAAAAGATCATTTGGGGGCCTCAGTATACCAAAACTATGTACACAATTTGGTCTCATTAAAGTCAATAGTTTATTGCATATCATGGCAGCTCCAGACCTGTACATAGCTCATTCATTCATGTATGCAGGAGAAGATGTGAATGAAAAAATTGATAACATCATCAAAACACACAAACTCAACATTTTAGACAGTAGGTTTCTGAGCTATGATTTGAATTTGTTAGCAACATATGATTGGAGAAAAGAAGAGTTTGAGAAATGGGCAAATATTCTTGTCCAAGGTGATGGTATAAAATACTTAGCAAGTAATCCAACCTCAAACTTCTGGATCAGCAAGCATAACAAAATAAAAGAAAACCAGTACATAGCTGCGCTGATGTTAAGAGCAAATGTTTTATATACTAGAGAAACCATCACTAGGGGAAGAAATCGTGCATTTACTACATGTAGGTATTGTAATGATGTTTGCGAAACAATTTCTCATATTTCTCATATTTCAGGCGCATGTCCTAAAACTAAGGACATTAGGATAAAAAGATATAACAAAATTGAGGAATTGCTCGTTGTTAGAGTAAAAAGGAGTGGTTGGGTGGCATATAGGGAACCTCATGTTAAGAATAATCAAGGAGAACTACAAAAACCAGATGTAGAGTTTACCAAAAATGGTACAGCTGTAGTGATTGAGGTTTCAATTTGTTATGAAAATTCTCAGAATTCCCTTGAATTAGCGTTTGAGAGTAAAGTGAAATACTATCAGGATATGTCACAACAAATCAAAGATCTCACAAAATGCAACACTGTAAAATGTCATGGCTTTATTGTTGGATGTCGTGGTATTTGGCCTCAATGTAATGATGTTGTTCTGGCTGATTTAGTTCTGCAAATGTCATTCCCATTCAAGAAAAATGTTTGCCTGACTACTTTAAAGGACACTGTATTCATGGACAATTGAGTAACAAGCTTATACTGAGATGTACCCTTTCTTGCAGCACACATGTCACCCTTATAAAGCCTAATTTTTTAACATATAGGTTTATAGTTGACACAAGATTTAGTATAGATGTGATTTTTATAGATGTGAATTTTTTTTAATGTGCTTTTTCTAGTTAGATGTGCAATTTGTAGATGTGTATTTTTTTTTATAAATGTGTGCTTATAACAATTTAGATATAGTTGTGTACATCATACTTATTGAAATGTCTTGAATGATGAATAGGTCTCAAATAATCGCATACACATAATTATCACACATTGATTATTGATGTCCTGCTAATCGTATTTTAATTTCTCAGGACTGTTCGTAGACAATTTTAAAATTGTTGGAATAATACTGCAGGGTGTACTATCTCTGGCCTATACGTGATCCCAGTTCCAGTGAGGACAGCGTTCAGTGTGGCTGTACTCATGAGCGAAAGAATGTTGTATTGTTGGAAGCAAAACCGAATTGACGCTGATGGGCAGCATAATAACCCAGAATGAGCCACCGCGAGGTGGTACAGATAGCCAAATGCCTTGTCATCTAATTAGTGATGCGAATGAATGGATGAACGAGATTCCTACTGTCCCCACCCACTATCTAGCGGAACCACGACCAAGGGAACGGGCTTGACAGAACCAGTAGGGAAATAAGTCCCAGTTGAACTTGACTCTAGTCTGGCACAGTGAAGAGACATGAGAGCTATAGGATAAGTGGGAGGCCCTCGGGCCACCGGTGAAATACCACTACCTTTATCATTTTTTCACTTACCCGGTGAGGCGGGGTGTCAAGCCCAGTGGGGCTCTTGCTTCTGGCTTCAAGCACCTGGCGCCCGCCGGGAGCAACCCCCTCTGGGGACAGTGGCAGATAGGGAGTTTGACTGGGGCGGTACACCTATCAAACGATAATGCAGGTGTCCTAAGGCGAGCTCAGGGAGGACAGAAATCTCCCGCGGAGCTGAAGGGCAAAAGCTTGGTTGATCTCGACTTTCAGTATGAATACAGACCATGAAAGCGGGGCCTCATGATCCTTCTGACTTTTTTGGTTTCAAGCAGGAGGTGTCAGAAAAGTTATCACAGGGATAACTGGCTTGTGGTGGGCAAACATTCACAGCGATGTCGCTTTTTGATACTTCGATGTCGGCTCTCCCTATCATTGTGAAGCAGAATTCCCCAAGCGTTGGATTGTTCACCCACAAATAGGGAATGTGAGCTGGGTTTAGACTGTCGTGAGTCAGGTTGGTTTTACCCTACTGATGATGTGTTGTAATTAGGGGTGGGCGGAATTTGCGAAAATGTCTTTTGCAAAATTCCACTAGACAGCAAAAAATCTCCGCACATACGCGGAATTTTGCGTGCTTGCAGAGATTTTTGGGGGCAGGGCTTCTTTGCGAGTTCATAGTGCTTTTCCTACACTACAGCTGCGTAAAGGGCCAGAAGAGTTGTCTCTCCTGTGACCATGCGTGTGTAACTTTGCCATCACGCCAAAGGGGTATAGGGTTCCTTGAGTGAGCTGTCCATCCTAGTGGGTAAGGGGCGGGAAGACGATGCACACTGCTAGTGTGTGGGGTGGGGCCAAAAAGGCGGGCTTCTATGCGAGTTTACATGCCTCTTGTGTTTATAAAAGGTCAGAGCAGCAGATGAGGAGAAATAAGCTCCTGGTCATAGGAACTGCACGGGGATTGCGCTTGTGAAAGTCAAGGATGCAAAGGCCTCCATCAAGCATCACAGCTAATTTTTGATGGTAGATATGGGGAGAAAGCACACCTGCCCAGCCTCAACAAAGCTCACGATTTTTTGGGGCTGATTAATGAGTTACTGAATTTGAGCTTCAACTCGGGCACCTGCTTTATTTATATCTGTAAGTGCTTCCTGTTGAGGTTTAATTTTTGTGACAGGAGCACTGTGCCAGAAAGATTCCTGCCCTGCATATTTATCCCAGAAAATGCCACCGTTTTGCAATACAATTCCGTTCCGCCGCGGATCGCGGACGTTTTGACATTTTCGCATTCCGCGCGGAACGCGAAAATGCAGAAATTTCGCAAGTTCTGACAGCGGAACGGTATTTGCCACCCAACCCTATTTGTAATAGTAATCCTACCCAGTACGAGAGGAACCGCAGGTTCAGACATTTGGTGTATGTGCTTGGCTGAGTGGCCAATGGGGCGAAGCTACCATCTGTGGGATTATGACTGACTGAACATCTCTAAGTCAGAATCCCCCCTAAACCGTAATGATACCTAAGTGCTGTAGAGCCTCAGTTGGCCTGGGATAGCCGACCTCTCTCGGGGGGCCAGCAGGTAGAGCCTCTTGCTTGGGGACCACAGCGCGGATGGAAGGGGGCCGCCACCATTGCCTTTAGTGCACCGCTTGTTCATGGGGCACCCCGTGTTAAATCATTTGTAGATGACCTGATTGTGGGTCTTTGTTTCGTAAGTAGCAGAACAGCTACCTCGCTGCAATCTACTGAAAGTCATCCTCTGAGCCAAGCTTTTGTCTTTTCGTGCATGGGCACCCACGGATGCCCTCCTCCACCACACCCAGGGGTGAGTCCCTCTCCCATCGGGATGGCAGGGAGGGACGAGGAAGGGCGAAGTGGGCTCCCGGGAGGCTGCCTCCAGCACATATACTCCGGCACGGCGCCTTCCTCTCCCATCCCTGCGCCACCAGGGTGCGGAGATGGGTGCCACCATCCCTTGTGGGTCAGCAGTGTGACCAGATGGCCTGGACCAGCTGCCCCCCTTCCCCCTGCTCCCAAACAAGCCACATAGGGAGGTGAGAGGCCCCGGGGAAGGAGCCTCCCGAGCAGCGGCTCAGAGCACCTGACCACCCTTGCTGTCATCGGACTGCAAGGGTGACTGGGTCTGGCTGTCACAGGCCATCTGGGTGCTGGGTTCTCCCGGGCCATCTGGTCGCCTGGCTGCGCGACCAGATGGCCCTGCCGGTCGGGTGACCAGATGGCCCAGCGGGCTGGGTGACCAGATGGCTGGCCTATCGGCCGGCCGGGATAGTTCCAACTTTAGTCCTTCCCCAAGGTTCTGTAAGCCCCCACTATGTGGGGGCTTAATAGTCAAGGAAAATAGGCCCCCGGGTAGGCCGGCGGGGAGAGGACAGGGCCTGGGCTTAACCCTCCTTGGTTCCAGCCGAGGGTCCGGGCGCTGGGGACTGTGGTCCACCGGGGCCTAGGAGGCTCTCCCCGGCCTGGTAAGGGTTTGGAAGCTGGGACTGGGCACGGGGCTTGAGCTCTGTCTGGCGGGCGCTGGGGTGCGAGAGCCCCCCCATCCTGCAAGCCTGCAGAGAGTACAGGCACTGGGGACGGGGGTCCTCCAGGGCCCGGGGTGGCTCTCCCAGGACTGGCTAGGGTTCGGAAGTTGGGACTGGGCCTGGGCCTGGGGCTTGAGCTCCATCTGGAGGGCCCGGGGTGCAGGAGTCCCCCGTCCTGCATGCCAGCCGAGGTTCCGGGCGCTGGGGACAGGGGTCCACTGTGGCCCGGGTAGGCTCTCCGCAGTATGGCTAGGGTTTGGAAGTTGGGACAGGTCCCGGGGCTTGAGTTCTGTCTGGTGGGCCCTGGGGTGCGAGAGACCCCTATCCTGCAAGCCTGCAGAGAGTATGGGCGCTGGGGATGGGGGTCCAACGGGGCCCAGGTAGGCTCTCCCCAGCCTGGCCAGGGTTCAAAAACTGAGGCTTGGTCTAGGCCCGGGGCTTGAGCTCTGTCCGGGAGCCCCCCTGGGTGTGGGAGCCCCCTAACCTTCAAGCCAGCAGAGGGTCTGGGCACTGGGGATGGGGACCACTGGGGCCCGGGGAGGTATCCCCAGCCTGGCTAGGGTTTGGAACCTGGGGCTGGGACTGGGCCGGGGGCTTGGGCTCCGTCTGGTGGGTAAAATAGTACTTCTGCCTGTACGCAGAATAAGTCTCCCCTGGCATACACAGAGTAATTGACAGTGAACATCTTGGCATGTCACCATTTTCAAAGCTTAATGCTCTCTACTGCTCTAATGTGGCTTTTTGGAAGCAAAGTTATTTGGACCCCCCTCCAGAATTATTTGGAATTATCATTTGTTGTTGTCATCAGCAGCCTGTGGTGTTAACACTGTGAGGGACAATAGGTCCAGAAGTGGTGTCATGAAGGGGTAGGTGTCAAAGTCTTCTAATGAAAGGAACAAGGTGGAGTCCAGACCTTGGGACATATTGAGAAAAGAAGTAGCAGCGACTAGCACAGCTCATGTCCACTCTTGGGCATGTTCTCAGGTAGTGAGTGGGTCACCAACAGAGCCATAGAGCAGTTTGTTCTCACCCTGGACCGTTGACATCTGGATCATTGAGTCTCCAATCTGTGAGGTGTATTTGCAATGAGGTACCCTGTTAAACCAAAGTCCTAAACAGGAAGGCGTGCTTGCTACCCATCTCTCTAAGTTTCCTCTTGATACTCATAAAATAAATTTGCTGAAGTTGGACGGCCGGGCAATGTAAGTGTGTGAAGACAAGGATCTGGAGGTTAAAGTGCCCTGCCTTTCAGGCCATGAGAATTATCTTATCCTGAAAATGCAGCAGTTTGGCTATTATCGGACGCAGCCATGACATGTCCTTAATTTTCCTTCTTACAATGCAGACCAAAATAGTTGAGAAATAGGTAAATACCAATCAATCCATATTCTTCAAACCACATCAGTTTTTGACCCAGTGCAAGTCAGCATATCCATTCTTCATTGTACTAAGACAGTATAAGTGGCCTGTTTGGATGGCATCCGCACAATGTGGATTTATGCAGTATCACCACATTCATTCATTTAGAACTTTCAGTGGCTTTTGGTCACCTAGTCTAATCCAGAGACTCCCCAAGATGTCAGTCAAATTTCTGGCATTATATTCTATAAGTTTACAAAATGTAATTCCCCACTTCTCTTCTTCTTGTATGCCTATGGATGCAGGGTCAATCAGTGACCATCACAAGTGCTGTTGTCACTGGGATTACTTTGCCTGGTTTTCCTGCTCACATTTTCTGTATGAATGTTGTCACATTTTTGGTGGTCAAAATTTTTCAGCGCGGCTAGGCTCAGTGCTGATCCTGGAGAGTGCTCAATGAGATCAGATACCTAGTGTCCCAAGTCCTGCAACAGCCTCAAACTTCACAACAAAAGGGTATGAGTGGGACAAGCCAGGATATATTGCTCACCAAAGGCTCACCTTTTTTAGGCTGCATACACACCTTGTCCCATTCCATTGGAAGTCAACACATGTTAAGTCCTTACTTCTCCAAAAGTTGAATACGTTCATTTGGATGTTCCAAACTTGCAGGATGCCTCATTGGGTGGATTCAAACCAAACATTCAATGGCAAGTCAGAGACCTCCAGCCCTGCCTATTTATTTTGTTAGTCAAAACAGTCAATCTGAATGGATTTGATGTTCCTTTTTCCAAGAGGCTGTCTTAACCATGACTTCCATGTGGACCTCAGTGGGTTAGCTAAGCTTGGGCACAAGAGGGAAGACGTTTCAAGTGATCAGCTCAACAACAAGCAATCCCTCTACCTCCTCATCCTTCTCTCTCCTTCTTGATCCCTCCTCCCTCTCTCTCCTTTTTGAGCCTCCTCATCCTCCCTCCTCCATACCCTCATCTGCATATTCATCCTCTTCATCCTCATCATATTCCTCTTCATCTTCTTCTTCTTTTGGATGGCCCTGAACCTATCCCCACTAAGTTCTCAGACAGCTTTCCATAACATGTTAGCAGTACCTCTACCTATAACTAAAAGATTCTCAGAAAGCATTATTCTAAGAATTTTAAAAAAATGGCAGGAGTCCAGCTCATCTTCCGGAACTGCCCTAGCTGGTACATGGATCTCACTATTAAAACAAAATGTCTTCCTCTTATCTACATTAAAACATCTACAAAAACTGGGCTTATTACACTGCTTCCATTCTGGGTGCGAGGAGCATGCTTGGTTGGGAGCAAGGCAGCTTCAAAAGCAAGTCAACACCATTTCTAAACTGTCACATAAGCAATAAAACCGCAAGAATTATGGCTTTATCTTTTATCGCCATTTGGTATGACCTTGTTTTCTTACCCTCACATCCCTTAGATAAATGTAGTTCAAAGCTCCTTTGATCAGTCTCTTCTGTCTTGCTGCCAGGAATCCATACACAAGCCAAATGCCAGCAGGGGCCCTTTAGTCTCCATGTAGACTCAGAAGAAGTTTATTCATGCCTACTCTGATTCAGCCCTGTACTGGTTAAACCTGGTTGACATCAGAATAGAAGTGGAGACCCTGGTAGAACCAGTATATGGAGTATTCATTTGTGAGGCAGAGATTGACACATTTTCTATATATCATATTTGTGATATTTATGCTCAAAATCTGATTTCACAAATAATTAGATGTTTGACAGGTAGCAAAATGCCCCAAAAATTCATTTCTTACAATACTCCAAAACCAAGTTATCGAAATATGGATTTTACACATAAAGCAGATGTTTGCAAAAGGAAAGCTTGCTTCAGCTCATATAATAAGATTAATGTTTAAAACGATGACTGCAGAGGTAGTCAGTAGCACAGTAGAATTATTTTACTGTAGAGTCACATCAGCTTTATATTTTGCATGGCTGCCTTCCAAAAGTAATGCACCTAGGTTTTGTGAGGTCCAAGGCCCATTTTATTGATGATTTAATTAATGTTAGTAGAAGGCTTTTAAGTATGTCATAAATGCTTATTTTGAAATATACTTGACACAGCTTGGCCTACAGCTGTCCAGGGGCATTGGAAGCCAAGATGACATGTTTTACCGTCTCTCTTGGAGTAGTGCAAAGCCCCACAGTGAAGCAAATGAGTGACATTTATTTTATGTCTCTGTTCGAGTTCTTGCACAATTTTACTGTGGTCTTACCTAAAAGTCAGTTGGAGTTAGACAATTACTTGCAATATTTTAAGATAGGATTGCATGTACTGGGTGATGATTGTCAGCCCAGAGTCAAACTATGTAAATGTAAATGTAAATGTAAATGTATTTCGACTTATATAGCGCACGAATCACCCAGGGGTCTCAAGGCGCTTGCTTAGGGAACCCGTCCTGGTATTCCCCTGTGAGATACCCCGGCAGGGTATCCACAAGGTGAAAGCCAGGCATCCCGCCGCGAGGGGCCTTAGTGGAGATTAAGCAAGCTATTGCCCAGAGTCGCAGAGTGTGACCCCGTGAGTCGAGTAGGCACTGGAGCGAGAATTGTCGAGTCCGTGGAATTTTGAGCCCGAGACCCGCCGAGGCTGGGAATCGAACCCTGGTCCACGGCCGATCTCAGCTTCCCGGGTCTGCCGCCTCTAACCACTGAGCCACGCTTCTCCACTAAACTAAACAAACTATGTCAGCAAGTGTTCACGAAAAAAGCATGCAAAGAGAAGAACTTTGATATGAAAGCCAATGATCTAGTCACCCGCTGAATGGATAAAAGTGTTGGTCAATTTAAAGGAAAGAGCTGTAGCAAAGAGCTTTGATCACACAAGCTATATAGGGAGTTGCTATTGAGGTATTAGTCTGCCTGGGAGGCAGGGTAGTGTAGAGCTAATAAAACATTTATCTCCAGGCAAGAGGGGGCACATCCTTAACTTTTTTTTTATTGATGTCAGTTAAATGGCACCAAACAGAAGACAGTGGTGACAAGCAGTAGGCAACTTATAACATTACAAGGTTGTGGAAGGTTCATCGCAGATATATAATACATTACTTGATTCAAATATCGAGTTACATTAGGCCAGCGGACAATTGTGAAGGGGGTCAGGTGACATGCCGTGAATGGGGAGTCCTATTGGGCTGGATGAAGGAAGTGTTTATGAGACTCTATGCGTCTGTGTCCTGGCTAGAGCTGCCCAGGGAAGGAGCGCTGTGAGGCGTCCGGGAGGTAAGGAAAAGGGGAATCAGGAGATTGCGCGAGGAGATGCAGTCTAAGGGGTTTCCAAATATCACTAGGATGGTCAGTAAGGGGCAGTAGGGAGGAAGACACTTGTCAGATCACAAAAGCTCATGCTGCAAAGCCAGTATTTTAAGGTGGGATGCACGCAGCTTCCCCAGCAAAGGGCATTCTTGCACTTAGTGGAAAGTAAAGCAATAACAGCAAATCTACGAGTGGCTGTGGGGATAGGGGAGACATTGGGCAGGAGGGCCATGAGCGGGGAAGGTTGTCTGACACCGAGATCATCCCGGAGAGAACCTGAAACACTACCACCTAGTACGACGCTACCGGTGGACAGGTCCCGTTTAGATGGAGAAAATCCGCATCTGGGCCACAGCACTTGGGGCAGAGAGCGGATCTGGAATGATCAATGCGGGCCAGTCCCAGGGGGTAACATAGGCTCTCTGGAGGAAGCGAAAGTACAGATGTTTATGTCTGTGGTTGGGGAAAATCAGACTAGTCTGGGTGCAGCAAAATGCCCCGTCTTTGTCAGAGAGTGGGTGTCCCAGGTCCTTCTCCCATCGTTCCCCCCATGTCAGTCCATTTTAGGACCGTGCATGCACAATAAAGCTTAGCGATGAGGTGAGAACTGTCAGGGTTAGTGGTGTGAAGGCTTCAGGAGAGAGCAGGTAGGACGGTACCCGGAAGTGCAGGGCTCCCTGGAGTCTGTTAAAAATGAATCTGTCCATAAATGAAGTGGAGGAATGTGTAGTATCAGGATTGAGGCAGAACATGGCCATCTAGAAACATTCCCTAGAGTGTGGAGATCGTACTTATGGACTTGAATCATTCAGGAATTCCAAGGTCCTCCAGAGTATCCAGGAGGAAAGGCTACTCCAGTCAAAGGACTTCTACGTGTTGAGTAGGGCGATTACCGCTGGGTTATAGAGGGATATGCAATTCAAAATTGAGAAGACAGTGCGTAAATTTAAGGAGGTAGAGATCTGCGGTACAAACCCTGTCTGTACCGGTGACAGTATTGTTTCCAGTAATAAGGACAAACGGTTAGCCGGAGTCTTGGTCAAGATTTTACACTCAAAATTGTTAAGAGAGAGGTCTGTAGGAAGCATAGAGGTCTGTTCGAAGCACAGCTCTTATGGTCTTTCCTAGGCTTAGTGAGAGGGAGATTACAGCCTCTCTCATGGACAGGGGTAAGGCGCCGATAGAGAGGGCCTCAGCATATACTTCTAGCACATGGGAAATATGGGTGGTTTTAAATGCCTTGTAAAAGGCTCCTGTCAGGCCGTCTCCCCCAGGAGTCTTTTGAGATGTCAGTGAGTCATTCGTCTGTGCTATCTCTTCAGCTGAGAACGGAAAAAGGATTGGCTGTCAGAGAGCCAAACCATGACTATCTCCTCCAAGTAATTCGACAGGTTGTGGACTCTGAGGTGAGACAAGATGTGAAAGGTGATGCACAGTAAGAGGTCACTTCGGTGAAGATGACTGCTGGGGTTGTTAGAAGAGCGTCATCGTCGAGTATCAATGCCGCAATTGATCCGGGGCCCAATGGAGGGCACAGGAAGCGGGCAAGCATCTGACCAGGGTGCTCACCCTCACCATATCTCCGTGACATAGCATGCCTACCCAGTAATATAACCTCTCGAGCTGCCAAGTCGCGGAACTCTTCTAGCAGAACTGAGTGCTCATTGAGGGCAGTAGAGGTAGGCAAAGGGGCAGTCTCTCATCAATGTGTTTAAGTGGAATTTCTTCTTGGGAGAAGTTATTACTGATGTCGCAGAGCAACACCGCCTGTTTAGAGATGCAGACTCCTCCAATGTAGGCCTTAAATGCATCCCAAAGGATGGCATATTTTGGTACAGATCCCGCATTTAGTTCAAAATATTCCACAACCATGTCCCAAGGTCTGAGTGGAAAACTGGGTCCACCAATGCAGTCAATGGGAAGACCAGTAGCACTCCCAGCCGGGGCGTGGTCAGACATTGAATGTGGTTTCACACAAAAATCCCGGGGCCAATGAGCCAATAATCCAATCGAGTCCAAACAGAGGGGCCGATTAGGATGGCGGACGGACTTGCATCCGTCCGCCACCCCTGAGTAGGAGGGACCGTCCGCATGGGCAGCGGCGGTCCCTCCATGGCAATTAGGATGTGACCGCCACCCTGGCGGTCACATCCTGTATGTTTTACATTGCGGCGAGTGCTGCTTGAAGCAGCACCCGCCGCAATGTAAAAAACGAAAGCTGTGCATTTGCATGCACAAAGCTGCAGGCACCGCACGGTGCCTGCCGCTTCGTGCACGCAAAGGCAGGGGGGTACCATAGGTACCCCCCATGTGCACCCCCCACGCAACCTTCACCCAGGGGGCCCGCAACGGGCCCCCAAAGTGATTGTCCGTATGCTTTTCCACGGCGGAAAAGCCGCCGCGGAAAAGCATTACTTTCCCTACATCCTAATATGGCTGGCGGTGTCTGATAGACACCACCAGCCATGTTAGTGCTTTTCCGCCGTGGTCGCCTTCCGACCGCGGCGGAAAAGCGGCGGACACATTGTGAGACCCACCAGCCATCCTGATTTGGCGGTGGGTCTTTCAGGCCTCCTTGGCGGATTTCCCGCATACTCCGGGCCGGCGGTGGCTTCCGCCGGCCCGGAGTATGCGGAAAATCCGCCATCATAATGACCCCCAGAGTGTGGAGTTGAATGAAAAGTGTAACCTGGATTAGCGTGATGATGTGTGCACCAGACGTTTTGCAGAGAGTGTGTGGGGACCATGTCCTGACATGCATGCAGAGAACCTGGTTTTGTGCACGAGATGGAGCTGGAAGAGTTTAAGGAGTGGTCCAGAAGGAGACTGAAGTCCCCACCTGGCAGGGCAATGTCTGCATCAGAGCTGTTGAGTAGGGCAGCCACTGATCGGTAGAAGGGGGGGCCGTCAGTGTCCAGGGCATAAAGATGTAAGAAAGCAATGCATCTCTCCAACATGGCCCCTGTCACTAAGATGTAACGGCCCTGTGCATCTGCAATGGGGGATTGGTGTATAAAGGGAAGAGATTTATGGATAAGTATGCAGACACCCCAGGAAAAAGAGCTGTCATTGACAAACAATCGTTGTTGGGCCCATGATGCTGCAAAGATCGGGGACGTCTGGGGGAAGATGTGTTTCCTGTAGAAATGTTATCTTTGTGCCATGTCGGTTGAGATACGATAGGACCACTTTGCTTTTGCTCGGATTATTCAGTCCGTGGACATTTCAGGTAATGAAAGTCACATCCACAGCTTGCACACTGCCATCCATTGAGAAAGGAGTGGAATAGAGTTTGTCCTCTCAGCCGTTACTGTCAGGGATGGGAGCATGTAGCTCTGTCTTGTCATGGGAAAGGGAAGGAAAAATAGTAGAAGAAAAAATCCAAGAGGGTCATAGAGAATCAAAGAACAACTCCTTAAGAACAATCCCACCCACAGTAGGGATAGGAGCCCTAGCAAATCCCAAGAAAACCTACTATTCGGAGTCATCCTTTGGAAGCGGACAATGCAGTGGAGCCAATTGCCCATATTGAACGGAAGAGTTTATGAGAGTTCCATAAGGGTCGGGCGGTAGTTGATTAGCACTAGGAGGGATCATTGTGAGCTGGAGCAAGTAACATCATAATCGCTGGTCAGTCTGGGCTCAGGTTCTCAACCAGGATTGAAGAGGTCAGCACTCGCTGGAATATCGTCGTCTTGAGAAGGGGGTCTGGTACAGGGTGGCCAGAGGGAGAGCCACCAGGCCCCAGCTTTTTACTGAATGCGAGGACATAAGCAGGATTTTCAAAGAACCGATATTTGCTGTCAAATGACACGCACAGTTGGGCAGGTTGGGCATGCCATATTTGATTGCGTGCTTTCGGGGTTGCATCTTACCAACAGCGAATTTTTGATGTGTCTCTTGTACGTCCAAGGTGAAATCTGGGTAAAGGAAGAGGGTAGCACCCTGGTAGAGGTGCAAGATCACAAGTCGCGGTGGCGCTCTGGGCAGTGGATGGGGTCCCAGGGACCTGTGTGCCCTCTCCACAATGAACTGGGGGGAGAAGTGCTGGGCACCAAATAGTTCTACCAAAAGAGTTTCCACAAACTGCTCCGGCCTGCCCATGTTGCTGATCTCGGCTCGGCTGACAATGCAAATATTGTTCCGCCGAGAGCACACCTCCACATCCTCATTTTTATTGGCAACTGCCTTTAGGAGCTTCTCAAGCTTCTCTAGCTGCCTGGTTAAGGAGACAATGGAGTCTTCAACCATAGATATACGCTCCTCAGCAGCATCATGATGGTGCCCTTCCTGCAAGTCGTTTGCCCATGCGGTCCAGTCCAGAAGTGAGGTTGTCAAAATGTGCTCCAATGGTGTGGAATCTGCAGCGCAGCTCGACGAGAATGGAGGCCACCGACTGCGGGAGGTCTGAGCGAGCTGCGGGGTTTGGTCGTCGTCCATGTCAGATGAAGGGTTCTGGCAATTCGCCACCGTAGGCTGGTCAAACGTCAGTTGCTTTGTTTAGGGTCACCTTAACCCATGACAGAGCAGCCACAGAGAGAGCTCGAGCTCCTGGCAGGCAAACACAGCAGGTGCTCCATGGACCCTCCAGGTAAAGGAAGCAGCCACCAGGTCACAGTTTCGGGGGGCATTGTCGATGTGAGAGGGCGAGCCGGCCTATGGTCCAGTCCAAGACGTCCTCCACAGGGATGTGTAGAATAGGTAGAGCTGGGTGGGTGGGGCAGATGTCGGGCGCAGGCCGCTCACCGGGAACCCCCGAGGCCCAGCAGGCGCACCCAACCAGTCCAGGTAGTGGGCAGGCCTGGAGGCATGATCATGTGAAAGCAGGGTGGTACCCCCAACCCGGAAGCACCCACTGCAACCGGCTCAGCACCAAACAGACCAGGGGCCCCCCAGCAGGGGAAGGTAATTGGGTCGCAGGTGAGGAGGCAGCAGGGCACTCACTGATGGTAGCCAGCAAAGGGAGAAGCAGCAAGATGGAGGCTGCAGGCTGCGGTAGTAGTAGTACAGCTCTCCCAGAACACCGAGTTCTCAGGCTGCAAAGCACCACACCGGTCCCGAGGCGCTCGTGCAGCAGCCACGTCCCGGCCCAGCCGATCTGCCTAGGATGTGCCCCCAATGCCAGGATCCTCTGCTGGGCACTGGGCCGCAACCAGGCAAGCAGGAGCAGAAGGAAGTAGGCCAGGGTTTGGGCCGCCAGTGGCACCACCATTGGTCATAGAAGCCCCTTGACAGTCCGGCAGCAGCTGTGGGGTATGGTGGAGCGGAGGCCCAATGGGGCTTGGCAGCCCAGCCTTAGGCTCGCCCGCTGCCCCTGTTGCAGCTGGGCCTCCTAGGGGGGCTGAGTTCCACTAACCCTGCTGTGGATCTAAGGGGCCGAGGAGAGCATCCGACGGCCTCAGCCAGTCCAGTGGGTCCCCAGGCACTCCTTTCTCCTCAGCACCAGCAGGAAGAGCTTCACAGCAGGCAGCCATCACGCTTGGTGGCTAGGCCACGCCCCCCAACAGAAGTAGTAGAATCAAGGCTCAGAGCAGGAGCTTCAGTAAGAGATGGACCAACGACAGGTTGTTGGAGCCTCTATCAGAGACAATTATATTGGAGGTGAATGCTACTGGATGCAATACCTATTTGGCTTAATTCACAGCAAAGACATTACTAAGAGAATTATAGAGAAGGATTCATAGAATGGAATGGCAGTGAGATGGCTGCAAAGTAATCCTCAAAATTTCCGCCATCATAAATGAGGGGTGTTACAGTCTAAGGCCCATAAAGTTTTCCTTTGTGGTTAAGGCTACACCACCCCGGGTAAAGACTATGCGTTCTTCAGCAGAGGATAAGGCAATTTCAGGGCCACAGGATTCCTTGAGCCATGCTTCAATAATAGTTAGTATGTTGGGCCTATGCAAAATGTTCTGATATATTTGTATAATTTGCATAATTCAAAAAATTTCGAATTAAGCAAAATGTGTGAAATTATGTCAGCATGAAATTCTGCAAACTGCAGATCCTGATTCGAGCAAAAAATATTTTACAAGAGACAAGTTTCAGCAGAAAGTTTATGAGACATTTCCTCTTGGGACCAGTCCCATTGCTGGTATCTCTTTAACTTTGAATGCAGTGTGCACACTTGCATTCAGGTTTCATTCGAGACAGCACAAAGTGTATTTTATGCATAATTTCTCATAATTCTCCTGACATTTCATGTAATTTAATTTAAAAATAAGCAATTTTGAACACCCCTGCTATAGTGTCTTGCAATCCACAGTCAGAATTTTAACCAAAACGATATACTTGGTGAAGGTCACTTGGCCACATTTTCAAGTCTTTGTGAACAGTGACGTGTCACCAAACGTGCAAAGGCTTAAATCGGGATTACTCTCCAGCGACCATCATCGACCGGGGTGATCTCACTGAGAGCTCTGAATTGAGACATAGTTGTATAAATATTTTCTTCTGACCTGTGTCACCCCAAGGGTCAGTATTCACCCAACCTGACCTCTGCAACCACGCAAGGGAACACCTCCTGGAAGAGCTCGAGTATTGGCAATAAAATGCAAGGCAAGCATTTCACTTCTCCACAAAGCTACGTCATTGGAATTTGGAATGGAGGCCAATGTGCACCATATATAGAACAGAACATTTGACAATGAAATACAAGCTGTGCATTTTATTTATCCACATGGATCCAACCTGTAGTTGCACTGAGATGTGAGATGTGCATCTCACCTCTCACCAAGGAAAGGTGCTATATTGTCACACAGCAGACATTCAAGCTATTTCAGGTGTGCATCTGTCTGCCTGCTGTTTTAAGCAGTTTGAGCACAGCAGCCATTGACTTAGTATCTTCAGGTGTGAAGATCTCTGTCCCTCTTCGAAAATGAAATACAGCTGTCTTGATTTATCTTATCAAGGTAGACTCATTCTTACCCATTCTTGCCTCGTTAGTGACACAGTGCCCTCAGATGTGAAACTCTCTACCCACTGTCCAAGCTGTTCCTCTGGGTGGATTAATGTGCCTCACCATTGTTGCACCATCGTTAGCTTAGACAGCTACAAACTCCTGATGCGGAAGCCGGGAGCGACGATTGTTTTTAGAATTGTATTCCTTTTGTGCTTTTATCATTTACCTTGCTCCCTGCACCTTGACATCCTCACTTTCAGCACCTCTCCCCGCGCAGCCGATTTTGACGCTGCCGCGGGTCGCAGAAAGGATTGCCGCCATTCTGGGGAAGCGCTCAGCCCAGGCCACGCCCACTTATGCCAGGACACGCCCCTCGCCTCTATTTAAAGTGCGCTCTCCTCAACGCGCGGCTTAGACAGCTACGAACTCCTGAGGTGGAAGCCGGGAGCGACGATTGTTTTTAAATTTGTATTCCTTTTGTGCTTTTATCATTTACCTTGCTCCCTGCACCTTGACATCTTCACTTTCAGCACTTCTTCCCGCGCAGCCGATTTTGACGCTGCTGCGGGTCGCAGAAAGGATTGCCACCATTCTGGGGAAGCCCTCAGCCTAGGCCACGCCCACTTACGCCAGGACACGCCCCTCACCTCTATTTAAAGCGCGCTCTCCTCAATGCTCGGCATAGACAGCTACGAACCCCTGAGGCGGAAGCCGGGAGCGACGATTGTTTTTAAAATTGTATTCCTTTTGTGCTTTTATCATTTACCTTGCTCCCTTAACCTTGACAACCTCACTTTCAGCACTTCTCCACGCGCAGCCGATTTTGACGCTGCCGCGGGTCGCAGAAAGGATTGCCGCCATTCTGGGGAAGCCCTCAGCCCAGGCCACGCCCACTTACGCCAGGACACACCCCTCTTTTTCCTCTATTTAACTATGTGACTTTCCCGGCCGCACGCCGCGCCAAAGGCAAGACCGTCTGCGCCCGTCCGCGCCAGGCCGGTCCCCGGGGCCCTCCACCCTGCCTGTCCCCTCTCTTACCTACCTAACCAACTCCTGGCATATCATGACGACTGGCCCATTAACCCCTCAACACTGACTCGGATTGTTTCTCTTGAAATCGCCCTTTATGATTACTCGAATCCCGCAAGTTGTCATCCAAGCCTCCATAAGGAACTGCCACGTTCGGCTTCTCCTTATTCTTGCTCCAAACTCACGGCTAACCTTCCACCCATGGCCTCAGTCTCCCTTCTCAATACCCGGTCTGCGGTCAAGCATCAATTGGAACTCTTTGACCTTCCTGACACCCTCAAACCCGAGATTCTATGCCTCACTGAAACCTGGTATATGGCCGCTTCCCTGCCAGATATCCTTTCTTCCCTTCCTGACGCTTACTACATCCTTCGCGCCGACCGCCCGGAGGGGAAGACCGGCGGCGGAGTAGCAATGATGTTACGTTCTAATCTTCAATTTCAAACTCTCACTCACCATCCTATTACCTCAACTGACTTTTTAGTGGTGCGTTCCACGAATCTTGCGTCCCTTCTCACTATTGTGCTCTTCTATCGTCCCCCTCAACCCATGCCTCACTTCATCCCAGCTATACAGGATCTACTAGCCATACTGGTAGTGTACAACTCTGCTGTCCTCCTGTTGGGTGGCTTCAATTTTTGGCCAGCTGATCCCGATGAGAACACCATGTCCAAAGATTTTTCCGATACCCTCCACTGCCTTAACTTCACGCCACATATTACCGCTCCCACCCATACTCACGGGCATACCCTCGACCAGGTTTGGTCTGCCAATCTGTCAATTTCCACACCTACCATATCTCCCTGTGCCTGGTCCGATCATTCCTTGATCACATTCTCTGTCCCCTTGAGGGAGACCAACACCCTTCCTCCTCCCAAAAATATATATGCCCGCAACTGGAATAGGGTAGACCTGGCTGGTCTAGGCCATTCCTTAGCCTCCTCTGCCCCTACCTTGACAGATCTGTCCCCTAATAGGCAGGTAGAAACCCTTCATAACTGGCTCTCAGAGGCCTGTAATCCAGTTGCTCCACTCAGACTAATTAGAACGCGTTGTCCATACGACGCCAATAGGTGGTTCACCAATGCCTTGAAAAATCAGAAGCTGGCACTTCGACAGGCTGAGCGCCACTGGCGTTGCAGATACTGTCCTGACCTCAAGATTTCCTATCTGATCCTGCTTCGGGCCTACAAAAAAGCGATACTCACCGCCAAGCTAGAGTATTTCTCTCAGAAAATCAATCAGGCAGCAAACAAATCCAAAGAGATCTTCACGATCGTGCATGAGCTTGCTGCCTCTAACAGAGTTGTGCCCAGACCCATTCCTTCCCAATCCCTCTGTAATATTCTCAATGACTATTTCATTGAGAAAATCACTACTATAAAACAGAATATCCCTTCAGCACCCTCTCTGTTCATCTGTCCTTCACTCCCCCCGCCCCATTCCTTTTTTGACCAATTCCCGCTGATTTCAGAAGAAGCCTTTCATACCCCCTGGGCAAAGTTAAGACGGGTTCCCCCGCTGACTTTTGCCCGGCACATGTCCTGAGGGAGATCTTCTCTTGCTGTCCAATCCCCCCTAATACCCTGCTCAACACCTCTATCACTTCAGGAATTGTACCAGATGCTTTTAAATCAGCCACGGTTATCCCCATTATAAAGAAACCTGGCGCCAACCCTACTGTTTCCTCCAACTTTCGGCCTATTTCGCTCCTTCCACTCTTGAGCAAGATCCTAGAGAGCCATATCACCTCTTCGCTCTCTACCTACGTTGAAGCTCATCACCTCCTGGCTGACCACCAGGCCGGTTTCCGTCCTGTACACTCTACGGAAACTGTGGTCCTCTCAGTGGTTGATGAGCTCAGACGTAGTGCAGACACCAATTCCCCCCAGGCCTTAGTTCTACTCGACCTATCCGCGGCCTTTGACACGGTCGACCATTCCATCCTACTCGACCGTGTCAGAGGTGCCGGCCTACGGGGGCCAGCCCTTTCTTGGCTCACCTCCTTTTTAACAGGCCGTACTGAGGCTGTTCGGCTGGAAGGTTTCCTTGCACCTATCCGCCCCGTTTCCTGTGGGGTACCCCAAGGCTCCTCTCTTTCCCCTCTTTTGTTTAACCTTTACATACACCCCCTTATTGTTGCTTTACAGGACATGGAGGTCACGGTGTTCAATTACGCCGACGACCTCCAGCTCATCTTCAAACTCTCCTCTTCTCCCGACTCAGTTTCCAGGGTTCATTCCACTCTTACTTTCATCTATAATTGGATGAAACTTAATCATCTTAAATTGAACCCCGATAAGACAGAGCTGGTTCTTATCGGTGGTCCCTCTAACCCTTGGTCCCTTGCTTTTTGGGCCCCCGTCCCCCTCTGCCTCTGTCAGAACCCTCGGCATCAAGGTCAGCCAGGACCTCTCCCTATGCCCCCAGATAAGCGCAGTAGTCTCCTCTTGCTTCCTCTCCCTCAGAATCATCCGGAAAGTCTCTCGTTACTTCTCGGCTGAAGCTCTCAAACTCGTTGTTTCGGCAATGATTCTTTCCCGACTAGGTTATGGTAATGCCCTTTATGTGGGCATTCCAGCCTATGAATGTCGTCGTTTGCAGCTTATTCAAAACCAAGCATCGCACCTCATTTTTAGGACTCCCCAAATCTAGTCACATCACCCCCCTGCTCAAAACTCTTCATTGGCTCCCCCTAAAGGAGCGCTCACTCTTTAAGCTGGGTTGTTAGCTGGCACTGCCCCTGTCTTCATCAGATCCAAGATCATTGCATATGTTCCTGCTAGACATCTGCGATCCTCCACCCAGTTTCTCCTTCTAGTCCCCCGATTTTGTAAGAAGAAATCGGGTGGCTCTAGATTCTCGACACTTGCCCCCCTTTTCTGGAACTCACTCCCTCTGACAATCAGATCTATCCCTTCTTATCTGGACTTTCGGGCTGCTCTGAAAACCTACCTTTTCTCTTCTGCTTACATTCTTTAAATCTCACCCCCTTCCCCCCTCAGTCTTAGTTTCTGTTTACAGCGCCGAGAAACCATTTGGTAGTAGAGCGCTATACAAAATCCTTTCAACTTCAACTTCAACTTAGCTGGGACCTGCCTCATTACAGAGGAGCTTAGTATCAAAAACAAACCCATGTGTCAACCCCTAGGATCCATTCTTACTTTACATTACATCAGACATGTCTTTCCCTAGTCCAGCAGGTTGTATTGTTTCAATCAGCACCTGAAACCCAGTCGCGGCAGGTCCAGGTAAGCGCAGTAGGACGGTGGAGTGGGGCAGGACAGGACGGGTGGAGGAGTCGACAGATGAGGGAATAGGTTTTATTTATTTAATTTTACCTATTCCATTGTCGTGTTGACTTCCCCTGCCTCGCCCACCGAGCCCTACCTCACCGCAATTACCTGAGCCAGCCGCCGCTGCTAAAACCACCTGAGGATCAACTAATTCCTTTCTCTCAAAATCTGATTCCAGCAGTGCACAGGCTTCCAGTTACTGCAGATTCCCCCCCGTGACCTCATCATGATAGGATAGGCTTCTGCGATAACCAGCAGATTTAGCCTGGAACTGCAACCTGGGCCATTAGATAGAATCTTCAGTGCCAGGACTATGCCTTGACCTGCGGCTCCAGCACTTTGGCTCCATGGCTGGTAAGTTGACCTCAGAGGCCCTTTCTTAACCCCTTTGCTGCGGGGGGTATTTCCTCCACTGTGCTGGGGGGCGGGGGCGCGCACAGCGCCCCCATGCTCATGATGAGCTCAGCTCGTCATGAGGCACGGCGCTCCGGTGCTCATGACGAGCTGAGCTCGTCACAACTGCACCCGTTCCCATGGAACGCTCACCACAGCAGGGGAATTATCCCCGCGTGTGAGCGTTCCATGGCTCATGACGAGCTCAGCTCGTCATGAGCACCGGAGCACCGTGCCTCATGACGAGCTCAGCTCGTCATGAGCATGGAAGGTGTTAAGGAACAACTGATGCCTATGAATTCTGACTGCTTCACTATGCTAACTCTCAATGATGACATTATCACTCATGTCAGCTTACTGCGGATTCTGCAGAATGACCCTACTGTTTAAACTCACCTCTCTTTCTCCCTGTCACAAATGTCCTGAAAGCTTCGGAGTGTAGGATGGGTAAGTAAGTAAGTAAGTACATTTGATTATGCATGATCAATTAATACCGTTGCATACAGATGCTAGTAAGATTCCATAATAATACAATAAATAAAACAGTGTTTAAAAGATCATCAAAGGGCATTATGTTTAAAACTCGCATTTGGACATTGCACTCTTCGATAGTTCTAAAGTGCATTGGGCTTTAAGGGGAACTGGACTAACGGGTCCTGTGCCAATTTTAGTGGCCATCGTTTTATGTACTGTTAAAATTTGCGTTTTTTGTGCTTACAGTCTTCGTCTAGTCAGTTATGGTTGTATGTCCATAAGGTCCAGTGGTGGGAGTTTGGCAAGGACAAGTGGTGATGACGGACCAGCCCAACTGCCTTTTTATTTAGCCTTTGTCCAATCGGGATGCATGATTGAGTCTCACAGTTAATATATCAAATAATTTTGTGAGCCAGCAGTTTAGCTGCGTCTCAGCCATATTAAAGCACTGTTTTACTGCCTGCATGTCATGATTCCATTCTGCTTGAATATTGGTTAAAGTAGGATTCTTCTTATGTCCTTTGCGTTGGGGCAAATGCAGATGACGTACACCAGATCTTCATCTCCTCTTGTGCGGCAGGATTGCGGTCCTGAACTCCTTTCCCATGGCAGCAGGATGGGAGAGTCAGTGAAAATGCCCAGTTGCAACTTTAGGAATTTTTCTTTTGTCCTTGTTTTCGTTGTTGTCCTTGTTTTGGCTCCCACTTTCAAATAAGGTTGTGGTTTGAGAACTTTGTAGTTAGTCGCTGAGCATTATCCAACCATCAGCCCTTCTGGCTAGTATTGCCTTGTCTTCTAGAATGGATACCTTGTTTGTTATCTTCGTCACAGTTTTTTCAAAACTCTGGTGATCTGTGGGTGTATCCCAGAGGTTGGTCAGTCCCAGTAGCTTTAGGGAGTAAAGCAGGTACGTCCTAGCAGGTGATTTTTCGTGGCGAGACAGCTCGCTCCAAGCTTTTTGTGCCAGCTTTTTATGTATGCGCCTCTCCTTTCCGCTGATTGTTTTTGAAGCCCAGACTCTAGGCGTATTTGGGCAGGTGAGACATATTTTGGGAGCTGGAAAATAGCTCTGTATGGTTTGGCTATTATTTTGTCCAATACCGCACCGTCTCTCCCTTTTAATGATTCACTCCCGTAGGTTAGTGTTGGTTGCATTTTTGCACGTATATCACCTGCAGTAAGGGATCAAAGGTTAGGTCGGGCAGCATTTTTTCCAGGGGCGTCATTGCTAAGTAGGCCACTGTGCCCTTCCTAAGTAGGGATTGTAGCTGTGGTTTAAGTGAGCCTTAGTGGTCCAGCAAGATTCCAAGATATTTATAGCTGGTTGTCTATTCCAGATTTTCCCCGTCTAGATAGCAATGGATTTATTTTCTTTTTGTGATGGTTTATTACCATGACTTTTTTTTTAAGGTTTATTTTTAGGGTGTTACATTGGAAGACAAATTTAGAAGATGTTGTAGGCCGGTGTGGGTCTGACTTATCAGGACTAGGTCTTCCGCGTAAAGCAGGTTAGACACTGAGGTTTTACCCAATTTCGGAGGATATGCAGTGCACTTGTCCAAGCCCCCTGAGAGGTCGGCTAGGAAGAGATAAAAGAGTAGGGGCACTAAGACGCACCCTTGCTTTTGGTGGTGATTTGCCTTGAGAGGTGCATCCCCACTCCAAGTTTGATCCTGATGCAGGTATCAGTGTGCAACAGTATCAGTTGTCCAGTTTTTGCCATAATTTGGTGCGGTCTACATGGTGGAAGGCTGCGGTGTAGTCAATGAAGCATAAAAACAAGGGACGCTTTGCCACTTTGGCTGCGTCCGTTAACAGTGCAAGTGCCATGATGTTGGTAGTTGTTCCTTATCCGCAGCAAAACCCAGTTTGATTGATTGATTGGGATAATGGAGTTTTGTGAAGCCCAAGATGTTAATTCTTCCCGGATTAATCCCCCGTAGTATTTTGCTTCGATGGCGATTAAGGCACTTAATCGATAGTTGTTTGGGGCTTTCCTTTTGCCCTGTTTGAATATAGGGCTGATTATTGATCCTTTCTAGGACTCCGGAATTGTGAGCATGCCTGATATGTCCTTTAGAACTGGTACTAATGCACAGCTCCAGTACTCTGCGTCGTGCTTGTAGAGTATTGGAGGGATTCCGTTGAGGCCTGGGGCCCCTGCAGATCTACCCCTGGCTATTTGACTCCTAATCAGGTGTACAGTTATTTCAAAGCAGGATGGGATGCTAATCTGTTGTTTCTGAGTGGAACAAAACTTATTGTATATCAATTCTATGAAAAGTGGATAAAGGGGATGAGGGCAACAAGAGGTGTTCAATTGAAGGAAAGGCTGCACTCCCTTATACTCCTCACTGTTCAGGTCAGACAGTACAGGACATTTTGTGGGAACACCTGCCTATAGAGGGAGCACAATTATGCCACATTAGATTGCACAAGATTTTCAAAAACATAAAAGAACAGGGGTGCATACAAAAAGATCTTAACTTGCCACTTGTACGTAGAAAAGATTCCCAGGATACAACTAGGGAGCAGTGCTAGAAGCAGAAACCAGAATATTGGAGATGCAGGTTCCAATGAATTTGCAGCGGAAGCCAACTGCAAGCAGAAAGGTCCAGTAGAATTGCCTGAATAAGACAGGCCTTCTCAAAGAAACCAAGGCACAAGGATGCAATTCTGGTGAAAACTGAGGTGAAGCCAGACAGCCTAACAACTGCTGTTACCTAGAACTTTCATTTCACCTTTTCTAAGCGGTGTTCTTCACTCCACTCCTCTGAAGCACTGTTCCTGACCATACTCACTGAAGCCCATAGCTTAGAAGTGTGTGAACTCGGCTAGGGTACAGCCACCAAGGACTTCCCACCATTCTTCTCCGGTGTTGGACCTTGCCCTTTTTGCTGTTCTGCCAAGCTACCGAGGGTTTGAGCAGGGGTTATCTTAAGTGTGCAACTCCCTTACCCTGACTAGAGTGGTGGGTTATGCCTGGCTTAGATGCATACCCTAGCCAACCAGAAACCTCATTTCTAACATCCAGGTACATCAAAGTTTCCATTAATGGTTATATTTTTGTCAGCATTTTTCCAAACGCATTTTTATATCTCTAATGCTGCAGCATATTGGGAAGTGATGATGATGCTTAGACCTAATTACATGTTTACTTCTGGCAGTATCCCCACCTCCAAAGAAGCCTCTATTGCTCTGGGAATAAACTACTGGTTCCACTGGAAAATATTTGTGAGATATATGCATTACGTAAGGGACCATCACAAAGAAGCAACTTCCAAAGAGTGCTCAGAGGTGTGAAAAAGTCGTGTGTGAGCAGGGAATGGAAAGGCTGTGCTCATGCTAAATCATTGACCATATACTGGAAATTAGACTGCCTATGATGGTCTGAATATTTATTTGAAGCTGCCTTAACTTTCCTTAGGGTCTGACTAACAAAAAAGTATGACTTTTTCAGGGTCTGCAAGAGGCACTTGACCATAGGAAAAGAAGTAGCAGCAAGTGGCTTTGGGACATAATCGGGGATTATAATCATTGGGACAGTAAAAAAGAGAACAACATAGTGCACTGTGTACACAGTTGATTTATGCAAATGTTGATAGGTACTTAGAGGAGTCAGTCCTCTTGATTTCCCACAAGTAAGCATCATAGATTTTGTTCAAGGGCTTAGTTGAGTTTCTCTGTCTGTCCGTTTGTTTGAGGATGATAAATGTTAGAAGTTTAATAATATGTGCCTAGTTGATTTATTCGTTTTTCCAGAAGTGTGCTATACATTGCACACCTCTTACATGGTTACTTTCGGTAACCCATGTAATCTGAAAACCTATTGAAGAAAAATGTGTGCTAATTCAGGAGATGTTGGTTGATTTGCAATGGGAATAACATGGTCTGCTTTCATTAGATAGTTCATGAATACAAGGATGTTTTTCTGGTACCTTGAAAGCTCCATTGATTACTCCAATGAAAACTGGGACCATGGTTGTTTGGGAGTTGGTAAAGGTTATAGCAACCTGTCTGGCTTAGTATGAATTGCTTTTGCTAGTGTAATATGGTACACTGGAGGAAATACATTTTGACATACTGAGACATACAAGTTCACCAAACATAATGTTGCAACAACATTTGTGTCTTCTGTACTTCTGGATGTTCTGCACCTCAAATGTCACTGTTTAGTTCTATAGTACATCTTTTAGACACATCCCCAAGTACACATAATCAGCTATTATAGAAAAATGGGTCCCTCCCTTTTTTTCTAATTTTGGATCGTTCTGCTATTTAACAAGCGACCTATAGGAAATATGTCATAAGTTACACTACCCAACTTCACAATAATCACCATTACTCATAAATCAAATACAAGGCCCATAAACTAATATGACATAATTTGACCAACTGAATCATGTGACCTAATTAACCTATTCACAAATTATATACATTTTATATACAACCGTGGTAAATGAATTCATCATATTTACAAAACCCTATGAATTAATTAAACCACTGTGTCGATAAGATCTTGCTAATGGTAACCTAAATTCATGAAATAACAAGACCAGCTTGTTTTTCAAAGTAAAGATTTATTTATTATTTGTTTAGAAAATGCATTTGTAATCTTTATTAGAACATTTTTATTAGAATATTTGTAAAAGTAACGTTGGTTTAAGTAAAATTCAGTAGCATGAATTAATTAGAAAACAATGACATTTGGTATTATCATAATCCTAAGTCTCTAACTACGCTTACTATATTAAAGAATAAAGAGTAAAGTCTTTTGAAGGCTCTTACGTGCTCCAAGGAATGTTCATCTGCACGACACCCTTCATCAAAGGTCAGCAAGAAGCAGCCCTCTCTTCCACGGGGAAGAGTTTTTATACCTTTCTACACTAAACTCATCTAAGTAAAAGTATATTTTCTTCTAAAATCGGAGTCCCATTGGCTGTCAAATGACAGACCATCGTGTCACCACATTTTTTTAAACATCAGTTCCGTCACTTTCTTAGAGTCCATTGTCTCTTGTTTTCGAACAACGAAGCTTCCTCCAGTTTGCAACATTAACCGAAAGAAAATCATTGCTTCCTCGGATATGAAATTGTCGCATACTCCTCTGACGGTTCCTGGCCTTGGCCTTGCTTGACTGAGGAACAGTTAGCTCATCACAACAAATTGTTTCAGGCAGCAGGAATTTTTCCATCATGGACTCTCTCTTGCTCCGGGCAGAATTGTAGCAAACACGAATGCACTAGGCCCAAAATCACTTTCTAAAAACTATCATATAAACAAACACAAGAAAATAATTAATGCAAGAAATACAGTTTGTTCTGTTGCCACCCACCATAGCTAATGATTAACCCATTAGTCTAAATTACCTAGCTGAAGCATACAAATAAAGCAGCATTTATATCTACCATTCTTCATTTATTCCAACAGGATTCTTTATGCACCTGTAAAGAGTAAAGTGACACCACGTAGACAAGAAATCAAAATAAGCACATGCCATTATTTAAAACAGCTGCTATTAGTTATGACATAACAATAGACAAGATTAATTTATTATTTTCCACATATATGAAAATGCAACATAATGCACTTTTATGAGCACACATGTTAATAACCCTCGTGTCTTTTGTGTATGCAACTTTTAAAACTAAGTTGAATTAATACATACACAGCACAAATTGTTAGCAAAATTAATTAAATTATGGAAGTGTGACTTCACGAGCTGAATTGAAAACATTTCTGAATCTCGCTCCATCAACTCCCTCATCAGGTGATTCCAAAATCACCACACTACACCCAAAATTTGGCAAATTTATCTAAAATGAATTTGGTTCGATTTCACTGTGTTAGTATTTCTAAAGATTTGTTTCGGCAAAATCTTTGCAACTATCATATTGAGCTCTGTGTAACTCCTCTAGCTCTATCTCCCTTCCTGTTCCTTTCTGATTTTGTAAATTTTTTCTTCTCCTTCATGTCCTTCTTTTTCTTGTGTAACATGCAACTGATTTTCGTCAAAACTATCACAAAAATTATGACAAACAAAGGTGTTAAAATCTTGCCAAAAACTGAACCACCAATTTCTTGAAACCAGGTTTTGATAGCTTGAAATCTTTTTGAAAGACGTTCTGTAAAGTCATTTTCTTCTAAGGGAACTATTTCTGAATGCATCTCTGTGATGTTTTTAATGTACATTTCAATATTCTTGCTATCGTCAGGGATATATGTACAGCAGTGCTGAACATGTAAAATGCCACAGACTCCTCCCTCTTTTACTAGGAGTATATCTAAGGCAAGGCGATTCTGCATCACCATTGATCTAACCGCATTGACCTCGGTATCCACTAATTGGAAACCACCTGCTGTATCAGTGGACAATCTGTCAACAATTGTGGACAATTTTCTGATTCTTCCTGCATTCAGGGTTATACCTACTAAAGGTATCACTGCCTCAAAAATGTCTCCCAACATTTATGAGAAACTTTCTCTTTTGAACCTATTTACATGATTACTGATTTCAAACGAACCTTCTGCATTTCTGTCAACATGAAATATTTTTGGAAAAACAAGACCAACATAACATGTCCCGTACCAATGGTCCGGGAGATTATAATAAGTTTTGTCTCCACAGATAAAATAGATCCCAGGAAAAATTAGATCTCTGCCACCTTTGAATCCCCAACCTCCCATGATTTGGTAAGTGTCCTCACAATTGCTAGCACCTACAAAGTAATTATCAAAACGAGTATTATCTCTTCTAATGCAAAGCTTGCCACTAATTGGTTTATCTATGTGAATTGCAACATTGTCAAAAGATTTGCCATTAAGTTTCTCATCTTCTTTATGCCAAAACTTAGATTTGGTCTGTTTGACCTTTTCATTCCTTTTATAGATTGCCCTTCTCTCTTCAACTAAATTCAGGAAAGTCTTTTCCTCTATTCTCAATTTGCAAGTTAGATTATTTCTGTAAGCATACTCATAGGTGAGTTCATTAGTAACTAAAAAGAATTCCCTCATCTGTTTGGCTTGCTTGTGTTTATTTAAAGCATTCTCAATTTTCAGGTTAGCAAAAATCTCATCATAATTTGAATAATAATACTCCAAGCGACCAGTTTGGTAAAATAAGCTAGCTATCACACTGCAGGTTATGCCATAAGTAAGAGGAAGCATATTGTATGTCACTCCCTCAGAAACAGAAGCAGGTAACTTTACACAGATGTAACAATCTTTGACACTCATAATCTTTACATATTCTCCCAAAAGCCTCGAAAATGTATTGCTAGAAAAATCACTAACAGACCTATCTTGATGATCTTCTGGTCTGTGATCAATAACTTTGTTAGCTTTGTTTGTTGAACTATGCTTGTCTTGACTAACTGAAGCTTTGCTTGTCATATTGACTTTGTACATCTCCTTATCGATCCCGAAAGGAAAAATGACAGCTAATACTAACCAGAGCAGAATTAATATGAGCATACATATCAGAGTCATCTTACAGCAATTTTTAAGAATGGACCATTTTGAGGTACTACGCTTCAAAACAACAGGCATTTTAGTTAGTCTTATCTTAGAAAAAGAAAACAAAATTTTTAAAATTATGTCTAATAAAAACCTAAATTTTTAAAAACCCCCCCTTTTTACATTTTTTTTTAACTTTCTAACAACTTTTCTTCGACCTTGTGTCACAAGTTATTTTCCAACTAAACACAATTTCTTCGACCTTGTGTCACCTAACACAATTTTTTCAGCCTTATGCCAAAAACAGAAACTTAAATTCTAACAGATTAGTACTTCAATCTTTGTCACTATTGTCTTCAACTTCTTCCTGACTGCTGCTATTTATCTCAATTACAGGTGGAATTATAATATAAGCCCACTCAGGAGGTTTATACTTTTGATTTGGTTTCAAAACTCTCTTTGTTTTTCTAGAGATAACCTCTATTCTTTTTCCTTTTTCTGCTTTCTTTTCAGGATCCTCTTGACTAGTTATCTCATTTACCTGCTCCTTTGATCTCTTTATTAACCTGACTCTCAACCCTCCGTTTTCACTTGGCCAGGTTTCACCTTTTCTCAGAATTTTCCTTTTTGGTTCAGTCACATTAGATTCTGTTTTCCAAGATCTTTTTCTCACACTTTCTTTTTGACAATCTTCATCACTATCTTCAGAATCACTGTCAGAAATTTTAATTCTTGACTCGGGATCTTTTCTAATCGGCAGATTCACTCCGTTAGGAACTATACTTTTTAATCCATCCCTGGTACTTTGCAATTCGTCTTCCTCCACTTCATCAATTACCTTCAACTTCCCAGTTCCAGATTTCTTGTTCCTGCATTCAGAGCTTATTCTCTGTGTCAGGATTGGAACAGCAGGGTCGCTGATCGGCATCGGTGTTTGCCATGAACTACAGTTCCCAGCATGCCTGGCACGTTTGTAGCGTGCCTGACGTACAGCACGCAAGTTACAGGAAGCAAAAGCGGCTCTCGAAGAGAAGGCGGGGCCGATAATTCTACGGGATTCCCCGAAGCTGTTTGCTAGCGTTTTCATGATTACCGGTAAGATCGCCTCCGAGTTTAGGAGTGGCGAGCAGAGAGCCCCGAACTGGATTGGGTTCTAAGACTCATTCTTCTCAGAGGTACTGTACCAGCGTGGTAGTTGTTTTCACTTTCTGTGCTCTTTCGGCGGAGAGAGCGGGAGAAACTTTGATACCTCACTGTGACTGTGTAGAGTTCTTGTTGGTCGGGGATCCGGCCAGCCTCTTAATACTACGGACAGAGTATTATGGATTCACAGGGAAGAGTGTGTTAACTCGGACACAAGTTTGTACTATTTACTGAAGAGAGCGGGAGGTGTTAAGACTTGATTAACCTTCACCTGCATTGTTTATCATTTCCTTATATGCACGTCTTTATTTACTTACACAGGAGTGACAGACTGGGGGAGATACAAAATAAGGCATTTATCGATCTTCAAGCTATGAATACCTAGATGTACAGGTATGTTGTGAGTGCTTTGAATACGAACTGTTTTAGTATCCAAGGTATAGGAGGTCCATCACCTATCATATGTTTTTCTGTTTCAGTCGATGAATCTCTGGTCTCACCTCATTCTTCACCCCTGCTTTACAGCATTCACCTTTTTCTTTACAGGTAGGGGATAGGATGGTATATGGTTCTGTGACATTGTGTTCTTAATGGTACTGTACTCGAAGTATAGGATCACAGGAGTAAATTGTCAGCTCTTGTCGTTTCAGGTCTCCTTCCCTGCTGCCCCTTTCCTTTCCTTCCCTCACGTGACTATTCTAGTAGTCTGTGTTATATTTCCAGACTCCTGGGAATGTCGTGAGGGGGATGGTATAGGTACTTCAGCACAATCCCGAAGGATTACGCAGGTGGAGCCTGACAGAATTATCGGCCCACGAATAAAACCCCTTCTTGGTTGTGCTGACCTATACCATGGCCACTTTAGACGATGTTATTGCGGCTCTAGCATTGGTCCAAACGGAATTGACTGCATCCAATTGGGAAGTTGAGGCATCTAGAGCCGAAACAGCCCAACTACGGGCTCGAATGGACCGGCTTCAGTCCAATCCGTTTGATGCGGGAGGGGGTACTGCTCCAACACCCTCTGTCATGGTTGAAATGCCCAATCAAATGCCGTTGGCTCCCCCTGAAAGGTTTTATGGGGACAACAAGAAGGTTCAAGTGTTTATGACACAAGTAATGCTGCACTTTATGTGCAAGCCAAAAATGTTCGCCACCAATCAGGCCCGGGTGGCTTTTCTGATTTCCTATTTAGGGGGCGAGGCAGCACAGTGGGCAGTCCCTGTGGTTCGACGTGATGACCCTCTCCTGTATGATTGGGATGAGTTTCGGGCCAAGGTCGAGAAAACCTTTGACCGGAGAGCCGAGACTTTTTCTGCAGATCGGGAATTACTAGTCCTGAAACAAAGCAATATGGACCTGGTCACATATCTCAATCATTTCCGCCGATTGGTGGCAGAGACTGATTGGCCCGAAGTCAAGCAATCTGCTCTTTTTTATCAGGGCTTAACTGATGAACTAAAAGATGTATTGGCACACATCGATCCACAACCCCGGACTTGTACTGCTCTCATCGAACTAACTCTACGCCTCGACCACAGAATGAAGGAGCGGAAAGGGGATCATAAAGTAAAGGATCGTTCTGTGGTTCCTTTGGATCGTGGAGGAGCAGGGGAGAAATCGTCTGGGGCCACTGAACCAATGGATATAGGGGCAGTTAGGGCTTCTCTAACAGTGAGCGAAAGAGAGCATAGGAGAAAACAGGGCCTATGCCTTTATTGTGGAAAAAAGGGGCACTATCTCCGTGATTGTCCGATAAAGCCTAAATCTGGAAGATACAGAGCCGGGCAAGCTGCGGCAGGAACAACTGACAAAGGGTCGGAAAACTACCAAGCATGAAGGTGGACGAAGGGGTACCTTCAAGTAAACACGTTATCCCTTTCATAATGCCAAGAGAGGTGCAGGAGAAGAGCCATATGTTTCTTGACTTGATTATGGTTATTGACTCCAAAGAAATCACTATCTGCGCTATGGTTGATTCTGGCGCAACAGGATGCTTCATGGACAATATGGAAGCCGAACGATTAGGATTGAGGCTTATATCCAAGACACATCCCGAAACGGTGTATGTAGTGGACGGAAAGGAATTGGAAGCCGGTCCCATCAAATACCACACGCCAGAATACGAACTTATGTGTAATACCTCTCATCGGGAATATCTGTCCTTTAATATCATCCAAGCCCCACAATACGGGGTGATACTGGGACTCCCCTGGTTGAAAAAACACGAACCCACCTTACATTGGTCCTCGGGAACAGTCCAGTTCACCTCTGACTATTGCATGGAACGTTGTGTTTCTCAGTATGATGGTCCCTCAGGAGCTCTGGCCTCTGTCCAACACGTAGCCACTGCAGCCGAGAAAGACGTGGTACTACCATCTTGTTACCTGAAGTATGAAGCAGTGTTTAGTGACGTTCAGGCTGAAGCGCTCCCACCACATCGGGAGTATGACTGCCGAATAGATCTTGTTCCAGGGGCAGTGGTTCCGAATGGAAGAATTTATGCGCTCACTATACCTGAGAACGAAATCCTGCGGACTTACCTGGATAAATGCCTGGCGTTGGGCTTCATCCGACCCTCTAGATCCCCGGCAGCATCTCCTCTATTCTTCATACCTAAAGCTAACGGGGAGAAAAGGTGTTGTATTGATTATAGAGCCCTCAACACCATTACGGTAAAGAATCAATACCCACTACCGTTAATCCCAGTGCTCTTGGAACAGGTGCGATCTGCCCGTATTTACACTAAGTTGGATCTCAAAGGCGCTTACCATCTCGTTCGCATTCGTCAGGGAGACGAATGGAAGACGGCCTTCAAAATGCGGTACGGGCTTTTTGAGTATCTGGTGATGCCCTTCGGGCTCTGTAATGCCCCGGCTGCATTCCAGTTCTTCTTAAATGAAGTACTGAGGGATTTTCTGGACCGATATGTCGTGGTCTATATTGACGACATCTTAGTGTATTCAGAGACCACAGAAGAACATATAGAACACGTGAGTCGGGCGTTACAGGCATTGATGACTAACCATTTGTTTTGCAAAATCACGAAGTGTGAGTTTCATGTTACCATGGTAGAATTTCTAGGCGTGATGCTCACTCCGTCTGGGCAAATAATGGCGGAAAGGAAGGTCAGAGCAGTGATGGAGTGGCCCGCCCCAGCAACATAAAGGACATCCAAAGCCTGTTGGGATTTGCGAATTTTTACAGGCGGTTCATTCAAGGATTTTCAGCTATGGTTACGCCTTTGACCAGACTCACGCGAAAAGGCGTTCCATTCTTAATGGGATCAAGCTGCTCAACAAGCTTTCGATCAGATGAAGGTCGCGTTCTCCACTGCTCCGGTTCTTCGGCATGCAAACCCTGATCTTCCGTTTATTGTAGAAGCAGACGCCTCAGAAGTCGCCATCGGAGCGGTGCTATCTCAAAGACAGGAAACCTCGGGACAACTGCATCCTGTAGCTTTTCTATCACGGAAATTAACCCCTGCGGAAACCAATTATACCATCGCGGAAAAGGAGCTGTTGGCGATACGAGAAGCATTCCTGGAATGGAGACATTGGCTGTTGGGAGCAAAGCATCAAGTGATGGTATATAGCGACCACCGAAACCTGCAATTCATGCGTGCGGCCCGTCATTTGACTCCTCGTCAATTACGGTGGATGTTATTTTTTGAGGAATTCCGATTTGTCATCACTTACAAACCAGGGGTTCAGAACAAAAAGGCGGACGCACTGACCAGACAGGAGAACCCTGAGATGCATACCATCAAACCAGTTAGGGCTATCATCGATTCCTCTAAGGTATTGTGTGTCACCAGAAGAGATGATTTCTTGTTGGGTGTGAAGACGGGAGTACAATCATGTGTATGGAGAACTTGGTTGAGGCATCACCAGGAATGGACGGTGAAGCAAGGAGTGCCTGTAAAAGGAACGCAAGTGCTCGTACCTACGAAAGCCTTAAGAAGGACTGTATTTTCTTGGTGTCATGAATCCCCTTGTGCAGGGCACACGGGATATGCAAAGACTCTCGAAAAGGCGTTGAGACAGTTTTGGTGGCCTTCCATACGTCCGGATCTATTGAGATGGGTGACGGAATGTTCCCAATGTGCCCGGATGAAGTTGGATCGTCAGCAACCACAGGGACTGCTTCAGCCTATGCCCACACCAGAAACCCCTTGGGAGAGGTTCTTGGTGGATTTCATAGTGGGCCTCCCCAAAGACCAGGGGAATACTGCCATCATAGTAGTGGTTGATTATCTTACGAAAATGGGCCACTTTATAGCCTGTAGTAGGATCCCCACAGCAGGACAGTTAGCCTATCTCCTTTTGATTCACGTAGTCAGATTGCATGGACTCCCGAGAGTGATTGTGTCGGATAGGGGTGCCCAGTTTACCGCTAGGTTTTGGAAAAGGTGGTGTTCAGAGCTGCACATAACATCGTCTCTATCCACGGCCTTTCACCCACAAACCGACGGTCAGACCGAACGGCTGAATCAAACACTCAAGCAATATCTACGCTGCTATGTGCAGGAAAATACTGATTCATGGGTGAAATGGCTTTGGGTTGCGGAAGTGGCCTACAATAGCACGCAACACTCTTCCACGCTTCACTCTCCTTTCTTTAGTTCCTATGGACACCATCCCAGGTTTAACCCCCTGTTGCTCCCAAACACCAGCAATAAGATGCCTGAGGTTAAGGAGAGGTTGCTGCGGGTGCGCAGGGTGCTCCTTGCCACTCGCAGAAATCTTTTGCGTGCCAAAGCCCGGTATAAGACGCAGGCCGATAAAAGGCGCAGGCCTTGTCCTACCTACAAAAAGGGTGACCTGGTGTGGTTGTCCACGAAACACATCACGTTTAAGAAGCACAGTGTGTTTAACCCTCGGTTTATAGGGCCTTATAGGGTGGTGTAGCATATCAATCCAGTGGCTGTGAGGCTGCGTTTGCCTGCTCATTTTCGGATTCATCCTGTTTTCCACGTGTCCCTGCTGAAACCCTCTCGCTGTCCTGTTCGTAGAGCTCCCTTGCCCGTTTGGGTCCGTCAGGATCAGGAGTATGAGGTTAAGGGGATTCTTGATTCTAAGTGGGTGCGGGGGCGCTTGTGGTACCTGCTGTCATGGAAGGGCTACGGGCCTGAGGAGAACTCATGGGAGCCTGCCCGGGCCGTCCATCCTCCTGGTTTGGTGGCGCGGTTCCACCGTCTGTATCCGGACAAGCCTGCTGCCGGTCGGCGCCCCTTGTGAAGAGGGGTGTACTGTCAGGATTGGAACAGCAGGGTCGCTAATCGGCATAGGTGTTTGCCATGAACTACAGTTCCCAGCATGCCTGGGACGTTTGTAGCGTGCCTGACGTACAGCACGCAAGTTACAGGAAGCAAAAGCGGCTCTCGAAGAGAAGGCGGGGCCGATAATTCTACGGGATTCCCTGAAGCTGTTTGCTAGCGTTTTCATGATTACCGGTAAGATCGCCTCTGAGTTTAGGAGTGGCGAGCAGAGAGCCCCGAACTGGATTGGGTTCTAAGACTCATTCTTCTCAGAGGTACTGTACCAGCGTGGGAGTTGTTTTCACTTTCTGCGTGGGAGTTGGTTTCACTTTCTGTGCTCTTTCGGCGGAGAGAGCGGGAGAAACTTTGATACCTCACTGTGACTGTGTAGAGTTCTTGTTGGTCGGGGATCTGGCCAGCCTCTTAATACTACGGACAGAGTATTATGGATTCACAGGGAAGAGTGTGTTAACTCGGACACAAGTTTGTACTATTTACTGAAGAGAGCGGGAGGTGTTAAGACTTGATTAACCTTTACCTGCATTGTTTATCATTTCCTTATAAGCACGTCTTTATTTACTTACACAGGAGTGACAGACTGGGGGAGATACAAAATAAGGGATTTATCGATCTTCAAGCTATGAATACCTAGATGTATAGGTATGTTGTGAGTGCTTTGAATACGAACTGTTTTAGTATCCAAGGTATAGGAGGTCCATCACCTATCATATGTTCTTCTGTTTCAGTCGATGAATCTCTGGTCTCACCTCATTCTTCACCCCTGCTTTACAGCATTCACCTTTTTCTTTACAGGTAGGGGATAGGATGGTATATGGTTCTGTGACATTGTGTTCTTAATGGTACTGTACTCGAAGTATAGGATCACAGGAGTAAAGTGTCAGCTCTTGTCGTTTCAGGTCTCCTTCCCTGCTGCCCCTTTCCTTTCCTTCCCTCACGTGACTATTCTAGTAGTCTGTGTTATATTTCCAGACTCCTGGGAACGTCGTGAGGGGGATGGTATAGGTACTTGAGCACAATCCCGAAGGATTACGCAGGTGGAGCCTGACACTCTGCTTTTCGATACTCTCCTGGTCTTGCTTCTGAACTTGATCAGATTTTTCAGTCTTTTCAACTTCCTTTTCTTTATCTTAATCACGTTCTTTTTCCTCCCCTACTTCTTTATCAGATTCTTCTGCTGATTCTTTTTCTAGCAGATCTTCATCATTTTCAGAATCTATTTCAATAATTTTTAAATCCTTTTCAATCAGATCTCCATTCACTGAAGGTCTCTCCAGATGTCGACGACTCTGTCGATCTTCAGAATCTGGATTTTCTTCAGCTTCTTCTTCAGAGTCTGAATTAGCTGTTGTATCACTCTCTTCATCAGAGTTTTCAGGTCTAGGTATCGGAATAGTATGACTTGGATGAATCCACCTTCTTATTCCTTCCTACACTTTACTGCATTTGTCGTCACAAGTATCACCTGCCTTGGTTTCTGCCACCTCGGGACTAGACAGTTTCTTCTTCGGTGAACTTTTGTTCTGACCCAATCTCCAGGTCTCAGATCATGTGTTTGCACTTTATCTTTTGACTGAACTTCAGTTCCCACCTGATTAGACACAGAAGTCACGACGTCAGACAGCTTTTTACAATATCCCAAAATTGCACTGTCATTAATGCTCAACAGTTTTCCTACTGGTATAAATGCTTGTCTCATGACTCTACCCATGAGAATACCATGAGGACTTAGACCTGTCTTTTTATCTGATGTACTTCTCAGAGTCATCAAAACAAGTGGAAGAGCATCTGTCCACTTTATGCCTGTATCTAAACACATTTTTCCAATTCTATTTTTAATTGTTCCATTAATTTGCTCTACAACTCCAGATGCCTCTAGTCTGTATCCACAGTGCAACTTCTGCTCAATATGTAAGGCTTCACAGATCAATTTCAACAGTCTGTTATCTGAAATCCATTTGTAACCTGGTGAAAGGACCACCCTCCCGACCTATTATTCCCGTTCCCACAACCGATTTCCTGTTTGGGTTCATTTGTTGACAGATCAAACACCTTTGACAGAGAGACTCTGCAATTGTTCTAAACTTGATATTAAACCAAGTCTCCTTGAAAAGCCTAATCATTGAATCTCTTCCAATATGACCTGGTCCATGGTACATCCTGGCCATGTCAGCAATCATGAAATTTGGTAAAACTATTCTGCCATCTTTGTAAGTCCAAACTCCATCCTCATCTCACTGTCTACATTCTGCCTTCAACCATGTGGTTTTCTCATCTTCATCAGCTTCATTTTGTATATCTTTGATTTCCTGCCATGTCTCAACAATTGATGTTAGCATCAGTGAACTCGAAACAAATTCTTTGTTTTTCTCCCGATTAAGTGCATAATTGTTCCTTGCACAGTACTTTGCTACTTCATCTGCATAAGCATTCCCTTTGGTGATAAAATCCTCACCTTTTCTGTGAGCTGCACACTTTACCACAGCTATTTCTTTTGGCAACTGAATGCCATCAAATAATCTTTTGATGAACTCTGCATTTTTAATTGGTGAACCTGCTGATGTCATATAGCATATCTGAGACCAAAGCTGTCCATAATCATGTACAACTCTGTACCCATACTGACTATCAGTAATTATGGTGACTCTCAGATCTTTTGCCAATTCAGAAGCACGAATAAAAGCAATTAATTCAGCCACCTGTGCTGAACGAATTCCTTCAAGACATGATGCTTCTTCAACATCTGCCACTGTGCAGACTGAATATGCTGCTTTCAAAATACCTCCCTCTGATCTTAGACAGGAGCCATCTACAAAGTAGACATAATCTGATTCAGGCAATGGTATATCTTTAATGTCCTGTCTTGGCTTGGTACCGTATTCCATAATATCTAAGCATTCATGTTCCACATTATTTTCATCACTAATTTCAGTATCAGGTAATAGTGTGGAAGGATTTAAATTCACACACCTTGCAATTGACACATTGTCTGATCCCAAAATTATCTTTTCATATTTTGTGAGTCTATTGCTTGTCAAATGTTGCGTTTTGCTTCTTGTAAGGAGAATTTCAACTGAATGGGGAACATAGACTTTTACAGGAAATCCCATTATGATTCCTTCACTCTGCTCAAGGCTAACACTAGTTGCTGCAACTGCTTTTAAACAACCTGGTAAAGCCTTTGCAACTGGGTCAAGAACTGCTGAGAAATAAGCAATAGGCTTTTTCATGTTTCCATGTCTCTAAATTAACACAGACAAAGCACACCCTTCCCTTTCACTGCAGTATAGCTCGAAATTTTTCTCATAATCTGGCATGCCCAGAGCTGGAGCTTCACATAGACATCTTTTTAACTTTTCAAAAGCTTCCAATTCAATTTTAGTAAGAACAATTGGATCTTTTATGTCTGATTTTGTCAGTCTCTGTAGTGGTTTCGCAATTACTGAAAATCCACTAATCCATTGACGACAATAACCAACCATTCCCAGAAACATTCTGACCTGTCTTTGTGTTTTTGGAGGTTGCATTCCCTGAATCATTTTTATTCTCTCAATCGTCACCTGTCTCATTCCCTTTGCAATTCTATGACCAAGGTATTTTACTTCTTGTTTACAAAACTGCAATTTTGCAGGGGACACTTTATGTCCTTCATCTGCCAGATGATTTAAGAGAATAATTGTATCTGTTAACAGTTATCTCTTGTTTTAGCTGCTATCAACAGATCGTCAATATATTGCACTAATGTTGATCTGCCAGGTAGATTTAAGTCTTCCAAAGATTTTTTCAACAACTCATTAAAAATAGAAGGACTCTCTGTATACCCTTGAGGAATTCTACACCATGCGAGGGTCCTATTCTGGAACCTGAAAGCAAAGATTTCCTGGCTCTCTGGATGTAATGGAACAGTAAAAAACGCATTGCAAAGGTCAATAACAGTATACCATTCTGCATCATGTGGCATCTGGTAAAGAATGACTGCTGGATTTGGAACAACTGGACAACAAGGAACAACAATTTGGTTAATTTTTCTCAAATCCTGAACTATTCCGTACGTTCCATTTGACTTTTTGATCCCCATAATCGGTGAGTTACAAGGACTGCTGTCAATTTCTTTTAAAACACCTTGTTTAATGAATTTTTCAATCACAGGAATGACACCTTCAATTGTTTCAGCTTTCATTTTATACTGGGAAATGTTTGGAAATTCTATTCCCTGCTTCACTGTAATTTTAACTGAATCAACATGTTTCATTAGACCCATTTCATTTCCAGTCAAATCCCAAATTTCAGTTTTGACTGTCTCTTTTAATTCCTCTGGTAAATTTTCTTTTTCAAATGCAGGAAATAATTTTGTTTCTTCTACTTCAACCAACATCATTGTCAATCGGTACAACCCATCTTCTTCCATGGTTTGTAATTCAATTCCATCAGGTGAACAATATATTTTGCAATTCATTTTGCACAATATATCTCTCCCCAACAAGTTCACTGGACTGCTGTTGCAAACTACAAATCTGTGTTTGTCTTTAAAATTGCCAATTTCAACCTTCACAGGATCAGTTAGATCAGTTTTAATCTGCTGATTACTTACTCCGCCTACTTGGATGATCCAGCGGCCTATAGGAAATATGTCATAAGTTACACTACCCAACTTCACAATAATCACTATTACTCATAAATCAAATACCAGGCCCATAAACTAATATGACATAATTTGACCAACTGAATCATGTGACCTAATTAACCTATTCACAAATTATATACATTTTATATACAACCGTGGTAAATGAATTCATCATATTTACAAAACCCTATGAATTAATTAAGCCACTGTGTCGATAAGATCTTGCTAATGGTAACCTAAATTCATGAAATAACAAGACCAGCTTGTTTTTCAAAGTAAAGATGTATTTATTATTTGTTTAGAAAATGCATTTGTAATCTTTATTAGAACATTTTTATTAGAATATTTGTAAAAGTAACGTTGGTTTAAGTAAAATTCAGTAGCATGAATTAATTAGAAAACAATGACATTTGGTATTATCAAAATCCTAAGTCTCTAACTACGCTTACTATATTAAAGAATAAAGAGTAAAGTCTTTTGAAGGCTCTTACGTGCTCCAAGGAATGTTCATCTGCACGACACCCTTCATCAAAGGTCAGCAAGAAGCAGCCCTCTCTTCCACGGGGAAGAGTTTTTATACCTTTCTACACTAAACTAATCTAAGTAAAAGTATATTTTCTGCTAAAGTAGGAGTCCCATTGGCTGTCAAATGACAGACCATCGTGTCACCACATTTTTTTAAACATCAGTTCCGTCACTTTCTTAGAGTCCATTGTGTCAAGTTTTCGAACAACGAAGCTTCCTCCAGTTTGCAACATTAACCAAAAGAAAATCATTGCTTCCTCGGATATGAAATTGTCGCATACTCCTCTGCCGGTTCCTGGCCTTGGCCTTGCTTGACTGAGGAACAGTTAGCTCATCACAACAAATTGTTTCAGGCAGCAGGAATTTTTCCATCATGGACTCTCTCTTGCTCCGAGCAGAATCTTAGCAAACACGAATGCACTAGGCCCAAAATCACTTTCTAAATCCTATCATATAAACAAACACAAGAAAATAATTAATGCGAGAAATACAGTTTGTTCTGTTGCCACCCACCATAGCTAATGATTAACCCATTAGTCTAAATTACCGAGCTGAAGCATACAAATAAAGCAGCATTTATATCTACCATTCTTCATTTAATCCAACAGGATTCTTTATGCACCTGTAAAGAGTAAAGTGACACCACATAGACAAGAAATCAAAATAAGCACATGCCATTATTTAAAACAGCTGCTATTAGTTATGACATAACAATAGACAAGATTAATTTATTATTTTCCACATATATGAAAATGCAACATAATGCACGTTTATGAGCACACATGTTAATAACCCTCGTGTCTTTTGTGTATGCAACTTTTAAAACTAAGTTGAATTAATACATACACAGCACAAATTGTTAGCAAAATTAATTAAATTATGGAAGTGTGACTTCACGAGCTAAATTGAAAACATTTCTGAATCTCGCTCCATCAACTCCCTCATCTGGTGATTCCCAAATCACCACATAACACCCAAAATTTGGCAAATTTATCTAAAATGAATTTGATTCGATTTCACTGTTTTAGAATTTCTAAAGATTTGTTTCGGCAAAATCTTTGCAACTATCATATTGAGCTCTGTGTAACTCCTCTAGCTCTATCTCCCTTTCCTGTTCCTTTCTGATTTTGTAAATTATTTTCTTCTCCTTCATGTCCTTCTTTTTCTTGTGTAACATGCAACAGATTTTCGTCAAAACTATCACAAAAATTATAACAAACAAAGGTGTTAAAATCTTGCCAAAAACTGAACCACCAATTTCTTGAAACCAGGTTTTGATAGCTTGAAATCTTTTTGAAAGACGTTCTGTAAAGTCATTTTCTTCTAAGGGAACTATTTCTGAATGCATCTCTGTGATGTTTTTAATGTACATTTCAATATTCTTGCTATCGTCAGGGATATATGTACAGCAGTGCTGAACATGTAAAATGCCACAGACTCCTCCCTCTTTTGCTAGGAGTATATCTAAGGCAAGGCGATTCTGCATCACCATTGATCTAACCGCAATGACCTCGGTATCCACTAATTGGAAACCACCTGCTGTATCAGTGGACAATCTGTCAACAATTGTGGACAATTTTCTGATTCTTCCTGCATTCAGGGTTATACCTACTAAAGGTATCACTGCCTCAAAAATGTCTCCCAAAATTTCTGAGAAACTTTCTCTTTTGAACCTATTTACATGATTACTGATTTCAAACGAACCTTCTGCATTTCTGTCAACATGAAATATTTTTGGAAAAACAAGACCAACATAACATGTCCCATACCAATCTTCCGGGAGATTATAATAAGCTTTGTCTCCACAGATAAAATAGATCCCAGGAAAAATTGGATCTCTGCCACCTTTGAATCCCCAACTTCCCATGATTTGGTAAGTGTCCTCACAATTGCTAGCACCTACAAAGTAATTATCAAAAAGAGTATTATCTCTTCTAATGCAAAGTTTGCCACTAATTGGTTTATCCATGTGAGTTGCAACATTGTCAAAAGATTTGCCATTAAGTTTCTCATCTTCTTTCTGCCAAAACTTAAATTTGGTCTGTTTGACCTTTTCATTCCTTTTATAGATTGCCCTTCTCTCTTCAACTAAATTCAGGAAAGTCTTTTCCTCTGTTCTCAATTTGCAAGTTAGATTATTTCTGTAAGCATACTCATAGGTGAGTTCATTAGTAACTAAAAAGAATTCCCTCATCTGTTTGGCTTGCTTGTGTTTATTTAAAGCATTCTCAATTTTCAGGTTAGCAAAAATCTCATCATAATTTGAATAATAATACTCCAAGCGACCAGTTTGGTAAAATAAGCTAGCTATCACACTGCAGGTTATGCCATAAGTAAGAGGAAGCATATTGTATGTCACTCCCTCAGAAACAGAAGCAGGTAACTTTACACAGATGTAACAATCTTTGACACTCATAATCTTTACATATTCTCCCAAAAGCCTCGAAAATGTATTGCTAGAAAAATCACTAACAGACCTATCTTGATGATTTTCTGGTCTGTGATCAATAACTTTGTTAGCTTTGTTTGTTGAACTATGTTTGTCTTGACTAACTGAAGCTTTGCTTGTTATATTGACTTTGTACATCTCCTTATCGATCCCGAAAGGAAAAATGACATCTAATACTAACCAGAGCAGAATTAATATGAGCATACATATCAGAGTCATCTTACAGCAATTTTTAAGAATGGACCATTTTGAGGTACTACGCTTCAAAACAACAGGCATTTTAGTTAGTCTTATCTTAGAAAAAGAAAACAAATTTTTTAAAATTATGTCTAATAAAAACCTAAATTTTTAAAACACCCCCCTTTTTAAAAAAAATTTTTGTTAACTTTCTAACAACTTTTCTTCGACCTTGTGTCACAAGTTATTTTCCAACTAAACACAATTTCTTCGACCTTGTGTCACCTAACACAATTTTTTCAGCCTTATGCCAAAAGCAGAAACCTAAATTCTAACAGATTAGTACTTCAATCTTTGTCACTATTGTCTTCAACTTCTTCCTGACTGCTGCTATGTATCTCAATTACAGGTGGAATTATAATATAAGCCCACTCAGGAGATTTATACTTTTGATTTGGTTTCAAAACTCTCTTTGTTTTTCTAGAGATAACCTCTATTCTTTTTCCTTTTTCTGCTTTCTTTTCAGGATCCTCTTGACTAGTTATCTCATTTACCTGCTCCTTTGATCTCTTTATTAACCTGACTCTCAACCCTCCGTTTTCACTTGGCCAGGTTTCACCTTTTCTCAGAATTTTCCTTTTTGGTTCAGTCACATTAGATTCTGTTTTCCAAGATCTTTTTCTCACACTTTCTCTTTGACAATCTTCATCACTTTCTCCAGAATCACTGTCAGAAATTTTAATTCTTGACTCAGGATCTTTTCTAATCGGCAGCTTCACTCCGTTAGGAACTATACTTTTTATTCCATCACTGGTACTTGGCAATTCGTCTTCCTCCACTTCATCAATTACCTTCAACTTCCCAGTTCCAGATTTCTTGTTCCTGTATTCAGAGCTTATTCTCTGCTTTTCGATACTCTCCTGGTCTTGCTTCTGAACTTGATCAGATTTTTCTATCTTTTCAACTTCCTTTTCTTTATCTTGATCACGTTCTTTTTCCTCTCCTACTTCTTTATCAGATTCTTCTGCTGATTCTTTTTCTAGCAGATCTTTATCATTTTCAGAATCTATTTCAATAATTTTTAAATCCTTTTCAATCAGATCTCCATTCACTAAAGGTCTCTCCAGATGTCGACGACTCTGTCGATCTTCAGAATCTGGATTTTCTTCAGCTTCTTCTTCAGAGTCTGAATCAGCTGTTGTATCACTCTCTTCATCAGAGTTTTCAGGTGTAGGTATCGGAATAGTATGACTTGGATGAATCCACCTTCTTATTCCCCTACACTTTACTGCATTTGTCGTCACAAGTATCACCTGCCTTGGTTTCTGCCACCTCGGGACTAGACAGTTTCTTCTTCGGTGAACTTTTGTTCTGACCCGATCTCCAGGTCTCAGATCATGTGTTTGCACTTTATCTTTTGACTGAACTTCAGTTCCCACTTGATTAGACACAGAAGTCACGACATCAGACAGCTTTTTACAATATTCCAAAATTGCACTGTCATTAATGCACAACAGTTTTCCTACTGGTATAAATGCTTGTCTCATGACTCTACCCATGAGAATATCATGAGGACTTAGACCTGTCTTTTTATCTGGTGTACTTCTCAGAGTCATCAAAACAAGTGGAAGAGCATCTGCCCACTTTATGCCTGTATCTAAACACATTTTTCCAATTCTATTTTTAATTGTTCCATTAATTTGCTATACAACTCCAGATGCCTCTGGTCTTCATGCACAGTGCAACTTCTGCTCAATATGTAAGGCTTCACAGATCAATTTCAACAGTCTGTTATCAAAATGTCCTCCTCTATCACTCTCTATGGTCACAGGGAATCCGTACCTTGGAATAATCTCACGTAGAAGCAACTTCGCTACAGTAATTGAATCACTGTGTCGTGTGGGGAATGCTTCTATCCATCTTGAAAACAAACAAACAATCACCAAAACATATTGCAACCTGTTGTGTTTGGGCATCTCAATGAAATCCATTTGTAACCTGGTGAAAGGACCACCCTCCCGACCTATTAATCCCGTTCCCACAACCGATTTCCTGTTTGGGTTCATTTGTTGACAGATCAAACACCTTTGACAGAGAGACTCTGCAATTGTTCTAAACTTGATATTAAACCAAGTCTCCTTGAAAAGCCTAATCATTGAATCTCTTCCAATATGACCTGGTCCATGGTACATCCTGGCCATGTCAGCAATCATGCAATTTGGTAAAACTATTCTGCCATCTTTGTAAGTCCAAACTCCATCCTCATCTCGCTGTCTACATTCTGCCTTCAACCATGTGTTTTTCTCATCTTCATCAGCTTCATTTTGTATATCTTTGATTTCCTGCCATGTCTCAACAATTGATGTTAGCATCAGTGAACTCGAAACAAATTCTTTGTTTTTCTCCCGATTAAGTGCATAATTGTTCCTTGCACAGTACTTTGCTACTTCATCTGCATAAGCATTCCCTTTGGTGATAAAATCCTCACCTTTTCTGTGAGCTGCACACTTTACCACAGCTATTTCTTTTGGCAACTGAATGCCATCAATTAATCTTTTGAGGAACTCTGCATTTTTAATTGGTGAACCTGCTGATGTAATATAGCCTCTCTGAGACCAAAGCTGTCCATAATCATGTACAACTCCGTACCCATACTGACTATTAGTAATTATGGTGACTCTCAGATCTTTTGCCAATTCAGAAGCACAAATTAAAGCAATTAATTCAGCCACCTGTGCTGAGCGAATTCCTTCAAGACATGATGCTTCTTCAACATCTGCCACTGTGCAGGCTGAATATGCTGCTTTCAAAATACCTCCCTCTGATCTTAGACAGGAGCCATCTACAAAGTAGACATAATCTGATTCAGGCAATGGTATATCTTTAATGTCCTGTCTTGGCTTGGTACAGTATTCCATAATATCTAAGCATTCATGTTCCACATTATTTTCATCACTAATTTCAGTATCAGGTAATAGTGTGGAAGGATTTAAATTCACACACCTTGCAATTGACACATTGACGGATCCCAAAATTATCTTTTCATATTTTGTGAGTCTATTGCTTGTCAAATGTTGCGTTTTGCTTCTTGTAAGGAGAATTTCAACTGAATGGGGAACATAGACTTTTACAGGAAATCCCATTATGATTCCTTCACTCTGCTCAAGGCTAACACTAGTTGCTGCAACTGCTTTTAAACAACCTGGTAAAGCCTTTGCAACTGGGTCAAGAACTGCTGAGAAATAAGCAATAGGCTTTCTCATGTTTCCATGTCTCTGAATTAACACAGACAAAGCACACCCTTCCCTTTCACTGCAGTATAGCTCGACATTTTTCTCATAATCTGGCATGCCCAGAGCTGGAGATTTTCAAAACTTTTCAAAAGCTTCCAATTCAATTTTAGTAAGAACAATTGGATCTTTTATGTCTGATTTTGTCAGTCTCTGTAGTGGTTTCGCAATTACTGAAAATCCACTAATCCATTGACGACAATAACCAACCATTCCCAGAAACATTCTGACCTGTCTTTGTGTTTTTGGAGGTTGTGTTCCCTGAATCATTTTTATTCTCTCAATCGTCACCTGTCTCATTCCCTTTGCAATTCTATGACCAAGATATTTTACTTCTTGTTTACAAAACTGCAATTTTGCAGGGGACACTTTATGTCCTTCATCTGCCAGATGATTTAAGAGAATAATTGTATCTGTTACACAGTTATCTCTTGTTTTAGCTGCTATCAACAGATTGTCAATATATTGCACTAATGTTGATCTGCCAGGTAGATTTAAGTCTTCCAAAGATTTCTTCAATAACTCATTAAAAATAGAAGGACTCTCTGTATACCCTTGAGGAATTCTACACCATGCGAGGGTCCTATTCTGGAATCTGAAAGCAAAGATTTCCTGGCTCTCTGGATGTAATGGAACAGTAAAAAACGCATTGCAAATATCAATAACAGTATACCATTCTGCATTATGCGGAATCTGGTTAAGAATGACTGCTAGATTTGGAACAACTGGACAACAAGGAACAACAATTTGGTTAATTTTTCTCAAATCCTGAACTATTCTGTACGTTCCATTTGACTTTTTGATCCCCATAATCGGTGAGTTACAAGGACTGCTTTCAATTTCTTTTAAAACACCTTGTTTAATGAATTTTTCAATCACAGGAATGACACCTTCAATTGTTTCAGCTTTCATTTTATACTGGGGAATGTTTGTAAATTCTATTCCCTGCTTCACTGTAATTTTGACTGAATCAACATGTTTCATTAGACCCATTTCATTTCCACTCAAATCCCAAATTTCAGTTTTGACTGTCTCTTTTAATTCCTCTGGTAAATTTTCTTTTTCAAATGCAGGAAATAATTTTGTTTCTTCTACTTCAACCAACATCATTGTCAATCGGTGCAACCCATCTTCTTCCATGGTTTGTAATTCAATTCCATCAGGTGAACAATATATTTTGCAATTCATTTTGCACAATATATCTCTCCCCAACAAGTTCACTGGACTGCTGTTGCAAACTACAAATCTGTGTTTGTCTTTAAAATTGCCAATTTCAACCTTCACAGGATCAGTTAGATCAGTTTTAATCTGCTGATTACTTACTCCGACTACTTGGATGGTATCCCCAGAGAGAGGCAGGTTTTCAATTTCCACTGATCTAACAGTAGAACGGGTAGCACCAGTGTTCACAAGAAAAGTGATTTCTACATCATTCACTTTTCCATTTACAAATGGACCAGACTGGTCAACCTCAAGAGTGGCTCCAATCACACACTCTTCCCCCTCTCTCGGGCACCGTCAGAAACAATCATCAGAATCACTTCCTTGATTTTCTGTCAACAAAAATTGTCCTGTTGCATTTTGCACATTTAATCTTTGAGTTCTTATTACCGGATCACCTCCTCCGAATCCCACACCTGGATTATATTTTTGACCTCCCCCACAATTAGGAAATGGAGGCTGTGGAATCTGATTCTGTTGCTGCGCTAACTTATGCTGTAGCTGTCGCTGAAGACTCAGGTCATTCAACTGTCGCTGTAGCTGTAGCTGTTGCTGCAGATCAACATCGTTCTGCATCTGTGGGTTTAACGATGTATTTTTAAAATTTCTGGGTGGGTTTTTACACTCGCTTTTCCAATGCCCGATTTCGCCGCAATTAAAACAAGGCAATTTCTTTTTTAATTCTTCAATTTTAGCATTAAACTTTGATTTGTTAAAATTAATTTAACATTTTCCTTGACCTTGACTCTGATTCTGATTCTGAGCAAAATGTACATTTTTATTCTCAAGACTTGTTGTTCAGCCACCTTCACTTGTGCCCACATTGCTTTTTCTTTTAACTTTTTCTGTTTCACTTCTAACTCATCACTGCAGTATTTTGCTTTTCTCAAAATATCGTCAACTGAATTTGATTGCCATCCGACAATATTATTCCTAATCATTTCTCCAATTTCTGGTCTAAGACCATAAACAAATCTGTAGATAAAATGACTCATATCCTTTTCGTCTAATTTTTCATAACCACTGTACTGTTTGAAAACCAGTAATAATCTTTCATAAAATGAATGAACTGATTCTTTTGGTTCTTGATTTGTCCTGTCTATTGTAACCCAATCAACTTCCTTTGGAGCAATTTTATTTTTCAACCAGTAAATCACTTTTTCATATAAATCCATTACCACTGGGGCTGGAGCACCTGTCTCTTTAATTCGCTCCGGTTCTTCTTTTGGCCAACTCACAGCAATTTTACATTCTGTCCAAAGATCTGATGGGACAACAATGTCAAAAAATCCATCCAAATCAATCCACAGAACTTTTGAAACTTTGATGAACCTATCCACCTGTCGGTACCATTCCACAGGTTTTTCTCTCAGCCGAGGAAAGTCATTTGTGAAAAGCAAAATATCTTGTCTAGACCATGGGACATGAACATATCCTCCACCTGCAATTTCTCTCATAGGAAATTGTTTAGACATTTTATCAAATTTATCCAATCTTTCATCTTCCTTCTTTTTAGTCCATTTCACTCTCCATTTACTCAAGTCACCCAACTTTTTGATGTAAACAATTAATTCTTTTATATGCGTTATTCTTCCCATTGTGTTAAAATTCCCAATGTCCCTTTCTGTAAAATCTAATCTGTAGTGTTTTCCCATACTTTTTTGTTTGCTCATATCGATTTCCAGTTCAGCTGCCAGTTCTTCTAACTGATCAAATGTATTCTTTGTTTTCCATTGAACGCTCTTACAGATGAACAGGAGTTCATCATCCCGATAATACTTCAAACTGTCAGTACCAATTGTGCCAATTATTAATTCTTCCAAGTCTGCTTTCAATTTCGCAACATCAAATTTAGAATTTGAATCTCTTTTCTCAGAAGTCTCAGCATCAGATTCTGCACCCATTGGTGACTGTTTAAAAGAACCTTCATTAAAAGTCAAATCAGGCATTTTTGTTTTTTCACGATGAATTTCAGATAAATCTGAATAAAATTTCTCAGCTACCTTTTGAATTTCTGCATTAAATGGAACTGTCAAACCTGGCTGTTTAATTTCTTTTTTATCAAAAACAGGCTGAACAGGACCAATCGTTACTGGAACTGTTACTGCTTCCATGCCTTTAGTTATCTGCTGAATTAATTTTTCTTTTGATCGTAAATATTCTGAAGTATTTACAACTTCCTCATCTCTGACAGTTCTTGTTAAATTTCTAGGGGCTTCCCTTTCTATTGGTGTTTCCCAAAAATTCCTGTTTTCATTATAAACACTAAAATTAGTTCTGGTTTCTAATCTTTCTGGAGTTTCAAAAGATTCAGAATTATTTGGGTACAATTTTGGTGATTCATTTAATGGAGGTGCGCTTGGTGTGGTTCCTGTAGAAACCATCGGAGTAGACCATGAACAAGGCTGTCTAAGTGGAATTTGCTTTTTATTCGTGGTGTAAATTTCTTCTAAGACTGCATCTTCTGATTCACTTTCTATAACAACATTATTTTTCTTTTCAGTTCTCTTTTCACCTGGAGATCCTAAAACCATTTCTCTAATTAAATAGAGACCATCGCACATATCTCCCTGTCTCCACATACGCATTCTATCTTCATGCGTTTCTCTTCTATAACTCAGTGTTTTTAGTGGTCTTTTTATTCCACTTGCTTCTTTCTGAAGTTGAAACATCTCATCCTCCCATTCAACTAAAGCTTCAAATTGTGTTGGTCTAGGCTTAGGTATAAGAGCTGACATCTTTTCTCTTAAATTTCTTAAAATTTTCATGTTAAATGAACCATCGTCCGGCCAAACCAATACGCCGTCATCTTTTGTATAATGCTTCCATACATCAAACCACAGAACAGTATGATAACCATATTCACCTTCCATATACGCTGCAGGTGTCTTGTATTTATGAAGTAATTTACCACCTCGCGTTTCAATTTTCTTGTCAGGTGAAATAAAAAAATGTAATTTCTGAAATATTGTAAGCTTTTTCTCAACATGTTTGTAATAATAACTCATTTTAAAATCAAATCCACTTAATTGGAAATGATCGTAAAAGTTTCCTGGTTGTTCCGTAACACTAACCAATCCGTGCGCGAAACACACCAACAAACCAATCAGGTTCGAGCTACGTCACTACTTTGTTCGACCAATAAGAATGGGCTTTCCATAAAAGCCAATCAGTGTCTAGCTACACTAAGTCACATGAGCCAATCCAATCCTTCACCATTATAGTTTGTGACTACATTGGAATCTCTGACAAAAGAGCTGCAGCTTCCTCCTTGGTTTTGGACTGAAGAAGAAGAATAGGAGGTGATTGCACAGGGTGGCAGTTCCTTAAGTGTAGCTCGATAAGGCATCCCATTTTCTATGGGTAATCTGTTGGCAGTAAGTGATGTCACCATGGACGTCAATGCACCAAAATGCTAGGGGTAGCAGAAGTGCCATCACATGTGATTTGACTTTCACTCACACACACACTTACACATACACTCTCTCACATAATCACACTCTCACCAGCAAACATGCACACAACATACATTTAAAACATTTTTTCCTACTTCAGCTGCAAGGGAATGTCACATCCCAGCTAAATATACTCCATGTTTTAATATTACACTAATATTGAATAATGTAGTATTATTAATTATTAGTGTAATAAAGAACTGGCACAAAACAAGAAGAGTGGAGCCCCAATCAATGCCAATAAGGACGACCTGCCCCTGTGTTCCTGGCACTGATTTTGCCACATCTAAGACCAGAGGCCACAAAAGGAATGCCAGGAGTCAAAAGGGGCAAGTCAGGGGGCGCAGCCTTGAATAACATTCATGGATTTCACACTGGAAGCAAGAAAAAAGAACCAATGGGCATGTTGAGAGTTCATAATACAGTTCTTGGATTTTAGGTGTTCCACGTTTTTATGATCCATCCATACTGTAACAGGAAAAGAGGCTCTTTCCACATACTGCCGCCAATGGTCAAATACTTCCCACGTGGAAAACAACTCACAGCCAAATATACTTTAACGTCTTACAGCTAAATTCAGAGTATGGGATAGATGTCTTAGTATGTTTCATGAATGATGTAATATGTGAGGTAATTAGTAGTTTAAGGCGAGGAGGCGGGTTATCGTTACCTTAGGGCACACGTTATAATTACTTGAGAAAACTATAACTGGATTTCAATGGTTTTGTCAGGCTAAAAGTGAATGTTTTAACTGACATTTTCACCTACATATACCCTCTCTCTAACCTTTGGCTTTTTCTGTGAATTTATAAGACTTACTAGTTACGCGACCCCCAGCAATACCCACCACCTGACTGGGGGGAAACATGGTGGCAGCTTGCTGAGCTACTGCAGTGCTCCGTGAACGAGCTTCCGCTTGAGCCGTCCAGTCTCTACTTTCGGAGCTTCTATGCACTGATTTTGCTGGGGGATCAATAGAATGCTCCTACCCAAATTAATCCGCCTGAAGAATTGCTGAAGACCCGCTGAAATCGGCTTATTCGCCTTTTTCGGAAGATTGCGGTGTTTGTTACTTATTTTACTGTGGAGTCTGTTTTCTTTCTCCATGCTTGCTGGCTGCTGCTGCAGTGCTGGTGTGGGAGCACTTACTCAGCGCTTCCCTTCTGTATCCGACTCGGCGTCTTCGAGCCTGTGTTTTTTCCCGCTGGGACTGCGGCTGTGGTCGGGGGCCGCGCTGGAGTTTAGAAGGGGCAGGAAGGCACGAAGTCTCGTGCAGAACCCCTGCAGCTCAGCTGTATCTGCTATAACTCGGAGTCGTGCGGCGGCCGGGAGGGAGGCTCAGACGGCTCCTACCGCGACGGTGGAGGGGTTAGAGGAAGCCAGCGCAACTGAAAGCGGTAAGGAAGCAGGCTTTGTATTCTCTTCATCTGCATCTGTGACAGCGCCCTCTGTGCTAGCAGCATCTGTGTCCCCACATTTATCCATTCATCAGAATAAAATCAAAGGAAAACGCGGACGAAAGAAAAAAGAGGCGCTTGTGAAGGTGGCCCTCCCTGTGCTGAGCCCTGAGGTGTCCTCGGAGTGCTTGGTAAAGAAGAGGCCCTCATCTTACTTATCCACGGAGGTAAAGTCCAAAAACACAAGGTCCTCTATGGCCACAAAGAACCTTAAAGCAGTTCTTAATCTAGGGTCTAAAATCACTCCATCGCTACGCTCCTACTTTAAAGCTGTTCCACAGGTGCTTGATCTTTCAGAGGATCGTGCTATTTCTAATGTTGAGGCTGCTGCCTCTGCCTCTGCGTTGACCTCTATTTTAATGCCGGCCTCTCCCTCATCTGTACCCGTACCAGTTGGTGTTGTTGTTGATGTTGAGCCAGTATTGTCATTACCATCTAGTCTTCCTGGCTCACTTGTACTCTCCTACTCTGGCGAATTGCTTCCTCTTGAGTTTTGTCCAACATCTCTTCAACCGCCCGGAGAGTTGGCCCAACCACTGGTAGATCTACCACCTTCACTAGCTACACCTTAGGGGGCTGAGGAATCTTCCATCAGATCTACCGGCACTTCTTTTATCAATAATGATAATGAAGGGCTGGCAGTTGATGCAGGAGCTCTCGCAGTAGCAGGAGCTTTTGCAGATGCAGGGGCTGTTGCAGATTTAGGTGTAGAGGAACTGACAGTCCAAGGGGAGTCTCAATGTGGCAGCCTCAGCATTCCTTCCAATGTTGTTCTGGAAAGTATTGTCTCTGGCACGGACTCCGGCATTACTGCCGCTTCTCTTCAAGCAATGTTCTCTTCTCTGTCTCTGGATATTAGGAAAGGTTTCAACGAGTCATCTGCAAATCAGGCCGAGATTAGAAATGATTGCGAATCCCTGGATAATAAGATTGATGGTCTTACGTCAAGAACAGGGATTTTGGAGGAGACAGTAGCGGTACTTTCGACTCACTTAGACCAAGCTAAAGAGGAAATTGTTAAACTTAGACGCGAAGACTTGGTCCTGAGTAAAAGGATGGAAATGTTGGAAAACAATGCTAGACGCAGCAACATCCTTATCCTCAATGTTCCTGAAGGGTCAGAGGGGTCGGATATTAAACAGTTCATTACCGCACTACTGAAGGATTCTTTATGCTTAGATCACTCAATTGAGGAGTTGGCAATTGATATTCAGCGGGTTCACAGGGATCCCTTTAGACGAAATCCTCAAAGGTCTAAACCTCGCAAGATCCTCGTAAATTTCCACACTTACTCATTAAAGGAACATATCCTTAACTTGGCTCTAAAACAGAAGTCCTTGGCTGGGAAAGGATTTACCTTCCTAATCAGGTCGGATCTCTCCAGAGTTACTTTGGAGAAGCAGTGGGAGTTTGGGAGGCGGTTAGACACATTTAGGAAATTAGGTGCAACTGCCCAACTTTCGTTTCCTGCTGCCCTAAAAATTATGCACAATAATAAGATGTTCAACATTAGATCTGTGCAGGCAGCTGATGAGTTACTATTAGATTTGGGCAATAAAGGCAATAAGGGCTTTTCTGAGTGGATTAGCATTTTGTAGGCTGTGTCTTTCGATTTAAGCTGGTTTGAAAAAAGTTTGTCGTTAAATAAAAAACAAAGAATAATGGGTTGAAAAAAAAGGGGGGGGACCTAAATAAAAAACACATCAAACATAAAAAAAAGGGTGAAATGTATGAGGAAAACTCCTTCCCTTCTACATATATCCTCGCCTAACTATCTCATCTTAGGGTAACTTTTGGGAGACTTCCCTTTACCTTTTCAACCTTTTTATGTAAGTGGTGTTGAGTGATTTTAGCTATCCCCTTGCATATATGGACTAAAAACACAGTAATTTGTGATAGAGACGGGGTGTTTCGGGGGAAGCTCGGAGAGGGGGCGCTATCTACTGGATTTTATCCGGTTAGATAAAGCAAGGGTTTTCCATGGAGTGGGAGGGGGAGGGCTGGGGGGCACAGGGGTAAGTGGGGTGTAGGGTTTTGGGAGAAACTTAAACATTTCCTCATTTTACAGTTGAGTTCTGTGGAGTTTGGGATAGTTTGTGTGGGTAATTTAAAATATATCTCCTGGAATGTTAATGGCCTCCGCACTAAACCAAGAGCTGACAAAATTATGCAGTATCTACGAGACTCGGACGCGTAGGTCATTATACTTCAGGAGACTCATTTAACCCAGAATGAAATGCTTGCTCTTGTTAAGAAGAATAGATGGATCGATTTTTCGGTATCCACATCCCAAACTATGCATATTAGACGAGTGTCTGTTATTTTTAAGAAACATTTAAAAGCTAGATTAGTATCTCATGTGGTTGACCCAGGTGGCAGATGGGTCATTGCTTCGGTCGTCATAGCTGGTGCACAATTTACAATCCTTGGTTATTATGGGCCTCATCAAGAAGTTCCCACAGCTTTAGAGTCTATTTTTTCACATCTACTCTCCTTTCCTGAACCAACCATCTTGGCGGGGGATTTTAATATAGTATTGGACCCTGCTTTAGACAAATCTCCTAGTAGTCGTCCCTTAGTTCAGTCTAAAACTAGGACTTTTTTGCTTATTTCAATGAAACAATATGGGTATGTAGATATCTGGAGAGTAAGGTCAGGACAGCAACAGGGTATCTCCTTTCGGAATTACAAATACCATCACCAGTCTGGATTAAATGAAATGTGTGTATACTTGTAAAGCGCACTGCCGCCCCATCTCGGGGCATCCTGGCGCTGTATACCACTGTGGAACCCTTCCTGGCTTTCCCTGTGAGATGCCCCCTCCAGGGCACCACCAAGGTGAAGCCAGGCATCCCAGCGCTGTTGGGGCCATTGTGGAGGTTAAGCAAGCTATTGCCCAGAGTTGCAGAGTGGGACCCATGATTAGAGAAGGCACCGAGGCGAGAATTATCGAGTCCGCGGACATTGAGCCCAAGACCCTGCCGCGTCAGGAATTGAACCCTGGTCCCGGGCCTGATCTCTGCTTCAGGGTCTGCCGCTTCTAACCAGTGAGCCACACTTCTCCACTATATATTATTAGTCAGAGATTAGTATATTCCGTTAAGAGTATTATCTATCTCCCTTCACACCTATCTGACCAATCAGCGGTCTCTATGGAACTTGTGGGGCCTACAAAGATTATCCCCAGGAGTTGGTCATTTGATCGCTCTTTACTCTCACACCCAGATGACATTTTGTTTCTTAAAACTGAAGCCCATAACTTTATGAGTGTTAATATCAGTTCGGCAGCTTCTGAAGTTGTTTGGGACTCCTTCAAGGCCTTTTTGAGGGGCCTTATTACTGGTAAGGTGTCATATCGTAGGAAACAACATAAAAAGGAAGTTGTTTCTATTGAAGCAGACATAGCTAAAATACAACTCGATGTAGACGCCAATCTTTCCTCGCCTGACTCCGTGTTAAACCCACTTCATAACCAACTACTAGCTTTGAAAGGTCAATTGGGCTCGGTCTTGAATCAAAGAATTCAGCAGAAGTGGGAGGCTAGTAAGTTAGCCCACTTTCAGTACGGTGAGGAGGCAGGAAAACTATTGGCTTGGAAGACCAAAACAGATCAGGTCTGCAATAATATAGACTCAATCACTGTTAACAACACTTCATTCTCTTCAGACGAAGATATTAGACGGGCTTTCAGCGAGTTCTTTCAAACCATCTACCATGAGGATAATAAAATCGTTCCAGAGCTCATTGAGGGTTGGCTGAGTGGAATCTCACTCTCTGCACTCTCGGCCGAGCAGCGATTATTTTTGGATGGTGATATCTCTGAGGAAGAGGTTAGGATAGCCATCCAAAATGGTAAGAAGGGGAAAGCCGCAGGGCCCGATGGGCTCCCAGTCGAAGTCTATAGAGCTTTAGAACAAGAAATTGTGTCCTTTCCTACCATCTTGTTCAATCAAATCCTAGTGGGCGGTCAGCGTCCCCCTGCATCTTGGGATAGCGCCTCAATCACCCTGATTTTGAAACCAGGGAAGCCAGCTGCAGCTTGTGGGTTTTATAGGCCTATTTCAATCCTGAACGTAGACTATAAAATCTTTGCTACAGTTCTCGCAAAAAGGCTGGTGTTGGTGGCCCCCGATCTATTACATCATGACCAGAAGGGGTTTATAAAGGGATGTCAACTATACGAGCTGACATACGACCTGATAGGGGCCATCGATATGGCATTGGCCGAGGCCCTCCCATTAGCCACTCTCACGTTGGACGCAACCAAGGCCTTCGACAGGGTAAATTGGTTGTACTTGTCGGGGACCTTGGCCAAGTTTAACGTGGGTGTGGGCTTTCGTCGAGCTGTCAGTCTTTTATATCAGAGCCCCATTGCTCGCGTTCTGGTTGATGGTGATTTATCGGACCCCATTAACATCTCAAGGGGGACACGGCAGGGCTGCCCCCTATCCCCTCTCCTATTCGATTTATATATCGAACCCTTTGCTCAACGTTTGAGGGAGGATGTTAATATCAAACCTTTTATCTATAGGGGATGGGAGAGGAAAGTGGCCCTTTATTCGGACGATGTCCTCATTTTTTCATCTGAGGTCCATACTGCACTTCCTGCAGTCTTAAAAGCTGCTTTGGAATTTGGGGGAGTCTCGGGCTACGAGATTAATGCTGCAAAAACCAAAATGATTGTCTGGAATAATGATGAGAGGGTTACTAGTATACAGTCTGGCTCCAGTATGCGTTATCTTGGTCTTAACATTTTGAAAGACATTGATCAAATTGCCACATTAAATTTCTCTGCTATTGCAAAAGATTGCCGTAAACTTATGCAAGCATGGGCTCAACTCCCTCTATCTTTAATAGGGAGAGTTAATTTGATTAAAATGTCTATTTTACCTAAAGTTTCTTTTTTATTTAATACTATCCCGTTATATTTTGATTCATCCTTGTTAGTAAAATTACAGGCGGAAATTGCATCCTTTATTTGGGACAAGCATCTTCCAAGGATTGCTCGGAAGAAACTCAGGCGACGAAGGGAGAAGGGTGGGTTGGCAGCCCCTGACTTACAAATGTATGCATGGGAGTTTCAATTGTCCCATGCCCGCATGCTGTTAAAGATGCCTTTTGACTTTGGGGTCGGGACCTTGTATTCAGCTGGTATGTAACGTTTACAACGCAACTTTTACAACGCACTACCATTACAACGAAACTTTTACAACGCAACATCCATTACAACGCATACATTTGCAACGCATTCATTACAACGCATGACACTACAACGCATACCACAACAACGCATACCATTACAACGCAGTCATTACAACGCATACCATTACAACGCAAAACTTACCATCCAATACTTACCCTACTGTTGCACCCCCTGGAGTTAAAATAGTAATTTTAACCCCTACACTATCCAATATTTTCCCTACTGTTGCACCCCTTGGAGTTAGAATAGTAATTTTAACCCTACACTATCCAACACTTACCTTATTTGTAATGTAATGTAATGCGTTGTAATGGTATGCGTTGTAAATGTAGTATGCATTGTAGTGGAATGCGTTGTAAAGGTATTTTTTAAGAATTCGTTGTAATGGTATGCGTTGTAAAAGTGTGCGTTGTAATGGATGTTGCGGTGTAAAAAATGCGTTGCAAAGGTATGCATTGTAAAAGTGTGCGTTGTAACGTCATACATCCATTCAGCTTTGCTTAAGGGGGAAGGAGTTAGTCAATCAGGCTTCTTGTTTAAATTCGGGAATCCCAAATCTTTTAAGAAGATTAAACTGAAGGTCTTGAAGGGGATGGCCAAAATCTGGTCGGAACTAACGAAAGCTATAAAGTTGGGGTAATTTGGCAGTAGGACACCACTTCGGGACCTTCCTGATAGCCCTGTTTGGTTGGGAGATAGTCTGGCAGTTCCATTAAAAGAAGCAGGGCTGGAAGTCTGGGGTGACCTTTTTTTGGAAGGTGAACTGCTCTCATGGGATCATCTTAAGAATAAAATTGGCCCGAATTTTGCTAGGTTTAAATACATGCAAATTGCAAGCTGGACCCATTCATATATCTCTTTATCCTCCCGAGAAAACAAGTTCCCACTTGGCGGCCACAGTCAGCTAATATCCCGCCTAGTAGACAATCCACCTGCCAAGAAGGAAATCTCTTTGTGGTATAATCTTATCCTGGAAGAAGTGGATGGTGAGTTTCGGCTACCAGACTTTTTGTGGGGTTCCCTCTTTGTCAGCTCCAACGTGCAAGACCTTTGGATCTCTTCATGCAAGCTTCTATGGGATATCGTAAAACCTGCATGGCTACGTAGAAACCATCTTTATACCCTGCACAGAGTGTATTACTCCCCTCTTAGACTGTCAAAATTCTCTGAAGGGAAGTCAGTAGCTTGTGCGAAGTGTGGCTTGGTAGCTGCCTCGGAAGCCCATATGTTCTTTGAATGTCCCCACCTGGCTCCATTTTGAGACGCGATTAGTAACATTCTTACCAAATCATTGGGCTTTCAGGTAGCCCTCGACCTCCCTCTCGCGATCTTTGGGGTTTTGGATGGGGTCCAGTGTCCGGCAAAAAGCCTGTTGTTTTATTCTATCTTACTGGCCAGAAGGGAGATCTGCAAAAAATGGAAAGATCCTCTATCTCCCTCTCTTAACGATTGGTATGCTTCAGTCTTGCAGGTCTCCAGACTAGATCTGGCTAGGGACGGCAGTCAAAGTAAAAGGGCATTCTGGCATCTGCTGATCTGGGAACACTGAGATATCCGGGTTTTTTTTCACCCCGGGTGCGATGATTATGCTACTGTGATTTACGCTATCTGTAGAGCTGTTCTCCGGTTCCAAGCCCGGTTTCAAATGGCTGCAATTTCCACCCGATTTTTTTTTTTCAATGGTTTCTTTTGGTGTTTGTCCCAGGAGAAGGGATGCCAGTACTCCACCTTGTTTAATCCCTGCCAGTGCATAAAACTGAGACAGCATGTCGTAATTCCACCTGCGACTTCACCTGAAACTATGGTGGTAAATGAGGACAAAAAAAAAATACTTATTCTAATGGAAAGAAAGACAATATTGCTATTCCTAACTATACCATCCCTAAACCTTTGTTTTTTGATTTTTTTAGTGAATTTCTATGCTATTTATTTAACATAAAGGAAGAAGTCCTTCGCCATGCTACTTAATCTGCCTGGGCTAGGGGTCCCAGCACCTTACAGACGCTCAGGGAGGAGATCTGCATGCCCACCCTCCCCATAATAAATGAGTTGCCCAAGGGGTATGGGGTCCCCGGGCCCTGGATAAGGCTCGAGGAGGAGTGGCAGCCCTCCCCACTCCCCCCAAAAATGTAATGCATTGACCCCTAGCCCTGGCCCAGCCCAGGGGTCCTAAAAATGGGAAAGGCCAAAGATTTACTCCACACATTTGTAGTCCCATACATAGGTGCAGCAGATAGGGATCTAATAGGTAAGACGCCGGTAAAGACCACAGGAACTCCCTTCCTGTTTATGTACGGTGTATGGTGGCCTTCCAGCATAACATGTAGGAGATGGGTATCATTTGTAGGTGCAGGTTTTCACTAAAGATAACATTTCTTTTTGAGTGGGTAATGCCAGATAGCTCTACCTGCTGCTTAAAAACAAATCTCTTGTTCACTTGATAACTGTTAGTGGTAGTAAAGGAAGAATTATATGACGCATTATTAACAAATAAAGGGATCAATTTGGATTAGTGTGTACGATATGCAGTTCCTTGAGCAGGCCTTTTCTATCAGAAGGATAGTTAAAGCGTAATTTAAGTATAGGTTAAACTCAAAGAGAAACCTACATTTGAGGTCCTCTGTGTCCGAGCCACCTCAGAGGGGAGTTCCTATACTCTTATGTTGGGTACACCATTAGGATGTTGCTATAGCACACCAATATTACATTTTCTCATATCCTCTAGTTACTTATGTTAGGTATTCCTTTGGAGCACTGTCTGTATTTAAATTATGTTATTATTTTTTAGTGCCTCATCCTGAGTGGCGAGTACAGTTGGTGGCTGCTAAGTTAAGAAGACCGCTGTCTCTTTCTACGATGGTGACGGTCTTTTGATCTCTGATGGGTCCGCCTTAGAAGTAGAGAGCAGCGGAAACCCTGGCTCTGTTTTTGAATTCCACATTGTTCATAATGCAGTACCATAAGGGTATGCATAAGTGGCACCACTGCAACCAAGACACATCTCCTGAGGATAGTGTGAAGGAGGAAGCTACAGTCTCAAAGAGGAGTTTCCTTCTATTTCTGTTTTAAGGTGGTACTTTTTAGTGATTGATGGATTGGAGTACAGCCAAATTAATTAACAAAGGATGAGATTAATTCAAGCTTTTTTTCCTAAGTAAGATGCCCTGAGTGTAACAGATATGCACTGATGAGGGCCACGTTCTCACTGTGCCATTGGATTCAAACAGTACCACACTAATGTGGGCTCACTGCACCCCTAAAAAATCCTCCACCTATAAAACACACCCACTGGTTCGAGGATTGGGGATGGTGTAAACCTCAATTTCATGAGGCAATGTGTCTCAAGATAAGGTATAAATAAGCATATACAAAATACAGTCAAATAAAGGATTGATTCGATAAGTGAGTTCTAGGGCACAATGTGAAAATTCATGAAGATGTCTTACCAAAATTCAGAAAATACATTATAGAAAATTGGACTGCAGAAACTGTTGGGCTACATTAAGTCATTAGAAATGACGGCCATATATACAGAATTATATGCAATAGTGACAAGAGTCAGAGAAATGCTAAGTCTTATGTGTGCAACAAAATCAATAAGATGTCGGGCAGCAACCCTAGAGGATCAGGAAAGCTTCTCAAAAGAGTTCTGACTCAACCCCAAATTTGGGAGTTTATATATGAAATGTTCACATAGAACAATATGAAAATTACAGAATCATTGAAGTGTGAGCAAAGAAATAGATTTTCAACAAATTAAAAACCAGAATTTAAAATCGTCGTACACCATTACCATGTAAGCACTAACCCACTAAATAAATATAGGTTCGGATATTCTGACCTAATGTCATCCGGAGGTTTCATAACAAACTAGTTACATAAACAAAAGTGAATCATTGTGAATGAATGCAATATTTTGTGCAAGCGGAAGAGTCTTCTTCTGGAACAGTGTCAAATAAACAAATATGACTTTGACTATGTGAAACAGAAATAATTAACAGTGAATGTGACATTTATTTTTAAAATGATGGTGTCAAGATCTAATTGAGGCTTAGTTAGCATAGCCAGTAAAATGCAATTTAATTGGTCATATCAAAAAGTTCCAAAGTGTACATGTACGAATATAACTGTAAATTAATACTCTTTACATTGTTAACAATGTACATTTTGATTAATACACAAAACTTCTTCACTGAAAAAAAGTGTAAAAGGGTTAAACCAGCCTGTGGTTGCTTGTGTTTCCGTCTGGAGAGGACCTTGCCTGGCAGTACAGATTGGCTAATTTCTGCTAAATCAAGACTATTGGACTGATTTAGATCTTGGCGGACGGTGAGGGATATACGGTCTGCCGAAGTATAAATCCCATTATATCCTGTAGGATTTATATTTCGGCGGACAGGATATTCATCACCATTGTGAAGGAGTCACCTGTCGGCCAAAATCTAAATCTGGCCCTAAGACTGATTTGCATATGGCTGGTTTCCATCTAGAGTGACAGCGTGGACAAAAAAGATTTGGAATGCAGTACAATGTAATTACCAGCCATAACTTTTTTTGTTTTTCTATACTTGTGATATGCGACGTGCTCAAGGGGCGTGGGCTGTACACATATCCATTGTGGGCTCTTCCATGTCCCTTGCTATATTGTTATAGTTTTGGGTTTGGATTGAGTTCAGGCTCATCACTGGGGGAGTTGAGTGCGTGGTGTTCACATGTCCTGCAGGATGTGGTTGTTATTTTATAGATGTGTTAGAGACAAGACTTTGTCTTGCAGGTATCAATTAAAGTCTTTCAAAAAGCGCCTGAAAACGCTGAAGGGTTTTATTACTCCACTTGTTCTCTGCACAGTACCACTTTAAGATGTTTCTTTTGCAATTCCAATGCATCCTTAAAGAGCTGTTTTGCTCCTTCACGAGACTTTAATGCTCCTGCAGGTTATTGTTCAGTGTCACATGCTAGTTTGAACATAACCTTCAGGGACTACTCCATGTTAGTGAGACCACATGGCACGTACATTTGGTGATTAAAAAAATCCTCCTCCCAGAGACCTCTCATGAACAAGCTAGTCCTCCATGCACAATTGGGCATCTCTCCCTGTCTGCTGGTTAGACAGTAATTAGAGTAGGGGCCTAATAGAATGTAGCAAATGAAGTCATAATGCACAACATACATCTCCAGGATAGTAATGTAAAGGTTGTCTAGGACTCTAAAAGAGAGTTGAAAATTAGTAGTAGTGTGAGACAGGGAGAATATCTAGTTTACCTGCAGAGTGAGAATTTGGAGTAGGTGAGTACTGCAAACCACATGCAAACACTGGTGCCTTGGCCCAAGCATTTCGGGGATTTTCAGCCCAGAAGAGTCCTAGTGGAGTGAGAATTTTGAACAGCAGTTTGTAATGGAGGGTATTCCTGGTGGCTGCTGACCTTGTATTTGTACTTGTATAGGATATTTATAGAGTGCTAACTGTCGCTCCGAAAGGAGCATCCTGGCGCTACGGGGCATCTGAGGCAACAACCGTGAGGGTTAAATAGCGTCCATTACATGTGCATCAGAAAGATTCAAGATCCAAGGTTTTAATTGTTTCCTAAAATAACTCTCTAGATTGAGAAGTCTGAGTTCTATGGGCATGGCAGTCCAAGCTTTGGAGGCCAAGACCGTGAAGGATTCCCCCCCCCCTTGGTTTTGTAGTGAAACCTGGGCATGGTGATCAGGTTACCGCCTGCTGATCTCAAGACTCTAGATGGCTTATACCTAGTTAATCTTCTTGAGAGATACCTTGGGCCGATATTGTTGAGGGCTCGAAATGTAGTTAGAAGGATTTTAAACAAAATCCTTTTGTGAAGGGGCAACCAGTGCAGAGTCCTTAGAGCCGTGGATGCAGAGGACATTCTGGGTAATTTTAGCACAAGTCTTGCAGCGGCATGCTGCACACTCTGTAGTTTTTTCAAAGTGGCCTTTTTGACCCCTGCCATAAGGCCGTTACAGTAGTCCAAACGGAAAAGTATGAGGGCCACTGCAACCGCCTTTCTAGAATCGGTAGGAAGAAAGTCAAAACATTTCTTTAGAGATTTAATAATACTAAAGCAGCTCCCAGCCACATTCCTAACAGGATGGTCAAAGGACAGAGAGGAGTCGAAAGAGACCCCTAGGTTTCTGGCTACTTCTACTGAACTAGGCGGCGCAGTGGAGCCTGCTGGCCACCATTTGTTTGGATTAAAGTTGACATGTTTCCCCATGGGCAATATCTCCGTCTTGTTGGCATTACACTTCAGGTGGTTATCGTCCATCCACAGAAAAACGTCCGTTAGACAATTCTGGAAATTCTGTTCAGCACTGGTGGTGTTTTTATCTAATGATACAATCATTTGTGTATCATCGGCATACGAAGTCACGAATATCCCATACGATTCGATAAGGGTGATGAGAGGCATCATATAGATATTGAATAATAGTGGACTCAGTATGGAACCTTGTGGAACTCCAGATGTTACCTTTTTTTCCTTTGAAAGGAAGGGACATAATGAGATGGTTTGTGTTCTTTGGGTAAAAAAGAATCTAACCAGTCAAGGTCAACCTCGGTAATGCCATTAATTCTCAGCCTGTCAATCAGATTTTTATGCGAAATGGTATCGAACGCCGCCAATAGATCTAATAATATCAAGACGGCGTTCTTCCCATCATGCTGTAAGAATTTGATGGAATCAGAGAGTTCAATGAGGACCGTTTCGGTGGAGTGCCTAGGACGAAAACCCGACTGCTGAGGATGCAGAATATTGTATGTTTCAACAAAATTCTTCAGTTCTTGATGGACCATGTATTCTGTTATCTTCCCAAGAACTGGAAGAAGGGATATGGGGAGCAAATTGGAAAGATCAGTGGTACTTTTATTTTGTTTCTTCATAAGCGGTTTAACTATTGCTTTTTTCCAATCCGGCGGGACAATGCCTGAACTGAGTGAGGAGTTGACTATATAACATTTATGATGGGATTGGCAATATCAATTATTTGATGGAGAATCAGCGGGGGACAGGAGTCAGAGGGTGCTCCTGATTTACAAACCATGATGGCTTCCCGTGTTTGTAGGAGAGACACTGGGGCAAACCTACTAAGCGTATTAGCCGTTGTCCCCATCATTGCATTGGAGCCCTGCAAGGGAGGAGAAGAGATGGGCGGAAAGTTCACCTGAAGAAGTTTAATTTTCTCCTCAAAGTAATCAGCAATGTGATTGCAAAAGCCTTGAGCCTGCGGAATAACAGACTGAAGAGCTTTAGGGTGGGTGAAAGATTTCACTATGGAGAAAACAGTTTTTTGTTTTTGTTGAGCCTCCTTGATAGCTGTGATATAGTGTTCTTTTTTTGCTACTTTGATACTCGCAAAGTATGCATTCCTATGTTCTACATAAAGAGCTCTAGCTGTTAGGTCGTAGGTTTTCCTTCAATTGCGTTCACTCTTTTTACACAAAAGATGTTTGTCCGCCAGGGACTGGGTGTACCAAGGGGCACTGACCTTTTTCCTTTTCTCCATTGAGGAGGGAGGCTTTGGGGGAACAAAATCCTTGATGGTATGTCGCAACCAAGTATGGAAAGTTTTCTCATCCTGAACCTCATCACCAGATAGACTGGGAGACTGCAGAGGAAGATTAAGCTTGATGCTGGCGGCGACAGCCTTCCAGTTGGGATTGGATGAAGGTTGCTGAATTACCTTCGCCCCTTTCCCAGAATGGGGCACATTAATGTTAAGAGGGATAAAACAATGGTCAGTCCAAATTTGCGGAATAGGCAGATATGTAGCCAGTAAAGGGAAGTTAGAACAGACCCGATCAAGAGTATGACCTGCACGGTGAGTAGCCTGGGCCACTTGTTGGTGGAGTCCAAAGATGTCAAGTGTCTGATAAAAATTGATGACCTGGGCATCAGTTTTAGACTCTAATTGAAGATTGAAGTCGCCCATGAGTGTAAAGGTAGGATAACGCAACAGCAGTTGACCCAGGGATTCTCCCAGGGACTCCAAAAACATGGTAACACTACCAGGGGGACGATATATCAAGCCTCCAGTAAAGGACGAAGCCAGATTGAGCCTGATAGAGAAACCCATGCCTTCGGCACCTTTAAGGGGGCCTAGATCAAATGTATGGCATTTCAGTGAGCTTCTGATGACTATGGCTATTCCACCGCCTCTCCCGCTTGACCTGTCCAATCTAAAGATGGTGAAGCCAGGCGGAAGAGCAATTGCCAGGTCGGGGTTGCTGGAGTCATTAAGCGGGTCAGGGAAAGTTCCTGTCCCCGCGTTAGCGCTCCAGAAGTCACAGCTAGGGGTCGAAGTGAAACGCCATGCAGGTGAGGTAGGCAATGAACAAAGATTTTTTAAAAGTCGAAGTCCTTAGAATTACGGTGCAATAAAATTAAATAAACCAACAAAATATAATTATTTTAAAAGGCAGAGCCAGAGCAACAACGCTATAAGCACACAGTAGTAACACACAAAAACGCTCACGTCGTGGTGGGCCCTTCTGTGTTAGTCAGTAATCTCCTTGTCCTCGTGCATGCTGTCTGCAGTCAAGATGACAGCTTCCAGGAGCTGAAGAAGCTCATGGTCAAGCTCCAAAGATGTTGGTGGTCTTTACAGGTTGATGCAGCTAAGCCAACTTTTGGTGAATGGTAAGTGAAATTGTACATTGATATGAGACTGCCACATTTCATACACTATTGTAAAAACATTGTGCCTGAAGCATCAATTATAGTATTACCCATACTCAGCCCAATGACTAAATGTGACATACATGTAAGTTGATTGAAATACATATTGTGTTGCCTGAGGTTACATAGTGTAATTGGTCCCCTGCAATAGGGGCCAACCTAAAAAACGGATATCAATAGTGTAATGCCTTGCTTGCAATGGGTTCTGTGATGCAACCTGATGGGTGAGTCACAGTGGTGTCACCAGGAGACATTTAGTCAATGATGCTTGGAAGAGCCTCTTGTTAGGAAATATGATTAGACAAAGGCACACAATCAAGGTGAAGATGCAGTGCGTTCAGGGAACAAGCATGCGGTTTTACCATAATCTGTCCTCCATAACAATCTTGCCATTTCCTTAAGTTGTTTTTGTGTATAGGGCATGTCATGGTGCTATAGTTCTTCAAAAGTCAATACATGGTGCTAAGACAATTATAGTGTAATCACAAACCAAGCATGAACGGCCTGTGCAGGTAACAGCAGTGGAGCATGGTGTGGGGGGACTCGACAGACAACGAGGAGGGAACATTAATTATTTATTTAATTTACCTTCATCATCATCTGTCGAGACCCCTCCACCCCGTCCCAGCTACCCACCTCTCTTACCTGCATGGGCCGCTCCTGACACCAAGACAGGTATGCAGGCGCTGAGCACGTCTACTGACTGGATACCCTGATTCAGTGACATAACCAGGCCCGGCTCCAGGAATTTGTATTTGGGTGGGCCAATGGTGCATTAGGGTGGGCCATTGCGGCACTCGCGGCCAGCATGACTCGCGGGGCAAGGCAGGGGGTTCACACGGGGTGGGGTCACGCGGGGTGGTGTTTAATTTAATAATAATTATTATTAAAAAATATAGCTTACCTTTCCGCTGGCTGGGTCCCACGTCTTCTCGACTCCTGCTCTCCTGCCTCTGGCAGGAACAAGATGCAGGCAGCCTGGCTCCCTCCCCAAAGCCAATCACAACGCTGCAAGCAGTGTTGTGATTGGTCGGGACACCGCCCAGCCAGGGGCTTATGTGGAGGTCATGTTCTCTATGCAGGCTGCATTGCAGCCAATGCAGCCTGTATGTAGAAAAACAGAGTGGGCATGACTAGTTTGGGCAGCCCCAGAGGGCCGACCAAACAGTCTTTGTGCACTCATGACCTGACAGCTAATTAAATAAACAAAAACCGAAAGGGCATGACAGGGCCGGCTTTAGCACTAATGCGAAAGTCTTGTTTGGCGCCCACCAATGACCTCTTCATCCGTAGATACCATTACTACCACCCTCCAACAGTGCCCTTCATCCCTCTGTAGCCCCTCTCTCATATGCATTTCATTTGTTGTATAACGCTACTCATCTCAGTGTAGGGTATCACAGTACTTCACATCACACACACACATTATAATGCAAGTAGGTAAATCAGTCTATAGGAAATGTCGCATAAGCCAATAAGGATTAGAAAATGTAGGACTCATGTCATCCATACTGGTGGGCAGTATATTCTAAGAGGGTATGGTCTGGAGAAGCACAAACTCAGGATTTAAAGCATACCCTAATGGTTGGTGGGTTGGCTTTACTAATAAAAATGTATATCTGCCCAAGCTAACTCTTTTTAGCAACATTAGAACAATGAAAGACCGAGGAAGTTCTAACTATATCGCAACACAAACAAAATGTGAAGTTCTAACTAAACCATTCAGGTTTATATGCAGCTGTTTGATGACAGTTCATAGGTTACTGTTCTATGTTAGGATTGTAACTTCTGAGCTGCAAGTAAAACAAGAATCACTGTGACAAAGACAGTAATCCACTGAGCTATCCACATAAAATACAGTTTATCTGCATTTCAAAACTACCAACAAAGGATTGCTCTCCAGCAGGATCAGTAATCATCAGTTATCTGGACATTTTTATTGTTGCCTTGCATCCATGGTCAATATAATGATAACAAGCATTTACAATGCAATAGGTCTCGGGATAATTAAGTTTGAGCTATTGGCATTGCTAAATATTGCAACACCAACTGCAACAAAAGTCTATAAATTGTAGGCCCAAAAAATGTGCATGTATTTTTGTAGCAATGGTGGCATGCTGCGCTTTAGATGACATGTTTAAAAGTAAACTGCGCCATACTGCGATTGCTACAATAGTTAATTGTGGATGCGTTAACAAATGATGTGTGCACTGACGGCTGGTGGTGTGCGTGCCTGTAGAAATTGTGCACTGATGGCTGGTAGTGTGTGTGTGTGCCTGGTGAAAGCGTGCAGTGACGTCTGGTGGTGTGTGTGCCTGGTGGAAGCGTGCACTGACTGCTGGTGGTGTGTGTACCTGGTGAAAGTGTGCACTGCTGGCTGGTGGAAGTGTGTCTGGTGGAAGCGTGCACTGCCGGCTGGTGGTGTGTGTGCCTGGTGGAAGCGTGCACTGAGGTGTGGTGGTGTTTGTGCCCGGTGAAAGCGTGCACTGGCGGCTGGTGGTGTTTGTGCCCAGTGAAAGCGTGCACTGACAACTGGTGGTGTGTATGTCTGGTGATAGCGTGCAGTGAAGGATAGTGGTGTGTGCCTGGTGAAAGTGTGCACTGACGGCTGGAGGAGTGTGCCTGCTGAAAACATGCACCTCCTACAGCACCACTCAACCCCCAACGCCTACATCACCACTCAATCCCCACCGCGTACAGCACCGCTCAACTCCCAACACCTACAGCACCGCTCAACCCCCACCGCGTACAGCACCACTCAACCCGCAACGCCTACATCACCACTCAATTCGCAATGCCTACAGCGCCACTCAATCCTCACCGCGTACAGCACCACTCAACCCAAAACGCCTACATCACCACTCAACCCGCAATGCCTACAGTGCCACTCAATCCCCACCGCGTACAGCACCACTCAACCCACAAACCCCTGAATTGAGGGTCTCTTCCCGTGTACCCTCTCAACTCACCTGAAAGGACATCTGCATGTAAACAGAGGCTAAGTTGGCTGAGGTATGGGGACTAAGGCGCCCATTTTGCAAAGACTTCCCACACCCTTTGGTAAAAACAACCATCCCAGATGTGTTAATGGGTACCTGGAGGTACCTCTGTGTGTGAGTTCAAGGAGGGGGTCTAATGTGATTTAATTTATGGAATAACTTGAAGCATCATGATGACAAAAAAATATATTTTTTTAGAGGCAATGTAAGGTTGTTGAGTTTTAAAAAGTGTACTTTTAATGGTCATAAAAAATGTCTGCAATAGGTACAGTCTGGTTAGCTATTACTGCTATGTATTCTTTGAAAGCACTTGTTTTATCTTATACAGGGCTGCTGGAATTATGCGATTCTGCAGCCGTGACATTTTTCACATAATTATGTTTTTGCCACATAATCCACCACGTGCAGTATAACATGCAGATTTAAAAACCAATTGAAGCTCAAATGGATCAAAAGTTACTACAAAACATGGGGACGTGTTTGCGCGCATTGGAAGCCCTTTTCAAAGGGTAACTGGCCAACTTTCAGTAGCTTATTTCTGTATTTGGCTGTTAAATTGGTACTAATGGGGTGAAATCTTTACCCAAACAGTTCTACCAAGTAAAAAAATGTCAAAATAATTAACTTATACTAGTAAAAAATGTGCTGCATTATACTGCATAATTTGTCTATGGTGCTCCCCTTCCACATAATTCCATTGGCCCTGATCACATAATCATTGTGTGGCAACCTATGTTATAGAGTGTTTATTACAATTTTAGAATAATGCCCTACATATTCACATTGCTTTCTGTTACATACTGGGACCGCAAAACTATATAAATACACGTCACTATTATGCACTGCACAATCCTGGATTCAATTTTGTGACTGTTCTCATACAGACATCTTCGGGGATCACATTAACCAAGTTTCATGATGTGCGTGTCCCATCAATTAGTTTAATGTGCATTTATTTAACACCTCATTACTCACTTGTAGGCGTGAGCATTATTTTAAGTGCAGTTGCTGAACGTGTAAATACAACAAAATAATTATCAAATATTGTGTTGTTTTTTAGCAAAGCTGTTGACTTTAAATGAAGACAGCCTAGAAACTCAACAAAAAAAAAAAAGTTGCCCTTACAGGCCATCTTCATTCTTCAGTACTTAAAGAGGCATTTGCGCCCTCCTGGGACTGCTGCCACTGACCCACAGTTTGAAGACCTCCGCACTAAGGCCAGGGCAGGAGCTCCCACCACATGCTGTGACTGCTGGGTTTGGCCCATTATCATTCTATATGTGACAATGGGCCGCGATAATCTGTGCTGGGCTGCGCAGAGGCTGCAGCAGCCTCTTGAATCGGACCAGGAGAGCCAGCCCGAACACTGATGGGGGTAAAAAAAACGGCTCACATCATGTTTGGGTGGGCCAGGCTCATGTTTGGGTGGGCCTGGCCCACCCGGCCCACCCTCTAGAACCGGGCCTGGACATAACATTGGACAATGCACACTTCTACATGATTCACATGAATGCTGGTTTCATTGGCCTTCCTTAGGATAGCATGATTGACAAAGATGCATTGTTGCTAAATGTGTGTGCCTAGGGGTTAGTTATGGAAGACATGGTCACGCAAGTGTTTGAACTAAGTGCTAGCAATGCAGCAATGTATTGTGTGGGCACCTACTACATGTCTGCACGAGACATGGATTGCACTTTCTGGTGTCTTTGTGAGGACTATGCAGAAGGACACGGAGATGACAATGTACTGTACCAGACACTTGCTAGATGCTGCCCTCCTTCCAGTCTAGATGGCACAGCTGGAAGAATAACACCTGTGGAGGTGGTGGCAGGGTTGCGGAGAGGCTGGCAACACAGGCCATGAAAAGATGATATCAATAGAAAATATGTGAATCCATAAGGGCCTGAATTTTGTACTCATTAAACTCTGTAAGGCAGGCTTATAATGTATACAGTCAGGCATGGGTGTTGGGAAATCCTAATCCTCACAGCAGTTTGAGGGTGAGACTAAAGTTGATAATGTTACCAGTATCCTTACCTGGATGTGTGATAAAGATGGGCTCTGTTCTGCTTGACATTTTGCCACACAAAGGACAATTGCTGGTGTTGGTCCTTCCTACAATTAGTGCACTCACTGGGGCGGGAACAGGGAATAAACATGATGGAGGTTAATTGGTGCTTCTGTGTGCAGAATGCAGAAGCAGCTTCCCAACAACAAGGTGCAGCTACTTTTGCTTGAGCTCCTTGGTAATGTTGGATGTGAGGCATCCCTGTGCATGTGAATGGAAACCTTGCTGTTTGTTTACATTGTGACATTTTCAGGGAATGACATATGTTACAAATGGACTCATGAGTCAGTTTTAGCTTGGGCTGGTGATCGTGGTCTCTGGTCACAGTCATGCCATGTAGCTAGTGAGGATGCTTGTTGTGAATGATACGTGTCTTCCTAGGTGAGAGTCTACGGCGTGTTCTAGGTCCAACCTGGCAAGCTTATCCTTCACACGACTCCTCTCGTCCTGCCACATCTTTTTAGTCTCCCAAAACCTGTGTATTTCGAGGTGAGATTTAAATGAACTTGTCCATGTTTTTAAACTCAAGGAGCGCTTGCAATTGAAGAAGTGTACACTGCATCTAACTTGAGTTGTCCCAAAGTATTTGATCAAGGTGAATGTCAAGAAAAATTAATTAAACAAGGACTGCAGTTAAACAAAAAAAAACAATTAAACAAAAGCTAAGTCTCGTGGCAGTGAATGTCAACATTTATTTCATGCTGAGGATGAGCACTTTTAAATCCAGCTGCACAGAGAGGCGTGTAGTTGGAAGGTTTAGGAAGGTTGCCTGGAAGACATGAAATCTAATTTGACTTCCATTTCACTTGATCAAATATTGATTCTATCCTGTTCTACCTTTAACTCTCTCGCTCGGGGATGCCTTTCAGTTAAATAAGTTGGTCATCTGGGCACCTCTGTTTGATTGTTCAGTGTCCATCTAATGACTGAAATCGCCATTTAAAAAATTCAATGCCTTTCAAATATAGTTCAAAACCCTAGAAATGAAATATAGTGTTTGATCAACGGAAATGGTGTAAGCACTTCAACTTTGTACTTCTAGAGAATAAAGGCCTGCGATAAGGACATGTTTGGTACATATCGTCGCACAATTGGCATTCCATCAGAACTTTTCTTGACAAAGATTTTGCATTTAAAAGCGAATGACCTTCAAGGCCTCTTAGACACATTGCAAATTAGTGATCCCTCAAGTGTGTAGGACAGAAGCTGCACAAAGTTTATGTTTTCAATGTTGATTTTACATGCACAAAATGGGAAACCCCCCAATATTTCTATATACAGATGTGCTGCAGTACTTTTGGGTTTCGATCCTATTTTATTAAAGTGAATAAATTAATGAAGAATAAAAGCTAAAAATGAAGGGTTCTTGCTTGGGTGAGTTTGGTTGGTCAAATCACGTAATGGTGGGTAGGCAAACTATGATCGTCAGTGGCAGAAGCAGTTTTTGTGCCTAGGGAGTGAGACACGGTTGTCAGGATTTGAACACAAGAAAGTGATATGAAGGAGAGCCAATGGTGGTGGTTTCAGGTGAAGACTGAGAAGCAATGGGGTGTAAATACTCAATACAAATTGCACAGATTAAGTGAGTGAATTGAGAGAGCTGCAGTCGCTCTATCTGGAGGGTGCAAGGTCTATCTTTTTATGTGCGGAGTCTCATCATTAGTAAACTAACTATTAACTTGGAATTTGTAAATACCAGAACAGGAGTAAACGTAGATAAAAGTGTTAGCTTACCTTTCTGAATCAGACCCAGAGTATTTCTACCACGTTTGATGTCAGGGGTGGGCAAAATCATTCCATGGATGTCGGCAATATGGCAAAACATTCTTCATTATGCTAGGGCCTGCTTTATGCTAGGGGTGTGCACCATCATGTCATCAGTCCGCCCAATATATCAGTAATTGCCATCATTAGGCCATATCCTGAATTATTTTGTGTGGTCATGAATGCAATGAATTTCTAGCCATATGTCATGGAAAAAATTATGCAGTGGTGGGCAGACCTCTCACCCCCAGCACCTCACTGTCTGTGTAAGAGCCAGCACTGTGAGTAATCATCTCTACACTTACACTGCCACATACTGCAGGCCTCTCAGCACCAAAACTGCACTGTCGGTGTCAGGGCCAGGAGTAAGAAAACATTTCACCACATAATGCCTTATGTTTCAGGCATCTCATCATACGTTATTGTCCGTGCCGAGACTTTCTGTACGTTTTGGAAAGTGGATTATTAGTTGGGGTGGATGGTATCCAACCACAGGTACTAATCTAACTATTCTTGTTCCAGTAAAGAATTCAGTAATTTAAACTTGAGCTCAACTCCTGGTAGCAAGGGCACAGAACAGACAGGGTAATCTTAAGAAAATATGTAAACAGTTAAAAAGTCAAAAAACACAACACAATAAAAACCCCAGTCCAATTTATAAAAAAAGAAAATATAGTAATGAGCAAAATGACACCAAAACTACAGAAATCCAATAAGGGATATCAAAGATATAATTTTTTTAAGTTTGAATTAAACATACTGCCATAAAGCAGAAAACACCAACCATGGTTATCTGGTCATGCTAGACCAGATAAAAGTCAAAAGTTAAGGCTGACTGTGATGGAGCGAGGATCAAATAAAGGGGGGAGGATCATTCCAGTGGAAAGTTTACCTACTGACTGAGAAATGTTTCTGGAGAAAAAGTGCTCAATGTTGAGTCGTTCAGTGCGGCTTGCAGGACCCGAAGCAGGGGTTGACAATGGTGGGTTGGTGGGTTGCTGAGTTGCAGTTTCCAGGTCTGGTCGTTGTTGACAGCGGGAAACATCGGACCAGTGAAAGTCCAACGTCTGTGCCCAACAGAACCTTGACATCAACAGGTTGTTGTTCAACGTTTGTTCTGATGAAGATGGGAAATTAGATCTTCAGCCAGGCAAACCAGGGAGGAGAGAGGATGTGGCCTCACGGCTAGAGCTGCTGACTTTGGAGCTGGGGCACCAGGTTTCAGCCTCATTGTAGGATCAGCATCCTGTGATTCTGGGCAAATCACTTAATCTTCCTGTGCCTGCCGTGTGTAATGTAACTAGTGTTCATGTAAAGCGCTCCAATACCCTTGGCTTGAGCTTGCACTATAAAAATCTGCAAACCCCCCCACCAAAAACAGCTCGTTGATTCTGGCGGTTCAACGTCAACAGCTATGGTGGATGTACAATGTTACAACGCGATCAAAATGATCGCGGTACATCACAACGCATCTTTTACAACGCAAGTCGTTACAACGACTTGCGCTGTAGGGTGCTGGACTTAGGAATAGTAAGATTTACTATTCCAGCTCCAGCCTACGTACAGTAGGGAAGGTGTTGGAATAGTAAATCCACTATTCCTTAGTCTAGAGCCCCCTCCAGCGCAAGTGGTGGTAACGACTTGCGTTGTAAAAGACGTGTCGTAATGGCACTGCGGTGTTTTGACTGCGGTGTAAAGGTTGTAGATCCTTTGGCAAAATATTTCTAAGGCCCAGCTTTTGCAGTTTGTTCAGAAAGAGCACACTTTAATGCCAAACATAGGTCCAGGACCGTGGGGGCAGCAGTTGGGTAGTAGGACTCAATCTAACAGTAGCAGTATCCATTGCAGGTCCGGTTGGAATTAGTCAGTTGGGTAGTTGCAGAAAAAGACCTCTGGAGGCTTGTACTATCCCTGTAAGAGGTCAGCCAACTGACCATTAGAGTCACTTGTGGGATCCTGGATTCAAGGCAAGCAGTTTCAGCCCTCTGGTTTCAGACAGCAGAGCTGTCCTTCTAATTTTGAGAAGTTCAGGAGTGCTGTGCGCGTGGCACTGGGGCCACCACTTGTATGCCCAGTACCAGACAGTTGGTAGGGGAAACTCTTGGCTACTCCCCATCCAATGGGGTAAAAGTTCCAACTTTTGTAGCACTTCCTGTGTGATGTATTGTACACTATCACACAGTGACCATCTCTGCCTAAATATAACATGGCAGAACCTTTATTTCCCTGGTCAGTGCTGCCTGTGCCCGCTCAGAGGTGTAGCTATAATAATGTGCAGACCCTTCCTTGTGGTCGCTCCAAACCAGTTCTGGGGCAGCTGCCCCATTTCACTGAGTTTGGAGCTAAGCTGACTAGTAAGACAAAAGGAGGTAGGCCTAGATGTGAGCTACATCTGCCAGCGACAGGGTAGGCACCGTTTGAATCTCAGGAGGAAGATGGGCACATCCCCCCATGCCATTTTGCTCAAGGAGGAAAAACACCTCTCCACACCTAAACCATTTGTCCACTGTTTGGGAACAATCCATATCTCACCACAGGGGAGTCATTCAACATTCGAGTGTCACTGGACAATGGCAGAAAATCCGTTTTGAATTAGACAGCAAATTGAGAAGTTTCTAAAAGTGTAATTTTAAAAATGGTAATATAAAATCCGACTTTACCATTCAGTCGGATTTTTAATTACTAAGAAAATGAGTGCCCAAATCTGTTACTTAGCAAATATGTGCTCACTAAAGCGAATTGCCTTTATCTGGTGTTAATGGACCTCAGTGCTGCCTTTGATAATGTAATTAGGGGCAAGCAGTGGAGTATATTGTTGGAATAAAAGAGCTGAACCGAAGATTGTACACGTACTTGCCCAACTTCACAAGGATGTCAAAAGCACTGTCAGGTTGGACCACACTTACACTTCACAGACTGCAGCTCAAAAGACCTCCAGCAAAGAGCCCCCTTGCGGGGCCCATTGGGCATTGCAGCGCCTGCCCAATGAGGAGCTGCCCAATGATGAAGCATGACACCCCTAGGGGTGTGTGAGGGCTCTTGCTCCTGAAGGATCAGATCCCTTGGTCTCGATCCATTCAGGACCCCACCGATGCACTACCTATAGGAATTGCACACCTTTTTATTTCTCAGTCTTACCCAGGGGCGTGTGAGCTGGACCTCCAATTAGCTCTTCGGCCCCCCACCCCCTTATGTTTTTGGTATCTTGTACGCCGGATGAGCTGTGGGACTTGTTCTCTTGACCGCAGCAGTCTATTGACACCTGTGGCATCAGTAAGAAGAATCCTCTGTATTGGCCCCCTCCTTTTCCCTTCACCTGTCGAACCCACCCCACTCTTAGTCCTGATTATCAACACAGCGAAATGCCTGGTTGATGCGCTCATGATCACGATTACCATAGCAGAGAAAGCTCTAAAAGCCAGCATCCAGCTCTTGAGTTACAAATCCAGCCTCACAGAGATCAACAATGAGATTAATGAAAATAAAGAATACCTACTACTACACAGAATCGAAAAACTCCTGAAGGACTTAAAAAGTTTTGACAAAAAAAAGATGTTCCCTACCTGAGAGAGGACTAACCTGTCAGTAGAGATACATCCTTAGGTGTCAGTGGGCCATCACGCTCCAGAAAGGATGTACGTTGTTACAACGCATGCTTTTACCACGCATGCTGTTATAACGCAAGTTTTACCACGCAAGCCATTACAACGCATTGCTTTGGGGGGTGCTGGATAGTAAATAGTTTAATTTACTATTCCAACTCCAGTCCCCGTGGATAGTAGGGAAGGTGTTGGATAGCAAATTAAACTATTACTTATCCTAGAGCGCCCCCAAGTGCAATGCGTTGTAATGGTTTTCGTGGTAAAGCCTGCGTTGTAAAAGCACTGCGTGGTAAAAGTTGCGTTCAAAAGGATGTTCCCCTCCAGAAAGGCATCAACCAGTATCAATTCTAGTAATGGGAGTTGGGGAAATGAAGATACTCATCACACCCGGTACACTCCCCAACCTCACCGCTCTTTGGGTATGGGATGAACACATACCAAGGACCACCTCCCATGTGGCTACAACCATACCCAATGTACCCACAAGGTCCTCATCCCTCCTTCCATGGCCACTGCCAACCCCCTCCTTTTTTAGGCAGAAGTTGGGGCAGAGGACAAAGCAGTAGGAGCGGTGCAAATCAACAACGACAACAAAAAAGAGTGCATTGGCGAACCCCACAAGTGGAAACTCGTGAATTTATCACATTGAGCCTTGTCCCACACTGAAAAGAAGGTCCTTCATAAGGGCCTTGGCTTTGTACCAACACCTAAAATAGACCGCTTTAGGACAAACAGTGAGCTTCAGCACTTCTTCCGAAAGATTCACTTGAAATATTTCTTTCATGAAAAACCCACTCAAGACATCACCTGACATGCCCACCCTGTTAAGCACGGTTACTGCTTTCACATTATGTATGTTCAACGTATGCTTAACTGTCCCGGTATTCCCTACCCATCTTTTCTCCATTTTCTTCCTTTTAGGTCAGTAAAATTGCTCACTTTAAGGTATACTATACATACTTTTTGCGCATAGGACAGCAGGGCACTGAGTAAGACATGTGCACGCAACTGTCCGTTGAGGAGTAGTTTTAATGTTTTTTTCTCGGTCATGACGATTTGCCTTTGATCTTTTTAGACTTTTCAGCAAGAAACATGTTGACCATCACCTCTACCTTGAGCTAACGTGGTCCATGATAGCCACTCAAGCCCACACCTGTTTCTAATAGAATCTAGGGTTCAACACACTGAATAAATCATATCTATGAATCCCAACTCGCACACTACACCCTCAGAACCATACTTACACTTCACAGACGGCAGCTCAAAAGACCTCCGGCAAAGAGCCCCCTTGCAGACCCATTGGGCATTAGAGAGCTGGCCCAGCGAGGAGCTGCCCAATGATGAAGCATGACACCCCACGGGGTGTGTGAGGGCTCTTGCTCCTGAAGGATCAGATCCCTTGGACTAGATCCATGCAGGACCCCACCAACCCACTATCTATAGGAAATGCACACCTTTTTGTTTCTCAGTCTTACCCAGGGTTGTGTGTGCTGGACCTCCAATTAGCCCTTGCGCCCCCCATGTGTTTTTGATATACATCATCTATAAAAATCAGAGAGGTATTAGACAAGGGTGCATGTTGTCCCCCCCCCCTTCCTCTTCAGCTTTTATGTATATAGCATTGACAGCCATGTGCCGGCCATGGAAGCTGACCACCCTAGGGTATGGACCAGGAAGTTACCAGCGTTGATGTATGCAGATGACTGCATTCTCATGTAAAGAACAGCACGAGGAATGCAGAGGCTGCTGGATAGATCTTGTGTATTCATGTCTGATGTTGGTTTATCAACCAATAAGGAACAGTCATCCTCTATGGTGTTAGGCCAACCCCTGAGCAAGGGTACTCCTTTTCACATGTACATAGAGTGTACATGTACTCACCTTTACTTACACGGGAGGGTCCCTTTTGACAATGCAAGGTCATAGAAACACCTGTTGAGTGTGAGGACAACACAATTTGATCAGACTATTGCTGCAAAATTAAGGTCAATGCCTCTAGATGCTGTTAAAATTTCAAAGGCCAGAACCTTTTAATTACCTCCTATGGAGCAGGTGTACAGGGGGTATAGTGACTCTTCACACATCCAGGTCAGCAAAAATAACTTTTTGCGCAGACGGCATAACTTCCCAAAACCTATCAGGTCCTAATAAGCCACGAGGATCTCCGGCATCAATATAGCTTATCATATAAGGTTAGCACCCGCCATCTTAGGGCTGCCTGTTTGTTCCAGGCCTGACGGCCTCCATAGTTAAATGGTGATTCTTATCTGCTTAGAACTGACAAAAGTTCAAAACATTAAATGGCTGATGCATGTAAGAGAAGATCTGGGGGATCCGAAGAGTATATCTGTTTGCAACCCGCAGGGCATCAAACGGTCACCTAAAACCCTAGTGAAGCGTGAAGTATTGGGCCTAATAGTTGGAAAAAGCTCTGAAACGGAAATAAGGAAAAAGTGAGTTGAAGCTTATTTCCCATTGATTACAACTACCAATATGGAACCATATCTAGATAAAGTACTGCAGCACCAGAGGTTTTATCTGACCAGATTCAGACTTGGAATGGCCCATTTCTTGGTCTCTTATCCTTCACATGCCTATGTTAACAGAGATTTGATACCCTGTCCACGCAACTCATTAACGTCTCCGTCCCAGTTGCATCTGCTTTTCTTTTGCAATCTATTTAAGGACCTAAGAGTACACATATCAAGACCTTTACTCAGGAACCTTAACATCAGAGAATGCAAGGTGATGCCCGAGTATCTCCAGTTGTTACAAACAGATGTGGTCTGTCTTACAATTTATAGATTGATCGCTGCTGTAGTCAAACAGTGTAGACTAGTTGGGAAATGAAGCACGAAGTGTTCGTAGAAACTTGGAAATCAAGTAGCTAATATGTCAGTTGATTAGTTGATTAGTTGATTAGGTTGCTCAAAAAAGCCAAATTGCATTACCCACCATGAAATTGGTTTTATATTGTTTGTGTATTATTTTTAGTATTCTAGTGCACGCAGTCAATTTATGCACATAATTGTCTGCACATGAATTTGTGGATAACAGTTTTACTCATTTGTACTGTTTTTTAATCTTTTTTTCACTCTGTCATAATTTGTGATTATGTGATTATGAAGGGACATTGAATGAGTTTTAGTAAGATGATTTTACCTTTTAATAATGTGTTGGATAAGAATGTAATGTATCTTATGTATAGTTTTTTATGGTTTTGTCAAAGCCGAATAAAGATTGCAAAGTGAACTGAAACTGAGTCCTTTAATCACCTTTCAAGCTGCTCCAAAACTCCAGTTAAATTGTATAAATTGTTATAATGGAACCCAGTGTTTTCCTTTCTGGGAGCGAGCCTTCCTACTTTGAAAAACTTTCTTGGGGGTGGGGTATTACAGACAGCACATGCAAAACATTAAATATACAGGGGCTTATTTACAAGCCCCTTGCGCCGCCGGTGCGCCACTTTTTGTGATGCACTGGCAGCGCCAGCTACTTTTCCATATTTACAAGGACACGTAAAGCCACCCTGCATGGCTTTTCGTGTCCTTGTAAACATGGCCCCTTTACACGCAACACTTTGCATGAAAGGGACATACCCTGGGTGTTGCTGTGAGTGTTACCATGTAACACCCATGGCTTCTGCCACATTTCCAGATTTACGAGAACTCGTAAACATGGAAATGTTTCAGAATGTTACGCCTCCCCAGGGGAGGTGTAGGGAGGGGCAACGAGGAGAAATGTTTTAATTTCTCCATCATTCTTTGCAATTTCTATATGTGCTGCATTCTGCAGCAGACATAGAATGAGGAATTCACCTCTAGTGATTGTGTCACGGAAACAATCATTTAAAAAAAAAAAGAAGTTTTCAACTTATACGTATTCTGCATTAAGCAGCACACATAGAAGTTCCAAAACGCCATTTCAGACTGTTTATGTGCAGGAAGGCACAACTTCCTGCACATAAATAATCAGTTCCCTTTACACAGGCACCCTAGCACTATGATGCAAGGGTGCATGCGTTGGCGCATGGCATAAAATGTTGCGCAAGTACAGGGGAGAGCAAAGGAAGGGATCCGTCATATCGTTGTAGATATGACGTATCCCTGTGCTTCGGAATTGATGCAGCTTGGCGCAGACTAATGGTTTGCGGTTTCCTTGTAAATGAGGCCCACAGGTTCTACTTTTTAATTACCATGCATCTTGCACCATGGCATTTAGGGCCTACCATAGGGGCGACTTATAAATATTACAAAGGAAGGTTTAGACCTGGCAAAAAGTTAATTTTGCCAGGTCAAAATGGCAGTTTAAAACTCCCTACCCAGGCTGCATGGACAGACCTGGCGGCATAGTTTACAGTGCTACTTTAGTTGGTGGCGCCACGAGGGCTGCTAATCAGGTGTACACAAATTTTAACATGGTTAAATAGGAGAGCACATGCACTTTACCCCTGGTTAGCAGGGGTAAATTTATGTTATGTTATAAGGGCTTGTAGAGTGCACTAATGCCGATGGGCGACTTGGAGCTAGCATCCTAAAAACCTGAACAACAGTGAATTGCCAGATAATCAAATTCCTTTGGGGCCTGGCCTATATTAAGCTGAGACCTAAGATGGTCAGGTAATTTATTCCACCATTTAGACTCTGAGAAGGCAAATTTCCTTCCCCTCCAGTTTTCTTTCCTTATTTTTGGGACTTGCACTTTGTTAGTTGTGCTTGACCGCGGAGTTCTTTTAGGCTGGCACCACTTGAAGGAAGCTTGGAGAAAACCTGAGGAAGCTACCTGATTGGAATGGTTGGTAGAAGGCAGTTTGTTGTTGAACACCACACCCAGAGTTCTAGCTTTCTGAACTGGAGCTGGCAGAGGTCCAAGACTTTGTGGCCACCAAGAATTCTTCTATAAGGTATTGCTGGTTTCCAAACTGCAGTACCTCAGTTCTGTCAGAGTTAAGTTTAAAACAAAATTCTGGGCCATCCATCTGGTGATGTTGGACATGCATGAACTGAACTGAGATGCTACCTTGTTAGGGTCTGCAGAGACTGACACTACCAGTTGGGTGTCAACCACATATGAGCATACTAAGAACCCATGTGAGCTTATCAAATAGATGACAGGAGTGATGTACACATTAAAAAGGTGTGGGTTCAAAGATGACCCCTGAGGAACCCCACAGGGTAGATGAAAAGGTGCAGAGGTAAAACCTTCTAACGACACTACTTCTCTCTGTCTGTGAGAAAGGAGATGACTAGTTTCAGGGCTGAACCTCTTATACCAATTCTGTCAAGGCGCTTAATTAGAGTAGCATGATCCACTGTATCTAATGCAGCTGATAGGTCCAACATGACCAAAATTGCGTTGTCCCCCTTGTCTACGATGGATCTGATCTCTTCCGTGGCAGCCAAAAGGGCTGATTAAGTGGTGTGCCGTGGCCTAAAACCGCATTGTGCGGGTGTAGACAGTTGTTGGTGTCAAGGGAGATAATGATCTACTGGTTCATTGTCTTTTCAAGCATCTTGGCTGCAAGTGGCAAGCGTGAGATGGATCTATAGTTTTTATCTTCAGTGGGGTCCAAAAGCGTTTTTTTGACCAGTGGCAGTAACAATGCTTTTTTCCAACTAGCTGGAAAACTTCCCTTTTCCAACATCCTGTTAATAAGGGGTATAAGATAGAGTGCAATCATATCCAAGACATCCGAGGCACCTTTGAAGGACAGGGTTCTATCGGGGATCCAGATTTGATCTTTTTTTGCCTGAAGGCAACTTGCTCTGTTGTGAGAGATGTAAATGAGTCCAGCATTAGTGAGGACTCAGAGCAGATATTACTCTATCTATTTTCCAAACAAGAAAAGGAAAGGGGCTCAATGGTATTAATATTGAACTCTATAAATAAATTGCTAACCTTGCTGAAAAATATTTTTGCTATTTTTTCACTGAAATCTTGACTGGCTGGAGATTTGTGTTTGTTTATTTCAAAAGTGGTTAGAGTTTGGACTTTTTAAAATAATTCCTTGGAGGAATTACTGGCTACTTTTATTTTATTAGTGTAGAATTTTATTTTAGTTTCGTTAATAAGTGTTTTGTAATCTTTTAATAAGATTTTGTAGTTTTCTATTTCTTGTGTACAATGTCTAGCTCCCCAAATCCACTCCAGATGCCTGCACTTTTTCCTAAGCTCCCTAAGTTCCGTAGAGAACCAATGCACCGAAGGTGTTTTATAGTGGCTTTTTCTGTTTCTACATGGTGCTACCTGTGAGATCACCCCACTTATCCATGAATTCAGTGAAAGTGAGTCCTCCTCAATGTCCTCATTTAGTGATGGGATGGCTGTCATTAGCAGGCCATCTAATTTATTTTTATCAATTGTATTCCATGCTCGATACTTACATATTGAGGATCTTGGATGCACCTCCACCTCCTGGTATAGTAAGATTAAAAAGAATGTCTTTGTGGTCCGTCCAGATGAGAGGCTGGACTTTCTCAATTTTATGATAGGGGTCGCTAGAAAATACGCCATCAAAAGTATGGCCGCCAGTGTGCATTGGTTCCTTATTTAATTGGACAAACTCAAAACTTTGCAGATAGTCCAGGAGGTAATTAGTATTAGTGTAAACTAATTGTTACAAATTTAAGTTACAATCACCTACAATGGTGAATGTGGGGTAATCAACGCAGGTTTCCATGAACTCCAAAAAGAATTGTATAACATTTTCTTTAGGGCCTGGAGGTCGATAAATAGGTAGGCCATTAAATGTGTGTTTTGATTTTTAACACAAAAAGAAGTGCCTCAGTATTTAGGGAAAGAGGTTTGGCTAGAATTTTTATCAAGCTACGAAGCCATCCCCCCACCTCGTCTAAGTGGTCTACCATGTCTGACTACCTTAAACACCATTGGTATGCAAGCTATAAAATCCAGGTTGGACGCCTATCTGCCCAAGTTTCTGTTAAGAAGGTGATATCTATATAGCTCTGATCCATTAATTCGGCAATTCAGGTATTTTTTTTTTTATATTTCTTTTTATTTGAAAAAATAACAAGCAAGGCAAGAATACAAAATACAGAGTGCATAGCTCGTACCAAGGTGGAAAATCTCTTTAGCATACAATAGTACAAATAATACAGCAATGGGGGAGGGGAGGAGAAATGGGGAAAGAAGCAGAGTCAACATGGGGTCAGGGGGAAAGTGGAACATCCATGATGGTAGTTGCTGGTGGTACACATATGTCACCCCGATATCGGTACCAGGGACCCCAAATTCTATGCCATTTCCGGGGGCGACCCCGGGCCAGATATACTGTTTTCTCCCTAAACATGCACCAGTCCATGTTTTCCATCCACACATCAAGAGTAGGAGGCCTCTGGGACCCCCATAGCTGCGCAATATTACGTTTGGTGATCATGGCCCCCAAGGTCACCCACTGAGTCTGAGCAACATTGTGATCAGTCGGCTCCCAAACATTCAGTAAGCAGCGCCTAGCTTCGGGCAGAAGAGCAACACCTGTAACCTCCTCCATCACTTTGTGGACTCGTTTCCAATAGTCAGCAACTTCCCGACATTCCCAAATGATATGAAGAAATGTACCCAACAATCCACAACCTCTTTTACACAAACCCTCCTCGGAAAAGCCCATCTGAACCAGACAGGGACCCGTGACATATACCGTGTGCAAGATTTTCAGCTGAACCAATCTGAGTCTCGCTGGAATCGCGACCACCTTAGGGGAGGAGATCGCAGACTGCCAGTCCGCATCGTCCAGTTCAAGGCCGTCACGGGTCCAGAGATCACGCAAATGGAGCAGAAGGTCTGTCCTATCATTGATCAATTTCTTATAAATCAGGGTACTATCGGGCATATGGCCATCTAACACCCGATCCTCCAGCGGGGTAGACACCGGTATTACTTCCCCTTCCTGGAAGACTGACATCAGGGCATGTCGGACCTGAGCATAACGGAAGTACTCCGTTTCTCCCAAGTCAAACTCCGCTTGCAAGGCTGAAAACTGCTTCACTTGCCCCTTGGCCCATAGGTCTCCCACCTTCGTGATGCAGATGAGATCCCACTTATCGAATCCCTTGGTATTCCACAATTTGCCTAGTCTATCAGAGCCAAAAAGCGGGGTCGCTAAGGTCAAACGATCCTTCTACCCCAACAAGCTAGTAGCGTCCTTCCAAATACGTACGGACGTCTTCGTAGGCCCCGTCAAGGATCTAATCACCGATTTGGTGTAATCCAGGTATGTGTTTAATGAGGGAGCTCGTGTTGTTTAGGAGGCAGTTGACTCCATGGTTGTTTTGGTCTAAGGTTCGTATTGTTAACGGGAGTAACCAAGGTATTCTATCCATTACTTCTTTTGGACTGAGAGTCTGAAAACAGTAGGTAACATTTTTTACATGCTGGCTCTTTTTCTATTATATTAGGATCTAAGCATGGGCATGTGGGATGCTTACCTTGTCTGCTCAGTGTCAATAAAGACTCTTTGTCAATGCCCATCCCAATCTGGCCCCACGGAGCCTTTAAGGAAATAAACTGCCACCAGGGTTTGTGCACCAGAAGATGCATTGTGTCAAGCTGGTTGCATACTGCGTCGACGCGCTACACAGCCTGGGATGTAGGCCGTGGTGTCGGGGGCGGGTCAGATTGAAGGACCATCCACCAATAAGAAGTGGGCAAATTAAAAACTAACTGGAGTCCAGCAAGCCCAATCTGGAAATGCAGGCTCCCCTACACTTCCAAACTGCTGATAACACATTAGTAATTAAAACAACCATGTGAAATATTAAAAATCATAAACCACGTAAAAGAGTGAATATCAGCGTACTAGTGGCGCACAAACACTACTGGAGCCAAGCACCTCCCAATATGGCCCACGGACTCTACAAGGAAATAAACAGTTGTCAAAGTTTGTGCACCAGACTATGCACTTTGTCAAACTGGTTGGATACAGTGTAGAGAGTACTATGGCCGACAAAAAATGGTTCATTAATATATATATATGTATTTTTTTTAAAGTTCGGGGTGACCCTGTAGAAAAGGCAATTTTCCAACACCTCACAAACTCAGAAGTGGGGAATTTATCCACTGCCTAACCACACCAGTCTGTTGTATCTAGATTGGAAGGTCCACCCTTTATATGGCGGGGACCCCAATGGTCATGTTTTCTGCCCAGTACCTCCATGAGAGAAAGGAATGGCACAGGCATGAAGAATAAAATAATGCCCCCAATGTACAAGAAGGAAATTCTCTGCCCACTGGATTTTGTTTTGTATCACAGAAACAAACCCCTGCTTTGAAACTTTGGGTCATATTTACAATAAAGTGGTGAAGCGTGTCATTAAGCCAAGAAGGCTAACAACATGGTTTGTCACTTTAGAAACACAGGGTTCCACCATATTTACTAGAATATGGTGCAGCCCTGCGTTCCCCCAGTGCTGGAGCTAACTTTAGCTGCCTAGCGCCAACACAAGCACCATTGCGCAATAGTGCAAGGGTGTCTGTTTTGACGGGAAGATTGTTTATACGCAGGAAGATCGTTTTCTTACTTCTAAGTGTGCTGCTTAATGCACCAGTAAAACAAGTAAATTCCCTTGGTGGTACCTGGAATGGAGTTTGTCTAACAGATAATCTATTGCTATTATCCTGCTCACTTCAATTTACTTCTGGTAAAAACTCACAACCATCATTCACCATAGTTTTCTGGACCCAACAGATAAGTAGAACCACAAAGGCCCTTACAATCTATACATTAATCAAAACATAACATTGCCAAGGTGTATATCTCATTCGTTGTTTTATTATTCATTAAAAGTTTTTCTTTTAAAAAGAAACATCTGTTGATTACAGTGAGTGATTGCAATTGCTTTTCCTTATAGTGTTAACCGCTGTCTATAACACTTTCATCAATATTAGCATACAATATCATACATCAAAATACACAAAACTGTTAAAAATATTTAAAAAACCACAAGGGTTAATACATGTTGACGCGTTTCGGTGGATCTTGCAAATTCGCACCACCTTCTTCAGGACAATTAAAACACAATAATCTTTGTATACTCTACTAGTGACCCAGGTTCAGTTTCAAGGTCCCTTATTTTCAGCTTAGCAGTATCTCAAAGTAGGCTTTCCTGCGGGGAATATATCTTTATCTCAGTCATACAGATGGTTTGTATCGGCAGCAGGAGAGGAAATACGGCCACGCGAGAATCCTGAACATAGGACAATTGATGAAATCCTATAAGAGGGGTGAAGTAAGCAGCACCGCTTTGAGCCACTTTGCTTGAATTAAGAATGGCAAGAAAAATGACTGCCTCGGCGAACATTACATCAATAAAGAATCTATCACAGCACGATTAATCTGCAAAGTCATTAGACTGAGAGGGATCCACTGAAACGCGTCGACATGCATTAACCCTTGTGGTTTTATAAATATTTGTAATAGTTTTGTGTATTTTGATGTATGATATTGTATGCTAATATTGATAAAAGTGTTATAGACAGCGGTTAACACTATAAGGAAAAGCAATTGCAATCACTGACTGTAATCAACAGATGTTTCTTTTTAAAGGAAAAACTTTTTATGAATAATAAAACACAGAATGAGATATACACCTTGGCAATGTTATGTTTTGATTAATGTATAGATTGTAAGTGCCTTTGTGGTTCTACTTATCTGTGGGGTCCAGAAAACTATGGTGAATGATGGTTGTGAGTTTTTACCAGAAGTAAATTGAAGTGAGCAGGATAAAAGCAATAGATTATCTGTTAGACAAAATCCATTCCAGGTACCACCAAGGGAATTTACTTGTTTTACTTGTGTACTTACCCTGTTCCCTTGGGATTAAAGGGTTACTCTTTTTGAGACTGCTTAATGCACCACCTTTGAACCCTACCAAGAAGGCCGCAGACACGCACGTGCGGATGGTGTGGAGGTCAGTACCCTCACAACAGACCTTGCCGAGCTAATGGCAAAACGTGCAGTGCGTGCAGCAAGCAGAACCACTTTCCCCAAGTCTGCCGCTCATTTCAAGGACGAAAGTTCAGAGGCCTGCAGAAAACAGTGCGCACAGTAGAGCCACACCCAGAACACATGTCAGACATCGACATGGACGAAGATGACGCGGCAGTCGTCCACATGGTGAGAACACTAGATACCCTCAAAGCTGCCCGCCAGAGTGCCCCAATGTGCAAAATTGGTGTGCGAGATCACCCCATTCCAGCTCTCGTAGACATGGGAGCCACAATCAACCTCATGGCTGCGAACATTTACTACAGCCTACCCAACCGACCAGCACTGCGAAACACCAGCGTGCAAGTCTACGCCTTTGGTAACCGCTCACCACTGAGACTATGTGGCGTATTTCAAGCAAACCTATCTCACAACTCCACCCATCAGAGAGCAAACGTCTATGTCTCACAAGAAGGATCCAGGTTCCTACTCAGCTGCCGACCATCTCAAGACCTTGCCCTTATTAAATTTGCATTTATCATGCACACACATGATCTAGACCACCTGCTGCAGGACTTTACACAGCTGTCTGAGGGGATCAGGTGTTTACAAGGGCCAGCTATCCATCTGCACATTGACAAGATGGTTGCCCCGATAGCCCTCAGGCATCAGAGAATCGATTTCCATCTCTGACCCAAAGTGGAAGTCGAGGTGAGACTTCTGGAGGCCTGCATCATTGAACATGTGCACAGACCCACAACATGGGTATCCCCGATCATGGTGGCAAAGAAGCCCAAACAACTGAACGTTGTGCACATCTGTGTCGATATGAGGGTTCTGAATTAAGCAATCAAATGGGAAGTCACCTCACACCGACCGTGGACTACATCATTGTCGAGCTGGCAGGCTCAAAATGGTTCTCTAAAACCAAGCATCTAACTCGCCTCCACGCCGTCTTCTCACGTCTCAAAGAAAGTGGGCTCACCCTACACCGGGAGAAGTTTGAATTCCTAAGAACGGACATCAGCTTATTTGGATATCGCTTTTAAGATAAAGAAATCGGCCCTGACCCCAACAAAGGTAAGGATATCCAAGACGCCCCGCTCTGTCATTGGTGTCAGGAGTCCGCAGCTTCCTGGGCATGGTAACCAATTGCAGACTTTTTACACAGAACCTGTCAGACCTCACCGGTCCACTCAGAGACCTGACCAAAGCAACCAGCCTGTGGGTGTGGGAGCACTAGCAGGAAGATTCATTCCGGCAAACCAAGGCTGCTCTCGCTGCCAACACCACTCTGATGCCTTTTGACCCCCGGAAAGAGTGACAACTAGTAGTGAATGCCAGCCCCACCGGCCTATGCGCCGTTCTGGCCCAAAGATAGGACTGTGAAGAATGGGCTCCGGTAGCCTATGCCAGCTGCATACTCACACTGCCAGAGCAGCGTTACTCACAAATAGAGCGTGAGGTGATTGCTATCCTCTGGAGCTGTTGTCACTTCTATATTATCCTATATGGCCACCCATTTGCTGTCATTATCGATCATAAGCCGCTGATCCCCCTGTTTCATGGATCTTCATAACGACCCCCCCCAAGGATCAAGAAATGGATACTGCAACCACAAGAGTTTCAATTTACCGTGGAATACCGACCCAGTAACCGAAACTCTGCCGACTTCCTATCAAGGCATGCCAGGCCGGCCATGCCTCCTGAAGCTGCGGAAGCAGCAGCAACTGAGGACTATGTGAGTATGGTCATGGACAGGTCCAGACCCCTTCGGATATCTCTGGAATACGTCATGACATCATGACTGCCTACAGATCGCCATCAAAGCCGTCACCAAAGAAGATTGGTAAGCACTGCAAAACCCAACATCTCTCAGCACCGAAACGCCCAGTCAATCCTGAAAGCCCTGTCTCAAGTCCACCAGGAGCTGTCCGTGACCAACAATGGATGTCTCCTCCGTGGTCCACAGATGGTACTGCCCGAAGACCTTGCACAGAAAGCTGCAGTCTTAGCGCATGGAGTACACCAAGGAATTGTCAAATCCAAGAACTGGCTCAGGAGCGAAGTCTGGTTTCCGGGTCTGGATCAGAAGGTAGAAGCCGTTGTTCAGAGTTACCCTGCCTGCCTTGCCACAGGCCCACCAGACCGGCCGGAGCCAGTCATCACTGAGGCAGGCCCCAATGTCCCATGGCAGAAAGTGACCACTGATTTTGGAAGTCTCCCTGGAGGAAGACACATGCTGGTTGTTGTGGATGACTACTTGCGTTACACAGAGGTGAAAATAGTAACAACAACGTCTGCAGCAGAAGTGATTACAAAGCTAGAAAAGTTCATGGCAACCCACGGGCTGTTCTGAGAAATTCGCTCTGACAACAGGCTCCGTTAAACAGCGCCAAGCTGGCAGACTACCTAGCATCCCACAACATCAAACACCACCAGAACTGCCCTCGATAGACTCAAGACAATGGAGAAGTGGAGCGCCTGATGAGAACCCTCACCAAAGTGATCCAAATTGCAAAGGCTGAAAATCGCAACATAGAACGTGCATTGTACCAGTTCTTAAGTGAGTACCCGCTTACACCCCACTGCACTACAGGCATATCCCCAAGCAAGCTGTGCTTCGGCTGGTCAGTGACTGATACCATTCCACATCTCCCCAAGTGGGAAGAAACACCTAACCCTCTGAATCAGTCAGACACCCGGAGCATCCTCACCAATGAAGATGCCTACCAGAGGCGGTGCCCCTGAGATAGCCCCATCATGGTGGGTGACTCAGTACTAGTGCAAGACCGCCATTGTGGAAGGAAATTCAGGTTGCCGTTCGAACTGGACCCTTGGGTAGTTATTGAAGTCAAAGGCACGAAGGTGACAGCAAGGCGAGGCCAAGAGTGAGTGACTAGGAACGTATCCCAATTCATAAGATTCCTAAAGGAAATCACTGACAAGCTGTCAGTCACCGGCCTGCCAGAGGATCCTGTTGTAACAAATTCTCAAGGTACAGACAGCGAGGGCGACCAAAGAGTTTGATTCAGGAACTTTTCGGAGGACCTTTTTGCAGCACCCGAACTCTGTACTCTCCGAGACATTGAGTAGAGGCCCTCAGCCACCAGCCGCGAGAGTCCAGGAGCAACGGATGTCGTGCAGCAAGGGGAACCCTCACCAAAACAGGGACACTATTCGCTTCGATCACACTCTAAACCATCTCAAAAGTATAAAGACTTTGTGTCCGACTGACGAGATGGTGATCGATGAGCCTACATCGGTAACCAGATGCTGGCATACCTGATGACAAGTAAGAGTATGTTGTGACTGTTGTAGCCACGATGTAGACTACCGTTGAGCTTGGTGTTTTGTTTAGTATTTGGTAAGTCTATATGTTAACCCTGTTTAACATCTCCTGGTAAAGGAGGAATGTAATGTTCCCGAGTCATGGAGTGTCCCATTGTCTCAGATTATGCAGGGGAAAGCAGCCACCTACCCCCGCGTACGTAATAGATTGGTAGAAGCTGGCATAGGCCAATAGCAAAAGTAATAAAAGCCCGGGCTCCGCCTACCCCGCGTACCTAGCAGATTGGTAGAGGCTGAGGTAGGTGTTGTATTTAATCTGGATTGATGACAAGGTGTAGCCAAGTGGTATTATCATGTAGAGGTTTATTTGTAATCCATAGTTGCTCCATAGAAGATCTTAAGAAGGTAACTTAATTGGAAAAGGGAATCCCACCAGGAGCTGCATGACTGCTGCTCAGCTCACTCTCTCCAGCTGTCATTCTCTCACACAAGCAAGCACTCTCACACATTCCAAACATGCAGTCATCAGCCATTCTAATATTCTACACATAACTCATTCATTCTTGCTGAGCAGCTGTCTGAGAGGATGTATTAAGATAAATTAGATTACAACAGTAGGCCAATAGCAAAAGTAATAAAAGCCCGGGGCCCCGGGCGTGGTTATGTTTTAAACCATTACGTGACTACAGAGTTGGTTTCGTTCTTTGAATGCGTGCTGGGGGCCCCAATCACCCCGTTCATTTGCTGTCATGTGAAAATCTGTTTCTGAGTAAATGTTTTCACAGCTGGAATTTCAAAAGTGTTTTTCATTTATATAAAATAGGAGTTATGCAAGAAAGGACAATTAACACAAATAGAGTTTCATGAATCAAGCCCTACATAGTTTTGGTATAAACCGAACATGTATAAGCTATCACGGCCTCATAAAATCAATACGTTTTTCCATCCTTAGACTCCGTTTCGTGTGAAATACATAGTTAAAAAAAATGCAATTTCCTGTTTTTCCCAAAGGGCATTCCAGGTTTTGAAATCTGAATGGAAACCAGTCAGCGGCCTCTGAATGTAAGCGGATGGTGCAGCCTGTTCAGAGCATCACAAAGGACCAGCATCTTCCGCTCTCAGAGTTGCCTTGACTCAGGAACCACTTGACATTTCTGGTATTGTAGTTAATGGCATCCGAGCTACTCCACACGAAAACTGCTTGCTTTCTATAGAATTGCCTGCCGTGCATTATCCACCTTATATTCAAAAATATAATTTAAGCCGGCAGAACTTCTATTAGTTTGCGAAATAGAGGGGTTTGTTAAAATGTTTTTGAAAAGCGAGCATAGGCAAACCCTTCTTCCAGCCTGTCAGCCTCCGCACTTTCTATCTGCTCATAATGTTGTTGCTCACCACAGGAAGTCGTGATAAGGGGCTACTTGCTTCCTGGGTCCCTTAGAGCCCAGCCTTTCGAAACAACAGACTATAAGATCCGTACATTTTTTTTCATGTACCTTTGAGGTTCTGTTTATTATTCCTTACTTCTACCCACGAAAGACGTCCCAGTTACCCTGTCTAAAATGTACATTCATATGTCATCATCCAGGCTGTGTTGTGGTTGCAAAGTCAGTGTATTATAGATGTTGAATCCTGCTGTTAAATGTGAACAGGAGACTATATATGGCAGAACTTAATAGTATCTTTCTCTGTGTTAGGGATTGGTGATTGGATGTTGTTTTCTGAGGAATGTACTATAAGTTACAGCACGTTTGTTGTCTACCTGAGTGGTTTTGTTAGTGAATATTACATAGGCACCCTAGCTTATTTATCTTAATATAAGATGGTTTTAAGAGAACTTGTTATGCGATTAGGGTATTTTAATATGGTTACAAGTTTGAACATTAAAGGTTAAAAGAAAGGCAGTGACAAAAATAAAATGTAATTGGAGTGCAATGGGGTAAACCATAACTACAGTATAAAACAATATGTTAAATACAAGCATCAGTGAAATTGATATAGTATTTCAAAATCGACATAAAACATAGGATGTTCATTCTCATTGAACTGCTTCTAGATTCCCACTGCAAACGGGTCGCCACGGCCACCATTCACCTGCATCTCTAATTACGTCTTTAGATCACAGTTTCTTGCAAATCAGTTTCAAAGCCCTCTGCTTAGCTCATGGGACCTTGCATGTCATGGTACCTGCAAAGCTGTTCTATGTTTGCCCTACAACAAACCGCCCGCAACTGCCTCATGTAAGGGTTGGGGCCCTAGGCCCGCATGATGAAATGATTGTGACACGGGCACCAGCTTAGGGGTAGTAGCTCTGGCCACGAGCACGTGCGCTCTGGGTCTTTTATTAACAGCGTCACCTGACCCAGTGACGTCTGTGGTGGGTGGGTGTTCAGTGTAGGGTTACACTTGGAAACAACTAGACTGTGTCCTGGCAGGACACTACATCCCTCCCAAAATTTAATGAAAGGAAAACAAAATGTCCAACCTGCAAGAAAACAGAACAACAACAGTTTACAGCCCCAACAGATTTTCTTCAGGCGATCGGCTGGGAGATGTTGAAGTTCTGGACCACAAAGTCAGTCAGATGAGCTTAACCTTAGCGGTGTACTTCAGATCATCCTTGTCTTGCTGTGTTGACGCTTATCTACAGTGTTCATCACTTGGAGCATCGGGAGCAGAATGGAGGTGACCCTTGAGGGGTCTCGCAGGTGTTCCTAGTCCAGTGGATGACAACGCTTGTTGGTTGTTGGAGACTACTATGGCACGAGAGGTCTTTCCTTGGATTTGCTGATCTTGATGCCTTCCCATCTCCATCCGGCCAAATAACTTCCGACTTGCCTTTCTTGCCGGACTCCTCTCTCACTGGAGCCTCGAAGACTGGCCTCTCCTGCTTGGACTCTTCTCTCACTAGAGACCCTTGGAGGACCCTCTTGCTGGACACGATGGGACCGGGTGGACCGTGCGGGGCTTCGCATGAGCCGCGCAAAAGCTTCGCTGAGGAACTGCCAACAGACTCACTGCCAAGTCTCTCATGATGTCCTCGGGGGTGTTGATGTCATCCGCCAGGATGGTCTTGCCATTAGGACATGGGTTCAGTGTCTTCACCAGACCGTTTCTCGGTGCCAGGTGTTCACCTGGGGCCTTCGTGCTTCCTGTTGCCTGTCGTGGAGCTGCCTCTGCTGCACCTCTCCCATCCGGATTCCTCTCTCACAGGACATGCGGCCGAGGCCCTTGTCCCCTGGACTGCCACTTGATCGCGTGGGCTGTGCGGGTCGCTGCGGAACTTCGGACATGGCCACAGTCGAGTCTTGTGTAGTCCACAAGGGTGGATTGTCTAGTGCTCGGGTATGCTCTGCTTCGGCAAGCTTCAGGTTCAAAGAGCACCCATACGGTTCTTCAGTGGCTGGTCTACTCGAATGCAGGTTGTAGGGATTACTGGAATCCACACGGATGTTACGATGTTCCTTGGACAGCACCGATGTTCCTGTGTGCTGACTGTTGCGATGCTCCTTGGACAGCACCGATGTTCCTGTGTGCTGACTGTTGTTCTCTCTCTTCCTCTGTGGAGTGATGTTGTGTTACTCCCTTCTTCCTCTACGTTCTCTTCCTCGACGCGGTCAAGTCTTCTTTCTTGCTTGCTCATGCTAACCAGGCTTCTCCATGTAGCGGGCCCTCTACATGTTGTCCCCCTGGTCTTGTCTCTCTTGGGGACCTTTGTGCTCTGTCCCGTGGCGTTGGCGCGTCGCTGTGCAGCGTCACTCTGGCGCTCCTGATTCCTGGCGCTCCTGGCACGTTCCGGCGCAGTGCTGTGCGGTCCTGTCGTGCGGGTGTGGAGTTCTTGCACTCCTGACGCGTTCTAGCGCCTCGTGGTGTGTTTCTGCTTTCTGGCGCGTTCCTGCGCTTCTGTGCCATGGCCTTTTCTCTCAGGCTGTGTGATAGCTTGTATACTTCCTTGGACGTGACGGCGTGCAGGTTGCTGCTCTTTGTAGTCTTGTGCTGACCTTCTTTGTACTTTGTGGCGCGTTCCTGCGTTGCTTGCACGTTCTTGCGCTGTCTCCTGGCGTGTTCCTTGCGCCTTCGGGAGAGTTCCTGCGCTTCTGGCATCGCAGTGCTGACCTTGGTTCCTCGCTCTCTTCTTTGGGCGCTTTGGGCACTCCTGTTGCTCTCTTGCGCTTGACCACTGTCACTGTTTTGCTCGAGGGCGATGAGTTGCAGTTTGTCCTTAGTTTTGACCCTTGCTTTTGCTGCACTCGCTTGCTGCTACAGTTTTGTGCTGCTGCGTGGCGTTACTGTGCCAGTCCTATACTGCCCTGTCCCCTTGACCTTCCTTCAGGGTTGGCTTGTAGACAACACTGTTCCTTTCTTCTGTGCTTCTGGCACAGTCTCCTTGCGCGTTTCTGGGTGCTGCAGGCTTTCTTGTCTAGACTACTTTCTGTTGGTTCGTCCAATGCTTGTTCTTGTTACTTGTCTTCCTTCCTCTGCCTGCAATTGCTCCTTCCGGCCACTAGATGGCAGTGTTCTTCTTTTCATTGGTGTCCCCGGCTCGTTCCTTCTTGCAGAGCCCTCCAGTCGACTAGGCTTTCTCCTGCCTGCTGCTTCACTGGTGCTGGGCCGGACACAGTCACTTGGTGCACCTTGCACTTGGTAGCAGACACTTTCTCTTTCCGGGCTGTGTGGGGCTCATGTCATTCCAGATGCGGGTGGCCTCCGTGTTAAATTATTTACATCTGACAGCCCAATGCTACTGGGGGCTGCATGGGTTGAAGTTATTTCGTCAGTGTTCGGGTAAGCTCCAGCAGCTCTACACTCGCTAAGGCCTCGCAGCCACTTTGTTCTCGCGGCCGCTCTCAGCTACTCCAGTCATGCTAGGATCACACGGCAGGCTCTTACATCAGTTATCCGCACCTCCCCCTCCCCGTAAGTTGTACATCGGGTGGCATTCAGGGGGGAAAGGGGTGCACTCGCAGGACATCTCGCCGCTTTTACGGGCGTTGTACCTCCGGGCAGCTCTGCTGATTAGGCTGCGCAGAGGGTGTTCAGACGCTGCAGGCGGGGGCGGCTGGAGCTTCTTTTACCGGCTGCGGGCCGGGTGGTGTATTTCTCGCTTCTCCACCCCACAGCTATCACGTAACACACGCGGGGTGGGGAGAAGTTGGCATCTTGGTGCGGGTGGGCTCCGCTTCACTTATTCGGCGCCCGGCAGCTCTACACACGCTGCGGGCGCTTCCCTTTCAAGTTCATTCACCCCGCCACCGCAGCCTCACTTCGCACACGCTGCGCGGCGGGGGACAGGGGTCGTTGTTGGCAGGCCGCGGGTGGGCTCCGCTGGCCTTGCTTTACTATATAGTGTTTACTGCCGGTCTCCTTACGATCGGTGGGCCGCCATGGCCATGCGGGTGGGCACCGCTTACGATAAGTCACAAGGGGGGGTCGCTTCAGGCTTGCGCGGCCCCCTCAGGCATTTCCAGCGCCCTGGCTCACCTCCGGCCTGCGGGCCTTTTACTCCGTCGTGGGTTGCTCCGCGTTGGTCGCCTCACTGTCGGGGCAGTCACGGTCGACGCGGGTGGGCTCCGGTCGATCCACATGGGCACAAACTCAATTGCGGCCGGTACAGGTGGGCTCTGGCCGGTCCGCTTGTCTCTTTCATCCCCTAGCGAAGGGGAGGCAGCTCACGATGGTCTCACTAGGTGCGGGGTCGTCTCCTGGTCACCTCTTTTCCTTCTCTGGCCCCGGGGCTCGTCACATGCCTCGTGGGCCTCTCGGCAGCCGGCGCTTTCTTTAGGGGGGTGTGCCTTCACTGCTGGCAGCTCCCCTTTCCTTTTTCCCTCGATGTTCTTCAGCCACGGCACGCGTGGCTAGCGTTACCTCCTCGTCGCCAATGTAAGGGTTGGGGCCCTAGGCCCGCATGATGAAATGATTGTGACACGGACACCAGCTTAGGGGTAGTAGCTCTGGCCACGAGCACGTGCGCTCGGGGTCTTTTATTAACAGCGTCACCTGACCCAGTGACGTCTGTGGTGGGGGGGTGTTCTGTGTAGGGTTACACTTGGAAACAACTAGACTGTGTCCTGGCAGGACACTACACCTCACACCGGATGTGCCACCTTTTATGATACTGCGCTTGAAAAGGGTTTCCTTATCTGCAAAGGCTAAATATGTCTTGGAACTCTAAGGCAAACCATATTCATGAGTTCAACCTACTTTCAGAAAAAAACGCTTAAAGCACATCTTCCGAATAGATTTTGTTATCAGCATTTAATAGCGATATTGGTCGATATGACCCTACTAAATCTGGTGGCTTTCCTTTCTTACAAAAAACAGCTATAGTGGCGTCAGCCCAAGATCTAGGAGGGGAACCCCGCTGAGCAACCTGCATCACTACTAAGAGCTCCTTCTTAATAATATTGTAAAACTGCCTATAAACCTCAGTAGGTATTCGATCGGGGGCCGGCAGCTTTGCAAATAGCAAGACTTTTTACAGCTTTTTCCATCTCCTCCTCCGTAATCGGGGCTTCCAATTCCAGCGCCACATTTGGATCCAATTTTTTAAACCCAATTCAAGCATTTCTAACCAGTCTAAACCGTCCTCATCAATCCCTCTATGTTGAGCATATAATTGTGAGTAAAATTGCCAAAATATTTTTAAGATTTCTTGAGGATCAGAGTGTGCCACCCCCCGAACATCCTTCATTGTCGCAATATTTCTTGCCGATTCCTTCATTCGAAGCTGTACCGCCAGCCTCTTTCCAATTGTTTCACCATACTCATGTTTTTCCATCTTTGATGTTAAAAACCTCCTTGCGTTCTCTACACACCAAAAACCCACAACCTTCGCTCTCTCTTTTGCTACTTTATTCTCCAAGTTGCTCAAATCAATCGGCCCTCTAGCCACCCCATTCATCAATAAAGTTTCAGACTGAATTAAATGCTGATATAATGTATCTAACTCTTGTCTAGCCTTCTTTTGTTGATGAAACGTGAAGCTCATGCATTCTCCGCAAAATCCTGCCTTAAAGGTGTCCCAAATTATAGCGGCCGTAGCGGTACCCTTGTTGTCCTCAAAAAATAACTGGATCCACTTTCCCATATAGGCTTCAAAATCGCTGTTTAGCCCCAACTTCCTGTCAAATGTAAAATTTAAAGATCTAGGTCTAGTTATATCTGCTTGTATCTCCATTACAATAGGAGCGTGGTCAGACGAGATTCTAGGGTAGACACTGACAGTCGCTCCATCCAATACCGATGCTGGAGCAAAAAAATTATCCAATATGACCAGTTTCTTATGCGGATAAGAATAGAATGTATACCCGCTATCCTGTGGTCTCAAATGGCCCCACACGTCAACCAACCCTTGATCCTCAACTAAGTTGTACATTGCCTTGAACACTTTTGGTTTCCGCCCCTTATACTTAGTCAACCCATCCATCAGTGTGGTGTTATTCAAATTTATATTGATATCGCCACATACTATGACTGGTTGAGGCCAAGTTGCCAACTCCAAGTTCACTTCATTTAAAATTTCCGGATCGTCTAAGTTAGATCCATACACGGTGCATAGCGTCACGTTTTTTCCCTCTACTCCACATTCTGCTATCGCCCACCGTCCTTTTTTATCACTTAGTGTCCGCCCAATAGTAACATTGTTTACCTTACAAAGAATAGCCACCCCCCGTATCATACTAGTTTGTCTTATAGTAACCACTAAGGAAAATCCAAGTTCTTTCAACACCTCTCTTTTTACCCATGGAATATGGGTTTCCTGAAGGCAGAGTAGCTGTGGTGATATGTATCTTAACTCAGCCGCAACCTTGCATCTCTTATTAACATTATTCAACCCAGAGACATTCAATGAGCAAATTCTTAAACCTTTAGTTGCCATTTGTTCTCAGTGTTTTTTTTATATATTTATTCATTAGCGTGCAATTCCCAAACATTGTATTACTCAGATCCAAAAAGAGATATTCTAGTATATCCCAATCCATTCTAATATTCAAATTTAGAAGACAATTTCTGCGCATTTTGCTGTGAACATTTTTCCCATTTTCTCCCACACCCTACTCGTGCACCCCCTACCCATCCTCCCTTATTACCTTCCCCCCCTAACCCCACATCCCCCCCACTACCCTTATTAGAGGCTTTAGGACTTATGGTCCTGTTGATGCAAGCTTGCCCCCAAATCCTTCCTACCATTACCCACAGGACATCTTACTACATATCCCAAGAATAGAAAGAAAGAATAAAGACCTTTGCTGCTCAAGAAAGATGTGGAAAAAGAAGAATGCCCTCACTAGCCTAATATCTTAGATTTACAGATACATGTGACAACTACACTAGCTACATGTACCCAAAAATTCCTTAGCAGCCGCAGCTGACTTAAAGAAGTGAGTGCGTTCCTTATATATGACTTTCATTTTAGCTGGAAACATCAGGTAGGCCTGTGCACCCTTACTTTGGAACTCCGGAATTAGCTGCCGAAACTGCCATCTTAACTCAACAGACTGTTTACAGAGGTCGGGGCGCACAAAGTACTCACAATCCAACCCACTTCTCTTTCTATCTGGACGAGCTTTCATAAAAATTTCCTCACAGGCCAAGAAGCTAATAAATGCCACTAAAATAGCTCTTGGTTTCTGATCCCGCTGATTTGCTCTAATTTTAAACGGGAACTGATGTGCGCGCTCACCTCCTTTTCCCAGTCCCAGGTAGTAGACTCGGGAAATGACTTTTTAAGCAACCTAATTATAAAACATCAAGGATCAGACCCTTCCTTGCCCTCCGGAATCTGTAAGAACCTTAAATTATTTCTACGTGACCGATTCTCTAAATCGGTCAATTTCCAATTAACGTCCTCCTTTTGGGCAAGTTGCAGTTCAAGTTTTTTCTTTTGTTGTACCAGTTCATCCTCGAGGGTAGATATACGTGCCTCGGCTTCATTAGCTCTTACTACAAACTCAGCGTGTGATTTAACAAGTCGCCAAACTGAGTTCTGTAACTTCTTACAAGAATTCTGCACTCTCAAGCTGTCTTCCCGGTTTTCATCCCTATGCTGCATCATAGTCTTATATATCAACCCCAATGTTATTTCTTCCGATGTTTCCTTTCCCCGAATAGGGTCAGTAGAGTTTTCTCCTTCCTTCTCGGCGTCTCCACCGTTTGATTCTCCGTTCTGATTTAATCGCAATTTACGAACTGTACGAGATTCAGATCTCTGATCCTCCAAGTCAAAACTGCTGTGTATTCTCCCATCTTCCAGACTCATATATGTAGCATATTGCTGGACAAGATCCTCAGAGGAAGACATGGACTGTTCAGATAGGGAGTAAAAATCTGCAGAATCAGACTCAGTAACATTGGGAATGTGCAGTCCGTGTGCGTGTGCGGCTACCTCTTGTAAGCCACTATCGCAGCTGGGTCTCTCCATATTAATGGCCGGAGTATTAGTTGACTGAGACTTTGAAAATATAGCCGAGGCAGACTCCTGCTCACTGCCTAACAAAATCTCCTCATTTGCAGCTTCAATAGTACTTGAGTCTTACTCTAATACAGGGGAAGTATTTACAGATACCAATTCAGTCATTGTCCCACTCACAGTCACAATCCCCTGTATTCCTTCTACAATATTGCCTTCATTCATCTGCCCGGCTCCTTCGCCCCCGTTCAGTGTCTCGGAAAGTTCACAAGCAGCCGCTTCAAGTCGGCCCGATTTAAGACTTTCCTTATTTTTAATCGAGGAAAATAACTCCGGGATTCCCATTACTGGTCTCAAATTACTCTCGCCGCCCTCCTTACCTGGGGCCGCTCTCGCTGCTTTATCTAGTTTGTTCGCTTTATCTGTCCCTTTACACTGCGTGTCAGAGCGAGCAGCAACCTCCGTCGTGTTTGATAACTCCTTACCTTCCGGCGGTTCGGATGTTGCGGCTCCCTGTCCACGACCTCTTCGCCCTTTGGGGGCCATTGCTCCTTCCAGCACTCCTTCCTCCACTCACCGATACTCGCACCCAACGGCTAAGCAGTTCTCCCTGAAGCAGCTGAACCAGGTGAGCCGACTCCAATGCGACGCCCACAACCACCACGGGCTCCGTGCTCCAGGTCCGCTTACCGCTGCTAATCGAATCCAGCACATCTACTCTGGAAAGTATTTTTTAACTTCTTTATCCTTTCAGAAAAGTCACATAAAATCTGAAAAGACCGGCTGCACCGTTGAAAGCCACCCTCCTACCCGTTCTTCGCTCGAGCAGCTCTATGTCCCGTGAGGTCCGGCAGGAGCAGCTTGCTCACCTGTCCAGCGTGGACACCATCTTGCCTCTTCAAGCCACCTAATTATTGATGACAGTACCACCTCATTGGTCCTTGCCATCTCATGACATCAATATATCACATGGCATGATATGACATATGCCTGTCACTGATACATTGTACCATGACATATAATATAGTCCACCCACACAAAATGTACCAAGCTGGACACTTTTATTGCAGCAAAAAATTACTCAAATTTGAGACACCAGTCATTGTATGTTGGTCTGATTACTTCTTGGTCTCTTTCTTCCATTTTACCTCCAAATGAGTCACCACAAAATAACTAATGAACATTGGGTCAGAGACAAAAATAGGTCTGATGCTACCACCCGACCACACAATATCCTTAGATTTCATGAGACTATGAGATCAAGGCTGAAACACTCGTACAAATCATAGGCCTCAGCAGCCTCAGAAAAAAATTAAAAATAAAAATCAGCACAACAGTACTCGTTCGATAACTTTATTTCGGTCACAACGGACCATAAAAGTGCATAAGAAAAATACATACATTACGAGGATTAAAATAATAAATATAAGCTCCACTTATAATACAACAGTAAAATACAAATATTTATGAATTTAGGACAATAGCTCAATACAGAAAGATAAGACCTGATTAAACATTGAATTCATTATCGAACAGATGAATTATAGTTAAAACAGAATATTACCTACTGGTCAGTGGCTACATTGATTCATTTCCTGCGTCTGTGCCACATTCCATAAAAAAACGGGAGACGGAAAAAATAATAGGGGGGTGCGTATCGTACTTCAGCAGTCTAAACGCTTTGGCACACTGGCGAAAACCTAGATTCCTACAGATTGGTAACAGCCAGTGTTTTCGTGCAGCCTGATAAGCTGGGCAGAGGAAGAAAACGTGAATTTCGTTTTCCAGGTGGTGTTCACAAAGCGGGCAGTCCGTGCTCTTGTTACTGTCCCATTTACAGGTGAACACTCTGAGCGGAAGAGTACCCAATCTGAATTGCATATATAGTTTTCTAGCTGATGCGGGGTATATCAGATCTAAAAATTCTTCCCTTCAGTAATCTGCTTTGACCTGAAGGAACTCAGTGGTCAGTCTTCCCCCTCTGAACTCGCAAGGATGGATGCTAAGTTATGATTCCTGTAGTGGCAAACCAGGTCAACTTTAGTTAACTCTGGGCAGGCTACATCAGGAATTTCCCAGAGCTCCGATTGACCAATCCTGTTACAAGTTGCCTTTATGTGGGTCAACCACGGGATCTTCTTGCCTTTCAATGCGTCCCAGATTTCCCTGAATTCATTTTTATAGCAGGCAAGTTCAGGCATGGGCCATAGTCTTTTCCAATATGTTAAAGGGCGTAATGTCATAACCTCCTCAATAGGGAGTAGCCCTAGGTCCATACGTAAGGGTACAAGCGGAGTGCTCACTGGGAGGCCCAATATATTCCTCATAAATGCGTGTTCTACCTTAGCTAAGTTAGGAGATTTTTGGTGACCCCAAAGTTCGGCCCCATATAATGCTGCTGATCTAGCCTGTACACTATAAATTTCAATGACTGGTCCTGCAGACTTAAACTCAGAGTCTCTATGCAATTTCTGGATACCCCCCACCACTTTTGTTAGCTTAAGTGCCGCCTTTGCCATCTGGGGGTCCCATTCCAGGTGTTCTCCCAGAGTGATGCCCAAATACTCAAAGGTTTTAACTCGCTCCAATGGGATTCCACCCAGAGTAGGGTTCGGATGTGTCTTCCTTGGGGGATTAAAAATCATAAACTTAGTTTTATCTAAATTAATCTCCAAACCCCTTACTGGACAGAAGTCGGCAAAGCCGTCCAAGGTTCGTTGGATGCTCGTTGATGTCCTGGACAACAACAAAGTGTCGTCCGCAAACATCAATGCGGGCTCCCGGTCTGTGACTAACCTCGTAGCGTCTATATCCATGACTCCAAGGAGGTGGTTAACCAGTCCATTAATGTAGAGGCAGAACAAGGTGGGGGCCAAGACGCATCCCTGGCGCACCCTTTGGTTCACCGGGAAGCAAGCTGACAATTCGCCGTACTTCCCGCACCTAACTTGCGTGTAGGTACCAGTATGGAGCCTCTTTAGGACGTTCAAAAGGTAGCGAGGTAGACCAAGTTCATTTAATACACTTCACAGTTTATCCCTGGGAACCAGGTCAAACACTGACCGCAGGTCAATGAAGATCATGTAGAGACTGCCACCCTCTACACTCACCGTTTTCCAGTATAAAACCTGGAGTCTAAATAGCTGGTCCAAGGTGGATGTACCCAACCTGAAACCAGCCTGAAAAGGAGATAGAATCTCATTTTCATCCATCCAGCTCAGTATTCTGTCTAGGATGATCCTTCCCATCAGTTTTTGGGTGACATCTTTCAGACTGATGGGCCTGTAATTAGACGGTTGGAGGGGGCAGCCTTTTTTATAAATAGGAACTATTTCAGCGCTGTGCCACGTCTCCGGAGGATCCATACTTTTTAATATAGCATTATAGAGAACACACAGGTAAGGAGCCCATATTTTCGGTTCAGACCGGAATAGGTCCCCCAGTGGTTTATCTACACTGGGCGCCTTGTTAGGGACCAGTTTTGAAATTGCAGCTTCCACCTCCAAGAGGGAAATCTCCCAAGCCCCCTCCAGTCGATACTCGTGGGGGAGGCATGGGAGTAAGGTTGCAGGGCCACCATCACTCGAGGAGGCATACAAAGCCTCAAAGTGCGCTTCCCAAGCAGACGCGGCTATGTTGGGTTCAGTTGCCAAATTGCCCGCCCTACTCCCGCAACTAACAATTGTCCAGAAAGACTTTGAATCTTTGAACTTCAATGCAATTCTAAGGTTTTCCCAATTATCTATCTCCCACTCTGTCTTTTCCTTCTGAATGACCCGCTTATACAAGAGCCTATATTGCTTTACCCCGGCCTTATCCTGTACCTTAACCGCCTGTATCAAATTCTTTTTGGCTTTCCTACAATTGGCATTCTACCAAGGGTGGGCCACAACAGGTTTTGCCTTTGATCTTCCTTCAGGGTAAAACACATCGGATAGTTCCAGGATAAGCTTTTTATGTATGTTTGAAGGCTTGTCCCCTTGCCCTTGTTGTGGGACATCACCCTCCGCCTCACCCATATTGCTTAGATGCGGCAAAGCCCTTTGATATAGGTCAGCAAGTTTATTGGGTGATCCTAATATGTGTGGCCATTTAACTCTCCGCCTATTATTAGTTATTAAGAGCGGGGGATCTAAAGAGTTAGGGTCGAAATCTGGATTGGACAATCCCAGACTCCCTGGTTTCAGCGTCATAACCAGGGGGTTGTGGTCACTATCTTTCCTAGAGTAAATCTGGAAGTCCAGGACCAGGCCCCATGTTCTCGGTTCCACCAGGATGTAGTCGAGAATGGTATTTTGACCTTCTCTATTGAAGGTCATTTGACCAGGTCTGTCTGAATTTGTCCTCCCATTACAAGCTCTGAGAGAGGACGAGAGAGTAAGGGAGTTGAGTTGGAGGACCAGCGGAGACCAAGCTCTGACTACCGGAATCTGGGGTTCCGGTATGTACCAGTGCTGATCCTCATCCTCTAGGACATCTTGGGGTACGTCCGAGAGGGGCTCGAACTGTCAGTTGAAGTTGCCACCCACTATTAAGGTGACGGCTGGATCAAGGGTAGAAATAAACTGCCTAAGTTGGTCAATAGCTCCAGACTCCTTCCCACTCGGGGTTGGTCGTGAGTAGATGTTTATTAGGGCAGTTTGTCTATTTGCTGGGAGTGTTAGGAGGACACACTGCACGTCAAGAGAGCCAGTAGGGATCTGTACTGCCTTGGCACCCAGGTGAGTACCCACCCAGATGCTAAGTCCCCCAGAGGGTCTGCTCCTACCCTTCGTAGTTGCCAATATGCTGAAGGTGGAGTACCCTCTCCTCTGAATATCTCCCAGCGCCCAAGTCTCCTGGAATAGACAAACGTCACTTTTCTCCACAAACACTCCCCAGTCTGGGCAGGACAGTTTATTTTTAATCCCGGCAACATTCCCGGAGAGAATTTTAATAGATTCTTTTGGCTCCCGCACCTCAATTACAGATTGGACTAAATTGAGACATTCGTCCCGGGTAAGCGGGTTCACAATATTATTCCCACTAGGGTTTGGTCCCATCTCCTGTGTCTCCCCCTCATGAAACCTCCCTTCCTCCACCAGAGAAACAGCACAACTGACATCCTCCAGGGTCGTTAAATGAGGAGTTCTAGGTACAGCATCCAGCGTGTTAATCCCACTGCCCCCTCTGCCCACGCACCTCAAATCCTCACTAGCTAACTGGCCCCCCTGGGACCTGGGTACATTGGTGGAGCACCCATGAGTCTTAGGGCCAATTCGGGATACGGGTCTGTCCTGCGCAGCATCAAAGGAAGGTTGGGATAGGCAACTAGTTGGGCGTCAGTCTATTTGGTCTAGAACACTGAATCTACTGCTCAAGGGAAACAAGTCACTACTGGAGGTATAGTTGTTGCCTCCCATCCGGGCGACTTGTGCAACCCGGACCCTGGGGCCCAAAGTATCACTACCTCCCCATTGGTGTCCCCCTCTAGGACCAATGGTGGTCGGATAGAAATAGGTTAGGGGGAGAGATTGGATTTTTGTTCCAGAACAGTCCGGGGCATAGTTACAAATATAGTCCACCACCCAACTGTTCCTGAAGTTAATTACTACGCAGTCATCCCTTGTACTTTTGGCGCGTGGCTCCACCTAGTCCATACGTCGAGCGAAAAGAATTTCACTAGATGCGTGAAAGGGAAGTGGCCTATTAGAGTTCAGCCAGTGGATGCATTTATGCTTGAGGTCCCCATAGTCCTCACTTTTCCACTGCTCCAGGGCTGGAACCCCAACAAGAACTATTACATGCGGGACGGACTGGGGGGGAGATCTAAACATTTTTGTTCAATTACTCGAACATCGCGAGTAATACTTGTGAATTTGATGCCCCTCTGCCCCCCTCATCGCCGCTCGGTCCCTTTCTGAGTTATTATTTGTGGTACCCTCGCTCGATTGAACTATGTGGTCCCCTCCCGGCGCACTTTGGGGAGTCGTGCTGACTATATTATTTATTTCAGGGAGCACGGTAGAATGGCTGGTTACATTAAAACGCCCTGGCGGCCTTTCTATAGTGGCGTTGACATCAATTACTCCAGAACCAACCCCCTCTGCCCGAGCAGCTACATGCAGTTGTTCTAGGCATAAAAGTCTGCTTTCAATAGCATTGAGTCTATCATAGAGGGGAAGACAGGACTTTGTAAAGATGTTTTCCATTTTGACCCAGAAGTCCTCTCCATGTTCCATGAAGCCTACAACATCAGGGGATGATAGGTTCGTAGGCACTTGCTCATTCCGCTTGGAGGAAACTGGACTGTTAATAATTGTTGTCAATTGTCCTTCCCCCATCTTGTTACATTTCTGGATTTTGGCTTTCCTCTTGTTTACAGAAGCACCTCCACGCTTTCTTTTAGAGACAGTTGCAGGGGCTTTAATGCCCGTTTTTGAGCTACTGGCAGAACGAGTTTGCATTCTCAGGGTAGACGAGCCCAAAGAGTCGTGTTTTTGGGCATAGGCACATTGGACAGGGGGTATAACATCCACGTTCACTGGGGAATCCGGAGGTCTGGATTCTATTTGTATCTGATGAGAGCCCACGTTGCCACCACCCACGGAATCAGTATCAGCACTTCCTTGCCAGTTGGGCGATGGTGCCTGTGCCAAACAACCCAAGGACGACCGCTTATCAACAATTGGATCCAGAGATAGTCTCCTTTCAGTAATGTCTATTTGATGTGCCAGCATATAGGAAGCCCTGGTAAGGAATTGGTCCAGGGTTCCTGCAAACGATCCCCCTGGGATCGACTTTCTCCCCTTCCCCACTTTGGAAGACACCATTAGAGTTAAGTTGCAGCAATAACAATAGCTCCTCAGAACAAGTGGAGTAACAGTTGTACTACGAGAGTCAATCAACAGGGATAGCCAATTTATTTCAGTACTAACCTTGGCTAGATCAATAGATTGCAGGTGAAAGGGGGGTGGCCCCGTCCCGTCCTCGTCCGATCTTGAACGGGCTCAACGGGCCCGCCCTTGGCCCGGGCTTCGCAGGGCGCACGCCTGAGCGCGTCCGCGTGGCGGAGGTCGATGCTTACTGAAATACCTCCCGGTGCAAAGAGGGAGGGAGGGATGGGGCGGTCTCCTGACGGCCCCCGCGGCTCTCTGGGCTTGCTGTCCCTTTGGGTCTTCACAGGCGCTCAATACAAATGCGCAGCGTCTCCTGTGAAGCGGGAGACGCAAGAAGTGTTTAAATGCCCCCGGTGCAAAGAGGGAGGGGCAGGGCTGTCTCCTGATGGCCCCCGCGGCTCTCTGGGGCTTGCAGTCCCTTTGGGTCTTCACAGGCACTCAATACAAATGTGCAGCGTCTCCCGTGAAGCGGGAGACGCAAGAAGAGTTTAAATGACCAACGGTGCAAAGAGGGAGGGGCGGGGCGGTCTCCTGACGGCCCCCGCGGCTCTATGGGGCTTGCAGTCCCTCTGGGTCTTCACAGGCGCTCAATACAAATGCGCAGCATCTCAAAAGAGCTTAACAAGGAAACAAAGACTCTTGGAGATACTGAGTGTATTAGTCCAAAATCTTACCATTGAGACCGTCACAAAAATAAGGAACATGATACGACATAAAAAACATGCTATCAAAATCAAATAAATCTACCTGTATCAAATGGAAGTTGACAAATTAAAAAATGATCATAAAAACCTTTTAAGATTGTGAGAAACTGTAATCAACCACTTTTAGAGAGGAACACTGACTACTCCAGAGAACAATATGAGAAATTCAAATTGAAGATAAGGTGAAAAATATTCAACTCTTCCTAACACCTTTCCTGATAGTCTTTGACAGCATGATGCTGTGTAGAAATCTACAGTAACCTGTTCATCCTTCAGTCAAATCACAGCTTCAGAAATGGTCAACATCACTGCCAAAACCAGACCATTATCTAATTTCCTTGAACCGCTACTGAGAATGGGAGCCCAAAAATAGCTGTTTGCTTGTGGTCCTTGTGTCAGCAAGTCTTGGCTTCTAGACCCCATATCTCTAATAAAAGAGAGAGGGACCCCGAAACCAAAGGGATAGGGTTCCACAATTGACACAAGTCAGAATATAATTCCCTTTGGGCGAATTACCGTAGACACACAGGTTCTTACAGACACACACATAGATTCACCAATATCAAATTATAACAAGGAAGCAATATAAACAATTTAAAAATGTTAATAGAAGTAAAACACTCTAATAAAAGTAAATCTTAAGCAATTTATTGACATACATTATAGTTTGTTAAAAAATGGGAAACACATACAGGACGGAACATTATATAATAAATAAAATCAACATTCCAATTGAGAGGAGCTACGGAAAAGGACTAAATTCCAACAAAACACCTATTTTGAATTTTCCTTAATTTCTTATTCCAGTTTTGCTCCTTAAGCATCGACGCGTTTTGGCGGTATATTTAATGTCTGACCGCCTTCATCAGGACAATTGTAATAAATTTTTCCCAATAGTTCTGAAAATTCAAATAAAACCAATCTTAGTTGTTCATAATAACACCACATCACATTATTAAAAAAACATAATGTATACACATTTCTACATCCCAAAACATCTATTGAACATTGCTTCCAGGTTACACTAGACAGACCATACATTTACTAGCAGCATCATATTATATGTATATATATAAAAAAATCCAAATCATAAACAATGTACTTCATTTCGTTTGATCACATGGGTATGTTCCTCATGTTAACTATATCTAGTACAGCCTATATTGGTTATGCACAGTGCTATATTCACAGAGCCAGCAGTGTAGCTTTATGTTGGTACTATCAATAAGGACACAATAGGGCCATTACAATCTATTTTGGACCAAAGAGGTGGTTATTGTGACAGACATGATATATCACCTACCTCAACCGATAAAAATCGCTCAGTATATGATAAGGGGTACTCTGCCTCCTTCTCACTTGTAGGAGATATTCGTCCAGCGAATTATCTTCTCAACGTCTAAAAACAGACTCGTCCTATGTACGATAAATAAACACCTAGTTTAGTATTAACAGAGCCCGATGTTTTTTAGTGAATGAAGCTAGTGATCAGATTATATAACCTAATACCCCATGCGGTCCAAACATTAGAGTCTAGTCAGGCTGTAGTTGTATCTATATTGACATTGACCTCAATACGGCATATTGTCAATGTCCTACATAATATTCAAGTCACTAGAGATTATTACACTCTCTTCAAGTAGTTGTTGCATAAGATTATAAAGTGCACTCAAATCTAGGTTTGCTCTCATAAATTATACCCAAACATCATGTTTGCACCCTGAGAAAGCGGCAACAAGATTCATGCTTGCCACAAAAGAAAAACGCACACCTCCTACTTACTCGCTATAATGATTTTGGAGGGCAAAGCAAGATACTTTCTGAGCTCCATAAATAGCAACTGTAATCTATGGGCAAAAAGAGCACTGTTACGAGCTGCCCGAGGTACAAATATAAGCAGCTCTAACTATTTCCTCCTTTTTATACTTACACAAGTCAGGGATAGTGTAAACCAAACACGCGGTAAGAGTGTGATCATTGACATACACAGTCTGTAGATTCAGAAGTCAGAGATCCGCTGGTGAAGGGAAAAGAAACAATTCATATTTTACTCCCAATCTATACTTATGTGAACGTCAAATACTCTACTCATAGAAGAGAAATAGCTTACTTAATAATATACGGTCCCACATTACGGGAATCATGGATCACACGAGGTTCTAGCTACGTGCATTCCCTAGGAGGCAAGCAGACAGACGCGACTCGCATTAGAAACCAGTTACATGGGAATCGAGGACAGGGCCCCTTCAATCGAGGCAGGCAACAACGTTTCAATCAGGGACATCCCCAACAGAGCTACAATCAGGGACCCCCTCAACAGAACTACCAACAGGGACCTCCCCAGCAGAATTACAACCAGGGACCTCCTCAACAGGATTACCTAAGTACCCGGAGCAAGAGATACTGGAAACCAGTAAATTACCAGTAATCAATCTATCCTGTAAGGATCTCAGTGATGTAGAGATAGGGATCCTTGGTAGAGGTTTTAGCTTTGTTCCCTCGACCCACCTAGACAAATTTCAGTTAGAGAAGGATCTGCGTTCCTTTTTTAGGAAAATTAGACTTAAAAGATTCTTTGAGAATAGGGAAAGCAGAGACCGGATTAATATTTCCGGGCTAAAACCTAAGTCTAATTTTACACCAACTTTGAGTATGGTCAATAAAAATATAGAAGCATTTGAGACCGCCGTAGAGAGTGGTATCCATAAATTGCTGGAAAAGGATAAAAAATGTCATTCCTACAATATTTCTAAAAAAGAGAGAGAAGCCTGACCGTATATTATTAAGTAAGCTATTTCTCTTCTATGAGTAGAGTATTTGACGTTCACATAAGTATAGATTGGGAGTAAGATATGAATTGTTTCTTTTTCCCTTCACCAGCGGATCTGTGTATGTCAATGATCACACTCTTACCGCGTGTTTGGTTTACACTATCCCTGACTTGTGTAAGTATAAAAAGGAGGAAATAGTTAGAGCTGCTTATATTTGTACCTCGGGCAGCTCGTAACAGTGCTCTTTTTGCCCATAGATTACAGTTGCTCTTTATGGAGCTCAAAAAGTATCTTGCTTTGCCCTCCAAAATCATTATAGCGAGTAAGTAGGAGGTGTGCGTTTTTCTTTTGTGGCAAGCATGAATCTTGTTGCCGCTTTCTCAGGGTGCAAACATGATGTTTGGGTATAATTTATGAGAGCAAACCTAGATTTGAGTGCACTTTATAATCTTATGTAACAACTACTTGAAGAGAGTGTAATAATCTCTAGTGACTTGAATATTATGTAGGACATTGACAATATGCCGTATTGAGGTCAATGTCAATATAGATACAACTACAGCCTGACTAGACTCTAATGTTTGGACCGCATGGGGTATTAGGTTATATAATCTGATCACTAGCTTCATTCACTAAAAAACATCGGGCTCTGTTAATACTAAACTAGGTGTTTATTTATCGTACATAGGACGAGTCTGTTTTTAGACGTTGAGAAGATAATTCGCTGGACGAATATCTCCTACAAGTGAGAAGGAGGCAGAGTACCCCTTATCATATACTGAGCGATTTTTATCGGTTGAGGTAGGTGATATATCATGTCTGTCACAATAACCACCTCTTTGGTCCAAAATAGATTGTAATGGCCCTATTGCGTCCTTATTGATAGTACCAACATAAAGCTACACTGCTGGCTCTGTGAATATAGCACTGTGCATAACCAAACATAGGCTGTACTAGATATAGTTAACATGAGGAACATACCCATGTGATCAAACGAAATGAAGTACATTGTTTATGATTTGGATTTTTTTATATATATACATATAATATGATGCTGCTAGTAAATGTATGGTCTGTCTAGTGTAACCTGGAAGCAATGTTCAATAGATGTTTTGGGATGTAGAAATGTATATACATTATGTTTTTTTAATAATGTGATGTGGTGTTATTATGAACAACTAAGATTGGTTTTATTTGAATTTTCAGAACTATTGGGAAACATTTATTACAATTGTCCTGATGAAGGCGGTCAGACATTAAATATACCGCCGAAACGCGTCGATGCTTAAGGAGCAAAACTGGAATAAGAAATTAAGGAAAATTCAAAATAAGTGTTTTGTTGGAATTTAGTCTTTTTCCGTAGCTCCTCTCAATTGGAATGTTGATTTTATTTATTATATAATGTTCCGTCCTGTATGTGTTTCCCATTTTTTAACAAAATATAATGTATGTCAATAAATTGCTTAAGATTTACTTTTATTAGAGTGTTTTACTTCTATTAACATTTTTAAATTGTTTATATTGCTTCCTTGTTATAATTTGATATTGGTGAATCTATGTGTGTGTCTGTAAGAACCTGTGTGTCTACGGTAATTCGCCCAAAGGGAATTATATTCTGACTTCTAGACCCCATATCCATCAGAAGGAACAGCAGCCGGAGTCTTGTATTTCGGAACACAACCACTGTTTCCGTCACAGAGGCCACAGGGAGATAAAAAGAGTGTTGGAAATCCTAAACTAAATGAAGCTATCCTATTCATACATAGGTTGCATACCAAAATGTAATACTAGACTAAATAAATCAGTGTGCAATTTGCAACCAATTTGTACACCAGTCGTTGAGTACATCGGGTGCTATAATTCTTATCACTGTATTCTGTGATTCACAATCATGTGATAGGGCTTAATTTCAAATCCAGTGCTAATGGAAAATTCTTGGATTTCTGGGGGGAGCTATATGCAGAGAACAACCACCAATAGAAATTTATACTGAATACAGATGTTTTCCTAAGTCTGACTGTGAGATTTGAGAAGGCTATGGACTAAACATGCTTGGGTGATCTCGGAATACACAGTCTGTCCCCAGGGCATTCCATTCTTTACAGCATCAGTTCTTTCTGTTTATCTCTAGATTTCCATGAGGCAAATCATTTTCACCACTTAGTACAGGCCATTGGAGGCTGTTGATGCCTCTCCGCAAGCTGCCGTAAGTGTCTTCAAAACAACCAGAATATAGGAAATGTTAGAAATTGACTTTCTGGTTGGCAGAGGTATGCACCCTGTCCAAGCAGGAGCCACAATCCTAGTCAGGGTAAGTCAGATACACACCCCAAATTTACCTGTGCTCACCCTCTGGTAGCTTGGCACAGAGCAGTCAGGCTTAACTTAAGAGGCAATGTGTAAAGTATTTGTGCAACACTGAAAACAGTAAAAATGTGACAACACCACACAAAAAGATACTGCACCTAGTTATATATATGTGAGCTTAATATATTGAACACATCAGGACCAACATGACAAAAATTCAATTAGTAGAATCAGAGTTATGAATTTTTAAAGATTAAACCGAAATGTCCATAAAAGCATAAAGTGACAATTGGGGCTATCTGGTCATGCTAGACTGGGTCAAATTCAAAAGTGCAGGCCAACCACGATGGAGTGCGGGTTGCACACAGGGACCAACCCTGTACCTCTGCAAAGTACCTTGTTTGTTTCGTTGATGAAGACCGATACATGGAGCAGAGGAGGTGATGCGTCGTTGCCGCTCCATTGGATGTATGCAATGCATTCGTTCATATCTGTGCAAAGTTGGAGATGCGTAGTAGCTGTAGATGATGTGCTGCACCAACGGCAAAGCCCTGTACCTGATCCTCGCAGCCCCTGCGAAGGACATATGATGGTACCGAGCAGAGCAACAACAGAGATGCATGGATTTTGGCAGTTGCAGCACTTTATAGCCTCTTCCAAGGGCCCAGGACTGGAGTGGCACCCAGTAGGGCAAAATGCGTTTCAGCGTGTGCAATGAAATTAGTTCTATTTATTTCTTTACATTACTCCGGTCAACCGTGAGACGGAGTTTACTACCCCCCTGCCCTGCCCCCACCCTGCCCCTCCCCCGCCCACCATCTCGTAGTGTCGCAGGAATTCTGCTCGTACACAAAACTGTGCATAGAGACTTGGGACCTCAGTGAATTAGGGTGTGCCAAAACTCACCTTAGTACCCAAAATCCCCTACCAGACTAGCAATCAGTGTCTCATTGGTTCTTACAAACTCCCAATGTTTAGACAACCCAGAACATGGACTTAGAACACCTCAGGTAACGTGGAACACATGAACACTCTTTCGTTATACAACCATATCAATCCAGAAAGAGGAGAGTCAATGAAGACATGTGTACATTTGAAATGTTTATTTTCTAATGCAGTGTTATCAAGCGCAGTATCTTAGCTAATACAAGCAAACATTATAAGAAACAAAGTAATCAGCATAGTTACTAGTCCATATAATACAAAGGGAGGAAGCATGTTAAAATGCTAGAGGGAAGAAGGCTAAATAGCACCTAAACCTTACCCTCCCTTGCTAGTATATTATATTATATCTAAGAAGGTCTCTTTGGGTTTTAGCAGGGCGGCCCCATACCTCTGATCCTAGTGGAAAGGGATCACAGCATCTTCCACCAGCTCTCTGCATGCGAAATATCATCAAGTGTGTTTGTATGCTCTGAGCGGTGGAATATGAAACGCGCCTAAAGCCAGAGTTGGCCGCAGCTGCATGTATGTTAAGTCGAGAATGTGCGAAGATCAGACCTCACAACAACCACTGTGTCGAAATATCCTTGAAGGCCTCGGCACTCACTGTACAGACATAGCTTACCAAGCAAAGCTGATACGATAGCAAAACATAATATTCTTGTGTGAAGCAAAACATTCTACTGGGCTCAAAGCTCTAATAACAATATGTGCCGTGTGCAGAAGCAGCAGAAAGGTAAAATTGCATTTAAACTTCTAATAAGCTCATGCTAACGTAACACAGTGTGAAGGCAAGGCATATCTATATGACAGTGGCACTCCCTCCACAAGACGCTACTGGTGGCACCTCTTGGCAGGGCAAGACACTCAGATAGCAGAGGGTTGGTGCTGTAAGATGATGGTGGAAGTCTTTGATGTGCCCGAGACTTCAAACTGTACCCAAGCCAGCAAGCCCTTGGTGTCACTTTGGTTCTGGGTTGGAAAGATGCAGGTCCAGTCCTTCTCACTCCCAGGCAAGGAGGGCATCATCTCAGCACAACAGATCAGGAGTCCAGCAGAGTCACAGTCCTTTCAGCAGCACAGCAGTCCTTCCTGGTAGAATATCCACAGGTCCCGAAGTGTACTGTGTTGGTTGTGTGAGAGGTCCCGTACTTATTCCCATTTGTGTCTTTGAAGTCGGGGAGACTTGAAAGGAGGCCATTAAAATTCACTGAGTCCATGTCCTTCCTGCCCTGACTGCAGGATCACTACAGGGGAGGTATACAGCCCTTTGTTTGCGGATGGGAACCAGCCTATTGAAGTTTAATTGTTAATTTTCCTCCTTCACCTCTTAGAAATGGCTCTTAGAAAAATTACTGATACTGTTAGTAATGTTACTTTCGGGATATAAAGATACCCAACGATTGTGAACTTTCGCCTTTAGAATAATACAATTCTTTTCTATTCATGAGTATTTTTTTTAAAATATCTATTTAACATTTTGTCATGGTAACCACTATGAAATACAACCGACAACAACAGTGGTATGGAGGGCAAGTACATGGCATGCAGAGATTTAGACAGAAATAAATAAATAAATATAGACAAGGTGGCATGAGGGAGATAAAAACTTAGATTACATACAAGCATATTTCCATCTTCATATCTTTGATGAATTCTATTTTTATGTGTAGACCACTCAACTCCAGGGGGTGTTGTGATTTGTATTTGTTAAAGGGTCAATCGAGGGGCCAGTAACAACATCAATAATAACAAGCCAATAGTAGTTGATCCACCGGCCCCATATCTTGTGGAATTTTCTAGCACAGCCCCTACAGGATTATGTGACATTTTGTGCAGCTTTATAAAGTTTCAACCCCCTCTACGATTCCTGAATAGTCAGGACCTTAGACACCCCACATATCCTCACCACATCTCACTTGGCAATCACTAATCCCTGGGCGCTGATGAGAATTGGGGCCCTGGAATCTCTACATCATTTGGGATACCTAATATGACATATGAGGGCTCTGTTGGAAGTGCAAACTCCAGAACCTTACCAAGTTCCTCTAAAATGTCAGTCCAGTACCCTCGGATTTGTGGGTTGTATTCTTTACAAAAAAGATGCCAGGGGTTTAAGCTCCCCTCTTTCCAGAATGTCCCCAATAGTGGAGATTCCAATCAAATCTCATGCACCAAAGTTTTGTAAATTGTCAATCTTGTGCAACCGTGTTCCCTACTACAGTGGTGTCTCCTTAGTGATCTTACAAGTCCCTTCCAATACCTCATGTTGCCCCCCCAAAAGGATCACATGGGTTACCAGGATATGCTTTTGACTCCTTTACTGCCGAAAAGATAGTGTAAGTGAGTCCAGAGTGCTAAAGTACCCCTCTCCAGTCTGTATGTAGGGTGGTCTTGTGGCATATGCACCCAGTCATTAATGGAGATCAAATGCTCCACCCAATAAGTGCTATCCAATATCCAACGTGCAACAGGATAGATGGCACATCTCCATTGATCTCAGTGAAAATAGACCCTGGGAGTGAGAAATATGCATTCTGAAGGGCATGTAATTAATGTGGTAGTGTGATCATTTTAAATATGGTTGCCCGCCCTAGTAACGCTAGGGACAGTCCTTTTAATTGTTCTGTGTCCCTCTGGAAATTGGATACTACCCTCCCAAGGTTGCAGCAATAGCAGATTTCTTGATGGGGTGTCATGAATATTCCAGGGTATCTAATACCCTCAGGGTGACCTTCAGATTTCCAGGCAAGGAGGGCTGGTCCTGTACATAGATAGTGGACTTGTCCCAGTTAATATTGTATGCAGAGTGCTACCCATACACCTGTATTTAATGGAACAGGGTGGGAATGGTGGTATATGGTCCAGAAATATATATCAGGATGTCATCTGCATAGGGGGAAATCTTCCTCTCTACTACATCAGTATCTGTGGTCTGGAAGTCTCGGCTGTCAGGGTATGTTTGGATTTGACAAGCCAGGGATTCCACTGTAAGGGCAAACAGAAGAAGGGACACTCCTATCAGGTCCCTCGGCAAAAAGGAAATCAGAAGACAACAACCCATTGACGGTGACTGCTGCTCAGTAGAGTATTGACATCCAGTTCCTGACTTTACACCCAAATCCAAATTTGATCAGTGTGCAGTCTAGGAATGGCCAGTGTACTGCTTTGAAATCTTTTGCTGCATAAAGGAACAAGAAAATGTGAGGGACAGTTAGATTGTTGATCTCTGACATCCAGTTCTGGGTTTGACATAGATTCAGCTGTGTTGAGCGATCCATCATGAACTCGGATTGGTCTCTATGATTGAGGGGCATGATGAGCAATGTGGCCAAGATTTTGACGTTGGTATTTAAAAGTGAGATTGGATTGTATGATCAGCACCAGTCTCCTTGTTTGCCCTCTTTATGGATAACCATTATGGTGGCTGTCCTGTGGTCACAGGCTAGGGTGCAGGTTTCACTTACTTCTTGAAAGAGGTTTAGCTAATGGGGTCCCAGAATGTTGAGATAGTGTTTATAGAACTCAGCGAATTGCCATTGGGCCCCAGAGTCTTCCCTGTCTTCAGTTTGGAAACCCCTGCCTGTACCTCAGCAAGAGTGAGGTTGCCTTTTAAAGTTTCCACAGACTCTGCACCCAGTACTGGGGTCGGAATGCCGACCACATATTGAGTGATTGCAGTAGGGTCACTTAGGTGTTTGCTCTCTTAAAACGACTTATAGTGATTAGCAAATGCCTGGAAGGCCTACGTGTCCGTGATATGAACTGTCCTTTTGCTGTCTCTGATACTACATATCCACCACGCTTCAATTTCTTTTTTGCTAATCCAGACAAGAGGTTTCCCAGCCTTATCCCCCACCTCATACAGCCACTGTGGTGTTGCCAGCCTCAATTTTCTAGCCTTGACTTGCACCAAGTCATGATATTCTGTGCAGAGGGCCTCCAGCTATTTAAGAATCAATGGGCCTAGCCAGGTGACAGACTGATCCTCTAGGCGGAGGATTTGCCATTTTAGATGTTCTATTTCCACTAATTATTTTGGAAAATCAGGTTATGTGCCCTGCCCCTCAGGGCAGTTATTCATTGGGATTTCTTGAATGCATTTTTATCCAGAAGGTTTTGCCATTGCTGTGACTACCTGATATCCTATACTGAGTATACTATTAGAATAAGAAGTTATTTAACAGTTTTCTAAAATCTACTTCAGATTTGGTTTGCCTTAAGTTCAGAGGGACTGTATTCCAGAGTTTAGGTGTCAGGAATGCAAAGCTCCTGCTGCCACTCCTGGCCCTCATTATCGTAGGAACTGCTAAGAGATGTTGAGTGTTAGAATGCTCAATTCTTGCAGGAACATATGCGGTAACTTGATTTTGAATCACTTTGGGACCTCTTTTATATATTGCTTTGTGAGCCATACACAATACCTTAAAATGTATCCTCTTAAGTACAGGCAGCCAATGATGGCTTGCCAGGGCAGTGGTGGCAGAGTGCCATTTGGGAATTTTCAATAGTATCCATATTGGCATTTGAACAACTTGAAGTCTTTTTATAATGGACTTCTGACTTCCCGAGTACAAGGAATTCCCATAGTCAAGTCCGGAGATGACTAAACATTGTATTACTAATCTACATGATGTCTCTGGTAGCCATCTATCTATTTTTCTTTGAGTTCTTAATATGCCAAAGCAAGTTGAGGCCAGTTACTTCGCTTGGGTTGCCATTGTCATTTTATCATTGATCCAGAAACCAAGACTTTTAACCTCTGATATTGGACTCAAATGGCTACCAAGAGGAACATGCAAGTTCAATTCCATCCATCTCGAGGGGTTGTATCCACCTCCAGCACCTCAGTTTTTTCCTCTTTAAGTTTAAGGCAATTACAGCTGAAATATTCGTTAATGCAGTGACCCTTTATAAAAATTCCCAAATATAGACTGCTTATGGTGGATAAAAATGGCTAGGCTTGATCTGGTGAATGGGTCTCAGAAATACACTAGATACTTCCACCAGCAAAATGACTGCATGTGATGTTACCACAACATTCAGAGTTCTTTATTCATTCAGTACAGAAGTTCCAGACAAGTCAGGAAATTGAAAGCACTTGCAATATGACCATCATTTTATGGCTGCTTGTTTATTATTTTTTTTGGCATTAGGTTACAAAGTCGTGTACCCCAACTGCAGGTTTCCTTTTAGACTCCTGTCAGGCCAGTGTGCTAGGAGTTAATTTTTATCTGGTCCTTCTTTAGGAACCTGGGTAAACGGATTTCTGTTCTAAGACCAATATCAAATTAGAAGCATTGACTTAACTTATTGCGTCAGCACAATGTGGTTGATTCAGACAGGAGAATTTGAACAATTTATGCCACTCCTAAGAAACACTCTATAGTAACATTTACAAAGGTTTTCTAATTTGGTGAGGGGGACAGGACATGCTAACCTGCAGGTTTCTTTCTATGAGATGACATCTTCAGCTTCTTATGTCTGAGATGACTTTGGCAACCCATTGCCATGGTGACACAATATAGGGCAGTATAATAGATCTTAGCTCTCGCCTGTCATATGCACTTGTGAAACTAGACACATTGGCACACAGATTCAAGATTGCACAGACACTCACACATGCATACCCCCACACACACATGCAGTGGTCATCCATGACTGCCCAAGACTTCAAGATTCCTAGGGATTGAACACAACTTTTGATGCAGCACCGGTAGGCCATCCTCTGATTGGTCCAGGTTTAAAGGCCTCTGCCGTTCACAACAATCTAACCTGTCATCCAGTCAGGGCCTTATTTACGAAAAGGGGCGCATCACTGCGTGAAAACAATGATGCGTGACTTTTCATTGCGCCCTTTTTGCGACAGATGGATGCGTCATATTTACAGTATGAGGCATCATGTCACAAGGAAGGAAAGATATGACAGTTTTACTGACACATGTCGGCGTAAAAATGAATGAGATATAATGTAGTGCAGGGGTTTACAAATATAAATAGGGTGCAACAGGGGGCATCTTTTATGCCGCAGATGTATCACAACAAGTGATGCAACGGAAGTGCAAAACAGTCTTAACGCCTTATAAATAAGGCCCTCAGGGGCTTATTTATGAAATCTGATGCATCGCTGGGTGAAAACAGCGATGCAACAGTTTGCAATACGCCCTCTTTGCAACATGAATGATGCTTCATATTTACTGTATGACATCATGTCACAAGGAGTTACAGATATGGCAGTATTTCTGACGTATCTGTAGGCGCAAAAGTGATGCATTGCTGGGGTGTGTCTGAAAAAAGACGCAACTCCAGTAATGTGTCCTTTGACATGGAGCAAGCCCCATGTGAAAGGACCTGCATCAGTCTAATGCCTGCTGTGATGCAGGTGTAATATATTAACGCAATGACGTCCTAGAAATGACGCACTGAAATTTCATAGATTTCAATGCCCCACTTATACAAGACGTTTTGCAGGGGAATGCCCACCCTGTATACATTATACCTGGCAAAAAGTGACGCACCGGCGGCATAAAAGTGACACAAGGGCTCATAAATAAACCCCTTTGTCTTTAACAGCATGGGTGCAGAGGGCTTAACCTATTCTCCCTGAAGAGGGGTGCATTTTAGGTGTCCCTTTAAAATCAGAGTCCAGCTTGAATACTGCACAGTCAGTAAACCATGAGTATCTCTAGAGAGCTCAAAGGCTTGTCAAGCTCACTGTGGGTAAAAGCACAGGATTAGCCAGAACAAGTACAAAGACAGGGCATAGGTTTACCAAACAGAACAGAAGACTTCCAGCCCAGACGCACCAATAATGCAAGTGTAATTCCTCATTATCACTCGGCATTTCGCACACAGATTTTGGCTGTTCCAGTTCCGACATGGCACTGGAACTTGCTTGCCGGCCCAAGTGGAATTAACAGCCCACTAGAAATGAGGGCCACGATAGGCAATCATTTTGATTCAACCGTGAAACTTCAATAACTTTGAAATCCGGGAAAGAAATACTTTTGTGAAGGAAATATATCAAAAAGAGGCAAGTTGTTGGCATTTTGCAGCCTTCTTTATACGCACCTGGCAGTGCTGATTAGTAAATGCAGCAGCCTTTCCAAAAGGGTAACGGCCTCCTGTGGGTAAAATAAAAAGAGCCTTTATTGCTTTCCACTTTTCCTTCTAATTAACAAGAATGTTATTATTGCCAATCATGCAAGTGGATCACTTGTTCTGCAAGGGAGTTTATTTTTCTCATTAAAATGTTGTAAGTAACATTTTCTCTATTTATTGCATCAGTGCAAGGGGACCTGTTCAGTTCCTATATAATACCCATGCATGTCTATGCAATAGAGTTAAAAGTGATTGGTTGCGAAAGAGTGGAGGGCTTGAAATATCAGCTACCTTACATGATATCGCCTTTAACGCCATGTGCCTTTATGTACCTTAGTTACTGTGTTGTATACCTGAAAATGACATGTCTAAAAGAGATGGGCTAAACAGTTGTACAATGTTTTATGATTCACTTAAACAGGAAGGTGCTGAATACAATGTGGCCTGTAAAGGCTCTCACCTGTGGTCGGATCCTTCAGGGCCCCATCATAATGGGCCGTTCGGTTTCCTTTCTAACTGCCTCATTATGATGGAGGTGGTTGGAAAGGAAACTGGATGGTCATTCCGGCTGGCTTCCGATGGGCTCGGTGAGCCGTTCCACCACTCAGAAGCTGGCTAGTAATCTCAAGAGCAGGCCTTTCCGACCTTGAGATTGCAATGCACTGTTTCCAACATGGTTTCCATGCCGGTCTGCCCGACATGGAAACCATGTTGAAAAGCATGTTTTGGGGCTCATAGCTTGGCCCCCTTTGGTGCACGGCCTTCGGTTAGATGCCGAGGGGCCACCTATGGTGCCCCCCTGTTTATCCCTGCCACGGGGTGCAGTGATGAACCTCATTTCCCATTTCACTATGGGAGTATGCAGTATGGCCGGTTTATGGCCGTAATGCATGCTCCCAAAGTGAACTATATGAATGTGACAAAACAGTGTTCGGTCTCATCCTAATGACGCGGACTATATTGCCGACCAGGTATCCGTCGGTACCAGGACCGAGTCGGTGTCGGGCGGAAGGAATTACGCCCGACATCAAAGTCAGGCACTTAATGTAGTAAAATGAGGTATAAGTCCACCATGTTTAAATGTCTTCTATTTGCTAGGGCTGGATCATTATCATCAGCGACCCTTGACCCTGTTGAAGGGAGGTCGCTCCCCCTGCCGCGTATCTCCACCTGACTGCGCCGTGTCCAGGACCCAGCTGCTGCTGACTTCGAGGTCCACCTCCACCCGCAGGCTACCACCTGCAGGCTACCACCTGCGCCTCATCACTGGTGGCCAGTGGTAGGCCTTAGGTTTGTTCTTTCTGCCCGCGTTTTGTGCACTCTGATTATCGTGCCTTGTAACTACTACATTGTATTCTTTTGCTTGTTTAGCCTTTGCCTGTGCTTGTTTTTTGTATTCTCTTGCTGGTTTAGCCTTTGCTTGTTTCTAGTCTTCTTTGCTTGTTTTGCCTTTGCCTTGCTTGTTTTGGCTCCCGCTCCCTCGCCGGTCCCGCTTCCCACCGCTGCGTCCCCTGCGGCACCGCCCCCTGCTCCTATTCGTCCGTTCCCCCCTCACAGCTGCTCCTCCCTCCCACCTCCCCTTCTTATGGCGGCCGCTGCACGGCAGTGAGAGCGAACCTTGATCCTGTTGAAGGGAGTTCGCTCCCCACGCCGCATAGCTCCACCTGACTGCGCCGTTTCCAGGACCCAGCTGCTGCTGAGTTCGAGGCCCACCTCCACCCGCAGGCTACCACCTGTGCCTCATCCCTGGTGGCCAGTGGCAGGCCTTAGGTTTTGTTTTCTGCCCGCGTTTTGTGCACTCTGATTATTGTGCCTTGTAATTACTGCATTGTATTCTTTTGCTTGTTTAGCCTTTGCCTGTGCTTGTTTTATGTATTCTCTTGCTTGTTTAGCCTTTGCCTGTGCTTGTTTTTTGTATCACGCTCAAGTCACCTTCCAACAGCCACACCAGCATGAAAGCCACCTGGTTCACCAAATACCTCCAGGCCTCCAAACAAACATGCTGAAAATTGGAGAACTGGCTCTGCGAACGATCACCGGACAGCTACACAGCCCTCAAGAACTCCACCCGCAGACACCATCAGCTCATCAGAGCGGCCAAAAGGGCCTCCTTCAAGGACCGCCTAGAGAACAATGCACACAACAGCAAAAAGCTCTTCAACATTGTGAGGGAACTCTCCAACCCCAGCTCCAACACCAAAGACATCCCGCCTTCGCAAGACCGGTGTGACTCACTGGCCACCTTCTTCCACCGCAAGATGGCCGACATCCACGACAGCTTCAGCATCACGACCACCCCGACAATTACCGCCCCCACGACCACCACCCGCACCAACCGCCTGCTCTCCTGGTCCAGCGTCAACGGCGAGGATACCAGCAAGACCATGAACACCATCCACTTCGGATCACCGTTAGACCCATGCCCTCACCACATCTTCAACACAGCCAGCACAGCCATCGCACCCCATATCCTGAGAGTAA